>NC_091764.1:115865457-116511885 GCF_029378745.1 Bos indicus | reverse complement strand
AAATTCTATGGACAGAGGAGCCTGTGGGCTGCAGACCATGGGGTCACGACTGAGTGACTAGGCACACAGGCTTTGGCTGGGCTTCCCTGGTGGCTCTGACAGTCGAGAGACTGCCCGCAATGCGGGAGACCTGGGTTTCAATCCCTGGGTCGGGAATATCCCCTGGAGAAGGAAATGACAACCCACTCCAGTATTCTTGCCTGGAGAATCCCAGAGGAGCCTGGCGGGTTACAGTCCATGGGGTGCAAAGGTCGGACATGTCTGAGCGACTGATACTTTCACTTTCACTCAGTTTCAAAAGTACTTGAACCAAGAACTTCCAGATGTTCAAGCTGGATTTTGAAAAGGCAGAGGAACCAGAGATCAAATTGCCAACATCCAATGGATCATAGAAAAAGCAAGGGAGATCCAGAAAAGCATCTACTTCTGCTTTATTGACTATGCTAAAGCCTTTGACTGTGTAGATCACAACAAACTGTGGCAAATTCTGAAAGAGATGAGAATATCAGACCACCTTACCTGCCTCCTGAGAAACCTGTATGCAGATCAAGAAGCAACAGTTAGAACTGGACATGGAACAACAGACTGGTTCAAAATTGGGAAAGGAGTACATCAAGGCTGTATATTGTCACCCTGTTTATTTAAGTTCTATGCAGAATACATCATGTGAAATGTTAGGCTGGATGAATCACAGCTGGAATCAAGATTGCCAGGAGAAATATCAACAACCTCAGATATGCAGATGATACCACTCTAGTGGCAGAAAGTGATGAGGGACTAAAGAGCCTCTTGATGGAGATGCAAGAGGAGAGTGAAAAAGCTGGCTTAAAACTCACCACTCCAGAAACAAAGATCATGGCTTCCAGTCCTATCACTTCATGGCAAATAGAAGGGGAAAAAGTAGAAATAGTATTTCCAGATTTTCTTTTCTCAGGCTCTAAAATCACTGCAGATGGTGACTGCAGCCATGGAAGTAAAAGACACTCCTTGGAAAGAAAGCTATGGCAAACCTAGACAGTGTACTAAAAAGCAGAGACATCACTTTGTTGACAAAGGTCCATATAGTCAAGATATGGTTTTTCCAGTAGTCATGTACAGAAGTGATAGTTGGACCATAAAGAAGGCTGAATGCCAAAGAATTGATGGTTTTGAACTGTGGTGCTGGATAAGACTCTGGAGAGTCCCTTGGCCTACAAAACCAAACCAGTCAATCCTAAATCAACCCTGAATATTCACTGGAAGGACTGATGCTGAATGAAGGACTGAAGCTCTAATACTGAGGCCACGTGATGCAAAGAGCCAACTCACTGAAAAAGATCCTCATGCTAGGAAAGATTGAAGGCAGGAGGAGAAGGGGATGGCAGAGGATGAGCTGGTTGGATGGCATCACCGACTCAATGGACGTGAATTTGAGCAAACTCCAGGAGATAGTGAAGGACAGGGAAGCCTGGTGTATTACAGCCCATGGGGTCACAGAGTCGGACACGACTGAGCAACTGGAAAACAATCTTTTGAAAAATGTGCAAGACCTACCTGAAAACTATAAAACATTTTTAAGAGAGATTAAAGGAGACCTGAATAAATAGAAAGAGATGCTGCATCATGAACTATAGAGTTCAATATTATTCTAGTGGCAAGTCTCAGA
Source organism: Bos indicus (assembly GCF_029378745.1). NCBI lineage: Eukaryota > Metazoa > Chordata > Mammalia > Artiodactyla > Bovidae > Bos > Bos indicus. The sequence continues at coordinate 116,510,240 of NC_091764.1, read as the reverse complement.
TTGATCCACAGATTCAACGTAATCTCAATCAAAATTTCAGCAGTGGCTTTGTAATGGATATTAACAACCTGATTTAAATTAAATTTCAAAGAATGTAGAATAACCAGGGAAATTTTGAAGAAGAAGAACAAAGTTGGGAGACTTACCGTAGTAAATACTGAGACCTGTCATAACGTAAGAGTAATTAAGCAATGCTAATTAAACAATGTGATATTGCTGTTAGAAATGGCGTAACAATGGAACAGAAATTGACCCACACACATATGGCTACTCACAATAAGCAAGACAATAGAGGACAATGTTCTCATCAATAAATGATGCCAAACTGGATATTCGTGTGGAGAAAAGTGAATCTTGATAGCATGCACAAATATTAATTCAAGATTAACTGTATTTATTCCTAATGAGAAAAGTAAAACAATAAAGCTTCCAAAAGAAAACAGGAGAATATATGCACGATTTTCAGATAAGCAAAGATTTCTTACATAGAACACAAAGCCATTAACTGTAAATGAATGGGTTGATAAATTGGGCTTTACCAAAACCAAGAACTTCTATTTACCAACAGAAATGAATAAATGAGTAAAAATGTAAATCCAAACTGGGAGAAGGTGTTTTTATTACTTGTATCCAGTAAAGGGCTCATATCTAGAATATATAAAGAAACTTTACAAATCAATTTAAAAAGACAAGTAACTGCATCACTGGCACAATGGATGTGAGTCTGAGCAAACTCCAGGAGATAGCGAAGGGCTAGGAAGCCGCTGTGCTGCAGTCCACGGGGTCGCAAAGAGTCAGACACGACTCAGCGACTGAACAGCAAACCACATTAAAAGTGAGCAGATGAGGTAAACGCAGCTCACTACAGAGAATATCCAAATACCCAGAAAGCAAAATAAAAAGAGCTCAGCATCACTAGACATCCCCCCAAAATTCAAATTAAGACCACAATGAAACACACTCATAAAGTCAGGGAAGTACTCAAAATCTTAAAGCCAACTAGGGTGGCTAAAATGAAAATGACCCAATACCAGTGTGGTAAGGATGGAGAGTAAATGAAACGCTCATGCATTGCTGTGAATCGGTACAACTATTTTGGCCTTCACTATGAACCAACAATTCCGCTCCTAAATTTATACCCAACAGAAATGAGTGCCTATGTCCACTCAAAGATATACACAGGGAAGCAGGCAGCTGTTTAGAACTTTTAGTTTATTCATACAATGGAAAACAACACTATATTTTAAAAAAAAGAATTCCTGATATACCGGTATTATGGATGAATCAAAGGATGAATGATCAAGGAAATCAAACTTGTCAGTCCTAAAGGAAATCAACCCTGAATGCTCATTGGAAGGACTGGTGCTAAAGCTGAAGCTCCAATACTTTGGCCACCTGATGTGAAGAATTGATTCATTGGAAAAGACCCTGATGCTGAGAAAGATTGAGGACAGGAGGAGAAGGGGGCAGCAGAGGATGAGATGGTTGGATGGCATCACTGACTCCATGGACATGAGTCTGAGCAAGCTCCGGGAGATCATGAAGGACAGGGAAGCCTGGCGAGCTGCAGTCCATGGGGTCATGGAGAGCTGGACACGACTGAGCAAACTGAACAATCGCAACAGTGGATGAGTCTCGAAGACTTATTACTGTATGAAAGAAGCCGGACACAGAGGAGTGCACGCAACGTAAGTCCATTTACATGAAGCTCAAGGATAAGCGAAATTATGACGGGTTCAAGATAGCGGTGACTTCTGGCAGGAGCAGGCGGTGGTGGGGTGGGGGGTGGTTCTGGATGCTGGAAATATTCTATATCTGGGTGGTGATTACGTGGGTGTGTAAAAGTACAAAGGTTCTTTCAGCTGTGTGCTTAATAACTATACACCTCACTGTATGAATGTTACACCTCACTTCAAAAAATAACAAACTAAAGCCTAAGCAGAGAAATAACCATTTAAAGAAATTATTGTGGTCGAAAAAAACATTCTTTAAGCTGTACACTTCAAATCTATGCATTCCACTGTATTTATGTTAAACCTGACACTTGAAAAAAGACCCACGTATAGAAACGACCTTTTAAGGAAATTATTGCGGCTGAAAAGCAGGCCTTCTATGAGCCTCATCGGGCTTCCCTGGTGACTGCAGGGTAGTAGATGTGGGTTCGGTCCCTGGGTCGGGAAGATCCCCTGGAGGAGGAAATGGTAACCCACTCCAGTATTCTTGCCCAGAGAATCCCAAGGACAGAGGAGCCTGGTGGGTTACAGTCCCTGGGTCGCAAAGAGTTGGCCACGACGTATCGACTAAATAACAACAACAATGAGCCCAATTAAGTCTTTTATTAGCAATATTGCTTATATTCTTGCAGGGGAACGGCTACATTCTGTCCCGTCTCCAACAGAGGTCTCACGGGCAAGGCTTGACACGCTGTTGGTCTAGTCTTGGTCTTGTGGCCCTCCTGGATCACGGGAGCATGGGTGGCTGGTCAGGTGCTGTCGCAAGATCATTTCTCATTGTCTTCCGTGACCGCTGGCTAAGCAGGCTGTCGGGATACTGTTGGTAAAGGAACTGGATCTCTAGTTCCCCACCACCGCCTGGGTTTTGAGACTTTCTGTCTCGCCCCCTTGGGATACAGCTGCAGACCATCCAAGTCAAGCCCTTACAGTTAGCCCTTCTGACTCTGCAGGATACTGGCCAGAGCGGCTCTCAGAAGGGGACGGTGGCCAGTATTCCTCAGAGGCTGCCCTCTCCATGGATGGAGGGAAGTGACCACTGAGCACTCAGGGATGGGTGGGGTGGTCTCTGAAGTCTCTTTCCAAAATGCATTTTTTTTTTCGTTGAAGGATAGTTGCCTTCCAACATTGCATTGGTCTCAGCCATACATCAATCAAAGGCATGCATATGTCCCCTCCCTCCTGAACCTCTCTCCCGTCTCCCACCCCTCCACCACACCACCTTCTAGGTTGTCCCAGAAACCAGTGCTCTGGGGCTGGAGACTTGTTAGCAAGACCACCAGGATGGTATTTCTCCCCGTGGGCTGACGGGGAGGTGGGAAGGAGGATGGGGGAAGGGACCTAGGTGGCGGGGACCACACTAGGAGCTTTCACAAGTAGCATCACGGTCCCCACATCAACCTCAGAGAGGTTTAGCAACTTGCCCAGATCACACAGCTCCACAGCGGCAGAGCCAGGACTCAGGGCTGGGCCAGCCGGCTTTGTATTTCCGAGCTCCTCCTCACTGCACTTCGGCCATTGTTAGCGTCGGTTGCCAGGGAACCTGTGTCCATCCCTGCCTCCTGCAGGCCCCTGTCCCCTCTGATTCAGGACCCAGAGAGTCAGACACGGCACCACCCGGCCTCCAAGGGCGCCAGCTGACAGGGTGGCCCGGCCTTCGTCCACCTCTAGTAAAACCGGCCTTGGGGGCTCCCACGGACGACAGCGAGGGCCCAGGAAGCCCCTTCCCGGCCGCTGTCTGTCAACAGCCCCCGTGGGCGCAGCAGGCTCACGGTCACCCTGCCTGCCTCCCTCCCGCCCCAGGGAGACACGGCGTCTTTTTCTTTGCTCGGCGCCCCCCTGTTGTAGCGGTACCTCCCTCCCCGCCCCGGCTGACAAGCAAAATTGCAGATGATGATATAATAGGACTAATAACGGGGAAGCAGTGTGAATCCCCGGAGGCCAGAGATAAAATAAAGCGGTGATGACAGTCGCGGCGGCTGCTGAAAGGCCACATTTACCCTGTTCCTTCCCCACGAGGCCTGTGGGCTGGGAGGTGGGGGCAGCCGTGGTCCTGCTGCTTAACAGACGCCCACCTGCTCTGGGGACAGGGGGTGGCATCAAGTTACGGGGTGGGGCCCGTGTTGGCTGTGCTGGCGGCCGGGCAGCGTTTGCACACGGATGCCTCCTTGGAGAGGCCCAGCTGATCACCTTTGTGGGGGGATGGACAAATCCACATAGAAACTACTGTGTTGTCCTTCTTCTAAGAAAAACCGGCAGAAACTGGCCTAGCGCATTTTCTACAGGACAAACATTTTCCACTGTTCACTTGCGGGTGATTTTTTTAACTGGTCTCTTTTTTTGGTTGTAAAATACATACAAAAGAAACTTTACCGTTTTAGTCGTGTTTTAAGTGTACGATTCACTGGCATTAAGGCCATGGACATCGTTAGACGACCATCACCACCGTCCACCTCCAGAACTTGCTTGTCTCACACAACTGAAGCGCTGTGCCCATCGAACGCCAGCTCTGCCGACCCCCAGCCCCCACCATCTTACCCTCCATGTCTACGAATTTGACTCCTCCAGCTACTTCAGAAAAGGGAAATCACGTAGCATCTGTCTTTCTGTGACTATTTCAAGCAGCAAAATGTGCTCAAGGTTCATTTGCATAGTAGCCTATGTCAGAAGCGACTCCCAGGTGGTAAAGAATCCCCCTGCCGATGGAGGAGACACAAGAGATCCTGGGGGGATCCCTGGCCCAGGATCTGCTGGAGGAGGAAATGGCAGCCCACTCCACTGTTCTTGCCTGGAGACTTCCATGGACAGAGGAGCCTGGCGGGCTACAGTCCACAGGGTCACAAAGAGTCGGACACGACTGAGCACACCCCCGCATCTCGGAACCCCTTCTTTCTAAGGCTGAGTAATCCTCGAGCGCGTACCCAGGCCACGTCCTGCCTGTCCGTCCACAGTGGGCACTTGCGTTGTTTCCAGCTTTCGGTTATTGCGTCAGGTGATTTCTATTTAATACTCATTTTTAAATAAAGTTATTTCTAATTTAAGCCTCATTTTAAAAAATATGAGGTGACTTGCTGTAAAAGTCATGCTCTAGCACAGAACAGAGTAAAAAAAAAAATGGAGATCAGAAACAAAGGGGAAGGTTAAACTACATTTTTTAAATGTCAGATAGGGTATTATTCAATTGGACATTAAATTTAGATTTGAGTTTCCCAGTTGCCAAAGTAACTGTTGGCTCTTAGAACTCTAAAAGCATATGGTGCTTTTAAAGATATACACTTATCACTTTTATCTTTTTCAATGTAATTTTTGGCCCGGCTGAACGCAGGCTTTCTCTGGTTGTGGCAAGCAGGGCTTCTCTCACGGAGCTCGGGCTCAGGATTTGTGGTGTGAGCTCTGTTGCCCTGCAGCACGTGGGATCTTCTGGGGTCAGGAATCGAACCTGTGTCCCCTGCCTTGGCAGGCGGATTCTTAACCACTGGACCACCAGGGAAGCCCCTCACGTGGTACTTTTATTAGAAAAATTAATTATTAATTTATGACCAACTCGTTGGCTCTTTGAGAATTTTTTCTAAATATGTGTGAAAGCGAAATGCATCTGGTCTTAAACGTCTTGTTGCACAGCGCGAACGCTAACAAAATACAAGTGATGGTAACAAAACTTAGTCCAGCAAGTTTGCAGGAGACAATTCAAGGAACCAGACCTGACAAATTCCCTCCACCCATTCCCTGCATTCCCCCTGGCCTTTCTCCATGTCTGTGATGTGGAAGATGCGCAATAAAGATTTGTTCAAAATTAAAAGAAGAAAACTTACCATATGTAAAATGGATAGCCAGTGGGAATTTGCTGTATGACGCAGGGAGCTCAAATCGGGTGCTCTGTGACAACCTAGAGGGGTGGGATGGGGTCGCAAAGAGTTGGACACGACTTAGCAAGTAAACCATGACAAGTGACGAGTCACCATTGGCCCAGGACAGAGGGTTCTCCTGTGACCCCAGTACCACCTACATGCAGTCCAGGGATGCCGAACACTTTCTCTGCTAAGATTTGGGTTTGGAGGCAGATGCTCTCAAGTTTCCAGGGCAACCAGCTGGAAGGGTTCTGTTAGTTCTTACCCATAAGGGCTCACAGAAGCAATTTTAACCCATGTGTGTGTTAGTTCCTTGGTCGTGTCCGACACTTTGTGATCCTGCCAGGTCCCCTGTCCGTGGGATTTCCCAGGCAAGAATACTGCAGTGGGTTGCCACTCTCCTCTCCAGAGGATCTTCCAGACCCAGGAATCGAACCTGGACTTCCTGCATTGCAGGTGGATTCTTTACTGTCTGAGAACCAGGGAAGCCCGATTTTAACCAGGAGACTGCTAATCTAAGCAGACAATGGGGAAATGGTTCCTTTGTGCAAACCCACACTCTTCATGCTGGGGCAGGCAGGCTCTGCTGTCTAGGGCAAGAAGTAAGCACCTGCTGTGTGCACAGGAGCCTACTACTCAGAGAGGAAAGGTTGTCTGGGAGGGTGTTTTCTTGGCAATCTGAAGAATCCTCCTGGAAACCACCTGATTGTGACCATGAGAAATGCAGAAATTTGCCTATTCTAGTGTCTCACACGGAGTCATACAGTATTTGGTCTTTTTTTTCTCTGCCTTATTTCTCTTAGCCTAATGTTTAAGTTTCATCCATGTGGTAGCATGGATTAGCAGGAATAATGTTCCATGGATGGATTGTGCAGTCGCTAAGTCGTGTCCGACTCTGCAGCACGCCAGGCTTCCCTGTCCTTCACCATCTCCCAGAGTTTGCTCAGATTCATGTCCATCGGATTGGTGATGCTGTAGTATGAATACACGACACTTTGTCTATTTGTTCATCAACGGACATTTGAGTTTCTGCCTTTTGGCTATTGTGAATATTGCTATGAACATTTGGTGTACAAATATTTGAGTCCGATTATAATTTTTTGGTCCTGTTTTGTTTATAAATGTTTGCCTAGCACAATGCTGAGTTCAGTAATTACTAAATAAATGAAGGGATGATTTATTGGGAAAAAAAAAGAAATGCAGAAATAAGCGTTCGCCTCTTAGGAATGATCGCAGTCACTGGCCACTCCACAGACCAGCTGGAATAATTTACCCGTCAAGGTGCAGGAACCAGAGCGAGACCCTCGTGCAGGAACACAACGTCAGGGTCAAGGTTGTTGCTTGATGTTGCCATCGTGGTTGGCTCCGGTAACTACCTGGATTTTCCACGGAGGATCTTGGAATTTGGCCACTCCCCTAAGAGGTCCGCAAGGGGGGGCTTCGATGGCTGCCCCTGCTCTGTGTCATTTCAAAAGCTTCTCCCTCACCCTCCCTTTCTCAGCTCCACAAGGGGCACCCACCTCTCCCCCTGCCTCCCACCCCATCTGTCCATTTTCTTAATAGTCTTGCCCAAAGCCAGGGTTGCAGGTCCACACCGAGGTCTGCAGAGGGAAGAAGTGGTGCTGGAAGGGGGCTCCGGGCTCCCCCACACCTTGGGCTTCTGCAGTTATCCCAGGCTCGTGGGTAAGTGGTCACAAGTCGACCCTACACAGAAGCCACGTGCTTGGTGCCAGGTTTTCTGCAGAGGGAGACAGAGGAGGGTGCAGGCCGGTGGCGTGATGCGGTTATTCCACCAGCCCCTCGACAATCCTGGGCCGACTCCCCCAGCCTGTCTCCTCCCCCCGTCCCTCCAGGCTGTGAACCAGTAGAGTGGGGAGAGGCCCTTGGAAATCTGTGCCTGGCAGATGAGGCCCCAGAGGCCAAGAATGCCAGGGGCGAGGGGTTCATTGAAAGAATCCGATCTGTCTAGGGACCATTTCTCTGCCCCCAGCACCCAAAGCATTGGGTCCAGTGGTGCCAGGGCACACTCGCCAGGTGACTGAGTGACGGCTGTTCTTCTCGGAGGCTGGGACCCTCCAGATGAGGTTTCACAGCATCACAACTCAGCCGGGGCTCAGGGAGCCAGCTGGGGAACGGGTGCATCAGACCCTGGGCAAATGCACAGCCTTGTAGACCATGATGGGGGAAGGGTGGGGGAAGGAAGTAGAGGCTGGCTTTCTAGAAGCCTCCCAGAGAACCCCAAGGGGGAATGGCCAGAGCCCCCAGGGAAACCCCTGACTTTCCAGCCTCAAGATGGGGAGACAGCAGCACCTCATCCACCCTGGTAGGGTCTGGGTTCCAGGACCACCTCCGACTTGACCCAACAGAGCCAACAGGCAGCAGCAAGGCCCTCTGGTTCTCAGGCCGAACTGCCCCTGTGATCAGATGCGAACCCAGGAGCCCTGCACACGGGCCGGCAGCTCCCCCACCCCGGGACCTGACCCAGAGGTGCGCCTGGCCTCATTCCAGGGGAGTGGGCGTTGGGCTCCCCGCTCCTAATAACCACCTTCTCTGGGTGAGTTACCTACATGCAATTAATTATGCAATTATCTAGGCTGGGCTGAGAAGAGCAACCATCAAATTGTCAAGCTAGGCTGGGAGTGAGAATTTTTCCCTCTGCGGACTAGAAAACATTCCTTTTTGATTTCTGAGTCCTAGGAGGCCGATTGCGGTGAAAGCAACACCCAGCACTTCGGGCATAGCCCAGCTTTCACGGGTACGTATCATTCTTAAAGCCTAAGCTGTAGGTTGAAATGCCGGGCTGGATGAAGCACAAGCTGGAATCAAGACTGCCGGGAGAAATATCAATAACCTCAGATACACAGATGATACCACCCTGATGGCAGAAAGTGACGAGGAATTGAAGAGACTCTTGATGAAAGTGAAAGAGGAGAGTGAAAAAGCTGGCTTAAAACTCAACATTCAGAAAACTAAGATCATGGCATTCGATCCCATCACTTCATGGCAAATAGATGGGGAAACAGTGGAAACAGTGAGACACTTTCTTTTCTTGGGCTCCAAAATCACTGCAGATGGTGACTGCAGCCATGAAATTAAAAGACACTTGCTCCTTGGAAGAAAAGCTATGACAAACCTAGACAGCATATTAAAAAGCAGAGACATTACTTTGCAGACAAAGGTCTGTCTAGTCAAGTCTATGGTTTTTCCAGTAGTCATGTATGGATGTGAGAATTGGACTATTAAGGAAAGCTGAGTGCTGAAGAATTGATGCTTTTGAACTGTGGTGTTGGAAAAGACTCTTGAGAGTCCCTTGGACTGCAAGGAGATCCAACCAGTCCATCCTAAAGGAAATCAGTCCTGAATATTCATTGGAAGGACCAATGCTGAAGCTGAAGTTTCAATACTTTGGCCACCTGATGCAAAGAGCTGACTCATTTGAAAAGACTCTGATGCTGGGAAAGGTTGAGGGCAGGAGGAGAAGGGGACGACAGAGGATGAGATGACTGGATGTCTTCACCGACTTGATAGACATGAGTTTGAGTGAACTCCGGGAGTTGATGATGGACAGGGAGGCCTGGTGTGCTGCAGTCCAGGGGATTGCAAAGAGTCAGACCTGACTGAGTGACTGAACTGAACTGAACTGAAACTGCAGCTACGGAAGTACCTGTCATGCAGCCCTTTTTTTTTTTTTTATCATAACTACTGCTTCTCCCGCCAAGGTTAGCAGGGGACTTGCCTGGCAGTGTAGTGTTTAAAGCTTCACTTCGCAATGCAGGGGGTGTGAGTTCAGTTCCTGGTCAAGAAGGTAAGATCCCACATGCCTCACAGCTAAAAAACACCCCAAAACTGAAACATAAGACAGAAGCAATATTGTAACAAATTCAATAAAGATTTAAAAATGGTCCACACTAAAAGAAAAGAATCTTTAACAGACTTTACCCGGAGAGGACAAGAGTTTAGGACACAGGAATCCTGGGGTGTGAAGATGAGGACGAGGATGGCACAGTTAGGTTAGAGCTCAGAAGGGACACCTCATGCCAGGAGACCCTGGAATATCTGAGTCTTTGAGATCACAAAGCCCCCTAGAACCTTCACCCCTCTTCAGCTCCCTTCAGTGCCAGCTTCTCACACTGGCTCCACACTGACCTTGCGTGCATGTGTGCTCAGTCATGTCCAGCTCTTTGTGACCCCCAGGATAGTGCCCGCCAGGCTCCTCCATCCATGGGATTCTCCAGGCAAGAATACTGGAGTGGGTTGCCATTTCCTCCTCCAGGGGATCTTCCCAACCCAGGGATCAAACCTGAGTCTCCTAGTTCTTTACCATGGAGGCACCTGTGGGAAGTCCCCTACATTGACATTATCAGATCAGATCAGATCAGTCGTTCAGTCGTGTCCGACTCTTTGCGACCCCATGAATCGCAGCACGCCAGGCCTCCCTGTCCATCACCAACTCCCGGAGTTCACTGAGACTAATGTCCATCGAGTCAGTGATGCCATCCAGCCATCTCATCCTCTGGCGTCCCCTTCTCCTCTTGCCCCCAATCCCTCCCACCATCAGAGTCTTTTCCAATGAGTCAACTCTTCGCATGAGGTGGCCAAAGTACTGGAGTTTCAGCTTTAGCATCATTCCTTCCAAAGAAATCCCAGGGCTGATCTCCTTCAGAATGGACTGGTTGGATCTCCTTGCAGTCCAAGGGACTCTCAAGAGTCTTCTCCAACACCACAGTTCAAAAGCATCAATTCTTCGGCGCTCAGCCTTCTTCACAGTCCAACTCTCACATCCATACATGACCACAGGAAAAACCATAGCCTTGACTAGACGAACCTTTGTTGGCAAAGTAATGTCTCTGCTTTTCAGTATGCTATCTAGGTTGGTCATAACTTTCCTTCCAAGGAGTAAGCGTCTTTTAATTTCATGGCTGCAGTCACCATCTGCAGTGATTTTGGAGCCCAAGAAAAGAAAGTGTCTCACTGTTTCCACTGTTTCCCCATCTATTTGCCATGAAGTGATGGGATCGAATGCCATGATCTTCGTTTTCTGAATGTTGAGCTTTAAGTCAACTTTTTCACTCTCCACTGTCACTTTCATCAAGAGGCTTTTGAGTTCCTCTTCACTTTCTGCCATAAGGGTGGTGTCATCTGCATATCTGAGGTTATTGAGATTTCTCCCGGCAGTCTTGATTCCAGTTTGTGTTTCTTCTAGTCCAGCGTTTCTCATGATGTACTCTGCATATAAGTTAAGTAAACAGGGTGACAATATACAGCCTTGATGAATTCCTTTTCCTATTTGGAACCAGTCTGTTGTTCCATGTCCAGTTATAACTGTTGCTTCCTGACCTGCATACAAATTTCTCAAGAGGCAGATCACGAGGTCTGGTATTCCCATCTCTTTCAGAATTTCCCACAGTTTATTGTGATCCACACAGTCAAAGGCTTTGGCATAGTCAAGAAAGCAGAAATAGATGTTTTTCTGGAACTCTCTTGCTTTTTCCATGATCCAGCGGATGTTGGCAATTTGATCTCTGGTTCCTCTGCCTTTTCTAAAACCAGTTTGAACATCAGGAAGTTCACGGTTCACATATTGCTGAAGCCTGGCTTGGAGAATTTTGAGCATTACTTTACTAGCGTGTGAAATGAGTGTAATTGTGCGGTAGTTTGAGCATTCTTTGGCATTGCCTTTCTTTGGGATCGGAATCAAAACTGACCTTTTCCAGTCCTGTGGCCACTGCTGAGTTTTCCAAATTTGCTGGCATATTGAGTGCAGCACTTTCACAGCATCATCTTTCAGGATTTGGAATAGCTCAACTGGAATTCCATCACCTCCACTAGCTTTGTTCATAGTGATGCTTTCTAAGGCCCACTGGACTTCACATTCCAGGATGTCTGGCTCTAGGTGAGTGAGCACACCATCGTGATTATCTGGGTCGTGAAGATCTCTTTTGTACAGTTCTTCTGTGTATTCTTGCCATCTCTTCTTAATATCTTCTGCTTCTCTTAGGTCCATACCATTTCTGTCCTTTATCGAGCTCATCTTTGCAAGAAATGTTCCTTTGGTATCTCTGATTTTCTTGAAGAGATCCCTAGTCTTTCCCATTCTGTTGCTTTCCTCTATTTCTTTGCATTGATCGCTGAAGAAGGCTTTCTTGTCTCTTCTTGCTATTCTTTGGAACTCTGCATTCAGATGTTTATATCTTTCCTTTTCTCCTTTGCTTTTCACTTCTGTTCTTTTCACAGCTATTTGTAAGGCCTCTCCAGACAGCCATTTTGCTTTTTTGCATGTCTTTTCTATAGGAATGGTCTTGATCCCTGTCTCCTGTACAATGTCACGAACCTCATTCCATAGTTCATCAGGCACTCTATCAGATCTAGGCCCTTAAATCTATTTCTCACTTCCACTGTATAATCATAAGGGATTTGATTTAGGTCATACCTGAATGGTCTAGTGGTTTTTCCTACTTCCTTCAATTTAAGTCTGAATTTGGCAATAAGGAGTTCATGGTCTGAGCCACAGTCAGCTCCTGGTCTTGTTTTTGCTGACTGTATAGAGCTTCTCCATCTTTGGCTGCAAAGAATATAATCAATCTGATTTCAGTGTTAACCATCTGGTGATGTCCATGTGTAGAGTCTTCTCTTGTGTTGTTGGAAGAGGGTGTTTGCTATGACCAGTGCATTTTCTTGGCAAAACTCTATTAGTCTTTGCCCTGCTTCATTCCGTATTTCAAGGCCAAATTTGCCTGTTACTCCAGGTGTTTCTTAACTTCCTACTTTTGCATTCCAGTCCCCTGTAATGAAGAGGACATCTTTTTTGGGTGTTAGTTTTAAAAGGTCTTGTAGGTCTTCATAGAACCGTTCAACTTCAGCTTCTTCAGCGTTACTGGTTGGGGCATAGACTTGGATTACTGTGATATTGAATTGTTTGCCTTGGAAACAGACAGAGATCATTCTGTCATTTTTGAGATTGCATCCAAGTACTGCATTTCGGACTCTTTTGTTGACCATCATGGCCACTCCATTTCTTCTGAGGGATTCCTGCCCGCAGTAGTAGATATAATGGTCATCTGAGTTAAATTCACCCATTCCAGTCCATTTCAGTTCACTGATTCCTAGAATGTCGACGTTCACTCTTGCCATCTCTTGTTTGACCACTTCCAATTTGCCTTGATTCATGGACCTGACATTCCAGGTTCCTATGCAATATTGCTCTTTACAGCCTCGGACCTTGCTTCTATCACCAGTCACATCCACAGCTGGGTATTCTTTTTGCTTTGGCTCCATCCCTTCATTCTTTCTGGAGTTATTTCTCCACTGATCTCCAGTAGTATATTGGGCACCTACTGACCTGGGGAGTTTCTCTTTCAGTATCCTATCATTTTTGCCTTTTCATACTGTTCATGGGGTTCTCAAGGCAAGAATACTGAAGTGGTTTGCCATTCCCTTCTCCAGTGGACCACATTCTGTCAAATCTATCCACCATGACCCGCCCGTCTTGGGTTGCCCCACGGGCATGGCTTAGTTTTATTGAGTTAGACAAGGCTGTGGTCCTAGTGTGATTAGATTGACTAGTTTTCTGTGAGTATGGTTTCAGTGTGTTTTCCCTCTGATGCCCTCTTGCAACACCTACCGTCTTACTTGGGTTTCTCTTACCTTGGGCGTGGGGTATCTCTTCATGGTTGCTCCAGCAAAGCGCAGCCATTGCTCCTTACCTTGGACGAGGGGTATCTCCTCACCGCCGCCCTTCCTGCGCCCACGCAGCCACGGCTCCTTGGACGTGGGGTTCATGTTAACTGGTCATCAAATGGCTTGACGGGCTGTGCCTGTGAGCACTATATCCATTCCTGTCTGTCTGCCATATTAGTCAGCTTTGGCCACCATCACAAAATACCAAAGACTGCAGGGCTTAAACAACAGACGGCTACTTCTCATAGCTCTGGAGTCCGGGCAGTCTAAGGTCAAGGTGATGGAAAATTCAGGTCCTGGGGAGGGTACTCTTCCTGCCCTAGAAACATCTACCTTCTGGCTAGTGTCCTTACCTGGTGGACAGAGACAGAGCTCTGGGTCTTCCTGTTCTTCTTCCAAGGACACTGACCCTATCAGACCAGGGCCCCACCCTTAGGACTTCCTTCAGTCTTCATCACTTCCTCAAAGGACCCATCTTCAAACACAGTCATGCTGGAGGTTGGGGCTTCAACATATGGATTTGGGAGGACACAATTCAGTTCAGAACACAATGTTTTTATATTTTCCATCCCATAAACACTTCCTGAGAGCCTGTTCTGTGCCCGACTTGGTCCTGGGAGAGGCCCAGAGCTACCCGCTAGGTGCCCCACCTCTGACAGGTGAGTGGACTTTTATTAAGGTTGTTCTTAAGATTCTATTTTTTTTTTTTTGATGTGAACCATTTTTAAAGTCTTTGCTGAATTTGTTACAATATTACTTCTGCTCTCTCTCTCTCTCTTTCTCTCTCTCTCTCTCTAAATATATATATATATATTTGGCTGTAGGTCATGTGGGATCTAGTTCCCTGACCCTGGATTAAACCCGAAGCCCCTGCATTGGAAGGTGAAGTCTTAACCACTGGACAACCAGGGAAGTCCCTAGGGACCTCATATTAGTAGAATCATATCCTATTCGTCCCGTGTCTGGCTTCTTTCATTAAGCATACTGTTTTTAAGGTCTATCCATGTTGCCGCATGTATCAAAATTTCTGTTATGAATAATGTCCCATTGTATGGGCAGACCGCATTCGGTTTATCCATTCATCTGCTGATGGACACTTGGGTTGGCTCCACCTTTCGGCAGATTATGAGCAGTGCTGCTCTGAACACCTGTGTTCAAATATCTGTCAGGTCCCTGCTTTTGACTCCTCTGGATGTATACCTAGAGCAGTTGGCATCATGCTGGGTCGTGTGGGGTCAGGAGAAGTTCACCTCGGAGATAAGGGTGAGGGGAGGTCATTCCAGGTGAATGGATCCCTGTGTGCAGAGGCTCAGAGGCCTGCGTGTCCGAAGTTACAGAGCCTGCGTGTCTGGACCCTGTGTGGAGTGGATTGGGGGAGTGGTGGGCAGTAAGTGTGGCCCAAAGGTGAAGGGTCCCGTAGCCGTACCACAAGGTTGGGGTCAGAGGCCCTGAGGACTGGAGACCAGGAGGTGCTCCCATCCAAGCTGGTTTCTCCAAAAGATGACCTGCCAGCTGTGTGGAGGCTTAGACAGAGAGGGGAGGAGACTCGGGTAAAATGAGTCACCAATGGGAGGTGAGTGAAAAGAGGTACCTGGATGAATCAGTTGATAAACTAAAGAGAACAAATGAGAGGAATGGGACCAGGTGGTTCAGGGTCTCGCCAAGGAGGTGGAGGAGTTGGGGTCAAGTGTATTTTACTCTGAAGGAACAAATTACCAGGAAGAAGCAGGACTGGAGGTCAGGGCAGCTGGAGAAACAGGAGTTAGGATGATCTATTGACCAGCTCTGACTAGGAGGAGACCTGCATTCACTTCACGTGGCAGCACCACCCGGAAGGTGGCTCACAGTCATAGCACTGGACTCTTGAGTTTCTGCAGAAAATCAGCAGGGAACAAGCCAGAGGGATATTTATCTGCAGGGAGACCAAGTCCAGGAGGCTTTAATCATCAAAGTAATCATTTCAGTCTGACTTGTCCCATTGACCTTCCTATGCATAATTTCATGGGTGATTATAATGCCATTGCCTAGTTAAATGACACTGATTCATGCAGGAGCTGCCACACATATTAATAAGGCGGCTGCGTTAAAGGCCGACTGCTTACCACCGAGCGCCAAAGCCTCCAAACGCCCCGTCATGTTTAATAATGGAACAGTGACACCTTGAACTTGCAGCGGACACTGTGAATCACGGCGGAAATGTCCAAATGGAACGCAGAGGCACTTTGGTCTTCAGTGTCACCTGCTGTCACTCAGGAGGTCGGACTTAGGTGAACCATTATGTCGAGGTGATGATTCCTGTGCTCTGTGCCGCCCTTCTGGCGCCAATTCCCAGGGAAACAGGCCGTCCTGATGGGGCTGGTGTGCTAGAGACCAAGGGAGCACGCATCTCCACTCCAGTGGGCCGTAATTTGAAAACTGTGAGAAAGGCTGTATAGCTGAAACTCACACAGCATTGCAAATCAGCTATAACAGTATTCATCCACTATCTGCGTTCTCCAAGAAAGCAATAAAACATTTATACTGCATGCTAAGTCACTCAGTTGTGCCCAACTCTTTAACCCCATGGACTGTAGCCAGCCAGGCTCCTCTGTCCATGGAATTCTCCAGGCAAGAATATTGGAGTGGGTAGCCATTCTCTTCTCCAGGGGATCTTCCCAACCCAGGGATCAAACCCGGGTCTCTTACATTTTCTGCATTGGCAGGCAGGCTCTTTACCATTCGGCCCACCTAGGAAGACATAAGTTACTGAGCAGGAATTAAAAAATATATATTGGGGTCCCCTGGTGGCTCAGATGGTAAAGAATCTGCCTGCAATATGGGAGACGTGGGTTTGATCCCTGGGTCAGGAAGATCCCCTGGAGAAGGGAATGGCAACTCACTCAGGTGTTCTTGCCTGGAGAATTTCATGGACAGGACAGAGGAGACTGGCGGGCTACAGTCCGTGGGGTCACAAAGAGTCGGACGTGACTGAGTGAATAACACTTTCACTTTCATACATACACATGGGCTTCCGAGGTGGCACTAGGGGTAAAGAACCCTCCTGCCAACCTAGGAGACACAGAGACGTGGGCTCCATCCCTGGGTAAGAAAGATCCCCTGGAGGAGGCCGTGGTACCCCACTGGAGAATCCCTGGACAGAGGAGCCTGGCGGCTACAGTCCAGGGGGTTGTAAAGAGTCGCACATGACTGAAGTGACTTAGCACGCATGCACACATACAAATGTAAGTGTGTACACACAAAACACACACACGGCACCAGTTTTCTAGGGATGCTGTAAGAAATTAACACAAACTCAGTGACTCAAAATGACAAATGTCTATTATCTCACAGTGGAGGCTGGTGGTCAGAAATCAGGTGTGGGTGGGGCTGGCTCCCTTTGGAGTCTCCAGGGGCCTCCTCTTCCCCGCTTTGGTCACCATCAGCAGTCTCTGGCCTGGGGACATTTCCCTCCAATCTCCTCCCCCATTTTCACCAGGCCTTCTCCTGTACATCTGTGTGTCGAGTTTCCCTTTCTTATCTTTATAAGACGTCGGTCACTGGATTTTTTTTTTAATCTTTGACCATGCCTCTAGGATCTTAGTTCCAGACCAGGAATTGCACCCACACCCCCCACAGTGGAAGTGTGGAGTCTTAACCAATGGACCATGAAGGAAGTCCCCAGTAGTTGGATTCAGAGCCCACCCCAAATCCAGGATGCACTCATCCTGAGAGTCTCAACTTGGTCACACCTGCCAAGATTCTGTTTCCAAAGAAGGGGACATTTCCAGGGACTTGGTGTTAGGCCTTGAACACATCTTTTGGGGGACGCTGTTCAATTGCCTGCACATACATAAATAGTACCTTCTAACTTTAAACTTGATTTCATTCACCAGAGTCAGGGTGGGGGTGGGGAGTTGTCCTTCCCTCTGGCTGGCCTTTGCCCAGCCTCTTCCCTGCCCTCCAGCCTCCCTACTCCTTCCAGCCTTGGGGGCAGTGCACAGGGGTTCCCAATCATGCTATTCCCCTTCCTCCTCTTGCCTGGGCTATCGTTCCTGGCTCTGACCACCTGGCCTAGGAGTGGCCCAGAGCCCTGCTTGGAACCAGGTAACCACATCTGGAGCCCCAGGTGAGGCAGCCCTGGGACCATTTGGGGTGTGCGTGTGAAATACGTGTTATTGGGACTTCCCTAGTGGGCCAGTTGGAGAAGGAAATGGCAACCGACTCCTATATTCTTGCCCGGAGAATCCTATGGACAGAGGAGCCTGTCAGGCCATGGTCCATGGGGTCGCAGAGAGTCAGACACGACTGAAGTGACTAAACGCACTAGTGGCCCAGTGGCTAAGACTGAGCACCCAATGCAGGAGCTGGGGTTCAGTCCCTGGTCAGGGACTAGGTCCCACAAGTCACAACTAAGAATTCACATGCTGCGATTAAAGAGCCCATGTGCTGCACCTAAGACCTGGTATAGCCAAATAAATAAATAATTTGTTCATTTGTAAAAAATTAATAAAATGTTAAAAGAAAGAATCCCATGTTGTAGGAGGGAGTCTGGGCCCTGGGTGGTTGGAGTCCAAAAGCAGCCTCCACTCCAGGAGGCGTGTTTGGGCTGAGACTTGAAGGATGAAAAGGGACAAGTCTACTTTTGGGTAAACCAGGCGCACAACACGGAGGCTGGTTCTGTGAAACAGCCCCAAAGTGAGTCCTTCGGTAAATGAAAAGCTCCTCCTGCTAAGGAAATGTGAAGTGAAAGGCGCTCAGTCGTGTCCGACTCTTTGCGACCTCATGGACTATAGCGTTCATGGAATTCTCCAGGCCAGAACACTGGAGTGGGTAGCCGTTCCCTTCTCCAGGGGATCTTCCCGACCCAGGGATCAAACCCAGGTCTCCTGCATTGCAGGAAGATTCTTTACCAGCTGAGCCACACGTGTTAAGGAAATAATTGCCTTCTATTTTGCCCCCATCCCCAGGGAGCAGGGGTTGCATCTTCCTTATCTTTGCATCCCTCCTGGGGTCCTTATACCTATCTTACTAAATGCTTGTTGAGCTGAATTAGAAATATAAGCTACTTATTAGAAAATATTAAGGACTCATTGAGAATATGGTGACGTATAATGGGTGTGGTGGTAAAAAGTCCTTATATTTAGAAATGCATATTTTGAAAGCATCGAAGATTTTGAAACATGAAGCGACATGGTATCTGGGATTTGCTTGAAAGTCTTCCTGCACTCAGCCCTCAAGATGCTGAAGAGTAAGTCCTTCAAGCTGACTTGTGCATAGTGAGCTCGTCCCAGAGTCCAGAGCTGATGAGGAGAGGGTGACTTTACGGTGAGAAAGTCTGAGAGGCACATCTCTGCCAGGTAACCGAGGTCAGTGTCACAGGGATCGGTCATGTTACACGTGCCAACATGTGAGGGATGGGATGAGCACTTCACCTCTATGGTCGCCCCCCCAACACCCATGAACCCAGTCTAATCCTGAGAAAAACATCATCTGAAACCTAACAGAGGGGCATCCTACAACCCACCCACCTCCGCTCAGTCCTCCGCAACACTGCCAAGGTCATCGAAAACAAGGCAAGTCTGAGAAACCGTCACAGCCCAGAGGAGCTAAGGAGACAGGATGACTGCATATGGGATCCTGGGTGGGGTCCTGAGACAATAAATGGGTGTTAGGCACGAACTAAGGAAACCAGAAGAAAGGATGTATTTTAGTTAATAATAGAAGGAAATGGCACCCCACTCCAGTACTCTTGCCTGGAGAATCCCAGGGACGGGGGAGCCTGGTGGGCTGCAGACCATGGGGTCGCTAGAGTCAGACACGACTGAGCGACTTCACTTTCACTTTTCACTTTCATGCCTTGGAGAAGGCAATGGCAACCCAGTTGAACACTCCAGTGTTCTTGCCTGGAGAATCCCAGGGACGGGGGAGCCTGGTGGGCTGCCATCTATGGGGTCGCACAGAGTCGGACACGACTGAAGTGACTTAGCAGCAGCAGCAGCAGCAATGTGTCAGTATGGGTTCATTATCTTTCCTTGATGCTGGGAAAGATCGAGGGCAGAAGGAGAAGAGGGCGTCGGAGGATGAGATAGCTGGATGGCATCACCGATGCAATGAACATGAATTTGGGCAAACTCTGGGAGATGGTGTGGGACAGGGAGGCCTGGAGTGCTGCAGTCCATGGGGTCACAAAGAGTCGGACACAACTGAGCGACTGAACAACGTGGGTTCATTAATTGTAACAAACGTACCATGTGAAAGTAAAATATTAAAATGGAGAAACTGGGGGGTGGGTATACAGGAACTGTACTACCGTCATAATTTTTCTGTCAATCTAAAGCTGCTCTAAAAATAAAGTTTACTTTAAAAAATACTCCTGCAAAATAAGAGGAGTTGGCAGGTGCGGGCGAGGAGCGCAGGGGAGATAAAAGAAGATGGGCAGAGAGTCAGTAACTGTTGAAGCTGGGTGATGGGGGCGAGAGGTTTTATATATTCTCTATACTCTGGGCTTCCCTGGTGGCTCAGCTGGTAAAGAATCCACCTGCAATGCGGGAGACCTGATTCTGATCCCTGGGTTGGGAAGATCCCCTGGAGAAGGGAAAGGCTACCCACTCCAGGATTCTGGCCTGGAGAATTCCATGGATAGTCCACGGGGTCGCACAGAGTCGGACACGACTGGGCGACTTTCACTTCACTTCTGTGTGCTCTAGTGCATTTAAAAAAAATTATATAGTAAGTTTTTTTTTAAGTGAGAGTCACAGACCCAGTATGTTAGGGGAAGAGAGCCTTTCATACAGAGCTGTGGGTACACGCGGAATAGAAAGAACACCGGACAGGGGACCAGCCCAGGGGGTGAGGCTGGCAGGAGGCCTCTTGGCAGAAGATGGACCTGAGCTGGCCTGGCAGAGGCATTGAGCGTGAAGTGTGCGCGTGCGCGCGTGTGTGTGTGTATCAGGGGACCATTACAGAGGCCATTACCTGGCCCATAACAGATCTCCGACAGAGTAATGTAATTACAAGAAGTCACGGCGACTGTCACCAGACTTCCCCTAGGCCACATTGCAAAAGCTCTGCAATGGTTCTATTTTTCTCTTATGACTTCAAATATCATTCAAGAGTCTGCTTCCATCTCATTCCACACTGGTGCCTCCAGGACGCCAGGGGACCCAGGCACTCCTGCCACGTGCCACGGCGCTGCTCTGAACATTGGAGTAGTCTCCCTTTATTCAAAGCAGATGCAGCCTTCTGGGAGAATAGTGTGATATGAGACCTTCTGGAACCTGACACAGCTGATACTGGGTGCTGACAGGAATTGCTTTGCAAGAATAATGGGAGGCTTTTCTGTCCATCAGGTGCCCAGCCTGGAGCTTGATATAAAATGTGAGAAATTAGGCTCGTGTGTAATATAGAGAGCCGTCTATAACCGAATGTCTCGCAAAGGAGTAAGGAAAGGAAATGCAGAGCTAAAAAGACGCCTGGCCTCAGGAGGACGTTCACGTGGCTTGACCGTGGCAACAGTTATCATCGCCATGGTCACCTCTAAGGACGCTCGATGCTAAGGTCTCCTACAGGCACACAGAACCTCGCGGGTGCAAAGCCCTCTGCCCGCATCATCTCCGGGCTCCTCACTGCCACTGGGAAGCCAGGCAGCTGAGCAGGGGTTCCTGGCTCCACTTTACAGGTGCAGAAACTGAGGCTTGGCAGCTGGCTCCTGCCAAGGTGAAGTTCAGACCCGGCCCTTGTGGCTCTCTGAATCAGACAGGACCTGGACTTCCTTCCCTTTCCCCCTCCTCTTTTCTACCCCACAGCTGGGGACCTCACCACCTCTCCTCTGCCCTTTCCCGTGCCCCGTGGCCCTCCGTCAGGAAGATCTGATTGGCCAGCTTGGGTCATGTGCTCACCTGAGAGCCAATCGACAGGAGGAGGCTTGGCTCTGTTCACCAATGGCACCTCTCACCCTAACTCTATCAGGAGCGTGGGGAAGGCCCTTTCCCAGAATGACCCATCAGCACGTCTTCCCACCCACTCCACCCAGTCCTCAGAAGGAAGAGTGTCCCGGAAACCTGCCTCTCCCAGGGCCTGAGCTCAGAACTTCCGGCTTCTGCAGCCTCGCCCTGAAAGCTGCAGATGGGAACCAGAACCCACGTAGTCCTTCCATTCCCCCCACCTCCTTAACTGCACTGAGGTGTCCCTTCCTGTGATCAGACTCCAGGCACCCTCCCCTTCCCTGCCCAGACCCCAGTTCACAGGCGCCGAGAGCTGCTCAGATGTCCCCTCACCCTCCTCATCCCTGGACCTGACTCCAGGACAGCCCAGCCCTACACTGCTTCTTACCCTTCCCGCCAAGACGTGACGGGCTGGTCCAGGCCCGGCTGGCTTTAGTGGACGAGTGCCCCAAATGAGTGGCCTCACAAAGGCTGGGAGTTCCCGAAGGTTTGAGAGTTGGACATGTTCGAGTTACCAGACACCGGCCACACTGCAACCCCACTGTGGGGCTGAAAGCGTGGCCAGTGCCAGGGTTCCAACTGCTGAGATGACCCGGGGCATGAATGGGATGCCTAAGACGACGGGGTGAAGCCTGGGCGGGACTTGGAGGAAACGTACGTGCAGACCAAGGGCATGGGGGCTGACTCCTGCGGGTGCAAGCAGACCTGGGGGCGCAGGCTGCCCTCGGGCCACTGTCCACGCCAAAGGTGGTGCCAGGATCCCCATAAATCCAGTCTGTCCACGTCTCTCCTGACACAGGCTTTTAGAGAGGAATGGAGTTTGGAATCTGATAAACAATCTGAATCCCTTCTCTGTCTCTAAAAAGCTGTGTGACTTGGGGCGGTTGAGTTGCTCTCTCTGAGTCCAATTCTGTTGTTTAATTGTTGTTATAGTTCAGTTACTAAGTCGTGTCCCACTGTTTTGCGACCCCATGAATTGTAGCCCGCCAGGCTCCTCTGTCCATGGGATTTCCCAGGCAAGAGTACTGGAGTGGTAGCCACTCCTTTTTCCAGGGGATCTTCCTGACCCAGGGATTGAGCCTGGGTCTCCTGCATTGGCAAGTGGATTCTTTACTGCTGAGCCACCAGGGAAGCCCTGAGCCCAGTTTGCTTGTCTCTAAATCAGGCACAATCGCACCCACGTGGGTGGGTTTCCAGGAGGAATAAATGAAGCACAGGCTGCTGAGTGCAGGGGGATTCAGTGCATCTGGTGGTCTCTCCTTCCCACGAAAGAGAAGCCTCATCTCCCCCTGGCAGCTTCTACAGGGGATCAGAAAGCCCACAAGGGATACCACCAGCAGAGCTCCATGACGCGCCTGCTGGGCCGAGCCTGGGGCGCGGAGGGTGCTCGAGCCATGCTTCCTGGGCACCAGGGGGTGGCAAGCTGTCAGAAATGATGTGGGTTGGAGGCTTTCCCAATATACAGGCTGGGCCCCACCCCAGAGCTTTGGGAGGCAGGAGGGTTTTGAGAAGGTCTTGAGGAATATTTGCAAGCCCTTAGCTAGACAGGACCGCCCCTCTTAAAAGATTCCCATGCACACAGCATCATGAGGCTCACAAAGCTGTTTAATTTCCCACCTATGATACAGGATGGAGGCAGGGTGCAGAAAACCCAGTGACTGCTTTGGTGAACATACTGGAGCTGCACACAAGCCTAGCAGGCTGTGGCTTCACCGGGATCTTCTGTTTGCACACAATTGTAATTGACCTTTGAAGGGCTCCCCAGGGCACTGCGGCCTGCTGCTTCTGGGCAGAAGTTATCATACCTGCTCTTCTTTGGTAACCTTCTTTAGAATTTCATACACAAAACTTGATTGGCAAAAAAAAAGTACCAAATGTCAAAATTTCATAAAAGCAGGGCAAGAACTGGTCTTCTCTTGCCATTTGGACTTAGCTGCCCCTTGAAAAGTGTTTTTTTTCCCCTCTTGGTCATTTAGCAACGCCCAGCCCAGAGATGGGAAAAGGGAGCAAAATTTAACCTTTGTGTTAGAAGAGAAGCAAGGTTTTCAACCAAACACTTAAGTCATTGGACTCATTATTTAAACACCAAAAGACAACAGATGGACTTAATTCATCTGGCCCAGCTTAATACATGTCAGCCTAACACTACAAACAGATACATAAAACCGAGATATGTCTGGGTGCTACAAACGGGGACAGGGCGTCGTCACAGGGCGATGACTTGGCTGCGCTGCGAGCCGGCCCCTCAGAACCAGTACTCAGAGACGAAGATGTGGACGCTGACGACATTCCGGTGCGACACCACACCCCCAACCACGTAGTTCATCTCCAGCTTCAGGACGGCGTGGAACGGGCCCACGATGGGCCGCACCTGGCGCACGACGCCTAGGGAGAGAGCAGAAGGTGTGTGGGGAGTTAGCAGGGACCAAAGCAACGTGGAGACCGGGGACACGATTTCCCTCCGGGATTTTCAGAGCTGCAGGAGCGCTCGGACCTCATCAAGTCCCGCCTGAGCCAGGTGCTTGCATCTCCCTCCAAGTGATCACCCCCGGGCTCTGCCACCATCCCTGGGGACGAGTGACAGCGGGCTCTCTGCAGCCCGTCCGCTGTGAGCAGCTCGCCCTGTGAGTCTGTGCGCGTGGGCTTTGGAGTCCTTGCCTTAGTCCTGCCAGCTCCTCTTCTGTGAGCCTGCTTTCCTCCTCTACCACCGTCTATCCAACCAAGAACTAAGAGTCTAGATAAAGGGCCTGGCATGGAGCAGATGCCCAGAAGACACCCGTCCCAGTCTCTCCTAACCCACTGTGCCCACTTGTGACCCATGGGAGGAAACAAAGCATGTGTGAGCCTCTTCCCCCAGTCTCTCACGTTGAGGACTGTCCTGGGGGCCTGGAAACCTTTTATCTGAGCAGAGAAGTCCTAGTTCCCTATGGGACACACTCCTGGGTCCTTCTTTCTCCACACCTCTTTTTTGAAGGGTGACACCTGAACCCTTGCCCAGTGTTCATGGTGAGCAAGAGGCAGCTCGAGTCCAGTTCGAGCAGCAGAGACGGGTCAGGGCAATCAGAAGGACAGACGGCACGGGGGAGACAGGTGTCTGTCCGGGGAAGCAGAAGCCTGCCGTGTAAAGCTCCTGGGGGGTGGCAGGGAGGTCTGCCTGGACCACAGCAGGGACCCGGCAAAGGCCATGATGGTGGCCTCCCCAGACAGGGCTCAGAGGGAAGGGCAGATAAGTTCAGCTCAGTCGCAGTGGAGGAGGAACAACCCCAAGTGTCCTGTCCCCGCAAGTTCCATGTCTCCAGGCCGGACCCTGACGTTGCTGCCTGCCCACGCAGGGCACCCAGCATCTCACGGAGAGAATGCCCCTGCACTCGGGGACTAGATGCTCTCCTCCTGGCTGGACGTGGAGAGCCCACCACCCTCTCAGGACCTCAGATTCCTCATCGAGCAGATGATGCCACGTGAGCCTGTGCTTTGCACTGACTGATCCCGCCCCGCCCCCGCCCCCAGCTCGGCGTCCACCATGGTGTGAGCTCCAGGGGTGCAGGGCCACCTCCCTGCCGGACGGGTGGGCTCACTGCCTCACTTCTGCACGCGTTCATGCATTCCTCAACAGGTACCAGGCACCGTTCATGGTGATGCCAAGAAAACAAACAGAACCCTGGTTTCAAAGTCAGTGGGGACCTAGGTGAGTGCCGTGCTCTGACAGAAGTCCACACGCTGTCCAGCGGGGGTGAGGATGGAGGTGAGGGAGGCGGGGGAGTCAGGAAAGGCTTCCTGGAGAAAGTGCCTCTCTCCCTGCAGATCCCCGTGCCTGGCACAGAGCAGGTGCCACCCCTACAGCTGTTGACATTTAGGAGGGACCCTCTTCCATCGCCCCCGCTCTGATATTAGGACTTGCCCAAAGCCGTGTGGCGCAGGGGTGTGCTGGAGCAGCTGGTCGTCTGGTCGTGCCATATGACAATTTTCAAGCCCAACGTGACGTCACTGAAGGCGGGGTCAAGAACCACCCATCACTGCAGGGCTGTCTACAAACAACACCCTGGAGCCTGAGAACCAGCCAGAACGCAGAGTGTTTGCTGCGTCCAACTGCTGACTGCAGGCTGGTTTGTACAAACAGCCCTGCCGCTGACTTGGGAAATGTGCACCCAGCGTGGCACTTCACACCCATGCTGAGATCAGCGAAGGCTCTGGGGAGTCTACAGGGGCCCAAGGCCTTTTGCACCCGTGGCCGGTTCTCGGTCAAGACCACCAAGTTCATGGTCAGGAAGGGGATTTGGGCACGCCATCCCCCCTTTCACTCCCTGGGCTTGTGTTTCAAAGGTGAAGAGCCCAGCAGTAGGGTGGAATTCCAGGCTATTCTAAGCAAACAAGGGCTCTAGCTCTGATGGAAAGATAAGCAGAAGCTTCGGTGGGCTGTCAGCACCCTTTCTCTGCCCCTGCCTGGCGATGACATCCCAGTTCTGTCCTGTCTGAACGCCCACGAGCATCATCAGCTCCCGGCTAAAGACGGGGGCTTGTCGCCACTCTCGGTTTGCCCATGGCCCCTGTGGCAAGCACGGCCCCAGACTCTCCAGTCCCTCAGCCCTCACCAGCGTGACCGTCTCCTCTCCCCAGGCCGGAGACCGCCACCGGCGCCACCAGCCTCAGTGGCCTCGGTCCCCTGCACGCATCCCTGGGGCAGTGCTCAGAGGGCTCAGGGGGCTTGAAGGAAAGAGGTGAGAGGCTCAGTGAGCCTGAGAGCTAGTTTAGGACAGAGAGCAACGAGGTGGAGGGAACACTTCCGCAAGCTATGATCAGACACGTATTTATTTCTATATATTATCATGATACTGTGTGTGTGTGTGTGCACGCACGCTAAGGTGCTTCAATCGTGTCCGACTCTTTGCGACCCTATGGACTGTAGCCCTTTCAATATCATATAATTAATATATGATATATAAATATATGGGCTTCCCAGGTGGAGCAAGCAGTAAGGAACCCACCTGCCAATGCAGGAGACGCAAAAAGACGTGGGTTCAATCCCTGGGTTGGGAAGATGCTCTGGAGGAGGGCATGGCAGCCCACTCCAGTATTCTTGCCTGGAGAATCCCATGGACAGAGGAGCCTGGTGGGCTGCAGTCCATAGAGTTGCAAAGAGTGTAAGTCACTTCAGACATGACTGAAGTGACATAGCACACACGCAGCACACACACATATAAATATATATATAGTTTAATTATTATAAATACAAAGTATATATTGTTGTTGTTGTTAGTTGCTCAATCGTGTCTGACTCTTTGCGACCCCATGGACTGTAGCCTGCCAGGTTCCTCTGTCCATGGATTTCTCCAGGCAAGAATACTGCAGTGAGTAGCCATTCCCTTCTCCACTGGATCTTCTCGACCAGGGATTGAATCTGGGTCTCCTGCATCGCAGGCAGATTCTTTACTGTTTAAGCCACAAGGGAAGCCCTTTCAGGACACAAGGTTTGAGTCCAGCTGACCTCAGTCAGAAGCATGATTCCAGGTTGGTTACTGAAATTTTGAGTCCCCACTTCCTCCTCTGTGAAACAGGGATTAAACGGCCATCTTCAGAGTCAGAAACAAAACCATCCCAAGGCCATGTGCTGCTTCCCCCTCAGAAATAAGCGCTGGATCCCATAAAGCGCCACAGCATTCCAGTGTGATATGAATTTCAGTGCGAGTAGGACCGGATTCCTCCATGATTGAAAAACAGAGCAAATGCTGGACATTTTTATTAGACTGCCTTAAACATTGACGAGAAAGGAAAGCTCTGGATGTATAGAAAATATATTTAAATCTCAATATGTACTGTTAGGGCACTTCATGAGGTTTAGTTTCTATGACGCCTAAAGACCAGAACGTCACGCTGTTGGCTAAGTGTTCCAACTGTAAACAGCTAAGAGGCCAAACAGAACACTAAAGGAAGCTAAGAGCTGCTTTAGAGAAGAAGGGCGTTGAGAAGGGGAAGAGGGAGCAGAAGGCTGAACTTCAGATGTAGGTCGCACTCAGGGCCTGGATTGTCTCAGGATCTTTGCATTTAACAAGAGAACGACCGAGGTGGAAGACACAGGCATCTGCAAGGGTTAAACAAGGCATTGTGGGAGTGACACAGCAGGTGAGCAGGGGGTCAGCCGCCCTGGCCTTCTCCTGTGACCTGGGGTCCACATCCCAGGCCACACCCACTCTGTGGATCTGACCACTTCTTCAGCCTAGCCACACTTCCTGGGGGCTCTGATTTCAGTGAATACGCTCCCTTCATTCCCAGGTTAGTTCAAGCTTGAGATCCACCTCCTGGTCCTCACCTTCACTGAACCTAGACTTTCTCCTGATATCACTTCTTTCTTCACAGCTTTCCCACCCATCCATCCACCCACCCATCCAATCATCCATCCATCCACCCACCATCCTTCATCCATCCATTCACCTACACATCCATTCACCCGTCATCCATCCATCCATCCAGTAGAGGCCATTCTGCACGAGGGAAGTTTAAGGAAGATTCTACAGAGGAGCTGACTTCAAATTTGATTTTAAATACGAAGCCGGGGGCTTCCCTGGTGGTCCGGTGTTTAGAATCTGCCTCACAATCCAAGAGACACTGGTTTGATCCCTGGTCGGGGAGGATCCCACATGCCATGGAGCGAGTAAGCTCCATGGAGCCATGGAGCATGTGCCACAGATACTGTGGCCCGAGTGCCTACAGCCTGTGCTCCACAAGAGAAGCCACAGTAGTGAGAAGCTCAGCGCAGCCAAAAAATAAATGAGTTTAAAATAAAAATGACCAAGTAGGAGCCAACGAGGTAAGTAAAGTGAAGGTGTCAGGAGCTCAGTCGTGTCCGACTCTTTGCGACCCCCACGGACTGCAGCCAGGCTCCTCTGTCCGTGGAATTCTCATGGAGTGAGAATACTGGAGTGGGTTACCATTTCCTTCCCCAGGGGATCTTCCCAACCAAGGGATCGAACCCAGGTATTCCACACTGCAGGCAGATTCTTTATCATCTGAGCCACCAGGGAGGCCCAAGGTAGGCAGGACCTGTGCAAAGGCCCCAAGTGTGAAGGTTTCAGTCAGTTCTGGGAACAGAGTTAATCCTGGGGAAAGACAGACAGAGGAGGGTAAGGAGGTGGTAAAGGGCTTCCTCAGGGACCTCACACCTTGTCAGGCTCACAGGACTGGAACCCAGAGCAGTAGTCTCCTGGCCTCCTCACCGCCACCGATTCTAGACAACTGTTCTTTCAGAACCACCATCAACCTTCTGGGTGCAGGGAAACAAGAGAGGGAACTAGACAAACCCTTGCTGCCCAAATGTGGCATCACAGACATTAGAAACTGAACCTCCACCAGGGGTCCAGCTGCATCCGTCACTTGCTTCTACAGATGTGTGGCTGGCATCCACTCTGTGCCAGGCGCTGGGGACCGGCTAGACCGCCTGCGTCCTCTCTCATGAAGCCTTGCCAGCCCCACTCTGCGTCACCTGATACCTGGTCTCCCTCGAGGGAACCCTCACAGTTGACTCCCCCTGCAGACGCAGGGTCTACATCACGTTCATCTCTGTCCACTGTCCGCAGCGCAGGGCCCAGGGCGGGACACAGTGGGAGCACCATCACAATTATCCCGTGGGATGAAGGCAGAGGAAGACAGAGAAAAGAGAAGAAGGAGCGAGGGGAGGGAAGAGGGACCCTACTCCCTGAGGGCCCCTCAAACCTTTGTCCTGAAGGGAAGGGGCCACTGAAGGCTCTGAGCGGGAGCAGCTTTATGTGGAAAGACCATTCCTGCAGCAAAATGCAGGAGAGAGGGAAAGGCTCTTTCCAGCATGCCTGCCTTGTCCATCTTCCCTGCTGGGGTGTTTACCTCCCTAACTTTCAAGAGCCCCAGGAAAAAAAAAAAGGCCATGATGCCGAGTTCAACTGTGTTAATCTTCCAAATCCTCATCTTTGGCATTTCTGCTTCGGGTCCCAGACACTGCTGGTATTCCTCGGCGTGTCTGTGCCTCTGAAAGATATAATTAAGTCTTTTTTTTTTTCCTTTGAAAAATGTAGGTCCCCTCGGGCACTTCACCTTCATGTCTCGTCTCTGCTTTGTAAATTGCAGCCGATGTGCCAGGAGCCCGAACACAGAGCCCAAGTGTCCAGCAGGAGACCTCCATCGCCTCCTGGGGACTGTGGTCTGGATTCCAGGCCCCTGCAGCCATCCCCAGGCTTCTGCCGCTTGACTGGGGTCGCAACTGATCATCCACAGGTTGTCTGAAAGGAGGAAGATCATCCATGAGGGCCTCTGCACGAGACACTGGTCTGCGGAGACCTGGAATCACAGCCTGGCATTGCTCTGCTGCGTCCTCACCAAGCAGCCCTGTGACCTTGTACGAGACACCGTCTTTCTGAAGTTCAGCCTCCGACTCAGAAGTCCTGCGATTTTAACAGACCAAGTGTAATGGCGTGAACAGGGCTGTTGAAGAGCATCTTAGCAAAAACGATGATCCATCCAGAGACGGCATGGTACCTCACGCCAGTGGAAATGAACTGTGCTTTTCAAAAGACAGAGCTTCAAGTTGAAATAAAGGCAGAGGGAAGAAAGTCAGCATCAGATGAGAATAAGACGTGGTTGCTACCTGAAATCAGGGTACGGAGTCATTGGTCTTCTCGGTTGTCAGGGTCTCCCCACTGCCATGTAAGGCCAGAGGTCAAGGGCACAGACTTTCTTTTCCGGTCAATCTTTTTAAAATTTAATTAATTAATGTTTAGTTGCACTGGGCCTTCATTGCTGCAAGCAGGATTTCTCTAGTTGCGGCGAGCAGGGGCTACTCTTCGTTGCGGCGGCCTCTCTTGCTGCAAAGCACAGGGTCAGGGTGCAAGGGCTTCAGTAGCTGTGGGCACATAGGCTTAGCTGCTCTGCGGCCTGTGGGGCCTTCCAGGACCAGGGATCAAACCCGCGTCCCCTGCACTGGCAGGCGGACTCTTATCCGCTGCGCCACCAGGGAGGTTGTCCTGGTCACTCTCCTATCTCTGGTTCTTGGAACATAGTAGGTCCTTGGTCCTACTACAGACCTGCCACATAGGAGGCCCGCAGTAAGTGAATCGCTAAATGAACGCGTGAACTAGAGACCGAAGCAGGAAGCACAGTTCATGAAGTTGAAAGTTATCACCCGGAGAAACAAAACTGGTGGGAAGGAACGGATGATAGCCAGAGGTCGCTGGGTTTTCGGGTGTGGCCCATGTGGAAGCAGAAAGGCAACAGGTGAGAACCAGGCCTCCCTGTCTGGCCCTGGCGGCTGCCACACTGAGCCACGAGCCCGGGAGAGGTGACGAGTCGGCCTGTTTGGACAAGGTGCCAGGACCGAGAACCTTGGTGCTCAGAGGAGACCCACGTGGTTTCACCAAACACTAACATAGCGGGAGACTGGGAAAAAAGCAAACCATCACCCGGATCTCAGGACATTTTCCTCAACAGGGATAACTCCAGGCCAGGATGAGCAGCACAGACCGAAGGCAAAGAGGAAAACACACGAACAGGAAGAAATACGGTCTGTATGTCTAACGTCCAAAGCTATAGTGGTGATGGGCCGGGAAGGAGGTCCACAGCGGGGGAGGAGATGGGAATGGACGGGCCCCTGCGTCCACTGTTCCTTCCTGTGGTGCCCACACTCCTCGGTGGGGAAGGACCATCACCTCCCTCCCACCGGGGAGGAGCTCGGGGCTCTGTGGGCTAACGTCCCTGATCACAGGGCTCTCAGGGCACAGCGCCACCCAGACGGGACGGACCCTGAGCTTAGTTCTCTCCACCTGACCGCACCTGCCCTGATGTGGTGTGGAGGAAACTTCCAGAATGTACTGCCCTTGGCTGAGTCATCCATACAGGGCAAAAACGGCAGAGAGGAACTACAGGGCAATCATATCGGTCATGGGCGGTGAAGGAACGGAGCTCCCCAATCCCTGTCTTCTGTTCTTGTCTGAAAAACACCCAGTAAAAGCTTGGAAGGTGGAGGACAGGGGTCTCAGTCGCAGATTTAAAGTCTGCCTCAGCAGAACCATCCTCCCGACTTCTCGGCTCTCATAAACACACTTCCTCCCGGGTCTCTCACAACCAAACCTGAGGGTCTACGTGGGGAAGCAGCAGGGAACCGGAGCCAACCCCCGGCGGCCCGCCTCTCCCTCGGGCAGAAAGAGGAAAAGAAACGTCAGCTCCACACGAAGCCTTCCAGGCTCCTTCCTGGATGCAGGAACCAGCATTTCCAGGGGCACATGGTGGGTATGAAGACACCCCCGTCCACCATCTCCTCCCCCAACAGCTCAGCCACACACGCTGGGGCCTCATGGTTCCAGGAGGAGCAACGGGGGTCTGGGGGTGAAATGAGTTCTGAACCAGAAACAGCAAACCTGCCCCCGAAGCCAGACCCTGGGCCATTGCCCTTCCACCAAGCCGCCTGGCCTCACCGGAGGGAGAGACAGCCTGGGCAGTTTTCCAGAAGGGATTTGCCGTCTGATGCACCTGCTTTTACCAGGCTGGCCCAGGATGCAACAGTAATGGGAAGGGCGAGAGTCCTCCCCTCTTTCTCTGCGAGTCCTCCCACCTGGATCAGCCCCACTCACTTCCTGCTGGGGCCCCTTCCCCATCGCTAGACCCAAACTCATCAGCCCCCTTGCATGTCTCCAGGTGCCCCCAGATGAGAAATCTCAGGGCTGGGACAGACCTCAAAGAGGAGGACTCTGCCTGGTTCAAGGTCACACAGGACGGTCGTGGCAGCAGAAACCCCACATCCAGCCCCACCAGGCTGTGTGCAGGCCTCAGTCATGCCCCCCGAGCCTGGAAGCCCCTCTGAGCCTCAAGTGTCCTCACCTGGAGAATGGGGCCATCTCCCACAGGGATAAGTGACACAGCTGTCGTTCAATCGCTCAGTCATGTCCGACACTGTGCGACCCCATGAACTGCAGCCCACCAGACTCCTCTGTCCATGCGGATTCTCCAGGCAAGAATACTGGAGTGGGTTGCACACATGGAGTGGGTTCCTCCTTCAGAGGATCTTCCCTACCCACGGATTGAACCCTTGTCTCCTGCATTGGCAGGGGGATTCTTGACTACTGAGCCATCAGGGAAACCCAAGGGACACAGGACGTGTGGCCTACATGCTGGGAGTGTCCAGCACACAGCAGTGCCCTTGCTGTTGAGACGACTGTGACCGTCGAGGACCCGGCACTCGGAGTTCTCAGCCATGAGCACAGATGGGACGCTCCATCTGGGAACACCCGGCTCTGAGGCCGCGGGAAGTGCGTGGTGACAGTGGCTGATGGTGGGTGTCTGGGTCCTCTGTGTAGTTACGG
Source organism: Bos indicus (assembly GCF_029378745.1). Taxonomy (NCBI): domain Eukaryota; kingdom Metazoa; phylum Chordata; class Mammalia; order Artiodactyla; family Bovidae; genus Bos; species Bos indicus. The sequence goes on along the minus strand of NC_091764.1, from coordinate 116,477,748 downwards.
TTGTCAGGTGAGGCCGTCGGAAGATCCGTATCATCATCAGACTCCTTTTTCCCCCCCTAATTTCACACAACATGCCTCTGCAGCTGTTTGGCTAAAAACACTTCATTTTCTTAAAAAAAAAAAGAATAATTTATTAACGTGCCGGTGATCTCAAAGGCTTTTCAGAAGGTGCATAACAGCAGCGGTAAGAGCATCACAAATCATTCTGGACACGGCCGATCCGCCGGAGAACTCGGGAGATGCCGAGAGCCCGCTCTGGGCTCATTTAACCCCCTGGTGACTCTGTGCGTGAGCAGGCAAGCGTGACCCTGCAGCCTGCTGGGCACCGGGCCTGGGCACCTCCTAGTGGGCATGCTGTGTGCGCACACGTGTGCACGCAGGGGTGTGCAAGAAAGAGAGACACACAGAGTGACAGGGGGCATGGCACAGATGAGCCCTCGTAGGCTCTTGCCTCCAGAAATGTACAACCAGTGGAAGAGGAAGCCAAGCAAAACACACAATGGGGACTTCCCTGGTGGTCCAGTGGCTAAGAGTCTGCGCTCCCAACGCAGGGGGCCCAGGTTCAATCCCTGGTCAGGAACTACATCCCACATGCTCACTAGTGCTCACATGATGCACCTAAGACCCAGTGCAGCCAAATTAAATAAATAAATCTTAAAAAAAAACTCACAATGCCGTGACCACACCGCCCCCCGCCCCCGCAACTGGCACCAGCATTTCTCCGTTCGCACGCACAGCAGACCTTCTGGAAGGAGTCCCCCTGTGGTGCCTCCAGTGCTCCCACCCTGACGTGTCTCCCCTTGACCCCACTCCACTGAGAATGGCCTGGTCAAGGTCGCCATCAGCGGGGGCGATACTGAACCCAGTGGTGAATCCTTTGTCCTCATGGTTCCAAATAGGAAAAGGAGTATGTCAAGGCTGTATATTGTCACCCTGCTTATTTAACTTATATGCAGAGTACATCATGAGAAACGCTGGACTGGAAGAAACACAAGCTGGAATCAAGATTGCCAGGAGAAATATCAGTAACCTCAGATATGCAGATGACACCACCCTTATGGCAGAAAGTGAAGAGGAACTCAAAAGCCTCTTGATGAAAGTGAAAGTGGAGAGTGAAAAAGTTGGCTTAAAGCTCAACATTCAGAAAACGAAGATCATGGCATCCGGTCCCACCACTTCATGGGAAATAGATGGGGAAACACTGGAAACAGTGTCAGACTTTATTTTTTTGGGCTCCAAAATCACTGCAGATGGTGACTGCAGCCATGAAATTAAAAGACGCTTACTCCTTGGAAGGAAAGTTATGACCAACCTAGATAGCATATTGAAAAGCAGAGACATTACTTTGCCAACAAAGGCTCGTCTAGTCAAGGCTATGGTTTTTCCTGTGGTCATGTATGGATGTGAGAGTTGGACTGTGAAGAAGGCTGAGCGCCGAAGAATTGACGCTTTTGAACTGTGGTGTTGGAGAAGACTCTTGAGAGTCCCTTGGACTGCAAGGAGATCCAACCAGTCCATTCTGAAGGAGATCAGCCCTGGGATTTCTTTGGAAGAAATGATGCTAAAGCTGAAACTCCAGTACTTTGGCCACCTCATGCGAAGAGTTGACTCATTGGAAAAGACTGTGATGCTGGGAGGGATTGGGGACAGGAGGAGAAGGGGACGACAGAGGATGCTCAGTTCCTCCATGAGCGTGTCTGGTTTCTGGGCACCAGCCGCCATCTACCCACGATCACCTCCCAGACTTACTCTACCCCTGCGTGGCCAAGGGTGTCCCACAAGGCCCACAGTCTTAATGCCAAAGGGAACATGCGACCTCCCCAGAGCTGCCGTCTCACAATTTCCCCCAGCTCACCTGCTGACAACCCCAGTCTGCTTGTTCTTTAGGTCAAGACCCATGCAGTCATCTTTGTCTCACACCCGACTCATCAGCAAAACTTGGCACCACCCCCTGATGTATCCGGAATCTGTCTGCTGCCCACCCTTCCTGCCGGGGCCACATGGTCAAAGCCACGGTCACTTCCAGCCTGGATCACAGGTCTTTTGAAAGGTTTTGCAAGAAAGTGAAAGTCACTCAGTTATGTTCGACTCTTTGCGACCCCATGGACTTTTCCAGGTCAGAATACTGGAGTGGGTAGCCTTTCCCTTCTCCAGGGGATCTTCCCAACCCAGGGATCGAACCCAGGTTTCTCGCATTGCGGATTCTTTACCAGCTGAGCCACAAGGGAAACCCAAGAATACTGGAGTGGGGAGCCTATCTCTTCTCCAATGGATCTTCCCGACCCAGGAATCAAACCGGGGTCTGCTGCATTGCAGGCGGATTCTTTACCAGCTGAGCTATGAGGGAAGCCCACAGAGCAAGCCACAATATCCAGAGGCTAAGACTCTGCACTTCCAAAGCAGGGGGCCCGGGTTTGATCCCTGATCATGAAACTAGATCCCCAGACTCACCCAGGCGCCCAGAGGGATCGTCTCCCACCTCAACCCAAAACCTTCCTATGGCTCCCACCTCACTTGGCAGTAAAGCCCAAGCCATTGTGGTGGCCTCAAGACCCTGCCTCATGGGCCCATGCAATTCGAACATGCCAGGCTTGCCTCTGCCTCAGGGCCTTTGCACCTGCCATCCCCACTGCCTGGAGCTCCCCTTCCAGATCTCCGCACAGCTCATCTCCTCAGCTCCCCGGGTCCTTAGATGAATGTCTCCCACCACCAGATGCACAGTGGCTGCCCGCTCCCCTCTCCTCCCCCGCCCTCTGCACAGCACTCATACTGCCTGACAATGCGGATGTTATACTTGTCTCCTGGCTGCTCCTAACCCCGGAAGAAAACATGTGCATGGCTAGGATTCACATCTGTCTCTCTTGGTGGCTGATGCATCCCTAGAGCAGAGCCTGCTCCCTTGGGACACACACATTATTTGCTAGAAGAATGAAGACCAGAGTCCTCTAAGAAGCTCGGCCCTGGGGCTTTGGGAGCACAAAGCAGCAAGCCACCCACTCTGCCTGTGGGGGGTGGGGCATGGAGGGCGTGTGAGAGGAGGTGACGGCTGTCTTGGGCTCTGAGCGATGAATAGGAGCTTAACCAAGAGGAGAAGGAGGTGAATGCCATAGCTCAAGTCCAGGAGATGAGAGAGGCCATGGGCTGGGGTCTGGGGCGTGGGCTGGTGTGTCTGGAGCAGAGTGGAGGGAAGGGGGAGGGAAGAATGCTGGACGCTGCGGAGCAGATGAGCAAGCTGAGGCTGAAGACGTCTCCAGCCGGGCGGCAGGACTGGATGTGAAAGGTGGGGTTAAAACCTGGCAGACCCGTTAGCAACCGGCTGTGGGGGCGGGAGGAGGGAAGCAGAGGGCCCCCGGCTTCCGGAGCCTCCTGGCTGGAGCACCTTTCACCACCATGTGGAAGCACCCTGCTGAGACAGGAGGGAGGCTCTGGCCAGGCCAGTGGACCTCGTGGCTGGGAGACGACGTCGGGGGTCGGGGGCAGGGGGCCAGCAGGTGTGAGAAGCAGCCCACGTGATGCACGGGTCCATGGGCAGGAGCAGAGAGGTGTCCAGTGAGGCCCACGAAAGCAGAGGACCCCTCTGAGCCCTAAGAGTCCCGTGCCAGCCTGGAGGTGGCCTCTGAGAGTTTCTGCTTCTGTGAAACTGGGTGTCGGGCCCCCTCCTCAAAGGCCTTTGCAGCAGGAATAGCTGTTTCTCTATGAGTCACGATGGCTCCAGGCCCAACGCCTCTGGCCCATCGCTGCTCCGTGAGGCCCCGGCACAGTCAGCACAAAAGGCGCTGGTGTCCGTCACTCTCACGCCCGTCTCAGGCCTCTGAGAGGGCGCGCCTGCCCTCTGCGCCCCCCTGCCCTCCGAGGCCTGCCAGCCTCCAGGTGAGGTCAGCCGAGGCCCGCCCCTTTGCATCCCCTGGGAAACGACTTGGCTGCCGGCCAGGGTGTGGCCCCAGCGGGCGGGGCGGGGGCTGTGCCTCCCGGAGAAGAGAAAGCGCCTAATCCCGGGATTTGCCGTGAAAGCAGGACAGGGCCGATCACTCATCACCGGCAGAGACGGCCGCGCTGCTGTTTCTAGGCGGAATTTCTGAATCTCATCCGTAATGTGTACTGATCCTGGGCCAAGCTTTCCGAATCAGGCTCCCGGACGGGTCAGCCGCGTGTGTTTAACCCCTTACGAGGTAAAGATTCCAAAGAGGCCATCTTAACCCTGCAGGCTGGAATGCCCGAGAGTGACTTGAAGGCAGACGGCTGGGCAGGCAAGCTCTTTGCTTTGCATGAGGCTTCCCCTGGCCAGGGGCTGAGGTACAGCTGTCTTTACTCACAAGCTCTTGTCCTGGGGCTGCTGTGTACAGCTGACTAAGCTGTGCACTGCACGTAGAAGAGGCTGTGAATGGTACCCCCCAGGGTTGTAAAGTGCAGAAAATAGTCAATGTACACTGCAGCCTTGCCACATTATTACTTGTCTCTCTCGCTGAGACATTAACAGAGACAAAACCTGCTGCTGAAAAATAAACTGTAGGAACTCAGATGGCAGGATGCTAGGGAAGCCAGGAGGCAACTTCTTGGGAGCAGGATTTGTGGCTTGGGTGTAAACTTGTTCCCCAGCACCCAGCACAGGGTTAGGCATGGAGTAGGAATCCAGGAGGTTCCTGTTGAATAAACAATTCAAGGATGACAGAACTCAGGAGGCATGGCCTCCACCATTCTGCTTCCAGCCTGACTCATCAGCCCCGGCCACGAGGGGTGCCTATGACACAGCTCCCAGGTAACTGGAGCCACTTTGGGGTGAGCAGTCCCAGGAGCATCCCATGTGACCCCACGGCTGTTCTCCTGTCCTTTCAGGGGGCTCCGAGACTTCACCAGCTCTCTAGCCCCAAACGGCCTCCTCACAGTGGCTCATTTATCCTCTAACAACCTACCCAGCTATGTTACAATACATATAACTCCTTCTGGTGTTTATACCCTGGCAAGGCAAGCATTACTATGGCAATCTCACTGAGAAGAAAACCGAGGCTCTGAGAGGTTGTGAGACCTGCCGGAGGTCACACAGCTAGAAACCGACAACCAAGCAAGAACCATGCTGGGACATCTGACCCCAAGCTCAGTGCTCCAACTGTGGAAGCAGAGGCTCCAGGGTGTTTTGCCCTAAAAGGGCCACCCCAGCCATTGATATTTTTCCAAAGTGAAATACAGTAAGAGTCCTTGTATGCTCACAAAGAAAACTTAGAATGCTCTTTCAAAATGTAAAAGCTTCTGGTTCACTTGAGGACAGGGAGTGAGGATATTGTTATCAGGGTGGTGACATATGGGCCAAATTTAGAGGCTTTGGCACAGACAACGTGGGCTGTGGGAAAAGGTTTGGGTTCCACGAATACTGACTGCACCTACTATATGCCACGTGGTGCTAGGAGCTTCCTTATCATTTCGTCAAATGACAAGAATGGTGTCCGCAATTAGGGAATATCCGTCCTCAACCTAACCCATGTCCATGCGTATGTGCTCAGTCACTCAGTCGTGTCCCACTCTTTTGTGACCCCATGGCCTGCAGCCCACCAGACTCCTCTGTCCGTGGGATTCTCCAGGCAAGAATCCTGGAGTGGGTTGCTATTTCCTCCTCCAGGGGGATCTTCCCGACCCAGGAATCAAACCCACGTCTTCTGCATCTCCTGCATTAGCAGGCGGATTCTTTACCACTGGGAAGCCTTACAAGGTGAGCTGGACCATCTCCATTCATTCAGACTTTATTGGGAGCATGACTGGTTGCCATGGTACCCAGGCAGGAGCTGAAGATAGGAGCACCTCTGTTTCTCAGGGGACCCAGGGGCGGATGAGGAGCCCAGGGAACAACCCAGAACAGACTGGACGTCCAGCACACCTGCTTGCCAACTGACACTGATGCTCTTCGTTTTTTTTTCCTATAGAAACGGTGATGCCCACCAAGGATCGAGAGGGCCATTCACGAAATCGACCACTGGGTCTAAAAAGTAGCTTGAGCTGAGTGCTGTCTGGTTCCTATTGGCTTTGGGGAGGTTCTAGTAGAAATTTTGGCAAAGCACACCCTCTATATAGACAGATGTTTTTTCCTCCCTCTCCTTAGAAAAACAGTTTAAAAGGAGTAGTGAGCAAGGAGGGGTCAGGGAGGGCTGAGGCTCAGATACCACCAACCACCCAGGGGCCTGGGGAGTCCCGGGGGAGGGTCCCCCGTTGCTGGCTGCTGACGGTACACAGACTGCACCCACCTCACCACGGCCCTGCGTTACTCATCTCCAGGAACTATTACCTGAAAGACCCCTCCTGGAGCAGCCCCTGATCACAGCCAGTGCTCTGCTGGGCGGAGAGCGAAGCCGGGGCTGGATAAGGAAGGCTTTGTAGTGGCCCGAGAATACCTCAGGCATTAATAGAGCATTTTTTGCACAGGTCGAAAATGCATTCTTCATTTTTCATTGACAGCTGGTGAAAGAGGAATGTAACAGGGCGGCTGCACCCGGCTTTACAGAGAGAGCAGCTCAGCCCTGCTCAGAGCCACCTTTATCCCTGCGGAGAGCTGGTTTTTAAAGGACGCATTAGGGGAAGGTCTGGCCCTTTCAGGTTCTTAATCAGCTTGGAGTGCTTTCTCCTTCTTCTGCTATCTGGGGGAGCAACGACATTCATGTCTCATGGTCTTGGCGGCTTGTGCACTGGTTAATTTTCTGGGACACAAACTCTTGGTAATTCTGCCCAAGTCAACACCCACCGTCTGAGAGCTCCAGCTCCGGGTGTCTGGGGAAGACTGGGCTCTAGGCCTGCCCCACCTCCAGCAGCAGGAGTGCCTAGGACAAACCACACCTGCCTTCTCTGGCCATCGGTCCCTCCTCTGTTGACGGGAGACGCCCAACATGCCGCAGTGTGTGGCGGTGACGAAGAACTCGCTTCCAGCACTGAGTGTCAGCTGCTCCTTCACGTGCATCACAACCCAGCTCAGACCTCACCTCTTTCAGAAAGCCTTCCTGACCCAGTGCCCAATGTCCACTCAGGGTGAAGCCTAGAGCAGGCAGGGGTTCAGCCTATGAGTAGGTGCCGCCCCTTCCCAGGTGCTGAAAGCAGCAGGGGGCTGCCCAGGGGGGTGTCAATGGGCCCAGGAGCCCCCCATGGGAGGCCTGAGTGGCCCACAAAACACTTTCTTCCTCTGCACAGACTTAGAGGGTTTCTAAGACATTGCTTGAAACAAGAATGCACAGCTGAAAACACGCCTGCAAACGGGGCCCTGCAGTTTTCGTAGCTCAGTCTCAAGGCGGTCATTTCCTTAGCTCCCTCCTCTGCCTGATGGAGACAATCACGGCCCCAGAGGCGTCTGCAAAGACCGAGACGGGATGCGGGGGTGAGTGTGCCCAGTGACGGCTGGCTCCCATGCCGCTCAGACTGGGCTGGAGTCCAGTGGCAGAACAAGCCATCACAGGTGGACAGGCCCATGCCCAGGCCTGGCGTGTGCCAGGGTGGCTACCCTCAGAGTCCAGATGCTCCAGGGGGCACAGGAATTCTTTGGGGCAGGAGAGGCGCTGGAGGGAGCGGCGGATAAAGAAGTCCAGGCAGGATGCTCCGAGGAGAGAAACAAGGCAGCGCCCGCAGGTGTCGAGACGGGAGCCCAGCACAGCCTGGGTCGCACCCCAGGGAGACCCCCGTCCCCGCTGGCCTTCACTCTCCACGTGGGAGAGCTCACTGGCAAACCCCAGGAGCCCAACCAGACAAGACGTCCGGCAAACGGACTGAGAAGCTGAAGACACCCAGCCCACCCAGGAGGCCGGACTGCAGCAGGACGACTTCCCCAAGGCCAGCCTGGGCCCTCCCCCCAGCACTGAATCCGAAGACCAGGGCCCGCGGGACCAAACGCGGCAGGAGAGGATGCTGTGATTCCATGGTGGAACCCGTGGTCGCCTCTCACACCAGGGTCTGTCCCCTCCTCGCCCACCCCCGCCCTGGCCCGAGTCACCCTGGGAAGACCGGCCAGCTCCCCCTCGCTGCTCGGGAGTCCCCCTCCAAGAAGGAGTTGGAAGGGGTGGCCTCCGGGAGCCTCCAGGCTCCGAGGTGCCAGGATTTTCTGTCCCAGTGGATGGGAACCCAAGAAACACAGGCTCCCAGGTTGGTTCTGTTTGGAGTATCAAGGCGGCTAGAAAAACGTGCTGTGAGCACTGGCTCTGGGCCCAGCTGCGCCCAGCCCCTGGCTCAGGTCACTCCAGGAAGGGTTTAGCTGGGAACCGAAGACACGAGCACTGTCTGAGTCCCCAGCGAGGCCTCGCAGCTGCTCGTCACTGTCTCTCCACCACTACGTTCCCATGACCTGTTTCTGCCTCCCCACTGCCATCCGGTGGAATGCAAAGCCCTCAGGGGCAGGGGCTGTGTGGGTACTGACCCATCTCTGTATGCACAGCGCCAGGCCCGGGGCCAGTACAGAGAGGGAAGAGCCCAGAAACCCAAAGAATGAACGAGTGCGTCGGAAAGATCTGACTCCATCTCCAGCGGTCTAAGAGCTGAGAAGTGCCCCCAGGGCGGCCGCGCTGCAGCCACGCCTGCCGGCCCAGCGTCAAGCACAAAGGCGGTCCCAGGCAGGCTGCTGTGTGCAGGTGCCCGCGAGCTGTTCACCAACCCCCATGCCAGGGGGTTGGGGGGCAGCGGGGGGCACACAAACCCTCGACCCCGCTTCCTCCTGCCTGCCCCCATCCCCAGGCATCTGAAGGTCCTGTAACGCATCGCTCCACCTAACAGTGGGGGAAACTGAGGCCCAGGGCGGGCAGTGACTCAGGGGCAAGCAGCAAGTTTTATGGCTGCACGCCCTCCCCTTCGAATCCCAGCGAGGACTCCTGTACTATTAATTGTAATTAACTAATTATTCTTGCTGCCAGCTAGTGGAGGAGGAGGCCGGGGGCGGGGGGGCCCCCAGATGACTCAGTCATGTTTACAACATGCAAACCCATTTAAGAGCTTGTAAAGTCGCTATAAATGGCTCTTTGGCAACAGAGGAGTTAACGATCCTGTCTCCAGCTGCAGCTCCACAACCATCAGTCAGGACTGCGGCCTCAGGGATGGGGTTCTGAGAACCAACAGTGCCACCTACAGACCACGTTCCATAACGCTCCGCCCAGGCCAACAAAATCCAGGACCTAGGAGACCTGGAGGGGCTTCCCAGGAGGCTCAGTGGTAAAGAATCTGCCTGCAACGCAGGAGAGGAGGAGTCGATCCCTGGCTCGGGAAGATCCCCTGGCGAAGGAAAGGGCAACCCACTCCAGTATTTTTGCCTGGAGAATCCCATGGTCAGAGGAGCCAGGCGGGCCACAGTCCACGGGGTCGCAAATGAGTCACACCCGACTTAGCAGCTAAACAGCAAACAACAGCCGCAGGTGGGGAGACTGAGGCTCCCGGGATCACCCGAGAGCAGGTGGCTCCGCCCTGCTGGACGCTTTTCGCACCGTGAGTGACAGGTGCAGGTTTCCAGCTGGGCCCTGAAGGACCAGGGCACCCGGGCGGGAGCCGGGCTGGTCTGCGACAGGCCTCGGCTGAGCCACGACGGGCTGGAGGACCAGGGGCATCTGGCTGAACCTGCTGTCTCCGGCCACTCACCCACAGTCATGCCGTCCATGTAGCGCTTGATGATGTCGAAAGAGTCACGGAGGTTCCCATCCGTTATGTCGAAGATGATGTCCGCGTGGTTGGCAGGATACGCAGGCGTGATGGCCCGGAGGAAGATGATCTCTGCCAGAGAGAAGCGAGGCATGGAGAGGGCGCAGCGCTGGCCCCGCGACCCCGGAGAGGCCTGACCCAGGGCCGTGAGAACCCAACACGAGGGCCCCATGCATGGAGAAGGTGCAGGGGCCCCGAGGGACCCCAGGGCACAGCCTGTGCCCCCTTTGCACCAACAGGGAAGCCAAGGCCTGGCGAGACTTTGGATCCTCCCGGAAGTCATGGAGCGCATTAGCTGGTGAGGCCAGCGCTAGGAAGTAACTGGTGATTGCTCAGGAGTCTCCCTGAAGCTGGGAAGATGGGGAAGAGGGGCGGATGAAGGATGTGGGAGAGAGGTCGAGATGGTCCCTGCCCCACCATGATGGGGGTCGGGCAAGCCCCTCCTCGGGCCGGGCCCCAAGCGGGTGGGTGGCTGCGTCCATCTCCCAGGCCACCTGATGTGAAATCAGCAGACCCTGATGTGAAATCAGGGCTGGGAGCACAAGGGCCCGATTTACGCCATCTGGGGGGTGGTGGGGAGTCCTCTCTGAGCCTCCGTCTCCCCACCATAAAGTGAAGCAGGCGCCCGCCGCTGCCCACTAAGGGTCCTCTCCACGTGAACAGTCAGGCTCCAGGTTTCCTGGCCCAAGACGCCAACAGGTAGCTCTAACCACGCCCAGCTCCCCGTAGCACCAAACTGTGGGTCAGCACCAGCCGGAGGGCCACGGCACGGGGGAAAGGGATTTGGGAAGGATCTGCGTGGTTTGGTGGAACCCGTCATGGTGCACGGGGCAAACCGCAGTCAGTGATGTTCTCTGAGCCAAGTCCGGGCCGCCCTGCAAAGGTTCTGCGCCTCCCTTTTCTAGAGGGATGAGGAGGTGGGGGGCTCAGCTCTCCTGCCGGTGAGCCCGTCCCTGGGCGCCTCTCCTGCCCTCCCACCCCCACGGCCAGGCTCAGTGTTCTGGTACGCACACCCAAGTCACTCCCCGGACCCTGAGGCCATGTATAGACACGAGGCAACCTGTCCAACCTTCCTGAGACGGACGGAAGGCTCTTGTTCACCACGGCGTCCCACAGCCTGACACCCAGGAGGCTCAGTTGGCTGAATTAATTCTCGTGGGGAGCTCTTCCGAAAGCCACAGGGGAAGGATGAAGACTCCACAGAGGAAGGGGGTGTCTGGAGACCACGCCAGCCCTGGCACGTGGGCCGCACACCCCAAAGGAAGGCACACAGGGCAGCTTCCTGCCCACAGCCTTCTGCCAGGCACGGGGAGCCCGCTGCCCTGGCCCCACGTGTGGACAGGGGCTGCGACTGCAGGTCGACACTGCAGTGGGAGCTGCCTGTGGCGGGCACGCTGACGCCTTTACCAAAGGGTTTCCTGGAGTCGGTCTAGCCACACCAACCCACCTGCCCCTTGGTCTCCAGGATGCAGCTTCTGTGTGCAAAAAGCATCAGTCACGACCCTCTACTGGCTCCCAGAACCTTGGAGTTGAAGCCCCAACTCCAAGTGCAGGCTCCCATCTACCTTTGCAGCGCATCTCTTGCCAAGCCTTCACCACTCCAGCCAGAAAAACTTGGCTTCCTTCCTCAAAGACCCACACTCCCCACTCACCTCCAGATTTTCCGGAGGTATTCTGATTTGGCCCTCTCTCCCACTCCCCACTTTCCTACATTAACGTCCTACTGGCCCCTCAGGACCCAGAGTAGGGTCACTGCCTCCTGGAAGCCCTCCCTGATAACCCCACACCTGGCAAAGAATCAACACTTAATAGCTATTCGCTGAACGACTGTTATCCCCCAAATGAGATCCACACCCCCTCCACTGAACTGAGGGCGGGGAACAGGCAGGAACCGGGTTGCCTTGTAGTCTGGGGACGTGGAGGAGATGCAGAAGCAGGGAGGGGTCGGCATTCCAAGCCCCAAACCCACATCTCGCCAAGGAGCTGCTCCTGCAGGTCAAGCTATCAACCTCAGCAAGGGGGCAGGGATGGTACCCCAGACGCTGGCCTCCGCCAGGACCCCCGCAACGGCTCCAGACTTGGGAGCGGCCACTCACCTTCGGGGCGGGTGAACTCGCGGAAGGTGGGGAGTGAGACGACGGTGTGGGAGATGGTGTGCACCGGGTCCAGCACGCAGGCGACATCGTTGGGGCGGCAGGACTTGATGCAGCGGACAGTATCTGTCTTCTCTTGGCGGAGCCTGAGGGGAGCCACAGCACAAGAGGGGGTGGGAAAGGTGGCACCCGGACACCCACAGAGACAGAGCCCAGGGTCCAGGAGAGAAGCAGGTGGCCGGGCAGCAGCACCCGCCCCAGGCTGGCTCCGTCGTTGAGAGACCCGCACCAGCCTCCCAGCCCGGCTGCTCCGAGGGGATGCTTCCGAGTCCTTCTACAAACCGGACCGGGAGTCGAACCCCTGAGACACACCCCAGTTTCCATCTGCCCCGGCTGGGATAAACAAAGCTTTGCTATTTACCAGCTACACAAACTGAGCTTCAGTTTCTGCAACTGCAAATCACATTCATTCATCCACTTGCTCAACAAGTGTGTTTGGAGTGTCTGCTGGGTGCCACACACCAGGGACACCAAAAGCAAGCAAGGGAGACAAGGTCCGGCCTTCCTGGGACCCCGGGTCGGGGTGGCGGGCTGTCACAGGTAAAGCCCCCAGCTCGGCGCCCCACACAAAGCAGTCAAATCTCCAGTGTCACGTACGTGATGGACGGGGAGGTGGGGCCCGAGTTTGCTACAGGTCCAGGCATACTTTTAAAAACCTCTTAATCATAAGATAAAACACAATGCGAGAGCTACACAAAACAAGGTTACAGCTTAACGAGTATTATCAGGCAAACCGCTTTCCAATCGGCACCCAGGTCAAGAAAGAGAACTTCAACCTGGCACTTGAGGCCCCTTCGTGGGCCCAGATCTGTCTTAACCCTCTCATGCACCCCCAAAGTAACCCCTGTCCTGTCTCTGCCAGCAATCGCTACCTGGGTTCCTTTACATCTGTACCACACATGTGCATCTCGAGAAAATCACTTAAATTTGCCCATTAAAATAATTTTGCTGTATCTTTCATTTATTTATTTTTTTGCTGTGCCACGTGGCACGCAAGATCTTAGTTCCCTGACCAGGGATCGAACACATGCCCCTGCATTTGGAGCACAGAGTCTTAACCACTGGACCACCATGAAGTCCTTGTTGTATCTTTATGTATTTTTTTTAAATGAGACATATTGTTTTGGAGACAGTTCTTTATTCTCTTTTGGCTGCGTTGGGTCTTCTTTGCTGTGCACAGGCTTTCTCTAGTTCTGGCGAGTGGGGGTTACTCTCCAGTTGCGGTCATTTCTTTTGCTGTGGAGCATGGGCTCTAGAGCGCGTGCGCTCAGTAGCTGTGGTGCATGGGCTTCGTTGCCCTGAGGCACGTGGAATCTTCCTGGACCAGGGATCGAACCTGTGTTGCCTGCATTGGCAGGCAGATTCTTAACCACTGGACAACCAGGGAAGTCCTCTCCTGAGCCCTTTGGACTCAGCCCCAGGAATCTCTGATGGCTCTCTTGCTATCTGGCTTAACAAGGTGTTCCAGCCTCATCTTACACTTTTACTGTCCCAGGTATTTCCAAGAAGTGTTGGGTTTGTTTTTTGTTTTTTAGTGGAAAATGATATTTCAAGACCATAATCTGGATACCAAGAATGCTCAGTGCTACTGAGTTGGTCATTGTTTCTAGGCCTCTTCAGTGGAAATTTTTAAAGATCATATACAGTATGAGTTTATACTGATATCTACAAACAAAATAAGCACATAGTTTTTTACTTAACGTCTCCTATATACCAAAGGAATCTCCTTTTTTTCCATATCAAAATTCTGGCTCTTAAGAACACAGGATATGGTAGAATATCCCATAATTATTTATTTTTGTTTATCCCATATTTTGATCCAGTAGTCTCAGAATAACAAAACTAGAATCAGTACCACTAACATAATTACATAATTACTTAAAGTAATACTTTGGGGGCTAAGTTCTCCTAATTCTACCTACAACTTTAATAGATGTGCTGGATGTACATAGTCTGAGCCTACAGTGATTCATACCATACTCTTTTCTTATAACACTCACTTAACTGTAGTTCTGTGAGTAATTATGTTTAATGCTCTCAGGCTGACAATTTCGCATGGTGCTAATGGTGTGTGCCCTTTGTACATAAAGGCACAAAGGCTTCCCTGGTAGCTCAGATGGTAAAGAGTCTGCCTGCAATCTCAGAGGCCTGGGTTCGATTCCTGGGTCAGGAAGATCCCCTGGAGAAGGAAATGGCTACCCATTCCAGTATTCTTGTCTGGAAAATCCCATGGATGGAGGAGCCTGGTTACAGTCCATGGGCTCACAAAGAGTTGTACAAGACTGAAGGACTTTCACTTTTGTACATAAAAGTCTGTTTTGTTGGGTATAAAATCCTTGACTTACATTTTCTTGAGCATTCTAAGTATGAATTTTCTTCTGGCGTAAGTGTTGTTATGGATAAATTTGATGATAACACAGTTTTTTCCCTTATAAGTCTCTTGCTGTTTTTACCCAAAGGCACAGGTATTTTTGTTTTCTCTTTCTATCTTGGTGTTGGTTGCTCTGAGTCAATATGTTCAAATATATTGGGTGTTCTTTCAATATGGAATTTAAAATCTTTTCCCTAAAACATCTGTAAAGCCTCTTGAATTATCGATTTTAGTGATTATTGCCACCCTCCTTTGTTTCGCATTAATTCTTCAGAGATTCCTATTGCCTGTATGCTGGGTCTTCTTCGTCTTCAACATCTGTCACTTTCTCCTCAAGTCTTTCCATGTTATTTGTTTTTCAATTTATGAGATCTTTTTTTTCAGCTTTTCCTTAAGTATTTATTTCTGAAAGTGCTTTTTGCTTTAATTTAAAATAATTTCTTGAGTCTCATCACTTCATTTCTCAGTTTTTCCTAATTCTGGCTGACATATTTCCTTCAGTTTTGGTTATATTTTCAGTCCTTTTGGTTTGTTTGATTAGGTTACAGCTTTGATCTAGTCTGTAAGCATATCTTCCTGGAGTACTTTCATTCTCCAGAGGAATGTCATTCTGTTGTTTATTCTCTTTTTTCCTACAATAGCTTTATATGAGATTTAACCTGGATCCTTTTTGGCTAACCATCTCTATGTGAAGCCAGCATCACATAAGCAGTGGTCCACACTTTTCCTGATTTCACAGGGCCGCTTCATCTGTTGTTTTTGGCAGCCTGCTCTCTGACAGGCCTCTACACTTACCTGGAGCTTCATTTTCCACAATAGTCTTTTTCCTACTCAATTTTCTATTTCATTTCCAGCAGTTTCTTCATAGTATTAGTTCCTGACTTTTCAAAGAAGCCTTCATGACCGTTTTAAAAGTTTAATGGGGCTTCCCTGGTGGTCCAGTGGTTAAGAATCTTCCTTGTAAAAACTAGGAATAAAACTACCATACGACCCAACAATCCCAATACTGGGCATATATCCTGAGGAAACCATAATTGAAAAAGACATATGTATCCTGATGTTCATCGCAGCACTATTTACAACAGCTAGAACATGGAAGCAACCTAGATGCCCATCAACAGATTGAAGGATAAAGAAGCTGTGGTACGTATATACAATGGCGCATCACTCAGCCATAAGAAGGAATGCATCTGAGTCAGTCCTAGTGAGGTGAATGAATCTAGAGCCTACTATACAGAGTGAAGTAAGTCAGAAAGAGAAAAACAAACACTGCGTATTAACACAGACATGGAATCTAGAAAGATGGTACTGATGGATCTGTCTGCAGGGCAGCAACGGAGACGCAGAGAACAGACCTGTGCACACGGTGGGGAAGGAGAGGGTGGGATGAACTGAGAGAGGAGCACTGAGATATATACACTATCATATGTAAAACAGACAGCCAGTGGGAATTCGCTGTATGATGCAAGGAGCTCAAACTCGGTACTCTGTGACAACAGAGGAGTGGGATGGGGTGGGAGGGAGGCTCACGGAGGGGACATACGTATACCTATGGCTGATTCATGTTGATGTATGGCAGGAGCCAACACAATATTGTAAAGCAATTATCCTCCAATAAGAAAAAAAAAGAATCCATTTTACAGTGCAAGGGACTCAGGTCTGGGAAACTAAGATCCCACACGCCGAGGGGCTTCTAATACTGCACACCGCAGCAGAAGATCCTGCATCAAACGAATACCCTGCATGTCACAACCAAGACCTCATGGAGCCTAAAGAAATATTAAAAAAAAAAAAAAACAAAGAAACTTCCCTGGTAGCTCAGCTGGTAAAGAATCCGCCTGCAATTCAGGAGATCCCGGTTTGATTCCTGGGTTGGGAAGATCCCCTGGAGAAGGGAGAGACTACTCACTCCAATGTTCTTGGGCTTCCCTGATGGCTCAGCTGGTAAAGAATCTGCCTGCTATGTGGGAGACCTGGGTTCTATTCCTGGGTTGGGAAGATCCCCTGGAAGAGGGCATGGCAACCCACTCCAGTGTTCACGCCTGGAGAATCCCATGGACAGAGGAGGCTGGCTGGCTACAGTCCATGGGGTCGCCAAGAGTCGGACACGACTGAGCGAGTAAGCAGAGCACAGCCTGTTCCACCCCTTCTTCAGTCCTTGCACACACTCGCCACTGCAGTGAGCAAAGTGGCTCCCAGCCTCAGCCACTGTTCTCAGACTGCCTTTGCGCTGCTGCCTTTGCACAGGACACTGCTGACTGCTTGGGTTCTTTCACTGCTTCCTCCTGCACGGATGCCAACACTATGTGGGTGGATTTCATTTGAACTGTATGTGGGGGTTGCCTTTGTTTAGTTAAAAATGTTTCCCATGGAGGAAAAACTTTATCTGGTCGTTGTGGTTTTGCTTAGGATCCAGAGAACTTCCAAAACTATGCTGCAACGTCCTCGCAGACGTCTGTGCTGGACAGTCGGCACACGTCACTTCCTGGACTCCTCACAGCTCTTCCCTCTTCGCCACACGGTCTCCTTCCTCAGCCAGGAAAACACTCTGTCTTTCACTTGAGAATTTTAGAACTGGGCTGGTATGAGGGCTTTCTGAGAGCAGGCTAGAGTAACAAGCTGATGGGCACTGAGCGATCCCAGCAATCCGGCCCCCTTCAGCATGGGGCTGGGTGTCTGAGAACAGACTCCGGAGCCAGGCTGCCTGGGTCGGAATCCCGCCCCACCTTATATCAGCGCTGGGACTTCGGGCACGTTACTCAACCTCTCTCTCCCTCCATGTCTTCATTGTGAAATAAGGATCATAACAGCACTTTCCTCAAAGGCTCCATGCTGCTGCTGCTAAGTCGCTTCAGTCATGTCCAACTCTGTGCAACCCCAGAGATGGCAGCCCACCAGGCTCCCCCGTCCCTGGGATTCTCCAGGCAAGAACACTGGAGTGGGTTGCCATTTCCTTCTCCAATGCATGAAAGTGAAAAGTGAAAGTGAAGTCACTCAGTCGTTCAACTCTTAGAGACCCCATGGACTGCAGCCCACCAGGCTCCTCCGTCCATGGGATTTTCCAGGCAAGAGTACTGGCGTGGGGTGCCATTGCCTTCTCCCAAGGCTCCATGAGGGTTAGTTAATTGCTTGGCCCACAGAAGGCACTGCCTAGGTGTTAGCTGTGATAGTTGTTAACTATTTTATCATTATATGATCATCATAATTATCATCCTTCACCTTTGGGCTTCCTGGTGGCTCAGTTGGTAAAGAATCTGCCTGCAATGCAGGAGACCTGGGTTTGATCCCTGAGTCAGGAAGATCCCCTGGAGAAGGAAATGGCTGCCCACTCCAATATTCTTGCCAGGGAAATCCCATTGACAGAGAAGCCAGGCAGGCTATAGTCCATTGTGTCGCAAAAGTCAGACATGACTTTAGGGACTGAACACCACCACCACCACCACCTTTGGGAGCTTGGTTTAAAAGTGCACAAACATGGGACTTCCCTGGATGCCCAGTGGTTAGAATGCTGTGCTTTTACTGCCAAGGGCTCAGGTCTTTGGTGGAACTAAGTCCCGGTGGAACTAAGATCCCACAAGCCAGGTGGTGCTGCCAAAAAGCCCCAAAACTGCCCACACAGGTCCAAGAGTTGGAAGTGATGGCAGCTCTGCAAACCCTCCGAACTTTCATTCTCCATTTAAATCAACATCCAAATGAACACTTGAGTACCTTCCAATGAATGGAGGCACCAACACTCATTAACTGCCTACCACAGCCAGATGCTGCCTTGGGTTAAGTAACTTCATGTCATTTCCAAAACAGTTCAGGAAGTGGGCCTCGAAGCTCTGAAAGGCAAGTGACTTATCCGAGGTCACAGAACCAGTAAATGGCAACGAGGGCTCTTGAACTCTTGAGTTTCGTTCGGTTGGTTGGGTGGGTTGGTTTGTTTTTCCTGCACTGCGTGATCTCAGCAGGCTGATACCGCTAAGTAGCCTCCAGGGACTGCAGAGAGGTGAGCGGCCAGGTAATCCAGATACCGCCATCCCCATGAGTGCATGCAGGTACACGCGCAGACACATCAGAGGTGTTCTCGGATGGAGCAGGCCACCTCAAGAGGCAGGAAGTCCCACAAACAAGGCAAAGTGCAAGAAAAGCTGAACAGCCAGTGGGAATGTAGAGGGATTCTGGAAAGCCTTGTAAGGCTGCTGAAAGGCTTCTAAAGCCCCCAAGAATCCCGCCACATCTTAACACTCCCAAGGGCAAAAAGCTCCCCCAGCCTCAATAAGCAGGACCATGATGAAAGAACAGTGAAAGTCACTCAGTTGTGTCCGGCTCTTTGCAACCCCATGGACTACACAGTCCATGGAATTCTCCAGGCCAGGATACTGGAGTAGGGAGCCTTTCCCTTCTCCAGCCAATCTTCCCAACCTAGGAATCAAACCGGGGTCTCCTGCATTGTGGGGGGATTCTTTACCAGCTGAGCCACCAGGGAAGCCCAAGAATACTGGAGTGGGTACCCTATCTCTCCTCCAGCGGATCTTCCTGACCCAGGAATTGAACAGGGGTCTCCTGCATTGCAGGTGGATTCTTCACCAGCTGAGCCACCAGGGAAGCCCCCAGATGAAAGAGTAACTGAATACAATGACGAATCCCTGCTGTGTCTTGTTGATTTCACAGAAGAGGTGGTATCTGAACTAAGCCTTGAAAATACTATCCATCCATCCATCCATCCATGTTTATTCAGATGTTTACTGAGCTCCTTCTACAGGCCAGACATTCTGAAAAGTGTAGAGAACACAGACACGATCTCTGCCTTTAAAAAGGTGATGATAAAAAGTAACAGAAACAAGGACTTCCCTGGTGGTCCAGCGGCGAAGACTCGCACTTTCTGCGCTTCCACTGTGGGGGGCATGGGCTCGATCCCTGGTTGGGGCACTAAGATCCTACATGCTTCGTGGCGTGGCCAAAAATAAAGGAATTGATAGCACCATTTAAAAGTATTTAAAAAAAGAACAAGATGCCAGGGTAACTGCTCTGATGGAGTCCACCTGGCTCTGGAAAAGCTCAGATTAAGAAAAGCCTTCACCAACAAGGTGACCTTTAAGATACGTCTTCAGGGAGAATGGCCATTTGCAGGAGGAAGGCATGGCGCGTGCTATGGCCTGGAGAAAGCGAGTGTAGAGAAGGGCAGGAGTTCTGCGTAACTAGAACACTGGTCACTAGCAGGGGGTCAGCCAGAGTGGGGAACAGGGGGGACACGTGGCTGAAAAGGTGGGCAGTGGCTGGAGCAGGCACGGTCTCAGGTGCCATTCCAAGGGAGTTGGGCTTCGTCTGCTAGTCATAGAAGGTTCTAAAGAGGGGAGGGACACAACCAGACTGGTCCTTCAGAGAGGTCCTCTGGCTTCAGCTTGGGAGATCGCAAGCTGGTCCAGACCAGAGGTGCTCAGAGAGGGGTCTAGGAGACAGCAGGGGTTTGGAGGCAAGTGGCTAGGACCATGTGTATGCTCCTGTGGCAAGTTACCTGCTGCCTCTGTCACAGGGCACAGAGCACCGTGTTAACTGTATACCTGTCCTCTCCACTAGATAGTAAAGTGGATCCCTTCCCCATCTTCTTCCAGGCCCTTGTAGGAAAGACCTTAGGCCCCTCCAGTATCCTTCACTTGATTCCTCTTGACATTCTGCCTCCCCTTCACGTTCCTACTTGAAAACAGCATCAGCAGCCACAGAAATGCTAGACATGCAAAGCGACATTGGCAGGAAGTCATCCATTCCCTCAGCAGACAGAAGCAGAGGACCTACGGCATGCTAGGCCTCGCCAGGAGCTTAGGGACACGGCCCTGAACGAGACAGACTTGCTCCCTGACTCCCCGGAGCCTTCTGGGTGGTGGGGGACAAAAGTGAAACACAGACAAGAGGCCTGCAAACTATGAGGAGCATCACAGAGGCGGAGTTAGGGGAAAGACTGACAGGGGAAACATGACCCAAGGGTGTCCAGGGAGGCCCCGTGGCGACAGGGGCACAGTGACTGCGGTTCAGCCAACAACTGAATGGTCAAGGGTGCAAACGCATGTGCAAAGGGCCTGTGGCAGCAGAGAACCCAACAGTGTGGTTCAAGGGAAGCAAGGCAAGGGAGAACAATTTGAGGTCAGGCTGCAGGTGGATGCCAGGAATACATGATGCCGTGCCTTGAGAGGCACACTGGGGGCTTGGCTGGGATCACGGTGGAAGAGATCTTCGAAGAGAGGCAGGCCCATCGAGGTTCATGTTGGCGGTGTCGTGACGGAACGGAACAGTCAGAGCTGTGCCGTCAGCAAACCAAGGTTCGAAGATCAACTGTGTGACCCTGCGCACATCGCTCACCCGCCCCTCCCCGAGTCTCTCTGGGATGACACGCCTGCCCCACAGGATGGGAAGTAGCGCACAGGAAGGCCCAGGGCTTACTGAGGGGGGCCCATGAGCGACACATTCATCAGGCTCCCTTTGCCTCCTCCTGGTACAAAGCTGGGGTCCTCTGTGGAGGGAACCGACCTCCCTTAGGTAAGGGCTGCATGTAAGATGCCGTGATCACATTCAGTGTTCTTCCACAAGTTTGGGCTTCTCATCAAGACAGAATGGGAGGTTTGAGTCCCAAGATGGAGCTTTTATGGTCTCAGTTAAAGGCTCAGCTCCTGGCAATACAGCAAGGAAACCAGGCTGGGACCAGAAGACCTGGGTCCTAGACTGCCTTCCACCACACATAGGCCACGTCACCTTGGTCAAGCCCCTCCCCTTCTCTGGGCCTCAGTTTCCACATCTGTGAAGTGAGAGGGGATGGAGCTCAGCCATCCCTAGGGGCCTCCGTCACCTCGTCCTCTGGGCTCAGCACAAGTAGGGGACAAAGAATCATCTCAGATGAAACATCTGACCTCGCTCTGCCCTGGCCTGGGGCGCCCTGGCGGTATGGACTGTGACTCCCACTCTCAGGGGCTCCTGGACGCAGACCCCTCACTGAAAACACTCCTTGGCCACCCTTGGGGGCGCCAGGCAGTGCTGGGCTCCCCCTTCCCCACCAGGAACAAGCAGCACAGACACTCCCGACCGCGCCAAATAAAACCAAGGCACGCCAGCCATGCTGTGTGGCATTGCCCGCTGAGCCTTTATTGGCATCCCGGAGGGGAGGGTGGGGAAAGCAACAAGGGGGGCCCCTCAACGGCCCAAAGCGCGTGCTCAGAGCTCTGCAGATACAAAGATGTAAAGCTTGGCCACAAAGGAGCTGACGGTGCCGTGGCGGGAGAGGTCCATCCTGACGGTCAGGAGCATGTCCCTGGGCTCGGGGACGGGCTTGGTGAGGGCCACCACCCCTCTGTGGTGGTTCACCTTCTGGGTGGTGAAAAAGCCCTCCTCGTTGCCGCCGGTGATGGCCAGCTGCATGCTGTCCCCGGGGACGACATTGGAGGGGCCCATGCGGAAGACCACGGCGGGCACTTGGATGTTGGTGGGGAAAGAGAGGTGGTAGTGGGTTATTCTCAGAGGCAGCTTGGGGCACTCCTGATTCTCATGGCAAGGCAAGCGCTCGCAGCGGCTGCAAGAAAAGTGGACAGAGAGACAAGGAGAGGGTTAGGGCCCATTCAGCAAGCGGAGAAACAACAGAGCGTGGGGCGGGGTAAGCGGGGGGCCTGCTGGGCGGGGCCTCCCGCCGCCCCTCTGGCCAATCAGCCAACGAGAAGAGCACCCCTCACTCACCTGTGGGAGGTGCCGGGGACCTCCAGCCGCTGCCTCAGGCACTAGCCTCTTCCAACACCCTCGGGGGCGCTGGGTGGCTGGGGCCAGGGTTGTGCCTGGAGCAAGGGGTGTCCCTCTCTCACCGGCAGACCCCACCCCAGGCTGTCCTCACCAGGCACACCCTGCCCTCTGAGTGTCGTCCAGGCTCCCAGCTCCTCGCCCAGACAGTGGTCAGGGCGACACTGGGCGGCTCTCCAGGCCAGCAAACATGGCTGCCGCCATTTACAGAGCGTTTGGCTATTCGTCAGCATGCCTTTGCTAGAGTGATCACACCCACACTGTGAGGGGGCATTGAGGGCCATTTTTCAGATGAGGAAACTGAGGTTGAAAGAATCAGTGGCTTTTTCGAAGTCACAGAGTGTGTAAGGAAGCTAGATTTGTGCTCAGTCAAGTATTTTCCTGTGTTTCCTTACTAAAGCTTTGTACTCTAGGCCCAGTTCCCTGTCTGTATTCACAGGACCAGCCAAGTCTTGGGGCAGAGATGGAGACAAGTTCTAACTTCCTGGGTCAAGATGGAGACAGGTCCTAACTTTCTGTGACAGGTCCTAACTTCCTGTGACACAAAGGAGACAGGTCCTAACTTTCTGTGACAATATGAGGAGCAGTTTTAACTTCCTGTGACAGGATGGAAACACATCCTGACCTCCTGTGACAGGTCCTAACTTCCTGTGACAGGATGCAGACAGGTCCTAACTTCCTATGACAGGTTCAGGTCCTAACTTTCTGTGACAATATGAGGAGCGGTTTTAACTTCCTGTGACAGGATGGAGACATGTCCTAACTTCCTGTGACACGATGGAAACACATCCTGACTTCCTGTGACAGGATGCAGACAGGTCCTAACTTCTTGTGACAGGTTCTAACTTCCTGGGTCAAGATGGAGACAGGTCCTAACTTTCTGTGACAATATGAGGAGCGGTTTTAACTTCCTGTGACAGGATGGAGACACGTCCTAACTTCCTGTGACAGGTGCTAACTTCTTGTGACAGGTCCTAACTTCTTGTGACACGATGGAAACACATCCTGACTTCCTGTGACAGGATGCAGACAGGTCCTAACTTCCTGTGACAGGTTCTAACTTCCTGGGTCAAGATGGAGACAGGTCCTAACTTTCTGTGACAATATAAGGAGCGGTTTTAACTTCCTGTGACAGGATGGAGACACGTCCTAACTTCCTGTGACTCTTGTGACAGGTCCTACCTTCCTGTGACAGGATGCAGATAGGTCCTAACTTCCTGTGACAGGATGGAAACACATCCTAACTTCCTGTGACAGGATGGAAACACATCCTAACTTCCTGTGACAGGATGGAGACACGTCCTAACTTCCTGCGACAGGACAGAGATATGTCCTAACTTCCTGTGACACTATGGAGACAGGTCCTAACTTCCTGTGACAGGATGCAGACAGGTCCTAACTTCCTGTGACAGGTTCTAACTTCCTGGGTCAAGATGGAGACAGGTCCTAACTTTCTGTGACAATATGAGGAGCGGTTTTAACTTCCTGTGACAGGATGGAGACATGTCCTAACTTCCTGTGACAGGTCCTAACTTCCTGTGACACGATGGAAACACATCCTGACTTCCTGCGACAGGTCCTACCTTCCTGTGACAGGATGCAGACAGGTCCTACCTTCCTGTGACAGGATGCAGACAGGTCCTAACTTCCTGTGATAGGATGGAGACACGTCCTAACTTCCTGTGACAGGACAGAGATATGTCCTAACTTCCTGTGACACAATAGAGACAGGTCCTAACTTCCTGTGACAGGATGCAGACAGGTCCTAACTTCCTGTGATAGGATGGAGACACGTCCTAACTTCCTGTGACAGGACAGAGATAAGTCCTAACTTCCTGTGACACGATGGAGACAGATCCTAACTTCCTGTGAGAGAATATTTACTGCTCCTAAACTCCTGTGACAGGATTATGAGGATAGGTTTTAACTTCCTTTGCCAGAATACAGACAGATTCTAACTTCCTGTGACAGGAAGGGGACAGGTTCTAACCTTCTGTGAGATGATAAGAACAGGCCTATCTTCTGCCTCTTGAACTCCACCACAATAGGAAGGCAGCTGCCTTAGGAGCAGAGCCAAGGTGCTGAGCCCCACAGGACCTGACAGAGCATGTCCCAGGAAGTCTCGCCATCTTAACTGTGCTTGGATTCTCCAGTTGGGAGCATCTGCTACTGTCCTTGTCTTCCATCATGCCTCCATTTCAGCTTTTCAGTTTCCATGCCTCGTGTTGGGTGACTAGAACTTATTTAACACTTGGCGTTTATTGTTAGCAAGCACTGTCTCTTTTTACACCCTATGTCCAGGCTCTTTATCAGAACTCACTCATTGGAATCCTTTCATTTACTTGGCTGTTTACCATTTTCAGCTCTTAGAAATGAGCTCAGGAATGAGCTCCATGCTAGTAAAGGCATGTGAAATTCAGGAACACTGGAGATGAAGGTTTTGTAAGGGAGGTGGCTGACAGGCAGAGGGAGAGCAGTGGCAAAGAAAGCAGGCGTGGGTACTGCTGAGGGCAGCCCACCCCGACAGACACCCTGGTCCAGGCCAAAAGGCGGTGCGCCAGGTGACTGGAAAAACCAAGGAACGTGCCTGGTCTCATGCTGGGTAAGTCAGAGTTTCTCTTTCCCCAAGCTCCCCTCGCTGTCCCACATGATTCTTGTTTTACTAACAGGAAGACCAAAGCTCAGTGAGGACATGTAACTTGTCCATGTCTCCAGTCTACTAAATGGCAGGCAAAGTTGGCCTGTATTGGCCTGTACTGGCTCAGTCGCTCAGTCATGCCCGACTCTTTGTGACCCCATGGACTGGAGCCCGCCAGGCTCCTCTGTCCATGGGATTTCCCAGACAAGGATACGGGAGCCGGTTGCGATTTCCTACACTAGTAGATCTTCCTGACTAAGGATTGAACCCATATCTCTTGTGTTTCCTGCGCTGGCAGCTGGATTCTTTATCACTGAGCTATCTGGGAAGCCCTCACTTCAAAGGCTATGTGTACACACACACACACACAGCTGCTCTGGGAAGCCCTCACTTCAAAGGCTATGTGTTCACAAACACACACACACACACACACACACACACACACACACACCCCTGCTTCAGGAAGGGTCTGGTGGATCTGGCCAGCAGGTGGTGCTAGAGTCTCCACCACACTTCAAAGGCTGTATGTACACACACACACACACACACACACACACCCCCACTTCAGGAAGGGTCTGGTGGGTCTGGCCAGCAGGTGGTGCTAGAGTCTCCATCACATGTATTAAATTTTCCCACGTCTCCCAGGGTTTTCATTCGCCAAATGATTAACACGGCATGTGTGGAAGGCAGGGAACGTGAAGTGTGTGTGAAGTTCTGGTATCGCCCCCACAGACATCACACCAGAGAGCAGAACACTGCTTCCTCCCTGATGGTCTCCACACCCCCAACCCCACAGAGCACCCAAGCCCTTCCTCCCTCTGGGCATTTCTGGGCCCAGCTCCTTCCAGACCATTCCATTCCCATGGCTCTTTGGCTTCATCTCCAGTACCCAGCATCAGCTTGACACTCACTACATGCTTTATATTAATACATGCGCACAAGTAAATTCGGCCCTGATTTTCCTGGTCAGTTGCAACTTCAATGATTCCACTCTGCTCTACCCCATACTTACTACAAACATCCCAGAAAGTGTAACTTACTGCCTCTGGCAAACTGCCTGTCAGATGGCTGGGGGGGGGTGGGGGGGTGGGGGGTGGCACTGAAGTCTTTGTTAGCGGGTGTGTCTGGATGGAGGAGGGGCTGCCGCCACCGCCTCTATTACAGAGCAGAGGAGGCCCAGAACCTGGGGACCACCCACTTCTGTTTCCATCTCGACCCGTGTGAGAGCACAACATGCCCCAAGTTTTCGGTTCAATGACTTTGCTCAGGACACCCCAAGTTCCACGAAAATGCAATTATTGGAAGTCACCACACGCCAGAGAAGAAAGGTCCTCAAGGCCAGCACCTTCTCCCGGGAGGTATGGCTGCTGTGGCCGCCTGAAGCTCGCAGCCATCCCCACCAGCAGTTCCTGTCGTTCTGGACACAAGCTCCAGGAACTAGCCAGGGCAGGGTTCCACCCACTCCGTCCACCAGGGTTACACCCTGGGGCCAGGAGCTGTGCCAACTAAGGCCGCCAGCCTCCCTCTGGCCCTGGCTTCTGAGAGCCCGGGTCTCGGGGTCTGCCCCACCGAGGGGGTAGAGAGGATGTTTTCGGTCCCACCCCAGGCTCAGGGACACTGAATATCCCTGCTGTGGGGAGGAGGGAACTGCGTGGTCAGGATCTTAACAGCCTGGTCAGTCCTTGGGGCCCAGACCTGTGGTTTGTGGCCCGGCCTGCTGGGTCACGCTCCAGTTACCGCCCTTCGGCCACCAGGGAAACTGGCCAGAAGGAGGCTGTTTGTGGAGAGACAGAGAGAAGGCTGAGGCCCAGCAACAGAGAGAGAGACTCAAATCTTGCCGGTCAAGGCTCCCTGAATGTTAAACCACGGAAGTGCTGTTTCCCTGGTCCTTTCTAATACAGCACTTTTAACTTGTACAAATCGCTTTCTGAAGCTCAGATAAATTCTTAAGAGAGTTTTTGCAGAAAAGGAAAAGGGCCGTGAAACAGAAAGCTCCAGTCTGAGGAGTCCGCAGGGCTGAGAGGCTCAGCTCCGCCTCACCTGGCGCTCTGGCCTGCGTCCTGCCCACATCTACACGACGTGTCAGTGGCCCTAAGCTATCGGGGCTCCCGTGGTCCCAGAGAAACAGCCCCCCCATATGTGACAAGGCAACCAAAACGAGACCCCCACCCCCCAAGGCCTGTCAACCGAGGATTCCAGGCCCGGCCCCCACTTCCTGCGCCCAGCGCTGGGCTCCTGGCTGGCCCACGATTCCTCAACAGCCCTTCAGGAGCCGAGTTTCGTCTTCCTGTCTGAGGACTGAGCGACCCTAGACCTGGCCGGTCACAGTCAGCCCACAGGCACACAGTCAGCCATGGAGCCACAGCTGCAGTCGCTCTGAGGAACGTCTGGATTCTGAGGAGGAGAACGGGGTGGCTTGTGGCCATCTTCCTTACCACCACTCTGCGCCTAATACAGACAGTGATGGTGCTGCCTCTTTATCATCCCCCTGGGCCGGGCACCCGGAGCGTTACCATTAATCCTCAAGGCGCTGACAAGCAGGTATTGTCAGCACGTGTTACAGGGGAAAATGGGCCCCAGGGTGACCAAGACCCCAGATCACGGGACCAAGGAACAGGAGAGCCAGGCCTGGAAGGCAGGACGGGAGTCCCAGGCCTGGTTCCTTCCTCCTCCAGGCAGCCTCCCAGGCTTTGTCCTCAACCGGACACCAGGGTCACCGTCCGCCTTCCTTCCATCCATAAATACTGGCAGTAAAATGTGCCTGGGGGAACCTTACCCGCAGCCCCCCAGGCTGAACCCAGAGCGAGCCATATGGAAGCGGCTCTGCTCCCATAATCACAGTCACCCAACAGGAACCCAGAGGATGACACCACTGCTCCCTTTTCAGCAAGAAGTTCACGGGACCTGCTGACTATAAAGGGGACCTGGAATGGACTGAATTCGGGAGGCAAACCTAAGCGAGGCTGACACCAAAGCCAGATAGCTCCAGAATGCCATAGCATCTCCATGAGGCTTGAGAACAGTGAAGGGAGCACAGCCCATCGCACCCTCAGGGCAGGGGACACAACTTTCCCAGCCCCACCCGCCTCCCAGCCTCTGCTCCAGCTGCTTGGTGGCGCTCGCGAGCAGCATGTGCTCAATGGGGCCACAGTCTTTCCTGGAGGGGCTGCTTGGAGCCCCAACCCCTCCCCAACCTTGATCGTGGACGGAGCCTACTTCCTGCGCCTAATACAGACAGACAATGACGGTGCTCCCTCTTTATCATCCCCCAGGAGGCAGGGCGATGAACCCAAAGGATGGGGACAGACCACGCCCTGGAGCATCAATGCCTCAGTCAGCAGGCGTGGTTCCTTGCTGGGCACCCTATTTCCTGGCCGGAACTCCTCTGTTGCCCTTTAATGCAGGTCTACACCCCATGCCCATCCCACCCTCCACTCCCTCCCTCTCTGCCCGACTCCTCCCCGCTTCATTCCGGCATCACCAACTCTAGGTACCCCTGCCTTCTGTGCCCCCCACTCCTGCCGGCGGAGAGCCCTCCTTGATGAGAGCACTCCTGCACTCTGCCCACGGCTGCTTTCGCATGGGCTCCTCCTGGGCTCAGAGTAGGGCCCAGGGGCCTTTGCGGGCCCACTGTCTGCCCAGGTGCCCGCACACAGTAGGCTCACGGTGAACACTCCCCGAACAAGTAAAGGCCCTTCCCCAGCCGCAGCACCCATCAGTGTAAGGACCGGGGAGGGGAGCCAACCGCAGCCAGTCTCGGCACACGATGCCAGCCTGCCCACCCCCTGCGTCGGAGGCGTGAAGACCCCGCGCAGGGCAGCCTCCTCCTCCCCGTTTGCCTTCATGACCGCACCTGAGTCTGAGGTCAACAGCAACCAGCCCATCTTCCAGAATCCTCTAACCCAGACACAGACAAGGGCCTCGGAGGGAGTGAGGGAGCATGGACAGACAGACAGGAGCAGCTCAGCCTCAAATCAAGGACACGATCGTTCTTCCCAGCTCAGGAGCACTCGCACTGCCTGTAAGCTGTTGTATAAGCCCCCGGCTCTCGGAATGCTGAGTGCTGGCAAACCCAGCCCTGGGGTGGCTTTTCCCTACCCACAAGAATGCCTGCCAGGGAAACAGGGTGGGGGGTGGGCGAGGCCAGAGGATGAACATCCCCGATGCTGCGAAGAACACTGGGGCCATCTGAGCATCTCCTGCTCTAGCTTTTGGCCAGAACAAGTACACGCCAGAGCCTGGGACCTTTGCTCCAGATGGCCCCGACCCTTGGCGGGAGGAGCAGGGTCAAGGTCAAGAGGCCGGGTCTCCCAGGCAGCGAGGCTGGGTGCTGGCACTGCCCAGGGCAGGCAGCATGGCTGGGTGCTGGCACTGCCCAGGGCAGGAGGGAAGGGATCCCGCGTCCACGCTCCTAAGATGGGCTCCCACTGAGGAGCTTTCCCTGAAACGATCTCTGGGGGCAAGAAAGAAGACCCACCCAACAAAACAAGAGCTGGGATCATGTATGGCGAGACCAGAGGTTCCTCACTGCTCCCTGAGGAACGGGGTTTCTAGACACCCCAGCAAACATCGGGTAGCCTGAGAGTCAGTGAGCTTACAGTGACACATGGACACACAGCTTCAAGCTGAGAACCCAGAACCTTCTGAGCTGTTCCCACACCATCGCTGGGCGGAACAGAATGTGGTTTTCAGGTGCGGCCCACCCGGAGTCATTGCTATCTCCATCTGAGTTGGCACGCTCTGCCTCCTGTAACCCACAGAGGTGGACACTGAGGTCCAAAGAGCTGTCCCTTGACCAAGGCTCCACCCCAGGGAGCAGAGGCCAGGTTTCTGCCTGGCTCCATGTGCAGGCAGGTCAGTGAGGAGGCCCGCCGACCTTCAGCCCGTTTGAGGCCAATTTCCTTCGCTTTCTGCGACCAGTCTTGCTGGCATTTAGGCGCCTGAGAACCGGGGATCCTTGAGTTTCCCAAGACCCACGTTGGAGGACACAGCTCATGAATACCCACTTCCGACTCGTACAGGCCGGGAGCCCAGCCCCCAGGAAGGCCGACACAGACAGACGACCAAGGGGCCCGAGGGACTTACGCGTCTGTGGAGCGGCGGTAGTTCTCGGGACACTCGAAGGCCAGGCAGCGGAAGCTGCCCTGGATGTTGAAGCAGGTCTCGTTGATGGAGCAGTTGTGGATGCCGGTCACACACTCATCGATGTCTGCAGGAGACCCCAAGGCGGCATGGTGAAGGCTGAGGCCCCCCACACCATCCCCGGCCCAGATGGGGGTGCCCAGAGTCTGGGGGATCGGGCCATCCTTGCCCTCCGTTGGCTGCTCTCCGGAGCACAGCCCTGTGCCAGCCCTTTTGTTTATAGGAGATTTATATCTAATTTACCTACTATTCATGATCCCTGGAGTGAGCATAATAACAACAGCAACCTCTAAATGATGGCCCTTGAAGTGTTTGGCAGGAAACACTTCTCATTATAATTAAATGAGGCATGTACTGGTTATTACCCTCATTTTAGGAGGAGCTCGTGGGCTTAAGTGACTGGTTTAAGGCCACACATGTGGTAAGTGGGGGAGCTGAGCTTTGAACCCAGGCAGCCAGCACCTCTCCAAGGCTCTCGAGGTGCATCAGTCTTACCTCGCGTGCCACTTCTAACGTCTGAGGAGGGAATGGGCAGAAGCCACCAGCCCCACGTTACAGATGAGGAAATTGAGGCAGAAAGGGAGTCTACGCTGTGCCCAGTTTCCAAAGTCAGTGACTGTCTGGGTTGGACCAGAACCAGGCCTGGGGCACATCAGGAGGTCACCTGGACATGGGGAGTCGTCCCCCACCCCACAGCTGTCCGGAGCAGCCAAACGGTGAGTTCAGGGGGCGCCACCATGCCAGAGGTTGCATGGGTGCGTGCTAAGTCATTTCAGTCGGGTCTGACTCTCTGTGACCCCATGGACTGTAGCCCTCCAAGCTCCTTTGTCCATGGGGATTGTGCAGGCAAGAATACTGGAGTGGGTTGCCATGCCCTCCTCCAGGGGGTCTTCCCACCCCAGGGATCAAACCCACGTCTCTTTTATCTCTTGCACTGGCAGACAGGTTCTTTACCACTAGCGCCACCTGGGAAGCCCTGAGGCATCTGTGAAGAGGTGCCAAATCCTGACCATTGGTAGCAAAAACAGCGGTCCCCAGTCTCAAAGCCCGAGAGAGGCTCAGGAATGTGTTTTCGCTGTGTCTGGCAGGACCCCAGGCTGCGGTGAGGGCGCCTGGCCAGGTCATCTGCTCCTTCAGAAATGTGAAAACAGAGCGACTTCCATCTGGAGCTCTGGACAGCCGAGCAGTCCCTCCCAGGAAACGCCGCAGCTCCTGCCGCCTTTGATCACAGTGTGCAAACCCCCTTCATGACCAGAAAGGACATCTGCAGAACCCCGGCCCCCAGAGCCTCCAAGCCCTGTAGGAGGCTCGCTGCAGGGGCTGGACAGTCCCAGCCTCTGATCCAGCTACTGCAGCCATTGCCGAGGGTAAGGCCAGCACGCCCGTTCCGGGGTTGCTCATTCACAAATATCTCCTCAGCTCCCCTTTCAGTAACCCAAGAGACAGTGACGCAGTGACCCCTGGAGTGTTCTTAGAACTGGGAGCCGAGGATAGGATGCAGGCCACTCACCTTTCATTTAGCTGATCCCTGGGCCCCGCAGGAACCCTGGCCATAAAGGCCTTCGATACAGAGAGCTCAGGGTGGGGACACACCCTGACCAGGTCCATCCCCCTGCCAAGTGGAGACCAGCACCCGGGGACAGAGGCCTGCACCACTGGCTCACTGCTTTGCCCTTAACACCTGGCAGGGCCTGGGTATGTCGAGTGACTGAATGAGAGACTAAACAGCAGTGCTAAGCTGTGGGGTCTTCTGGGTATTGAAGGCCTGCTTCCTTGATGCTGGACGTCTTCCTTTTAAAGGCTGTCAGCCCCACTTCTGGCCCCCCGGGGGCTGCCCGGGGCAGAACAGGAGGACTCAGAACCCCCGGTGGATAAGCGTGCCCGAGCGTGGGAGACCAGGGTGCCCGTGGGGCGAGGACACACCCAGATACAGTCGTCCCCACTAAACGCACCCCACCTGTGCTGTGGCTGCGGAGCCTCAGTCCCCCCCGCCCTGCAGAGCCGCGGGACGGCCTGGGAGACCCCGGGACCCGCCCTGCTCACCTTGGCAGTTGCGACCGTTGGGGGCCAGCCGGTAGCCGGTCGGGGGGCAGCTGCACTGGAAGCTCCCAGGGATGTTGATGCAGCGGTAGGAGCAGATGTGGCCCCCCGTGGGCAGGGCGCACTCGTCGATGTCTGTGACGGCAAAGCCCACCCTCAGCACCGTGCGGACCCCTCCCGGCTGGGCTACAGCCCCCAGTGGGCTGATCTGTGACCTGGAAGTCAGCCCCGAGGGCGAGCAGGACACAGCGGGGTCTCAAAGTGCCAGGGCCGGGGCGGCCTCCGAGGCCATCCCGCCAGAAGGGCTCGCTGAGTCCCAGAGAGGGAAAAGGCCTAGCCTGGGGCCACAGAGCAAGTTCTTGTGTGAAGTTTGCAGGGTGGGGAGAGGGAGACTGGGGAACAAAGCAGAGCCAAGGGCTTCGTAATGGCACACACAGAGGTACCCTGCCGGCTCCATCCTGATGCCGATGATTATAAACGTGCCAATAACAGACACACTTTATATAATAAAAATAGGTATAACCTTACAAACAGTTGCCTTCTGAGCACCAACATTGTGCCAGGCATGTATGAAGTGCACTTGAATCATCA
This sequence comes from Bos indicus, assembly GCF_029378745.1. Classification (NCBI taxonomy): domain Eukaryota; kingdom Metazoa; phylum Chordata; class Mammalia; order Artiodactyla; family Bovidae; genus Bos; species Bos indicus. The sequence goes on along the minus strand of NC_091764.1, from coordinate 116,445,413 downwards.
TTTGGTTTCATCCTCCGACCACCGGGTAAGTGCAGGATGAACCCGGATGTTACAGAGGAGGGTGGCCCAGGCCCGGTGAGGGGCTTCTGAAAGGCCAGAGGCAGAGGGTCGAGCCAGGGGTGTGACTCCTCGGCCCCGCCTCCCCCACCCCCGCCCTGCTCGAGGTCCGGGCGGCACCCATGGCCATCACCTCTGTTCCACTTTATGTCACTAAAGAAAATCTGGGAGTGGGTTTCCTCCTTTACAAACCTCACTCTCAATAATGGGCAAAGTCCATCCAAACACATCTCAGAGGGAAGAAACCCAGGCCACTCGCCAGCCAGGAGGAGCGGGGAGTGGGGGACAGGAGAGAGGCGGCCTCTCCCCGCTCACCTTCGCAGGTGACCCCGTCCACGTCGCTGAGCTGGTAGCCTCGCCGGCAGTAACACTGGTAGGAGCCGTAGACGTTGGCACACTCCTGGCTGCAGGGGTTGCTGTTACACTCGTTCACGTCTGAAAGAGACAAGGTCCCGAGGCTACCGCTCAGAGCTGAGTCCCTGGTCCCTAGTCGAGTGGGTCATGACCTCTCTCCCACGTCCGTGGGCCATGACCTCCCTCGAGTTAACACACACACAGAGGCAGAGGCTACCACATGTACGGCCAGGGACCTGCTCGAGGTTTCCCTAAGGGAGAGAGGCTCCCACTCCAGCCCCTCAAGGCTGGGGGATCTGGCATCTCCCCACTCCTGCCACTGCCTGCTTCAAGCCACACCAACCCTGGGGCTCTTGCTCTGTTCTCTTTGCCTAGAACTGGGATCAGCAAACTTCCGGCCCACCACTTGTGTTTGCAAATAAAGTTTTATTGGCACACAGCCACGCTCATAGTCCACGGCTGCCTGTGCACTATAATGGCAGAGTTAAGGAGGCACAATCAAGACGTGGCTGGCAAAGCCTAAAATATTTACTGTGTGGCTTTTAGGAAAAAAAAAAAAAACAACTTTGCCAATCTCTGGCCCAGAAGTCCCTTCTCATTTTTGTTTACTGCTAATTCTTAGCAGGGCAGGAGGGGTGAGCAGGGGAGAATGTCCTTTAGTGCCTCAGCCCCTCTCACCCCTGCAGCACCGCCACGCCTGGCCTGGCTGTCACTTGACCCCTGTGCGCTTGGTCCCCTCTGCCCCGTGTGGTGTCTCATCACATCCCAGAGACACTTCCTGAAGGCAGGAACCATGTTCTTGCTGCACGCCTGGAGCAGGGGGTGCTTTATAACTGCTCGGCGGAATGACGCAGCAAAGCTGGCCGGGCCCTGGTTTTGGGCAAAATCATCCACTAACAGGTATGAGTATCTACTATTCGGTCATTAAGGAGTCACCACGGACAGCACAAGCCACAAATGATAATACCAATGATGCCAGCAGTCTCCATGTCACAAGCGTGGCCTCTCACATGGGGCACTGTGAAACGCTGGACAGGCTCCATCGTATTTCATCCTCATGACCCCTACTAGTGCTATTAGGTGGGTCTCACTAGCCCTGTTTTGCAGATGAGGACCCTGGGGCCCAGAAATGCTGATGACTCTCAAGACCATAACCGTGACAGAGCTGGGATCTGAACCCAGGCCCGAGGGACCCTCCCCCCAACCCCCGCCCCAGGCATGAATCTGGTTCCTTGACATTACATGTGTGTGTTGGGTCTGGTTCCTGGGGACGAGTCCCAGAACCTCAGGGGAAGCCTGGGACCCAGGAGCCCCTCACACTGTCCATCCTTCAGGGTGAGAATTACACACCGGGGTGTGTCCTGGCATATCTGTGATCATCCATCTTAATCCAGAATTATAAGACCTGCCGTGTCTGGAGGCTGGCTCTACAGGTCACCCCTGGGCACTGTACTGCAAGGAAGGGAGCTTGTGAGGGACTGCCGAGAGTGGTCAGAAGCCCTCGATCTCTGCTGACCTGCTCACCTAATTCCCGTAAAGATGTGACACCCACGGAGCACCTACTACGCGCCAGGCCCTGGGCTCTCACCTCATCTTAGTCCATCCCGTCAGAGGGAGGCAGTGTTATTCTTGGCACCAATTTGACTTGGTCGAATCCCACCAGAGACCTGACCAAATATCAGCATAAGCCCAAGACCATGACCCTTGAAATGCCTGCCTGGGAAATCTCTACGCTGCTAAAGAATTTCCTGTGTGTTCCAGCCAACGCCGGACTGCAGTCCCTGACCTCCCTTTTTCTTAGAAGCATTTACTTCAGAAAACCTGCAGCTGTTAAATCCTTCCTCTGTCCCTTTGAGATGTGTCTTCTGCAATCCAGGAGTGTCCTTCTAAGGACATGGGAACCAAGCCTTTGAAATGCAGTCAAGAAGTGGGAGCCCCCCCCACCAACTCCCACACTCTGCAGGAGGGTCAGAGCCAGGGAGCAGACACAGCTGGCCTAATTGCGCTGACCCCTGACCTCACCATCCTTCAGTGCTACTCCTTAGCAGGCCTCAGCATATAGAAAGCTTGCACTTTTTGTCCTGGTGGAGTTGAGACCAGTTTATGCCAAACTCTCTTTCCTCTATTGCAGGTGTGTAAATAAAATCTGTCTTACCACTTTAAACAAGTATCCAGCTTTTGCTTCCCTCTGGCATTGCTGTTGTTTAGTGGCTAAGACAGGCATGACTCTTGTGTCCCCATGGACGGTAGCCCGCCAGGCTCCTCTGTCCATGGGATTCTCCAGGCAAGAATACTGGGGTGGGTAGCCATACCCTTCTCCAGGGGATCTTCCTGACCCAGGAATCGAACCCACATCTCCTGAATTGGCAGGCAGATTCTTTACCACCAAACCGCCAGGGAAGCCCCCTTCTTTGGCATAAACAACCTCATTTCCCCCGTGAGGACACTGAGGCTGGTGAGGCTCAGCCAGCCCCCAGGGTCACGTGAGGACGGCGGTGGGTCAGAAGCCCTCAGATTCTGCACTCTCAGCCACATCCCACTCGTCCAGCCTCACGTGCGCACAGGCGTTATCTGCACCCGCCAGACCCAGGGGAAACCGGGAGGGCCGTCATCTCTGACAAGCACGTTTTTAGAGGCATCGCCCCTGCTGACACGTCATCTGATACGTGTTGGGGCACGAGTGAGTCGTTCCCAAGCAGGCCTGCCGGGGCAGCGGCGGGGAAGCGGGCAGCTCGGGGAAGGGAGTGGATGCAGGCCCAGCGGCCCTGATCCCTGCCCACGGCCGGCCCTCACCTTCACAGGAGCGGCCGTCGGAGGAGAGCCGGAAGCCCAGGGTGCAGCTGCAGTAGTAGGAGCCGGGCGTGTTCTCGCACTTGTGGCCGCACAGGCGCCCCGGGTACCGCCGGCACTCGTTGATGTCTGAAACGGAGCAGGCGGGCGGCTCAGGCAGAGTTCTCCCTGGACGGGGCTGCCTGTCCTCCCTGGCAGCTCACGACCTCTGTCCCCAACCTCCTCCGCCCTCCTCTCCCGGGGAAAGGTGCAGTGACCAGTCCCAAATGCACGGCAAGTCAGCAGGGGCGCTGGGACCACCCTGCCTCTCTGCCCACTGGGGAAGCCTCGTGCTCCTTCCAGGACAGTGCCTCTCTGGGAAATCACAAAGACTCTGGGGCATCTGTCCAGGGGGCTGGAGTCTCGGGGCTAGCAGAGCACCTGCTCTACAGGTGGGGAGCACCCCCCAGGAGCTGCATGACTGGACCTAGAATGTGGGTCTCCCGATCCAGGTCCCTTCTCCAGCACTGTCTGAACTCAGGGCTGTCAGAGGTCAGGAGCAGACCACGCGGTCACTACAGGTGCACCCCAGGCTGGTTCTCCTTCATGTCACCTGGCCAGCCGCCCCCTCAGGGATACACACATACCCACACATGTCCTGCTGATGCCGTCGAAGTAGTACCCGGCTTTGCACTCACAGCGGAAACTTCCAGGGGAGTTCACACACAGGTGCCCCGGCCCACAGGGCTCAGAGGGGGGAGAGCACTCGTCCACATCTTGCAGAAAAGAAAGACACATTGAAAACCCTTTAGTGGGGGAGGGGGCGTGATCAGAACGGAAGGCAAGGAAGGAGCCCACAAAAACGTAACTGACAACGTGGCACCGTCTAACGCTTCAACGTGATTTCCCAGATTACGTCCCATGCGCTGGAGAGACAGCTGACCCGACGTAGCCTCTACCCTCAGGGGATTCCTGCTACTGTGAGCCAGCAGTGGCCCCAGTTAAGTAAGGCAGGAAGTGCCCAGGGACTGGGGAGACGCTGAGGAAGGAGGAGACTCCTCTGTGTGGCAGGGATCTGGGCAGGATGGGCGCAATATGCCTTTGCCTGAACCCACAGGAAGGTAGGAGCAGGTGGCAAAGGGAGCAGTGTAAGAGCAGAAGTCACACAGACAGAGACGGGCAGGGCTTGTTGGGGAGCAGCAAGACCTGTTCCATCTGGATTATAAAGTTTGTGAGGTTGGGGTCAATTCAGGAGGACCGAATTGTAAGTGGGGCTTCCCTGGTGGCTCAGATGGTAAAGAATCCGCCTGCAAAGCAGGAGATGTGGGTTCACTCCCTGGGTGCTCTCCCTGGAAGAGAGCATGGCAACCCACTCCAGTATTCTTGCCTGGAGAATCCCATGGACAGAGGAGCCTGGCGGGCTACAGTCCATAGGGTCGCAAAGAGTCAGACATGACTGAAGTGACTGAGTACCCTCGTACACACACAAATTGCAAGCTGGAGCATCAGTCATCTGTCTGCCCCAGTGAGGAACCATCACCAAAGGGAGCTCTGAGCAGGAAAGGGCAAGAGAGCTTTCATCTCAGAATGAATGGGACAGACTTGAAGGGGCAAAGCTGAAGGCAGTAGGTGGGCTGGCATTCTACTGCAATGGTCCAGGCAATAGCCAGTAAAGGCCTAGGCTTGGCGATCAGCCATGGGATAGACAGACAGGTGCACACCGCTTCCTTTGGGGATCTGCTCTCTCCTTCCAGAGAAGGGAGGGTTGTGCTGGAGCAGACAGAAAAGTCCATTTCAAACGAGCTTTCATTTTTAATACCAACCAACGCAGCGGGTTCCCTCCTCGTTGAGATGGTAGCCACGGCCACAGTTGGGCACGTTCTTCTGGCACGTGTAGGAGCCCTCTGTGTTGATGCACGTCTGCCCAACAGGGCATGGGGCACTGATACTCAAACACTCATTGATATCTACAGGGGGGAAAGATAGAGACGGCAGGGTTAATCCTGGAGGGCTTTCCCAAACCCAGCACCCAGATCTCCAAAAAAGTCCCATCTCCCTCCTCTTTATGAAACCACAGACGGAGTTAAGATGATGTGCTCAGCCTGGACCGCACCACAGCCTCCCCACTGGGTCCCAGGTCACAGCAGCACACCCCACCTTAAGCACCCCCTCTCGGGTCCATCTCCCTGCCCCTAAACCCTCAACACCTCCATCTTCCACTGCACCAAAGCCAAGGCCACCTGCCTGCGAGTCCCACACAGTGAACTGGGCTGATTTTGCCATGAGTCAGGGTTTCCAGCCCCAACAGAAGCCCTCCTCCTCGGAGCCCCCTGCAAGCCCCCTGAAAGTCTGGGCAAGCCCCTCCCCATCTTGGCCCAGGGAGAGCGGTTAGCCTCCTGCTCCCCGGCCCCCTTCTTTGAGTGATGACAGCTCCGTGGGCAGGGGGCTGGAGAGGGGCCAGTGCAGCCAAGCTGAGGCCCCCACCACGCAGACGCCTCCCGTGAAAAGGGGGCAAATTTGTTTCAGGAACAAAGACTGGGGTTGGCTGCAGATAAAATCACCCCCATCCTAAGGGGCTGCTGCTGTTTGTCTGTAAACATCCTGGGATAGCAATAAAAGGGGGCAGGGATTTCAGTCCAAACCACCATGCCAAATCAAAGATCAACGCAGATTTATCTGCGAGGGCGTGAGACAGACACAAGATGGAAAGTCCTGTCCCTTGTCATGGTGCTGCCAGCCTTTCCAGGGGGGTGACAGGGCAGCCCCAGCAGCGTGGGTTCTGGCTGGTGGCACCTGCAGCTCACATCCAGGGGGACGTCTGTCTGACCTCAAGGGAGGACCCAGAATCTTCTGCTGGGGCAGAGGGCAAGGACAGTTGGCAGACCTGGACTCAAATGCCAAGAGCATACAGTGATCCGGCCAGGTGGCGACTGCAGGAGAAAGCAGGCCCACCTCCTGTCTCCTGGGCTGGTCCCAGGGCGGTAGTGTTTAAAACTACTGAGGGCTTCCCTGGGGCTCCCAGGTGGCGCTAGTGGTAAGGAACCCGCCTGCCAATCCAGGATACCTAAGAGACACGGGTTCAATCCTTGCGTTGGGAAGATCTCCTAGAGAAGGAAATGGCAACCCACTCCAGTATTCTGGAGAATTCCATGGACAGAGGAGCCTGACAGGGTCCATGGGGTCACAAAGAGTCAGACACAACAGAAGTGATTTAGGATGCACGCACACACACCTTCCGTTCAACACCAGTGTCTCTGATTTCAAAACTCAAGCTCTTTTGTCTGAATCGGAAATTGCTAAATTAGAGCCCTGGGACCCAACACCGCCTGTCGCCTGTGCTTGTAAATAAAGCTTTATTGGGACACAGCCCTGCCCACTTGTTCACATAACCATGGCTGCTTTCCAGCTGCAACCTGCAGAGCAGAGGCATTGCGACAGAGACCACACGGCCTGCAACGCACAATTTATTATCCAGCCTTTATAGAAAAAGCTTGCCGACCCGTTTTGTCTACCCTGTGCAGCGCCCCGCCTGCTAGAGACAGGGCCCGTGACTGGACGGTTCCCCTGCCTGGCGGACCCCATGGGCCCTGGAGCAGTGTCTTACCAATACAGTTGCCTAGAGCATCTTGTATAAAGCCACTCTTGCACTGTAGCTTGGGTCTGCAGCGGAAGGATCCCAGAGTATTCTGACAGATAAAATCGGGGAGGCAGTTATGAATACCACTCTCACACTCGTCAATATCTGGTACATCATAAAAAAAGGAAATTGTTAGCAAGAGTCCTGCCAGAAGCATCTTACAACACTTTAAAATCACAAGAAAGCTTTTTTTTTTTTTCTTTAAATGCTCATTACTCAGACTATAACCCAAAACATCCCAATAAAGAGGTCACATACAAGAGCCTTAGCCAAACGGGGCTCGTGTTGCTAAAGACTTAAAACTCTGACTATCCCCCCAAGGCTCTTATGATGCAAATTTTGTTATATAATAAATAACCCAGACATTTTCCTGGCAATAGGTGGTTTGGTTTGGTTTGGTTTTCATTTCAGGCTAAGCACATGTTAAGTTTTAGATTATAAAGCGATGATGATCTTAGTGGCAATAAACACAGTCCTTATAAACTTATTCATTCTTCAGTCCTTGCAACATCCCAAATATTAACAATGGTGATTGTCATGACTGAACGTGTTGGCTGCCCTTCCCTTGAAGTTCATGGGCTGTCAGATGTTCAAAGTGTATACTCAGCTGGCAGGGACCCTGGGTTCTCGTGGTGCAAGCCGCCCAGGGAGTCTGCAGGGGTGGGGAGCACCGAGCTCACCCAAAGGCCCTCAGACGTCAGGAGGGTGTGACTTGCTTTTGAGTTACCCTCATAATTCAACCAACATTTTTACACAAGTGGTTTTGTCGTTCCGAAGGGTTGGAAACCCTCAGCAGAAAAGTATGTTCTAACAGATCCTCATCAAAGGCTTATCTGCCAAATAACATCTATGATTTGGTGGGGAAAAGCCAGCAGCCAAAAATGTCATGCTTTTTACGCAGTGGAAGGGAATATGCTTTGAACTTCAAGGGAGCCTGGAATCAGATGGACAGCAGCTGTTGTGCACACACACACAAAAAAATTGGGGGGATGGGACTAGAAAGCACATGCGAGCACCTGAAATTCATCTCCAGTCTTGTTGTTATTTTAAAATTGTTTTTCAGTCTTTATTCTTAAATTGTTACAACACTGCTTCCCCTTTATGTGTTCTGGTAGTTTGGCCACAAGGCATGTAAGATATGAGCTCTCCGACCAGGTTCGGAACTCATACCTTCTTGCACTGGAAGGCAAAGCCCCAACCATTGGAAGGCCAGCGACGGCCCTGGTCTTGTTTTTAAATGATCGTGCTTTGAGCCTTTTCAGAAACCCAAACTCTCCACTGTCATTAACTCAGCCTGACGGTCAAGAAGCTAAATCTTCACGAGTGACAGGGTAGGCGGTGCCCCAGGCAAGTCACCGGGGGACACAGCATGGAGCCCCGCACCCCCCAAGCCACCTTCTCATGACATCACAGCTACTCCCGGGGTGCGGCTCTGCGACCCGGAGCCCGCCGTACCTTTGCAGTCATTGTCCTCTGTGAGCTCATAGCCAGTTCCGCAGCTGCTGTCGCGCTGGCAGCGGAAGGAGCCCGCTGTGTTGACGCAGGTTTCTCCGAGCCGGCAGCTCTGGCCGCCCGTGATGCACTCGTTGACATCTAGGAGAGACACAGGCAACTCAGGAGTAACCGGCAAGCACGCCCGATCCTGACGCTGCGTCAGAAGAAACGGACCAGGAGGCAGAGTGGGGTCAGGGCTCTGCATCCATCAAGGGCCCCAGGCCTGTGATAGTCACACTCTGTACCGGAGTGGAGCCCTGGGCGCTCCCCACCAGAGCAAAGCAAAAGCAATGGTTCCTCTCCCCGGCTGATCTATTTCAGATCTACTGCTCCTTCTGAGCATCTGCTAAGCAAGCTCCAGGCCCTGAACTGGAGTCGTGTGACCCTAGAGACCCCCCTATTAGGGCTGTCGCCTCCCTCCATCTCCCCCATCTCACAGACGAGGGGCCAAGAGAGGCTGGGGATGCCACTCAGCAGATCCTGGACTCAGAGCCCAGTCAGACCCCAAGCCCGCGCCCTTTTCCAGCCAGGGGTTCACACTCTCCTGCTGAAAGCCGTGGCTGTGGAGTGCTGGAAAGCTGGTCCTGGGCCGTAGTTCACCTATGAACAGGGCCCCAAGTTGTGCAAACTGGGCCCTGCCCGGGTGACAAGCGCAGGCAGAGGCTCTCAGAGCAGGATGACATTTACCTTCACAGGAGACGCCGTCGGGGAGCAGCTGGTACCCCACAAAGCAGGAGCAGACAACTTCCTCCCCCGTGTCCCGGCATTGCTGTTTGCAGGGCCCGCCGCCTGGAACCAGAGCAAATGTGAGCAGAGGCCCGGCGCATCCAGGGACCTCCTGGTGATTTCTCTTTGTTTGGATGGGGCCAGAAGTGCCCTCAAGGTGGACTGATGCAGAAAGGCAGGCTCCTCAGGCTGGAGCCCACTGCAGTCTTCACAGCAACCCCCTTCCCATGAGAGACCCCCAAGGTCTGGCCCTGATCTGACAGATGGAGGGGCGTGCGGGACCCCAATACCCCATTTTCACTGGCACTGCTTCAGTTCCGGCTGCTCACTCACCTGGCTCTCTGAGCATCCCTGGTACCCAACCCTCCAACCACGCTTCCCACAGGGTGGCTAGCGAGATGCTCAAAGAACTAATCTCATGGGGACAAACCTCCACCAGACAAAGATTCCACAAAATGAAGTCCGGACTGCTGCCCAGGGCCTGCACGGCCTGCCCACTTGTCCAGCCTCTTCCCCTCTCCCTGTCCCCTGCCCCTCCCCCGTCCCACAGCCCACCGGGGCCCAGCTGCTGCAGGTCTTCAAGTCTCTGCTCCAGTTGCTGCAACCCCCCCACCCATGTCACTTCTCTGGCTAGTCCATCCTGGCCCACTGCAAACCAACTATCCGCCCCCCTCCTCCAGGAAGATCCCCCCCACGCCCCCCAGGGAGGATTACGGGTCTTTCTGGGGCTCTCTGCTCTCCCTTCCCCCACCCAAGGCCTCGGTGCCAGGTGTCATTGTAACAGACCGCATTATTTTGTGATTAAACTGACTCCCTAATTAAAGCCCAACCATAAGGCAAGTCACTAAATGTCCTAGGGGAGCAGACCTGCCAGTCCAGACGCGTAGAAATGTTCCGTCATGAGAAATAAAGTCTTATCTTATGGAAAACAACACTGTAAGGCCCCACTGACTTTAAATTTGAAAGCATCACTCTTATGAGACAAATGGATATTACAGATGGTATGGGTGGAGCGCCAGGCCACAAAATGAAGTAACTCTCACCCCCATCCCTTAAGGGGCCCCCAGCCTTGGCAGTCCCTGTCTAGGGTGACCCCCCCATAGAGTCACCCACAGAGTCTGTGGGCCGTGATGAAAGGGCTTTGAATGCTAGCTTCTTCGCTACAAGCCACAAGAACGCAGCCCTTGGCTACAAGTCCACCCTCTCCCTCACTCGCCCACCAGGTCCCAGGGAGGAGGAGAGGAAGGGAAGGAGTCCAGGAGTGCAGGTGACCGGGACTCCCAGCCGAAGGACACATCTCGGGTGAATCCTAGTGAACCCGAGCAGAGCCTGAGGTCAGCTCCCAGAGAGATTAGCATTTGACCCTCCCTTGGGCCTCGTTATCCACCAGCTCGGGAAGCACAGGGCTCACCTCGGCAGCGGTCATTCAGGTAGGGGTCCTCTTGTTCCTCCTCGATCTCAGAAACCTTAGCTAAGGGGAAAGAGGCAAAGACATGTTTGTGCACACGCTGTCCACGCGGTGATCCACACCCACATGAGCACACAGGTCACTCCAAATGTTTTCTCTTCTTGTAAATATCAGGCAGCTAATGCCTGTCTGTACGTCTTCTTATAAACAGCTCAGTGTTCATTTCATCCTTTTGAAAAACAGAATCACACCTACAAAACAAAATGTCGCTACATCTCTAAAAGATCTATTATACCAGAAACGGCAGCGGCACGAGGGCCTGTTAGTCATCCACGTGACGCCACGTGTGGTTATGTTGTCAACGCTACTTAAATATTTCCACAAATGCAGCCACCACAGCCCTACTATAAACTCAGTCACAGCCTCCAAACAAGGCAACGCACCTGGTGAGAGCTTGTTGTTACGGGTCGAACTGTGGGTCCCACCCCCCCCACCCACCCCCCACAGAAGATGTGAAGTCCTAACCCCCAGTGTCTGGGGACATGATCTTATTTTGGAGCAGGGTCACTGCAGATGATCAGGTTAAGATGAGGTCGTGAGAGGGGGCCCTAATTCAAAGACAAGTGTCCTTACAAGAAGGCAACATTTGGACTCCGTGGCAGATACACAGAGGAAAAGGGAGTGGAGAAACAGGGAGAAGACAGGCATCTCCAAGCCAAGGGATACCGGGGGAGATACTCGGAAGGCCTAGCCCTGCCAACACCATGGTCTCGGACTTCTGGCCTCCAGGCTGGGAGACAATATCTCTGTTGTTTAAGCCCCCCAGTCTGCAACGCCTTCCTAGGGCAGCCCCAGGAAGCAAATACACAGATTTCATCCACTTGGCCTGCAAAGTTCAATTTAGTGCCAGTCATCCATAGTCACTCACTCGGCTTGTTCAACAAAGGTATCTGAGCACCTGCTCTGAGGGTGAAGCACTTGGCACAGACAAGGCCCCCCCGACTTAATAAAAAGATTCAACAGAGGGGGTGGTCCAGTGGCTAAGACTCTGCCCTCCCAACGCAGAGGGCCCAGGTTTGATCCCCGATCAGGGAACTAGATCCCACAAGATGCAACATGAGAAGAGTTCACATGTCAGAACTAAAAGATCCTGCATGCTGAAACTAAGACCCACTGAAGTCAAATAAATAAATAAAAATGTTTTTAAAAGAGATTCAACACGGCAATAGAACAAAGAGTGACGCGGTGGGGGGCCAGGGCCCTGATTGAAAGGGTGGCATTGCACTGGCAGTTCTGACATAAAGGAAATGCGTTAGCCCTTTTAACTCGGGTGGATACACCCAGGAATCCCTAGACAACTTGAAAACCAAGCCCCCTGCTGATGGAAGCCGCCACAAGATGGAATGACAGTGACCACAACTCCATCGCAATCCAGCAGCCATCACATTGCAAGGCTGGGTGGGAAAGCACAAACCCAGGGTCTCCTCAGTGCAGCCACGCCTACAGAAGAGAAGCGAAGAAAGACAGAAAAAAGACGGAGAGGAAATGCGACCCAATGGAAACAGTGTCCATCTCTGTGTTGATTTCCTCTTCCTTCTACCTTCCCGTGTCTTCTAAAACACATACATGTGAGAGCATGATACACCCACACAGAAAACAGACCTCAGTAAAAACACACACATTAGTAATTCTTCAGTAAATTTCAATATAACATAATTTATAGACACTATGCAAAAGACACAGGAAGGCTCCCCTTGTGGCTCAGACGGTAAAGAATCTGCCTGCATTGCGGGAGACCTGGATTTGATCCCTGGGTCGGAAAGACACCCTGGAGAAGGAAATGGCAATCCACTCCAGTATTCTTGCCTGGAGAACCCCATGGACAGAGGAGCATGGCGGGCTACAGTCCATGGTGTCGCAAGAGCTGAACACGACTGAGCAACTAATACTTTCACTTTCACATTAAAATATGGGAAGGGTCCCTAAATAATTCAAAAACTTTTCAGCTGGGAAGAAACTAAGCAAGGGACCTTTAGGGTGTGAGTCATCTCTAGGTTGGGAGGCTGGGAGCCCCTTTGCTCAGAATGGTTAATTTGGATGCAACTAGAGATGATCATTAATGGCAGAAAGAGAAGAGGAACTAAAGAGCCTCCTGATGAAGGTGAAAGAGGAAAGTGGAAAAGATGGCTTAAAATTCAACACTCAAAAAACAAAGATCATGGCATCCGGTTTCATCACTTCATGACAAATAGATGGGGAAAATGTGGAAATGGTGTCAGATTTCATTTTTTGGAGGGGCTCCAAAATCAATGCAGACGGTGACTGCTTGCTCTTTGGAAAAATAGTTATGAAAAACCTAGACAAATGTATTAAAAAGCGAGACATCACTTTGCCAAGAAAGGTCCATAGAGTCAAAATTATGATTTTTCCAGTAGTCATGTATGGATGTGAGAGTTGGAGTACAAAGACTGAATGCTGAAGAACTGATGTTGGAAAATTGTGGTGTTGGAAAAGACTCTTGAGAGTCCCTTGGAGAGCAAGATCAAACCAGTCAATCCAAAAGGAAATCAATCCTGAATATTCATTGGAAGGACTGGTAATGAAGCTAAAGTTTCAAAACTTTGGCCACCTGATGCAAAGAACTGACTCATTAAAAAAGACCCTGATGCTGGGAAAGATTGAGGGCAGGAGGAGAAGGGGAGGACAGAGGATGAGATAGTTGGATTGCATCACCGACTCAACGGACATGAGTTTGAGCAAGCTCTGGGAGTTGGTGATGGACACAGAGGCCTGGTGTGCTGCCGTCCGTGGGGCTGCAAAAAGCCAGACACGACTGAGTGACTGAACAAGCGATGATCACAGGGCTTCCCTGGTGGCTCAGTGGTAAAGAATTGGGATCCCTGGGTCAGGAAGATCCCCTGGAGAAGGAAATGGCAACCCACTTCAGTATTCTTGCCTGGAAAATCCTATGGACAGAGAAGCCTGGCGGACTACAGTCCACCGAGTCGCAAATGAGTGGGACATGACTTCATGACTAAACAAGAGATGGTCACACTGAGTGAAGCGAGTCAGAAAGAGAAGGACAAATACCACATGCTCTCACTTATTTGTGGAATCTAAAACACGACTCAAATGAGCCTATCTATGAACAGACAGTGTCACAAACAGAGCAGACCGGTGGCTGCCACAGGAGAGGGTCCTGGTGCAGCATGGACTGGAGGCTGGGGTTAGCAGATGAAAGCGATTACAGACAGAACAGAAGAACAATTGGGTCCTGCTGCGCAGCCCAGGGAACTGCATTCCACATCCCGTGATAAACCATAATGCAAGAGCATGTGAAGAAGAACGCCCAGGTACGCATAACAGAATCACTGTGCTATGCAGCGGAAATTAACACAACACTGTAATCAACCCTACTAGGAGCCAAAAAGAGAGGGAAAAAAGGAGGTTTGATCTGGGGACCCATCATCCACTTGGCATTACATCCTGGCAAGGCCCAACTCCCTGCCACGTCCAGCACAGGCCAGGGTGACGGAACCATCCTCCAGAGGACTCACAGTGACAAGGTCAGGGGCATTTGTGGGAAACTGCTACCTGGGTGATGAAGTCATTGAGATTTCCACAGCATTCTTTGGGGGCTAGTATGCTGGGCAAAGAATGCGAGAAGATGAATCTGGAATCTAAGCTTCTTGCAGCTTCAGTCGCCCAATCTGTAGAATGGGCGTAACCAAGATACACCCCAGCACAGCTCCACCCAAAAGAACAGGGTTCTTTCCCCCATCTTAGATAACTCACACTTCCATATAACAATAAAATATCGAAGATAACAACACTTCGATAACTCATAATACAGCTTAGTAGAAAAAGAAGGTTAAGAAAACAGACACAAATCCCAATTTTATATTTAGATTCAACAGATGTGTGCATGTGTGTGTGTTCAGTTGTGTCCGACTCTGCGACCCACGGACTGTAGCCCGCCTGGCTTGTCTGTCCATGGGACTGTCTAGGCAAGAACACTGGAGTGGGTTGCCATTTCCTTCTCCAGGGGATCTTCCTGACCCAGAGGTAGAACCCAGGTCCCCTGCATTGCAGAACAATTCTTTACCATCTGAGCCACCCGGGACGCCCAGACCTGAGTTACTCTATATCAAATGCTTAGAGAAGTTTCTAAAAGGCTTTCTGTCCATCTCTGTGCTTATTTTACCTCAGGCCGTACTGGTCTGTGGGCCCATGTGGCCCCGTGGTAGCACACAGTAGGCCCACAGTAAACGTCAGCGGAAGACAGGAAGGCAGGTCTGTGTCTGAGTGGGGAGGGAACACAGGGAAGTCCTCACAGAGACACCGAGCAAAGTCTGGGGCAAGAAATGAAGCCGATGAAAGGCAAGGGAGAAATAAGACATCTGGAGCAACAGAAAAGCTCAGAGACCATTAACGAACCAAGATATAAATCAACAAAAGTCCTCCCTGGAGACACAGGAGAAAGTCTCCACCAGGGTGAAGAATCTGAGTTTGTTTAGAGTGAAAATGTCATCTCTGATTTCAAAAGTCAAGGAGGGAGCCAGAACGTGGTTCCAGTCCCCCTTTATGACTAAGATATCTGAAGTCAGCTGCACGGCAGAGTCCTGGACTTGAGAAGTCAAAACAAAGAATGAAAGACGGGTCACTTGATCCAGGACCCCAAAGCCACAGGAACGGACGGCCTGGCTCAGGGAGCCCTGGCCTGTGAGCTCTTCCCCTGACCTGCTCCCTGCCCCTTCCCCCACGTTGAACAGAGGGCAGACGGAGCTCAGACTGAGAAGGCAAAGGTCCCACGCAGGCAGCAAGCTTGGGGCAGAGCAGACGCCTGAAATGTTCCAGGGCTGTTTCCATTATGGCATAGGAAACCATTGCATAAGTGGAAGAGATGATTAGACAACCGAGAAGTTTCCTGAACCGTGTAACTGAACCAGGCCCCAAGGCTTCAGGACTGACGTGGCTTCAGACAAATGGGAGGGTGGGGAGCTAAACTGATGGAAATACAGCTGGGAGCTGTCTTGAAGCTGCTTTAGGGGGGTCACCGGCCCCTACACTGAATAAATATCTATGTTTGAATGCTCACAGCCTGCTACTAATGAGTGGTGCCCCCAGCCTCTTGTCCACATGTCGTCAGCTCCCGATGGAGAGAGGGCACTGGCCCAGCATCGGAAGGCCAGAGTTCTGCCTCCACCGTGTGCTGGCCACGTGACCTTGAATGCCAGGACCTCATCTGTGAAACGCGGTGAATGAGAGCGTGGCCAGCCACCTACGCTGCCCGAGGCGGCTGGAGGGACGAGGCGAACTGTGACGGCAGACGCCACGTACCGCTTCTCCCATCTCATCCCCGAGTGAGTGGGACTGTAGGCGTCCCCATTTCACAGATGAGAAAACTGAGGCCTGGATCCATCAGGTTGCCCCAAATACACGTCAGGACAGGGACATGAACACAGATTCGTCAGATCCCAGATTCCAAGCCCTCGGTTTCACTCCAGGACAGTGAGAAGCATGAACCTGCTCTGACAACCAGAACCGGTCTCTGCAGAGTTAAGGCAACGGTCAATGCACGAGCCCACACCACCCGTGACGGTCAGCTTTAGGTGTCCACTTGGTGGGGCTACAGTACTCAGATATTTGATCCAGCACCAGTCGGGACACAGCTGGGATGGTATGTTTTAGATGAGATTGACCCTTAAATCAGCAGACTTTGAATAAAGCAGACTGCCCTCCATCAAGTGGGTGGGCCTCATCCAATCAGGCAAAGGCCTTAAGAGAAGAACTGGCCTCCCCCAAGCAAGAAGGAACTCTGCTAGCAGACGGCCTTCCGAACTGAGCCAGATGAGTGTTCTCCTGGGCGTCCAGCCTGCATACACAGCCTGCAGGTTTCGAACCTGCCAGCCGCCCACTGTGTGAGCCAGTGAATTAAACCCTTCTCTCCCTCTCTCCCCACACCCTATTGGTTCTGCTTCTCTAAATAACCTCGACCGACTGCCCTGCTCCAGAGGAAAGAAAAGGGGGACTTACCTGTTTCTTGGAGGTCCCCGCCGTCCCCCGGGGCAAAGTCTGCCGTCTCCTGGCCCTTGACGCAGCACGCCCGGAAGACCAGCCCGCACTGGTAGCCAACCATGAGGCTGTACTCACAGCTCTGGCCCTGGGCCTGGGCTGCCCGCCCCAGTAGGCAGCAATGGCAGCACCTCTGCAAACACAAGCAGAGACTCTTGATGGAGAAGCCAGACCCGTGACACAGCGGATCCCACGGACCCCTCATCCCCCGGTAATTCTCCCCGGGCGGGGAAGACACACACCTGACTCGGCTGCCTTTTCTAACCGCTGCCAGGAAATAGCAAAGCCAGCTGAGCCCAAGGCTTGCTGCCCCCTGAACCTCATAGGTCATGCCTTAAAGGGGCTGATCCTAGCACATGCTCCACAACCCCTGTCTGCCCCCCAAACCCCAGCCGGTCCAGCAGGGCCTCCAGGGAGAGGGGGGCTAGGAGAGGGGCCCCTGGGGCTCCCACATGGGCTCCCTAAGGGTCCATGCCTTCTGCGTGCTCTGAGATTTCTCTACCACGCCTGGAACGACGAATATACACCTGTCTCCTCCTCCTCAGCCCAGGCAGGGTGGTTCAGACCGCAGGAAGAGAGCCTCAAGACTGGTCAGCAGGTGAGGGACAGAGTCACCTGTGTGCCCCAGTGGTCCCCAAAGCCACATCTGAAGCCCGGAAACAATATTCACCCCTGGCACATGAAAACTTCATTTCGGTCATCATTCTAAGAAACGCACAGAACGTTCCAAAGGTCTGTGGCAGGAGCGGGGGAGGTGGTTTAGCCTGAGCTTCGTGGAGGCTGAGGGTCTCGCATTCTCCAGGAAGAGCAGGAGCCCCAGTGACCTCCTCCACCTCATACGTCCCGAGTCATACTTCCCGGAAACATAAATGGCTCATTGGCCGAAGTGATCAGTTTCCACACCCGTTAGAATGTTCCAGGCCTTTCTCTGAAGTCTGAGGACCCAGGCAGAGCCCCCTTTCTGGGAGGCCGGCTCTAAGCATCTCAGGTCCCAGCTCCCAGGAACCCCCTTGACCAGCCCCCGCTCCCCTGCTCACCCAGCCTCCTCCCATGAAAAGCCCACAAAGGCTGAGGGTGGGCAGAGGGGCACTTGACCCCCAACTCATCGATGTGGAATATCCCTCCACATCCCACTCTGTGTGAAAAGACGAGCCCCAGAAAGGATCCCCACTCTCCCTCCCGGAATCCAGACTTCATTCCAATTATCGCTCCTTGAAATTACTTCATGGGTTCCTAACGGGGAACAGGAAATCTTTCTTCCAGGGAATTCAGTGTCGTCACCTGGCACCTCCACCAGAAACCCAGATGACCAGGTTAATTAACTTTCCAAACTTGAGCTCCTCCTAGTCGGGCTGTTTTTCTCCCTCGTAAGTGGTAAGGGAGGGACAGCCTAGTTTATTTGCAGTTTTCAGACCTCGGAACGCTCTCAGGAACCTCTCCACATCCGTGCAAAGATGCAGGCCTTCCACAGGGACAGAGGCCCCGGGGACCTGGCCTGGACCTATACTCATCGCTGACCTTCTGGACAGAGTTCCCTCTGGGCCAGATGACCCCGCTCCCAGCCGTGCCTCACTGCTGATCTTGAAAGGACCCTTGCTGAGAGGTCACTTTGGAGTGTGGGCCTCTCTGAACCTCAGTCTTTTCTTCTAGGGCAGTTATGGAGGCCATGCGTTCTCAGAGGCATACGTGGGGGCCCATTCTGAACTCTGACTAGCTGGGGAGAGTAGAGGCGTTTGAGGGCCTCCTGGGGGCGGGGGTGGGGATGCCTACCTTGAATTGAGGGTTCAGAAGGCCCTGAGTCCAGGTAACCCATGCTCTGACCTTTGAGTCCCTGTTTGAAGCCCTGGGACTGGCAGTCCGTGGGCCCCGACCTTTGCGGCACTGGGGGCTGGTTTCATGGAAGACAGTTTTTCCACGAACTGGGGTGGAGGATGGTTTCGGGGTGATTCAAGCACACTGTTTATTGTGCACTTTACATCTGATCTGATGCCGCCGCTGATCCAACAGCAGGCACCGGCACGCGGTCCGGAGGCTGGGGACCCCCGCTGGCAGGCTTCAGGGCAGGGCTGGGTCACTTCACCCCATGTCCCAGTGCTGGAAGGGGCCTGGGCGGCAGAGCTAAGAGTCTGCGCACCCAACGCAGAGGATCCGGGTTCAATCTCTGTTCAGGGAACTAGACCCCGCATGCTGAAACTCTGGGGTGTTGCCCGGAGTTTACTGGGTAAACTGGAGCTGGTGGGGAGACCTGAGTGGCCCTTCCAGCCCCCAGGGCTTTTTGCACACCCTGCTGCTCAGAGGGAAAGGCTGCCTGAGTTTGGGGTGCAGGGAGGAGAGCGCCCCAGGCCTCGGACTGCAGAAGGGATGGCTGCGCCGGGAGGGCGGGTCCTCACCTTCACGAACATGGCCTCGAGGCTGGTGTTGTCGCCGCGTGGTGTGGCGCAGCTGTCCTGCTCGTTGGCCAGGTTGATGCCCGTGGCGCAGTGCAGCTCCTCCAGCTGGTTCTGGCAACATTGCTCCTGAACCATCCTGTGGGCAGAGGGTGTGGGATGTGCCAGGGGCTCTGTGGGGTTGCAAGGGTCTGCCAGGTGTACCCAGGGCCTGGGAGCAGTAGCCCCTCGGGGACGGCAGCCCTGTCACATTTGAGGGTCCCCCTCCTTCCCCCACCCCTGCCGCTCATCCACAGACACGCCAAGATACACACACAGCACCCGCATACGGAAGGTGGTCAACAGAGTTTGATTAGAAAGACTGAATGCACGGTGGTGTCTGGGAGTGGTTTCGACAGGCCGACTTCATCTCTCTTGAGCGCTGAGCCTCATCCAGAGAAAGTTCCCAGCTATTTATAACACAAATCAGATTATGGCTGGGATTTTCCTGGTCGTCCTGTGGCTGACTCTGCGCTCCCAACGCAGGAGACAAGGGTTCAGTACCTGGTCAGGGAACTAGACCCCACATGCTGCAGTAAGACCCAGCACAGCCCAATGAGTTGGGTTTTTTTTAATTAAAAACAAATTTTAAAAAACAGATGAGGGCTGGCTCAGGTCTGGACCCTCTCATCCTTTATTAATATCTCCCCAGGTTCCAGAATCAGAGGAAATAGCTCCGGCGAGGCAGAGGAGGTTGCCACGGCCAAGAGTGATGGGTGGTAGCAACAGTGAGCCCAGGCCGCCGCACCCCCATCTCCTAGCCCTTCTAGGGTCTCCGGGAAGAAGGTCCACAAGGTGGATCTACCAGAGGTGGTCCCTCAGACACAGCTCCAGGCAGGGAGGGAAGGGACATGAGGGAGCAAGAGGTGTGTGGTCACAGGCGTGGCTCCCCTCAGACCTCGGAGGACCTTGGCTCTGGGGTTGCCAACAAGGGCAGGAAGAGCTGCCAGGCCTTCGCTGGACCGGAGAGGGTGGGGCCTCCCCGTGTGGCTGGCCAGGCGACCTTGGCCCCAGCTTCCACTCTGTGGGGCTGGAGCTCCTCACCCAGCTTCTCATACACTTCTAGAACTGTCCATGGGCTCCAGCCTGGATCTATCAATACACACAGAGATAGACTGCAGGTTTAGCTCCAGACCACCACGGTAAAGTGAGCCACACAAATTCTCTAGTTCCTTGGAGCATATGAGAGTTACGCTTGCACTGTACTGCAGCCCATAAAGTGTGCATAGCGTTATGTCTAGAAAGTAAAACATACTTTAATAAAAATCATCGTTGCTAAAGAATGCTAGCCTTCATCTGACAACATGGAATTACCACAAACCTTCAATTTGTTAAAAAAAAAAAAATTCCAACCTTTGAAGCATAAGAGAATGAAACATGTCTATACTCTGTTACCACACATTGGCTCATGCCCTTGGTGAATTTGCAAATAACCGGCATTTTACTAAATTGTTAGGGAGAGCTAACAGATGTGGGTCCAACTATCCATTCATTCAAAGATGTTTACTGGCTGAACAGAAAAAAACGAGTGTTGTGGAGAACTTGAACCCTTGTGCACTGTGGGTGGGAGTGTTAGCTGGTGCAGCACAGCAGTTCCTCAAAAAATTTCAGACAGAATGAGCCTAGGATCCAGCGATCCTAACTCTGGGTATAAACCCGGAAGGATAGAAAGCAGTTGACTCAGACACTGGCGCACCTAGGTTCACGGCAGCGTGATTCATAACCGCCAGAAGATGGGAGCAACCCAAGTATCCATCGAGGAACAGACAAGCCAAGTGTAGTCTGTGCGTATGAAGGAGCTGAACACGGCCTCAACCAGGAAGAAAACCTGAACACATGTTACAAAGTTTTCGGAGAAACTCTGAGGACAGAGAGCTAAGTGAAAGAAGCCAGACACAAAAGGATAAACACTGTGATTCCATTTGTATGAGGGACCCAGAAGAGTCCAACTTATGAAGATGGGAAACAGAAGGGATGGGCTGGGGCAGGGAGGGTAACAAGGAGTTTCTGCCTCAGTTTAGGAAGATGAAAAAGTTCTGGGGACGGTGGGACAGTGATGCAAATAAACTGAACTGTACCCCTAAACATGGTCACGACGGTGCAATCTGCAGGAAATGGCACCCCACTCCAGTATTTGTGCCTGGAAAATTCCATGGGCAGAGAAGCCTGGAGGGGTACAGTCCAGGGAGTCACAAAGAGTTGGACACGACTATTATATATATTTTACTGCAATTAAAAAAAAAATTGTTTTTTTGGTTGCAACCCTACTGTGTGCCAGGCCCATGCAGAGGCTTCGGGGATGAGAGAGGGACGTCTTGGAGGGGAAGCACAGCTTCCCACACTGGGGTCCTTCCAGCACAGAAGTTATGAAGCTCTACGCGGGTGGGCTTGGGCCAGAGTTGGGCGTCTGGAGAGCTGGACAGCGGTTTAGTTGCTCAGTCATGTCCACCTCTTTGCAACCCCATGGACTGTAGCCCGTCAGGCTCCTCTGTCTGTGGGATTTCCCAGGCAAGAATACTGGAGTGGGTTACCATTTCCTCCAGGGATCTTCCTGACCCAGGGATCAAACCCGAGTCTCCAGCATTGCAGGCGGATTTGGAGCCGCTCTCCCCTTACTGCCCTTCGACTTGGACATGCGATCTTGCATTCACCTGGCTGGCTTGCTCGCGTCCTTCAGGCCCTGGTGAGACACCCATTCTCAGCAAGGTGCCCTCAAACATCTCTATCTGAAACCGTAAACTCAGCAAGGTGCCCTCAAACATCTCTATCTGAAAGGAGACCCGGCCTCTTGTCCCTGGGCTTTCCCAGGGAAAGAAGGCACCTCGTGCCTTCTTACAAACCAGAGACTTTACCATGTCATCGTCTGCATCCTCCGAAGAGATTTTGCTTATTTTGTTCATTGATTTACCCCCATCTCCTCCAGAAGAGCCTCAGTACAATTAGTGAAATACATGAAGGGGATCAGAGAGTGACTGGTGGATTGAGATACATCAGCTCAAGATCTGCCTTAGGTTTCGACTCCATGCTAACATGCTAAGTCAACTCAGTCATGTCTGACCCTTTGCAATCTTATGGACTATAGCCCGCCAGGCCCTTCTCTCCATGGGATTTCCCAGGCCAGAGTACTGGACTGGGTTGCCATTTCCTCCTCCAGGGGATCTTCCCTACCCAGGGATCGAACCCACGCCCCTTAGGTCTCCTGCGTTGGCAGACAGGTTCTTCACCACTAGCACCACCTGTGAACTCCATGTGGATCCAAATCCCCTCGTGGGCTGCACTCAACCCAAAGTTTTAGGCAAATTTATATTTGGGCTTCCCTCACAGCTCAGTCAGTGAAGAATCTGCCTGCAATGGAGGAGACCCGGGTTCAATTCCTGGGTCGGGAAGATCCCCTGGATAAGGAAATGGCAACCCACTGCAGTATTCTTGCCTGGAGAATCCCACGGACAGAGGAGCCTGGCGGGCTGCATGCAGTCCATGGGGTCACAAGAGTCGGACACGACTGAGCAACTAAACCACCACCACATTTGGGTCGTGAGGCCAACCATATCTGGTTGAGACTAGAATGCACGGCGAAGCCTGAATTGAAACGTCATCTGCCGTCTCTCCTGATCACCCCCAAATGTGCCACGTGTCAGAGACTTGGGCAGAAGCCACACGTGCCCGGCTAGAACCCATGTGTGCTGGGAGGTGCCGGGGCCCCTGCAGTCCTCTCTGATCCCCTCACCTACCAGAGCGTCTACCCTGGGCTTCTTGGGCACCACAGAACCCTGGGCGCCTTCCTCCCCCAGCTCTGCCCAGGAGGGCTCGGCCTGGGGCCTGCCCACCTATGCAATCCCATTCTCTTCACCCTGAGCTTAGAACAGCACCAGGGATCAATCAAGATTTGCCAAATGAATGAAAACTTAAAACCGGAGGGCCTGGCACAATACCACTTTGAAGGAGAAAAATAATGCTGGAATTATTGAGTGACCAGGTGGCTGGTGGTTCTTGTTTCCTGTACCCTTTAACTTGTAAGAGCACCCTCATAAACCAGATTTGATTTCTGACCTGCTCTCTCCCTTCTCTCCCTTCATTAAAAACACTGAACCTGTGGGGCCTTCCCTGGCAGCCCAGTGGATAGGATTCTGTTCTTCTTCTACAATAAGCATGGGTTTGAGCCTTGGTTGGGGATCTAAGATCCTGCATGCTGCGAGCTTCAGCCAAAAAAAATTTTTTTTTAATAAAAATGTTTTTTAAAAAAGAAAGACTAGGACAGAAACACACAGAGAGAGAAGACATGAGGACGTGGGGAGAGGTGGCATCTCCAAGCCCAGGAGAGAGGCGTCAGGAGGAACTAGGATCTCAGACGGCTGTCTTCAGACTGTGAGGCAGTAAATGTCTGTGGTTTAAGCCGCCCAGGCAGAGGTGTCTGTGCTGGTGGCCTGAGCAGACAAGTATACTCTTCTGCCTAGGGTGGTGGTCCTGGCTGCTTCCCTCCCCTCGGTCATCATCACTGTCCTGGTTTAACATTTGGGGAAACCAAGGGTCCAAGCTGGCTCAAGTCACACAGCCTGAAAGCAAGCCCGATGGGTCCCCAGGGCCTGTCTGCCTTTCTGGCCCAGTCTGTAAACAGAATGTTTGGCGCTCACCAGCTAGCTTCGCCCCGAACTGCCAGCCACCCTCTGACATTTCTAGTGCGAAGCCTCACACCAAGATCTCAGCTCTTACTCATCAGACACGCCGTAAATCCTCATGGCACAGTCTCCCACTCAGTTCAGACAATCCGAGCGCCCTCTTCTCTCCTTCCCTTGTTTGGTCTATAATGCTTTCGACTTTTCAAGAATTTCCTCAATGGAGCTTTACATCCTCCGTCACTGCTGGCAGGCAGCAGCCTCTCAATGCTCGATGCCAACACAAATGCAGGACTCCAGAACCAGGCGGACCAGCCTCCCCTGTGCATTCTTTCTGTCTGTGGCAGCTCTCCATCCAGCACCCCCAGGTCAAAGCTGCCTTGGCTCGGACCAGGGGCAGAGAGCAGGAACGGATGGCATGTGATGGAACATGTTCATACCCTCGCCTCCCGACCTCTGCTCCCCAGGCAAGCAGATCTGGGTCCAAGTCCTAAAGCCTCCAGTTGAGCACTCTGGGGGAAAGCTCAGTTTTCTCATCTGTAAAATGGGTCTTAGTAACAGAGTTAAACGAGATGCTGGGCAGCAAATGCCTAGCACAAAGTAGGTGCTTCCTAAAGACTTGTTATTATTTTTATATTATTTTGACAGTGATGATTGACATGACATGTATTTATCACTTATTATAAGCTTCCAGTCAGGTGTTCAGTCGCCTCAGTCGTGTCTGACTCTTTGTTACCCCATGGACTGTAGCCCACCAGGCTCCTCTGTTCATGGGGATTCTCCAGGCAAGATTACTGGAGTGGGTTGCCATTTCCTTCTCCAGGGGATCTTCCCAATCCAGGGATCGAACCTGGGTCTCCTGCACTGCTGGCAGATTCTGTACCGCTGAGTCACCAGGGAAGCCCCTTCTAAGCTTACGTCCTCCCAAAACTTTGAAAGAGCTTGAGTTAATTTAGAGAGAGAGGAATAAACATAGCTGATCCAGACGCTGGCTACCGCATAAAGTGGAAAACGGCCTAGGAGGACTTTTGCTCTGGGACTGGCTCGTCTGGGTGTCGGGGTCTGAAAGTGGCCGTGCTTTTACTGGCAAAGCACTTCCAGTGCTTTGAGATCTCATGACCTCACCTGCCCCCAGTAACCACCCCCTTTCTGGGTGACTTGGTCACAGTGCCCAGCTGTGGCAGCAAGGGCTGCAAACCCAGATCTTCTTGCGTGCAGCCTGGTGAAATGTCAGGATGCCCCGATAATGCCAGGGAGGCGGGGGAAGGGTGAGCGGAGACATGTAAGAGGACCGTGGGGGCACAGAGGAGGGAGGGAGGCAGGGGTCAGCAGCCCCACTGCACCCCCCAGCCCACAGCCTGGCCCTGGCACCTAGCCTCCCCCCGGGGGTCTGCCACCCACTCTCCCTTCCTCTCCTGCTTTTGTCTAGAGGAGCGCTCTTCTGGTGAAGTGCTGGCAGACATACCTGCATTCCTTGGATTCCGAGGCGTAGGGCAGCGAGCAGGCCCTGTGCTCGGTGGCCATTCGATGTCCATCTGCACAGCAGGCCTCCATGGAGACGTCTGCGCCCGCTGTGCAGGGAGGAGAACAGAGTGACAGGCGGCAGGCGACTCAACACACCCCACAGGGCCCCTGGGATGGGCAGCCTCCCTTGGGTGGCCGAGGGAGCCCCACTCCCGGCCGCACCATCTGCACACAGCATCCCAGGGTGATGCTGAAGCACCCTTCAGTCACTCGACAAGCACGTCCTGAAAACTCCACTGGGGCTGGGGCTGGGAGACCCAGGAGCGTGCTCCTCCTGGAAAGGCCTGACACCTCAACCACGATCTTCCCAAAACAGTTCTGTCAGGGCTGAGGCTCAGCACCCAGGATCCCTGCCCCAGGGCCAGAGGCTGGGGACACAGGCAGCCCGGTGCTCAGGGTATCCAGGACACGACCGACCCACTCCTGCGGGGCTCAGAGACGGTTTGTCTCACTAAAGACAACAGTGCAAAATGGAGGAGGCCTGGAGCGTCCCCCAAACGGGGACAACCAAGGAAGGCTTCCCCCGAGAGTGGACAGTGAACACCCAGGGGGAGGGCACCCGGGGGGAGGGTACCCAGGGAGAGGGCACCCGGGGGGAAGCACCCAGGGTGGGGGCACCCGGGGGGAGGGCACCCAGGGGGAAGGAACAGAAATCCAGGTGCTTCAATTGCAGCCAAGCCTGCTCCGGGGGGAAGCAAGGAGCCTGCATTTCTGAGACCCACTCTGCGTTCTCATTTAACCATCATTGCCACTTGCTAGGACCTCAGAACTGAAGCTGGTGACGGTTTCTGCCCCAGACTTACCACAGATTCGCCTCTTTGCTTACAAAAAGGAAAGATGGCCGCTGGCACACCCACGCCCTCACGGCTGCACTGGCCCCGTGACGGGCCCCCCGGCTCACAGAAGGAGAGGACCCCATGGTTACCAAAGGGAGGAGCCGCCCAGCACCAGGGTGCCCTCAGCCCCAGTTCCTTTCACGGCCAGGAGGGGCCGAGAGGGGCAACCGTCTGTGCACCTGGGCAGAAGGTCACTTCTGGGCAGGACATTTCAAAATTGGACTTTATGGAACATGCTTTCTCACGGCTGGCTTTCGCACACCCCATGGGGTAAATCCCACCACGCTTGGCACCGTTTCCTGGCACCAAGGGCCATGGGTGTTCTGTTTGAGCCCACCGTCCTTCTAAGGCCCAGCCCTCGAGGTGGCCCCAGAAGAGAGGGCCACTCCTGGACTCAGCTTGAGGCCAATGTGTCCAGTAGCACCAGCTGTGACCACCTGCCCACGGCCACCTCGACCGCCACTGGGGAGAAACTGTGCCTGGAGCCCTGAGGCAGCAAGTGGTCACCCCCAGAAGACCCAGTGAGTGTGGTCCACACCGGCATGAAGAGCCAGGGGCTGCACAGGCCGTTTCCTCTTAAATTGCTTTTTATTCATTTATTTTTTAACACCAAAAACATTTTGCATTGAGGTACAGCCAATTAACAATGCTGTGGTAGTTTCAAGCGAACAGCGAAGGGACTCAGCCATACATAAACACGTATCCATTCTCCCCCAAATCCTTCTCCCATCCAGGCTGGCACATAACATTGAGCAGAGTTCCGTGTGCTATGCAATGTCTTTCTTGATATCCATCTTAAATAGAGCAGCGTGTACATGACCTTCCCAAAGTCCCTAGCTATCCCTTCCCCACCCCCGGCAACCATAAATCTGTTTTCTAAGTCTGTGAGTCTCTTCCTGCTTCATAAGTCCATTTGTATCATTTCTTTTTAGATTCCACATCCAAGGGATGTCACGGATTTTCCCTCCTCTGCCTGACTTACTTCACTCAGTGTGACCATCTCGAGGGCCATCCATGTTGCTGCAAATGGAGAAGAAAGGGCCTCGCCAAGTCCCCGGACGGTGACCCCAGGACCCCCTTCCCAGGCCTTCTGGGGAGCGCTGAGCAGAAGATCCACCCGCCCAACCCCAGCCTGGCAGTGGGAGTCCCCAGGGCCTGATCAAGGGTGACGGTCCATCCCAGAGCAAAGCCTGCCGGCCCACAGCCCCCCAGCCACCTGACCCCTCCCCATCACGGCTGTCCCCCTCCACGCTCCCCCTCAAAGCCGTTTGGTGACTGTGGGGGACACTGTGGGCTGGGGCCCAGATAGTAATAAAGTGAGTGTCACTGGCTTCTCAAATGAGTGCTCCCCAACAGGGGGAGACTTCCGGTTGCGGGGATGACCTCCAGGGGTCCCACTCCTTCCTTCCTTCCTTCCTTCATTTTTGCTCCAATTGATTTTAAGAAAAGTTTTCACGAAACACCAGACCTGACCTGTCGTAGATACGATGCCCGTGGTTCACTCACAGGATGAGTGACCAGCCACGTGGCCGGACGCTGAGGCCAATATCCCCTGTGCTGTCCCCCCGCAGCCCAACCCCCGCGGGCCCCACGTAGCTCTCCTGCCTGCGGCCTTGCCCCCTGGGGCTCTCACAGCGCCTCCAGCCCTGGCCAACCCCGCCCCTGCCCCATCCAGCCTCTCCCCGCCTCCTGTAGCCCTCCTGCCAGCAGCCCGGCCCGGAGCAAACTCTCCATTGACAACATGGGTCTGCCTCGCCCTCCCACCCACGCAGAGCTGGGCCTGCTTCTCATCCCGGACCTCAGCTCAAAGCTGGCCCTTCGCAGCGACAGGGTTGAGTAGGAAGAGGATCAGCTTTGGAGCCAAACAGGCTTGGGATCTGATCCCAGGTTCAACGCTTGCTTGCTCTGTGACCCTCCCTGGGCAGGACGCTTCAGCTCTCTGAACCACGGCTTCCTCAGCAGCAAAATGGGGGCTCACAATACCTTTGCAAAGTGGCTGAGGAGATGGATAGAGCTTATAAAGTTCCGAGCACACAGGGAGCTCCAGTAAACAGTGGCTGCAGGACACGCGAAAGGAACAAAGGAAATCTGCTTGCTGTTGCCTGTGAGGAATGGGGGCAACATGGCCCCGTCCTGGGGTGCAGAACGGCTGGGGTACGGGTGGTAGCTCCTACGCCTCCCTCAACTCTGAAAAAGGTGAGCGTGGGGAAAGAAAGCTCAGACTCCCGCAGCTGGCTCAGCGGGGCAAGAACTTTGTGCCCCAAACTGCAGAAACATTTGGAAATGATTCCCACTGGGGAGCCCTGAGCACTTTGCAGCTTATTCTCAGTAGAACAATAAAATGTGAAGTTCTTCCCTCAATCCAGAAACTTGGAATGTCCCCAGAATGCTCCAAGCCATAGAGCTGGAACTCCCAGCGGGGGGTCAGCATACCCTCCTCGGGTGGGAGGTGCCCCCCCAAGCACTCCCCCATCAGAGGGGTCACGGGGAGCCCACGGTGAGGCGGGACGGTCACTCGGCAGAGGTCAGAGCAGACAGAACACTGTTGTCTTCCTCATAACAGCCCCACACGGAAGGGTCCCAGCCCTCCCACCCCCACCCCTCACCCCCTTAAATTGCTGCTGATGCCACCATGCCAGGCACGTCACACTGTTGGGTAGAAGTAGCTTTGTCTCCAGCCCACACCCCGTCTCTGGGCATCTACATCACTTCTGATATTTCACTACAGAAATATACAGCTCTGGATTGAACATCTTCAACCCACCTTGTCTTCAGATTCTAAAGGTCCCCAACTTGGCTACTCCACTGAAACCAGGTTGAGTGCGACATGCTATCTTTCCTTATGTCCTATGGACATTAGTTACGTATGCATCCTTGGGTCAAAATTACTTTGGGTAACTGTCCCATAATTGTTGTTCTGAGGAGCTGAGCACCCAACATTAAACAAAAACCCTTCCTTCAAACTGTTATTGTTGCTTTCTGGAGGTGATGGGAGAACCCCCTGCCGGCATCACTTCTCCCACCCACACTCAGCAAGGACTCGGCACCTTCGGCAGAAGGGGAAAGAGGGACGGCATTCTAGGCTGTGGCCCCACTCTGTCATAGGGCACATGGCTAGGCCGGGCGGGAGGCAAGAAGAGAACCGAGGTGTCAGCTTACCTGATGCTACACCTCACCGGTACCAAGGGTTTCCGCAGCAGCCAACGGCATCAGGCCCACCACTCCCACCAGCAGACCCTGAAAGCATCTCCCAAAGGGTATAAAATGGAAGAAACCTCAGGCACAGCCTCCGTGTCTGAGCCACCTTCCTAAATCATGCCATGAGAGCAACCTGAAGCGACAAGGCCGTCACGGCTACTTCGGTCCCCAACCCTGGGAGCGATGCCACTCGCTCACGCCCACCACGCACTCACTGGTCACTCAACACCCGTCCTGGGCAGGAAGTGCTCTTTAGAGAGAAGTGGAGCTTCGGGCGAGTCTGGAATGTTCTACCTTGGGTCGCTTCCCTCTCCAAGAAGAAACCTCAGCAAAGCACAGTTTTCATTTCCGGTCCCTGCAATCTAACTGTGTGGATGAGAACCACAAAGATGGAATCCTGAGACCGTGTCCTTCCAAAACATGGGGCATCAGAAGGCCCTTCACGCACATGGAATGCTGAGATACGAGATGGTGGTTGCTTAGCTCTCTACTTGGTTTTATTTTAATCCCCTCATTTGGGAAAATGAAGAGTTAAAGCAAGGCTCGCACCCCAGCTGCCGCACAGCACTGCCTGAAGCTGCAGCAGAGAGCGGGAGGGGGTCCCCATGGTGTGTAGGACCTGCATAACTGGGAAGCCTGAGCTGCAGTGAGATGCCAACGGGAAATTCCAACCAGACAGAATCATGCCAGACTCAGCCCATTCCCACCCCCTGCAGGGCCCCCCCCACCTCCCAAGCCTGGGGAGCCAGCAGACACCCCTCTTAGGGCTCGTCCATGTGCCAGGCTCTCTCTGACCCTGGGGTGTGGGCTCCAGAATCAGGACTCTGTTTTCAAGGAGATGACAACCCAGGGAGATGCCAGGAGACTGTTCCTGGGTGTGTCCCAGGGCCTCTGTGTCCCTTTGAGGCCGAGGATGAGGACTGACCCATCTCCCTCCTTGAGGCCCCCAGCCTTCCTGGGAGGAAGCAGGGGGCGCTGAGGCTGTTCTTATGGCTCCAGTCCCGTCCCTAACATAAGAACAGCTGGTGCCCACACACCCCCGGACATCAGCCCCCAGCAGAGAGACAGGGTCTCAGATAGAGAACCAGCTGAGAGGAGGCGGCTAGAGACAGGACCAGACGGCACACCCCTGAGTAGGTGACGAGAAGCCCACTCCACGTTGCTCCCTCCAGGCAGCTCACGTGAGCTCCTGGACCAACCCCCGTGGACGTGCGGGCCATCCTCCTTCTGCCCCATCTCTCCAGCATCTCCCCCTGCAGGACCCAAATCCTCTGCTTCCCCTCTCACCTCTCAGAGCACATGTGCACACCTGTCAAGTATCCTCTGCACCCGGCCTTTGGAAACTGAAGCTCTGCCAGGCTGGGGGTCTTGGGTCCACTCCTCTGCTTGGACTAGCTCATTCACACCCATTCAAAGGCCCTCTCCTCCAGGAAGTCCTCCCTAACCACCGCCCCCACCTCCCAACACACACCCACGCACACGTGCAAACATGGGGCAGAGGCCTTTCCTTTCGTGGTCTCTTTGCTCCCCAAACTTTCCAGCACTTCAGCACAAGTAATTAACTGCATGTGTCTCTGTGCCACAAGGGCTAGACAGGAGACTCATTCTGCCCCCGGACCCGTGGCCATCCCAGAGCCAGAAGTGTCCAGGAAGAGACGAACAGATGAATGATCTCGTGTGATCTGAGCAACCTTGGACACAGAGGATGGAAAGAGATGAAGCGTGTTGCCCGAGGCCACGGGACAAACAGAGGCAGCATTCGAATCCAGCTGTGACTCTAAAGCTGACACCCACCCACCGTAAGACCAGAAACGGTGGCTCCTCCCTGAAGCTGGAGTTAGAAATACGGGAGACTTTTCAGATGGAAAGACGAGTGAGGCGGTTTGTTCCGCGTCCTGCTTTCGGAACACGACAAGCGAGCCAAGCTGCCCATGTTCACATCCTGGTGCTGCCACGAAGCAGCTGTCTGTCCACAGCCACCCTGCTTGGCCTCTCTGTGCCCAAGGTGGGGGTGGTCATACCAATGATGGAAAAGGTGCAGCCGGTTTCGGAGAGAAGGCTCACATCAAAACGAGAAGCACATGTAGGTTAACAAAACTTCCAGGACTTTTCACTCAGGCAGGCAACACAAGTCAGAAGGAAAAATGGGTTCAAAACAAACAGGCTCATAAAAAAAGAAAAGAAAAATACTGGTTCAAGCCATTAGCACAAAGACACTCTGAGAGCCGGCCTCTAAAAGCCAGCCCTGGCAGCCTCCTAGCTGCCACCCCGGGCCCTGGGGGCGCCCCTGGGGAGGGGTCCTCTCATGGCTCTTCCCTCCTCAAACTGCCTGTGGGGCTCAGTGCCTCCGCCCCTTGTTCTCTCTTCTTCCAAACCCACTTCCCTGGGTGGTCTCGTCCAGCCTCACCTATGGGCTGAGACTCCCTCATTTCTGTCTGTCCAGGCTCCACCCGGACGTCTAACAGGAGACTTAAAGTGTCCACTTGGGACTCCGAGGCCCACCCCCGTCCCGCTTCTCTACCTCAGTAATTAGCAGTCATCCTGCGTCCGGAGGCTGAGGCCAAAATAACTGGGTCAGCCTGAATGATTCCAGCTCCCTCACCGTCCACATCAAGCCCTCAGCAAGTCCTGTCCACTCGACCTCCCCAACTCTCCAGCTCTGTCCGCTTCTCCCCAGCCCCCAGGCCACTACCCTCTCCAGGGCATCTTCCACCCTGGACCCTGCAGGAGCCTTCCCCACCACCACCCCGCCGGCTTATTCAGCCTCCACTCTAGTCTCCCTGCGATCCATCTACCATGCAGCACACAGAGGGGCTGCTGAAAACATGAGTCAAGGGATGTCACCCCCCTGCTTGAGAGCCTCCAGCACCGGGGCAGGGATAAAATCCACAGTCCGAAGCCTGGCTTTTAAGGCCCTGCACAAACTGCTTTGGCCCCGCCCGCCTCCCCTCCCTTCACTCCATCCCGTGGTCCTCTGACACACCTGGTCCCCCCGGGGGGCCCGTGTACGCCTTCCCTCCCCTTTGCCCAAACGCTCCTCCCCAGGTCTTTTCACAGAGGGCTCCCTGCTGCTAACCTCTGAGTTACAGTATTATGGCCCCCTGCCGCCCACCCGAGAGCCACCGGAGTCCTGCTCTCACGCGTCACAGTCACCGTGGCAGAGGGCCCCACGGACTTCTTGTTAGCGCATCCGTTTCTGAGCTTACTCTCAAGGGTGTATAGTGGCTTCAGTGGCGTCCCCTAGAAAAGACACGTCCACGTCCCGACACCTGGAACCTAAGAATGTGACCTTATTTGGAATAAGGGTCCTTGCAGATGTAACTAAGGATCTCCCAATGACATCATCCGGGTTTATCCGGGTGAGTCCTAAGTCCTAGGACAGGTGTCCCTAGAGGTGCACAGGGAAGACGGCCACGGGAAGATGGGGGCAGAGGCTGGAGGCTCACCACCTTGGCTCTCGGCCCCTGGTGTGGGCAAGAAGTAACCAGGTGCCCGTGCGCACGGGATCCCCCAGGAAGTCAGGGACAGAGCCAGCGGGAATCTGGCCCCCCGCCATGGAAAACAGCTGTCCTTTCAAACGAGCCCCTCGGCTACACAGCGAGACGGAGCAGGACCTTAAGTTCCTCCCCTTCCCCACCACGTCCTCTGCCTGCCTGCGCTCTGTGGAAAACTTGAGTCAAAGAAGTTCAATCAGAGAAATGAGAAACACAGAGGCAGAGGGAAGCAGTCAGAGGAGACCAGAGAGTAATCGTGTCGTCAGCGGGCGCAGTCAAGGACCGCCGGTTCTTCCTCAAGGACTAGATAATATTCTGAGCCATATCCTGCGAGCTGTCTTATTGATACTGAAGCCCCAGGTAGAAGTTAACTACACGATGACCAGACTGTACCCACAACAGCAGCTGCCACGATTTCAAGAACTGGCCTCAAAGAAATGGGAACAAATGGACCCTGGAACTGAAGATTAAGTGTACCTAAAACAAGCAAGATGACGCTGGTCAGACCACCGATGACCAATGTGAAGATGACCGTCAGAGCTGACTGTGCTGTTTCCGCGTGTAGCCTACCCCCCTCCCCACTTCTGTCTATTAAAGCTCTTGCCCACAGTTTGCCAGTGGAGGGGAGGAGTTGGCCTTCGGATAGATGTCTGCCCTGCCCCTGTCCAGTTGCAGGCACCAAAAATAAAGCAAACTTTCCTTTCCACCAAACTGCCCTGTTTACTGGCTTTTGGGGGGCGAGCAGCCGGGTCCCACACTCTTTCGGCAACAGGAGTGCTCAGGGACTGAAGTGTCCGTCCAGTCGAGTGGTTAGGAGCACGAAGTCCCATGTCCTCTACTGACGACACACATTGTCGTGAGCCAGGACTGGTTCCCAGGACTGGCTCTGAAATGCCAGAGCGCAGAGTGTTTCACGCTAATGGGCTGAGCCAGTATTTTTTTGTTTGAACCTGTTCTTCCTTTTGGGTCATGTCGCCCGCTGGAGTAACCGCTCTGGCCCCTTGCTGTTGTTCAATCTCTAAGTCACGTCTGACTCTTTGCGACCCTGGACGGTAGCCCACCAGGTTTCCTTTCTCTGTGGGGATTTCCAGGCAAGAATACTGGAGTGGGTTGCCATTTCCTTCTCCAGGGGATCTTCCCGACCCAGGGATCGAACCTGTGTCTCCAGCATCAAAAGTGGATTCTTTACCACTGAGCCACCTGGGAACCCAGCATTAAAATGGAAACAACAGTTGTACCTACTTCATGGGGTTGCTGACAGCGCTAAATTAGTGACTAAATGTAAAAGACTTCAATTATAATAATTTCCTAGAGCAGACAGCATTCCTTCCACATTTAAGGAAACAGAGCAGAAAGGCTGTGGGAGTCGGTCAAGCTCTCTCGGGCGGGTCACTTTCGGGTCCAGTCTCCTAACCTTGGTCGAGTGCCGGCTCCCACCCCTGGGTGGGCTGGCATAGGACCCTCCTGATAACATGCAGGCAGCCGGTTCCCTCCCGCCCCAGCCTCTTGTTAGGACCAGCCTTGGGGGTTAAAGGCGGTGACCAGCAGAAAGAGTGTCGGCCACAGGGCACAGTGTCCGGTCCAGCCGTGCCTGCTGCAAGCTGGATGACCAGGGACATACGGCTTGCCCTCAGCGCCACACTGTCTCAGCGCTAAGCTCCCCTCTAGGCTGAAGGGTCTCTGACCCCAGGAAAGTTGACCTAATAGGTACCCGCCCACCTCAGTTTCATTTGAAACCATTACGAGGAAACTGAGACCAAGTGAAGCCTGCACAAGCATTTATTAATTAAACTGTTACGATCTGATGTTTTGCAAACCTTTTATTGCGTGAGATATACTGGCAAAATACTCGTGCGTCCTATTAGAATTGTTTTCCTGCAAAGTTGCTCCACCCACCGCATCCATTGCTCACAGAGACCCCCCCACCCCCCCACCCCCGCTTCAGAGGAATGGCGGGGGTCTGAAGGATGTTGGGGAGGGGCTTCTGAGGAAGCTCCCCAAGGACGAGGAGGGGACAGAACTCCTGAAAGCCCCATGTTCTCTCTCACCTTCTCAACCTTTGTCCACGCTGTTCCCTTTGCCTGGTGACCCTCCCCACCCCCCATCTGCTCCTTCACATCCCAGTTTGCATGCCACTTCCTCCAGGAAGTCTTCCCTGACTCACTCCCAGCTGGAGTTGGTTTGTAATCGTCTACTTTTCAGGATCTGCTGGAAGTTACGGCCCATGGGCAGAAGGCTCCGGTCTCTCTTCCTCTCTGCCGTATCCCCAGGACCTAGAACAGTGTCTGGCACAGAGCTGGCCCTCAGCAGATACCCTGCATATAGATGATCAAACGCCTAAGGAGGCCAGCTGGGCCCACTTTGCGTGACCTTTACCAATACGGCTGCCTCCCTCCCAGCTCCTGGCTGGGGACGTGCAGTCTTAGTAGAGCAGTCTTGGGGGGAAGGACACTGTCCTACTCTAGGAAGGGGACAACACATACAACAAGTAATAATAACACAGCCCCCATGACAGGCATCCTCCTATGGTCTTGCCCACAGTCCTCCTGCATGCTCAGTCATGTCTGACTCTTTTGCGACCCCATGGACTGCAGCCCGCCAGGCTCCTCTGTCCACGGGATTTCCCAGGCACGAATATTGGAGTGGGTTGCCATTTCCCTCTCCAGGGCATCTTCCCGACCCAGAGATCGAATCGGTATCTCCTGCTTTGCATGTTCTTTACCACTGAGCCACCTGGGAAGCCCCCTCAATCCTCAAAAAGACCTAAAAAGTCAGTTTCTGTTATGTCCATTTTACAAATGAGAAACCAGGTCATCCCGTGGTTCTTCTCTGAGGGACAACAGGCAAAGCTGTTGTCAGTTCCACAAATGAGCTCTCCTGGAAGCCTGCTGGGTGCCAGAGGGGAGTGAGCACCCTCCTCCCCCACCACCATCAGGGTACCACCAAGCTGGGGTGGCCCCGGGCAGTGCGGGAAGGGGCGTAACCTGGAGCTGTGGCCCCCAGAAGAGGCCCTGGCGCCGCCCCCGAGACACCCTGAGTCTCATTCTCCTGCAGCCCCCTCAGCCTGTCCGGCCCCCGCCACCGAGTGGGAAACTCCAGGAGCAGCCGCGGTGCAGCCACGTGTTTTCAAGCCAAGTCCTCTCTCCCCTTTGTTCTCCTCCCAGCGACGTTCTCTGTAATCAGTTGGAAAGGCAGCCCAGCTGGAGCCAGGGGCCAAGAAAGTCTTGGAGAAAACACAACCGTCTTTCCCAACACCCTCCTCCTCTCTTACTCCCTTCCTCACTGGCTCTCAGGAAAGCCCAACGGCACAGACAAAAGGATGCAGGACAGATGGATGGTTCCCGCTCTGCCCCCCGGCTCGTAAAAGGGCAGCGCCCCTCTGCCTTCCCGTGGCCTGGTCACCAGAGGAGTGGCCGAAGACTAGCTCAAAGGCTCACCATCAAGGCTTTTTCCGAGATCACTTTTGAACTACACATTTCCTCCGGGCCCCCTACGGGGGTGGGAACAGTGTCTCTGCCAGCCTTCCAAGGCTCCGGGAACCTTACACTGTCTGAGTTTGCAGGTACAGAAAGGAACCTGGCAGATCTCTCCCCTTCTCTCGCCCCAAACCATACCAAACTTGTTGAAATTCAAGAGAGGGACCTCCCCAAAGATACAGGCGTTCTCATCAGGGTGCAAAGAAGAGAGGCTTCTTTACCCACTTCAAGTGAGGACCTGCTCCAGGAAGAAGACGGCAGTAAACCATCAGTCAGGGCTGGGGAGCCATCCCAGCCTAGCACACCTCGGCACTCCTTCAAAGCTGGGCCCTGCCAGTCTGCAGGGGACGCTTCTCACACAGGAGGTGTGAAAGAATATCGGTGGAAGGTCTGGGGACTCGGGCTCAGCAAAGTCCAACTACACCTTCTCTCTGTGACTCAGTTTCCTTGTGTGTTAGATACAGGGGGGTGCCGGGCCCTCTGGGCTTTCGATCCAGCCAGCAGTCCCCTGAGTTCCCTTCCTCCCCTGCCTGCCTGACAAGCTCCCACTCAAGCACCGGTCTTCTCCAAGAAGCCTCCCATCAACCCCAGGGCCTGGGATGGCTCTCACTGCGGGTGCTGAGCCCTGTTCCTCCACCCACGACATGTCCCTGGGCACAGGCCCGTGCCCGAAACAGACAGGGTTCCATGAAGGTCTGCTGCAAAGGGAGCCAGGGAGCCAAGAAACCTCTGCAGGGCTCTCCCCGCCCCCACCCCTCCAGCCTCCCGGGGGAACCCCTGAAACCTGGCAAGGAATTAGCTGGGACAAGTGACCTTTGACAGAGGAAGGGGAGTGGTCACCAGAGAGTTTAAAAGCTCAACTAAACCAGAGATAAAGAACCGGAGATGCCGAGGGTGGTCGGAGCCCTAATCTGCGCCTGGCCCCAGGAGGGCTGGCCTGACTAATGACTGATAAGTAACTGGGGTCAGTGGAGAGGTCAGAGGTCACGGCTGTAATTGGCAGGGCCTTGCAGTCACCCCTGAGGAGTGGAGGCCTTGAGGATTAAGGGAGAAGGGATGAGCTGGGTGCTTGCCATTCCAGCGCTGTCAGTCCCAGGGCTGGGGGCTCTGTTGATGGAGACCCCCTTGCACCCCCTTGACACCAGACGGCTGGCTGGGTTTGGAGGTGGCCTGACCCCAGCCGCAGTGAACACGGGGCCTGGCGCCACCTCCGTCTTGAGGTCCTCAGTGACCCAGGAGGGCAGATAGCGGTCTCCCCACACATTGCTGTGCCCTGAACACCTCCAGACTACACCCTTCCTCTCTCCGTCCTGCACGGGCGCCCCCTACTCCATGACCGGGTCTGTGTCTCGAGCAATTTACCGATCCCCAACCCCCAGTCTGTTTTCCCATCAGAACGCTGGGTACCACAGCCCCTGCATAAGGGTGGAGGTGGGAGGAGTGAGAACAGGTATGCCAAAGGCACTCCAGGGGCAAGGGCAGCCACGGGGATGGAGGAGGGGTGAGGGAGGGGACGGCGACCTTGGCCACCACCGGCCAGCCTTCCTCTCCCCCAGCCGGCACTCTGGCCCCGGCGGGTGGATGGGCGCTAGGGTGGACAGGGTTTGGAAGCGAGAGGACCTGCGGGAGAATGTGTTTGGAGGCATCCATCTCTAAAACAAGTCCCCAAGTCAGCGGAGGTGATCAGGTTGGAAGCCAGGCGACGGGTAGTTGGAGGGTGGGGGAGAGCGCCGCGGGGCAGCTCAGATGTCTCAGGACCGCCGACGGGGGCGCAGCTCTGGGCCGCCTCCCCAGGCGCTGGCAGTCCCCAGAGTCCCACGGGGCGCGGGGTCCCCAGGGATCGGGGGTGGGGGGGATGGGGGAGTCACTCAAGCGGGGGCCGTGGACTCGGGGCGTCCCCTCCCTCCCGATGCCCCTCAGCACCCCTACCTGGGGCCGCCAGCAGCGAGAGGCCGCCGAGCAGCAGCAGCAGCAGCGGGACCCGGCGCGACGGGGCGGCGCGCTCCATGGGCGGCGGGCGGACAAAGGCGCGGGGCGCGGCTCTCGGCTCCGGGCAGCGCGGGCTCCAAGCTCCGGCCGAGCCTCCGCAGCCAACGCTGGGCCCCGGCCGCGCGGTTCAATTATCCCGCCCAGGAGGAGGGCGCGGGGAGGGCGCGGCGGGGGCGGGGCCGCGGGTCGCCCCCTCCCCTCCCCCCGGCCGCTCCCCGCTGGGGACCTCCGGGCCCCCTCCCTCCTGGGGGGCCCTCCCTCCTGGCACCCATCCTCGAAGGGCGAGCAGGCCCACGGCCGGGGCGGGGGCAGGGACCCCAAACTTCTCCTCGGTGGGGGGGGCCTGGGCAAGGGGGGACGCGATCGGCGGGAAGCACCCCCACCCCACCCCCGCCCACACACCTCCCGCCCCTTGCGAGTGAAACCCGATCCCCTCCGCACCCATCGGCCAGAGTGGCGGGCTGGGTATCAAAGGTTAGCTCCGCCCGGCTCCTCCAAAAGCGCGGGTGGGGGGAACCCTGCCTCAGGCAGCGAGGGGTCCCCAGAATCAGAGGCGCCTTTTGAGGGGAAATAAGGGCGGTCCATTCGGGGAGCCCCCTGCGGGACTCGGCCCCGAGTGTTGCCCGGAACCCACAAGTCTGCTGGTTTCCCTCCCCCTCCTGCGCGCGGGTCGCCGGGCACTCTGCAGGTCTGCGGTCAACCTCAGGAGTGCCCGAGACTGCCACCTGGCTCTGCCCTCAGGGGACCGCCCGTTGGGCTGACTCCACCAGCATCCCAACGCCCGTGGAGGGTGATGAATCCGGGGCACCCAAGCTCGGGTGAGAAAGAGATTTCTTTTTGCTGAGTAGGAAGCAGCCTTTGAGCTGGGCCTGCAAGAGCCACTCTGGGTAGGAAATTCATGGCTGCAACCAGTCAGTGGTTACTGAGGATGAATTAGTCTGCTGAGCTCAGAAATAGAATTATTTAAAAGAATAAGAAGAACAAAGACGTGCGAGATGGGAGCAGTGGGATGAGACCCACAGGGACACCCTTAGCTAAGCGTCGGGGTTCCCTGACCCAGGAGTCCCACTCAGTTTTATACCAAGCAGAAAGGCATATGCTGTGGGCACTGAGACAAAGTCATGGACCAGAGTGCTCATTGCTGGGCAGTTCAGGACAGCTTCCAACAGGGAAGGGCCGAGCTCAGCCGCAGCAGAATGAAGGCACTGGGCAGTCCGTGTGGAGCACTACGCAGCCCTGAGAAGGGAGGGCTCGACAACCTGTCTGGAAGGCTCTCAGACAGGAGCCACTGTGGAGTCAGATGCTGAAGGACACTTCCTGCAAGATGTCACGAAGACAGGAACAAGTTACAAGTCAGGAGAGTGATAGGTTAGGGACCAGAGGGGGCCTGAGGTGGCTCTTTAGGGAGGGGGGCTGGTTAGGATGTATTTTTAATCTCTGCGTTTGTTCAAGGTAGGGTTCAGTTTGTGAGATTTTATCAGGCTGTTCACTGACTGATACGTGCCCTTTTCTGAATGAATGTTAGATTTAAACATCAAAGACAGAGAGACACGGCACTCATTCCCCGCACAGGGTGCTTCTCCAGTCTGAGATTTGCAGAGAGCCAGGAAAACCACATGAAAGGCATGGGACCGGCCCTTGAAAGATGAGCAGCAGCGTGAGAATGGTTTCCTGGGCAGAGGGGGTCATGTCTACAAAGGCGTGGGGGCAGCAGAAACTCCGGGCAGCTTAGGAAGATGACCTGGTCCATTTTGGCTGGATGGTGCGGGTCCCTGAAGCCCACAAAGCTGGTCTGGTAAAGTCCCGAAGGTAGTGGATATGGGGATATGGGAGCTTTAAGCTCGAGGCAGATGGAGACCCGTTACTACTTTAACATTAATTTGATGTTTTTAAGCCATGGGAGAATCAGGTTGTCCTGGAAGGACGTTAGAGAACCAGAAAAAAAATGTGTTTGCAGCAGATTATAGGCTTGTCTGTTATTTTATTAATATTCACAACAGCCCTGGGAGGTGCTTTAGTACCCCCATTCTACAGATGAGAAGACCAAGGCTCAGAAAGGTGAGGTCGTTGGTCAGATTCTCGTGACCAGTGACTGGTGGCTGTGGGTTCTGACTCCAGGCTGACCGACTTCCAGTCCTGGGCTGGAAAGGCTTTGTTTTCCTCCAAACACTATAGCATAAACCATCCCCTCCCTATTGGAAACCTGCGTTGTACGTCTAGCCAATGAATAGTGAACAGGTTGCACACACGTGTGCTTCCACGATCGTCTCTAGGTCTATCTGTGTTGTTGCAAGTTGATTTTAGTGTCGTGTTTGTTGTAGATGCGCAGAGTCCGGTTCGTTTACAGATGAACCACTTTCCTGCTGTTGGATGTTTAGATCATTCCAATGCTGGGGGTTACAAATCACTGCTCCAGTGAAACCTGTGTGCTCTGGGCTCAACTCCCAGTGTGGATGCCCTCGAAGGGCCGATGCTGCACGCAGACCTGGAGTAATTCACCCCAGAGAGAGACGGGAGCCAGGCCTTGGGCTGCTGCACTTCCTCTCCAGCACTAATGTCCTTGTTCAGTCTGGACTATTTCCACAGGCGAAAGGACAGGCGTCTCGATGCTTCAATGTATGTTTTTAATTAACACAGAGTTTGAACATTTTTCGTATTTGTATTTGTCTTTCATAACTTTGATTCCTTTGTTTTTTAAAGGTTTTTTTTATGTGAACCATTTTTAAAGTCTTTGTTACAATATTGCTTATATTTCTTAATGTTTTTTTGGCCACAAGGCATGTGGGATCTTGGCTTCCTCACCAGGGATCCAACCCACACTCCCTTCATTGGAAGGCAAAGTTTTCACCACTGGACCACCAGGGAAGTCCCTTATTTATTTTTATATTAGCAGACTTGTTTATTACAGTGAAAATTTAGAAAAAAACGCAACGTCCAACAATAACCTATGCCCGGTATGTACGATTAAATTCAACAATGTTAATAGTGATTCAACAGAATATTGTGCCTTTGTTGAAAGGGCTAACTATGATGCCTTGCTAGAAATATGATTTTTGTGAACTAATTTATGTAGAAAGAGGGAGGGGGGACAAGGCTGGGTGAGAATGTATAGATTCACATTGCAGTTATGACTCTGTAAAAGCTACATCCAGGCTGCTAAAGATCAAACGGGAGCTAAATGAAAGTGGGTGTTGTGTTTGACTAGTGAAAATATTGTTCTTTTAATTTTTTAGGAAACCATTGAGCCAGGAAGGAATAATTAATTGTACCAGAAACCTGGAGTGGCGTAATTTCTGCTCTTAAGCCTGACTTTTGAGTTTCTCGGCAGCCAAAGTAAAGATCAGATTAGGATCATTTATGCAGCCCGTTTTCTGACCAAAGGAAGTGTATCATTTTATCAGGAGAGACAAGCTTCTTTCTGGCATTAGCTTCTAATCAGTTTCCTTCTGGGTCTTGATGTTAGAGTCAGAAAACTTGATGAGCTACACATTTCCCTGTAGCTGGTGGAAGCTGGGCTCATCTTCAGAGCAGTTCCACTGGGGGGATTAGGGACCGAGGAGGCCCCCACCATCTGGCCCCTGGTCCAGGGCAAGATGACACACACCCTTGGATTCTGCTCCAGGCAGGAAGTCGTCCGTTATGTCCCGCTGTGACAGTCCAGCTTTCTCCCATCACTGAGGAGCAGAACAACGGCCACCCCCATCCTCCCCGTAACAAGCAGTGCTCTGTTTGTTTGAAAGATCATTTTTGGCACACGTTGACTGTTTTTTCCCCAAGTCAGAAAGTCAACGGCTTTGATGCTGCCCAGCCTCTGGAGGACAGGCTGCTGTGGGGCTCCCATGGGGTACTGCTACCCACCTGAGAGGTTTCCTCAGGGCAGCGACTGCCCTGGCCCCTCCCCACCCCTCCAGGTGTATCTTGGTCCCTCGTATCTTGTATCAGCAGCCCCGGGTTCTTTGCTCGGCTTCTAGAATAGCCAAGCACCTCCCCTCCCTGCCTCTCGGCTCTGCCGGCTCCATCCTCTCATTCAGGTCTCAGCTGAGAGGTGGCCCCTTCCTGACACGTCTCCTGCTTCATACTCCCCTCTTTCTTTGTTAAAGTCTTAGTTTTCCCTCCACCCACTAGCCTATGAGCTTCTTGAGGGCAAGGACTGTGTCTGTACACCTTTGGTACTCAATAAATCCTGTCGAGGGACTTCCGTGGTACTCCACTGGCTAAGACTCCCAACGCAGGGGGCCTGGGTTCAATCCCTGGTCAGGGAATCAGATCCCACATGCCACACCTAAAGAATAGAAACAGTAGGAAACAATAGAAAAAGTGAGAGACTATTTTCTTGGGCTCCAAAATCACTGCAGATGGTGGCTGCAGCCATGAAATTAAAAGACGTTCGCTCCTTGGGAGAAAAGCTATGACCAACCTAGACACCATATTAAAAAGCAGAGACATTACTTTGCCAACAAAGATCCATCTAATCAAAGCTATGGTTTTTCCAGTAGTCATGTATAGATTTAAGAGTTGGACTATAAAGAAAGCTGATTGCTGAAGAATGGATGCTTTGAACTGTGGTGTTGGAGAAGACTCTTGAGAGTCCCTTGGACTGCAAGGAGATCCAACCAGTCCATCCTAAAGGTAATCAGTCCTGAATATTCATTGGAAGGACTGATGCCTAAGCTGAAGCTCCAATACTTTGGCCACCTGATAAAAAGAACTGACTCACTAGAAAAGACCCTGATGCTGGGAAAAATGGAAGGCAGGAGGAAAAGGTGACGACAGAGGATGAGATGGTTGGATGGCATCACCAATAAATGGATGTGAGTTTGAGCAAGCTCCAGGAGTTGGTGATGGGCAGGGAGGCCTGGCGTGCTGCAGTTCATGGGGTCACAACTGAGCGACTAAAATGAACTGAGCTGAACCACCACAACTAAAGATCCCACAAGCCACAACTCAAAACCCGAGGCAGCCAAACTAATTTGTTAAAATAGACTTAAAAACTCCCGTCCAGTGTGTGAATGGAAAGCACCTCTCTGGAAGCTGGCAGTGCAGCGTGGAGGGAAAATCAAGGCTTTGAATCAGAGCCATGTGATGCCCAGTGTCACCACCTCCTGGGCATCTCTTCTTCCCCTGCCGGAACAGCTGGGGAGACCATGGCTCAAGGAGGTGGCAGAGCTGGCACCAGTGTGGCCTGGATGTTGCCCTCTGCCCCCTGCCAGGGGCGGCCCAGGGCTGCCATCCACCCGCCTCCACCTCAGAGCCCATCCACCGCCCCCTCTGGTCCCTTCTCCACTACGCTTGTGTCTCTGCTCAGGACGAAGGTCATGGGGGCAATTGTGTGACTAGAGTGACCAATGAGAAAAGAATTCCATCCCTTCAGCTCAGAATGAGAACGTCCACATTTGCCATGCACGCAAGCTGTGGAGAAGCCCTGGGCTCTCGGTCCGCTCCCAGATGTCTGACTTCCGACTCCTGCA
Source organism: Bos indicus (assembly GCF_029378745.1). Classification (NCBI taxonomy): domain Eukaryota; kingdom Metazoa; phylum Chordata; class Mammalia; order Artiodactyla; family Bovidae; genus Bos; species Bos indicus. The sequence continues at coordinate 116,401,869 of NC_091764.1, read as the reverse complement.
GCCTGAACCTGTGCCCCACACACAGCGTGGCCGCCCCCGCCGTCAGGGCTGGTGGTGACTGGGATGTGATTGGAAGCCCCTGCCTGGGCCAGTCCCATTGGTCCACTTCCCCACTGGGCTAAGGATGCTGTTCCCAGCTGTCCTGCATCTTTGCACGCCTCTGGCTTTGAGCCCTTTTCACTCTGCATGTGTGTGTGCTCAGAAGCGGTCATGTTTGTTTCTTTGTGACCCAATGGCCTGTACCCGCCAGGCTTCTCTGTCCATGGGATTCTCCAGGCAAGAATACTGGAGTGGGTTGCCGTTTCCTTCTCCAGGGGATCTTCCCAGCCCAGGGATCTAACCTGGTCTCCTGCACTGCAGGCAGATTCTTTACCATCTGAGCTAGCTAACCACTGTGGTTCTGGAAAAACTGTCTCCTGGAGCCGTGGAGACCCGGAAGCCTCGAGAGTTTGTGGATTTGGTCATTGCAGGGCAGATTTTCATTTCTTTGGCTGTTGGCCATATACAAAAGAATGGCGATCTTTAAATTTCCTACTAGTCTACCAAAGTGAACAGGATTATAATGGGCATCTATCTCTGGTGATAGAAGCAAGATCCGATGATGTAAAGAGCAATATTGCATAGGAACCTGGAATGTCAGGTCCATGAATCAAGGCAAATTGGAAGTGGTCAAACAAGAGATGGCAAGAGTGAATGTCAACATTCTAGGAATCAGCGAACTAAAATGGACTGGAATGGGTGAATTTAACTCAGATGACCAGTATATCTACTACTGCGGGCAGGAATCTCTCAGAAGAAATGGAGTAGCCATCACGGTCAACAAAAGAGTCCGAAATGCAGTATTTGGATGCAATCTCAAAAACAAAAGAATGATCTCTGTTCGTTTCCAAGGCAAACCATTCAATATCACAGTAATCCAAGTCTATGCCCCATCCAGTAACGCTGAAGAAGCTGAAGTTGAACGGTTCTATGAAGACCTACAACACCTTTTAGAACTAACATCCAAAAAATATGTCCTTTTCATTATAGGGGACTGGAATGCAAAAGCAGGAAGTGAAGAAACACCTGGAGTAACAGGCAAATTTGGCCTTGGAGTATGGAATGAAGCAGGGCAAAGACTAATAGAGTTTTGCCAAGAAAATGCACTGGTCATAGCAAACACCCTCTTCCAACAACACAAGAGAAGACTCTACACATGGACATCACCAGATGGTCAACACCGAAATCAGATTGGTTATATTCTTTGCAGCCAAAGATGGAGAAGCTCTATACAGTCAACAAAAACAAGACCAGGAGCTGACTGTGGCTCAGATCATGAACTCCTTATTACCAAATTCAGACTTAAATTGAAGAAAGTAGGGAAAGCCACTAGACCATTCAGATCAGATCAGATCAGATCAGTTGCTCAGTCGTGTCCAACTCCTTGCGACCCCATGAATCACAGCACGCCAGGCCTCCGTGTCCATCACCAACTCCCGGAGTTCACTGAGACTCACGTCCATCAAGTCAGTGATGCCATCCAGCCATCTCATCCTCTGTTGTCCCCTTCTCCTCCTGCCCCCAATCCCTCCCAGCATCACAGTCTTTTCCAATGAGTCAACTCTTCGCATGAGGTGGCCAAAGTACAGGAGTTTTAGCTTTAGCATCATTCCTTCCAAAGAAATCCCAGGGCTGATCTCCTTCAGAATGGACTGGTTGGATCTCCTTGCATTCCAAGGGACTCTCAAGAGTCTTCTCCAACACCACAGTTCAAAAGCATCAATTCTTCGGTGCTCAGCCTTCTTCACAGTCCAACTCTCACGTTCAGGTATAACCTAAATCAAATCCCTTATGATTATACAGTGGAAGTGAGAAATAGATTTAAAGGCCTAGATCTGATAGATAGAGTGCCTGATGAACTATGGACGGAGGTTTGTGACATTTTATAGGAAACAGGGATCAAGACCATCCCCATGGAAAAGAAATGCAAAAAACCAAAATGGCTGTCTCGGGAGGGCTTACAAATAGCTGTGAAAAGAAGAGAAGCGAAAAGCAAAGGAGAAAAGGAAAGATACAAGCATCTGAATGCAGAGTTCCAAAGAATAGCAAGAAGAGATAAAGCCTTCCTCAGCAATCAATGCAAAGAAATAGAAGAAAACAACAGAATGGGAAAGACTAGAGATCTCTTCAAGAAAATTAGAGATACCAAGGGAACTTTTCATGCAAAGATGGGCTCGATAAAGGACAGAAATGGTATGGACCTAATAGAAGCAGAAGATATCAAGAAGAGGTGGCAAGAATACACAGAAACAACTGTACAAAAAAGATCTTCATGAGCCAGATAATCACAATGGTGTGATCACTGACCTACAGCCAGACATCCTGGAATGTGAAGTCAAGTGGCCCTTAGTAAGCATCACTATGAACAAAGCTAGTGGAGGTGATGGAATTCCAGCTGAGCTATTTCAAATCCTGAAAGATGATGCTGTGAAAGTGCTGCATTCAATATGCCAGCAAGTTTGGAAAACTCAGCAGTGGCCACAGGACTGGAAAAGGTCAGTTTTCATTCTGATCCCAAAGAAAGGCAATGCCAAAGAGTGCTCAAACTACAGCACAATTGCACTCATCTCACACGCTAGTAAAGTAATGCTCAAAATTCTCCAAGCCAGGCTTCAGCAATATGTGAACCGTGAACTTCCTGATGTTCAAGCTGGTTTTAGAAAAGGCAGAGGAACCAGAGATCAAATTGCCAACATCTGCTGGATCATGGAAAAAGCAAGAGAGTTCCAGAAAAACATCTATTTCTGCTTTCTTGACTATGCCAAAGCCTTTGACTGTGTGGATCACAATAAACTGTGGGAAATTCTTCAAGAGATGGGAATACCAGACCACCTGACCTGCCTCTTGAGAAACCTATATGCAGGTCAGAAGCAACAGTTAGAACTGGACATGGAACAACAGACTGGTTCCAAATAGGAAAAGGAGTACGTCAAGGCTGTATATTGTCACCCTGCTTATTTAACTTATATGCAGAGTACATCATGAGAAACGCTGGACTGGAAGAAACACAAGCTGGAATCAAGATTACCGGGAGCAATATCAATAACCTCAGATATGCAGATGACACCACCCTTATGGCAGAAAGTGAAGAGGAACTAAAAAGCCTCTTGATGAAAGTGAAAGTGGAGAGTGAAAAAGTTGGCTTAAAGCTCAACATTCAGAAAACTAAGATCATGGCATCCAGTCCCATCACCTCATGGCAAATAGATGGGGAAACAGTGGAAACAGTGTCAGACTTTATTTTGGGGGGCTCCAAAATCACTGCAGATGGTGACTGCAGCCATGAAATTAAAAGACACTTACTCCTTGGAAGGAAAGTTATGTCCAACCTAGATAGCATATTCAAAAGCAGAGACATTACTTTGCCAACAAAGGTCCGTCTAGTCAAGGCTATGGTTTTTCCTGTGGTCGTGTATGGATGTGAGAGTTGGACTGTGAAGAAGGCTGAAGACTCTTGAGAGTCCCTTGGACTGCAAGGAGATCCAACCAGTCCATTCTTAAGGAGATCAGCCCTGGGATTTCTTTGGAAGGAATGATGCTAAAACTGAAACTCCAGTACTTTGGCCACCTCAAGTGAAGAGTTGACTCATTGGAAAAGACTGATGCTGGGAGGGATTGGGGGCAGGAGGAGAAGGGGACGACAGAGGATGAGATGGCTGGATGGCATCACTGACTCGATGGACGTGAGTCTGGGTGAACTCCGGGAGTTGGTGATGGACATGGAGGCCTGGCGTGCTGTGATTCATGGGGTCGCAAAGAGTCGAACACGACTGAGTGATTGAACTGCACTGAACTGAACTGATCTGTTTTCCACCTTCGTTTGGGAAATTCCCCGCTGAAGAACCTCACAAGGAGGCACAACTTTCTTCTTGCTGCAGAAACTAAAGCTTCACGTCCCCCTGACTCCCCCCACGCCAGCCTCCCTTAAAGATCAGATGCTGACCTGTGACCCAGGCGAACGAATTTCACAGAACTTCCCCGGATTTTGTAGAGGGAGCTAGCTGGCGATGGAAAGAAACAGGGTTGGTGGTGAGTTCCTTTTGTTAGCAGTTAGAAGCAGCAGCAGGAATATGGAGTTTCTGGGGTGAGTCCTAGAAGCAGAGCAAGCAGGGGCACCCAGTCCTGAGTGGCAGTGACCATCCCCGACTGGTTTAGTGGCTAAATTTGGCTGGAGTTCTGGTAAAGAAACCTGAGCACCGAAGAATGGATGCTTTTGAACTGTGGTGTTGGAGAAGACTCTTGAGAGTCCCTTGAACAGCAAGAGGATCCAACCAGTCCATTCTAAAGGAGATCAGCCCTGGGTGTTCATTGGAGGGACTGATGCTGAAACTCTAATACTTTGACCACCTGACACGAAGAACTGACTCATTGGAAAAGACCCTGATGCTGGGAAAGACTGAAGGCGGGAGGAGAAGGGGATGACAGAGGATGAGATGGTTGGATGGCATCACTGACTCAATGGACATGAGTTTGAGTATAGTCCGGAAGTTGGGAATGGACAGGGAGGCCTGGCGTGCCATGGTCCGTGGGGTCGCGAAGAGTTGGACACGACTGAGTAACTGAACTGAACTGGTTTTATTCCAAATATCCTTAGTCTGGCCCAGCTTTTCAGCTTGGTCTGTAGGATTCCTAATAATTCTACAAGCTTTTGTCCAATACCATTTCAATAAATTTCTTTCTACAACCAGCATTGGTTTCTGCAGCTTGCAACTCAGAGTCCTGATTGATACTGGGGTTGTTGCAGAATTAGTGGAGGACAGTCTTCTAAGGATGGTAGACTGAACAGGGGCCTTAACTTGATTGCCTGTGGATATATCATCTGAACATGACTTTGGTTGCCTCTGGGGGAAAGTTAATAACTGCAGTTGTGTGTGACGTAGTTGGGTTGAGTTGAGCAAAAACAAGTGTGTAGGTAGAGAGCAAGGGGGTATGGGTGTATTGAGCAGCCAAGTGGTGGGATGTAATAGGCAACTTTGGAAATGAAACCCAGCCCCGCTTCTCTGAGTGCCACAAATTTTTTTTCATATGAATTTTACTATTTTAACTTTTTTTAAAACTTTTTTGGCACACTGCACATGTTGCAGGATCTCCGTTCAGCCAGATATTGAACCCAGGACACAGCAGTGAAAGCACGCAACCCTAACCACTAGGCAACCAGGGAACTCCGTGAGAGCTGCAACTTTCATTACAATTTTGCAGTTCTTTTTAAAGTACAGATCTTACGTCTTACTTCTTTAGCTCTGAGCACTTTATGTTTTTATTGTCATTCTGAACAGAATATTTTTCCTATCACATTTTCTAATTTGTTACTGCTGATAGAAAGGAAAGCTGTAAGATTGTACATATTTATTACAGACGACTATGTGTACATTATGTATTAATACAATTATATTTATTGCCATGAGGTTTATAACAGAAGCATAAACAGAGATAGAAACATCATAATTAGTGTGTAGCACAGAGGACCAGTTAAGTAGACATGTGACAGACCCCCACTATGGAATATCGTGTAATTCTTTCTTTTTTTTTTCAATTTTTATGGAAATATAGCAGATTTATCATGTAACCTTTTTAAAAGATTTTTTTTGCTGTGGACCACTTTTTAAAAGTCTTTATTGAATGTGTTATAACACTGCTCCTGTTTTTGTTTTTTGGCCCCAAGGCATGTGGGATTTTAAAGCTCCCCAATCAGGGATCAAACCAGCACCATCTGCATTGGAAGGCGACGTCCTGACCGCTGGACCACCAGGGAAGCCCCTCATATAACTCTTTAAATTCAGAACACTGTTATGGAGACTGTTGTGATAGAGGTGCTTGTTTTTTAAAGAAAATAAGAAAGCAAGACTTAAAAATGCGTATATGCTAGGCTTTGTTAAACTGTATGTAAATATGGAGAATACTGGAAGAAAAACAGTGTGATTAGGTCAGTGGCTTTTGTGGCCTTTTTGCACTGATTATGTTTTACTCCGTCCAGTGAGAAAGGATTCATCTGCCAATGCAGGAGAGGTGAGTTCAGTCCCTGGGTTGGTAAGATCCCCTGGAGGAGGAAATGGCAACCCACTCCAGTATTGCCTGAGAAATCCCTTGGACAGAGGAGCCTGGAGGGCTACAGTCCAGAGGGTCGCAAAGAGTTGGGTATGACTTAGCAACTGAGCACACACACATGTATTACTTCTACATTAAAGAAAAAAAATCTAAAACAGGCTACACATGTGGTTCTTTCCAACTTGTTTTCACAAAGTCGAAAGTTCTGTCTCTACCCTAGGAAAACCAGGCATTGTTTGTTTTGATTTTTTTAGGATTAGAAGGTACTTTTAACTGTAACCACATTGCAGAAGACGGGGGAGACAGAGGGAAAAAATTACCCGCTATCTCATCTCCTTGACCTAAGTAGAATGGTGGTGTATTTTGTTCCAGTATTTGATATGCATAGTTTACATAGCTCGGCTCGGAGTACATAGTTTATAACCTGATTTCCTTAATTAACCTTCTTCATAACCACCATCCGGGTTGCTACAAAGCCCCCGCAGCCAACCCTCCCAGTGGGCAATAAGATGCCGTCAGCTCATCCCCTGTTGGATGTTCAGGTTCTTTGCTGTTAAAAGAAACACCGCGAGGACCGTGTATTTGTCCGTGAGCCTTTCCCACATTTGGGATTATTTCTTTAGGACAGATTCCCAGAAGTCAGATGAGCGGGTCAAAGGGCACATGCCCCTCTAATGAGCATCTCTTTCTAAGCCACCTGCGGTTTGCTGGAAGGACAAATGGTTCTAATTAAAGGCCTGAACTTTTCTCACAGGTCCCAGCTGGGTGTATGGGGGAGCCGCTGGGGTCTTTGCAACCAGAGCAAACTCGTTTAACTAAAGGAGGAGAGGGGAGGGGGGAGGGAGTCTTTGTAGGTAGTGATTTTCTAAAGGAATGTAACAATCTTTTCATTGTAAGGATTCATATTTTAGGAAAATCTGCACAGCTGTGAGCTTTACCAAGTGTCTGCTTCGCTTAGCAAGGCCTTCCCTGGAGCCACCGTCATCCCTGTTTACAGCTCAGTTTATGAAGGGCTTTCTTTCATCTCTCTTTGCCACAAACTGCTCCCTTTATAAAGATGAGGAAACCCAGGCTTGATTAGATGAAGGAACTTGCCTGAGATCAAGAGTAATTAAGTAGCAAAACCAAGGCTCCATCTCCTCCCTCCAACTCCAGGGCCTCTTGAGAATCAGTCATGTTGGACTGGATTTGTTCATTCACAAACACTGAGCACACATCTGTGCCAGGCCTGGAGGTGTCAGGACTGGCTCCCAGAAGCTCATGGTCTGGGGGAGACCACAGGTGCCCTGAGACAATGCAGGCTGCAGGGGCGGGGGTGGCGGTGGGGGGTGGGGGCCCTCAGAGATGCTCAGCAGAAGTTTGCCAGGTGGACAAGGAAAGGAGACATGGAGGAGAGGCGGTGTTGTTCAGTCACTCAATCGTGTCTGACTCTGTGACCCCATGAACTGCAGCACACCAGGCTTCCCTGGCCTTCACCATCTCCCGGAGTTCGCACAAACTCATGTGCATTGAGTCAGTGATGCCATCCAACCATCTCAGCTTCTGCCACCCTCTTCTCCTTTTGCCTTCAAAATTTCGCAGCATCAGGGTCTTTTCCCTGGAGGCAAGAGGATGGTGCATTTGGGCAAGTGGGGCCTGGCCTGGCTCTCAAGAAACTCAGCTCCAGGTCTCCCAGATGGAGACCATGTGTGTGAAACACACCCGTAAGGAAGATGGTCACAATCCCCCCCATACATATAGAATGCCAAGGGACAAGGTTAGAGACCACAGCCTCCGGTCTTACGCCTGGCAACGACTCCTGATGACCAGGAGCAAGCTCTGACCTCACAGGCCTCTGTTAAAACACTGTCTCCACCCCTCACGGGCTGGATGACCTCGGCGAGGCAAGACACTTACCTGCTCTGAGCCGCACTGGCTTCTTTATTAAAAAAACAAACAAAACGATACTGACATCAGCCTCTTACGGGGTTGGGAGGGTTAACTCGGATATCATATGTGAAGCGTCCAGACCTGTGCTGCACACGTGGACCCGGTCTGAGTAGTGTCAGCTCTGAAGGAGGAGGAGGAGAAAGCGGTGGGAGAGAGGATGTAGGGGGAGAGCTGGTCTTGGAAACTCCATGGAAACTTGAGCTGGGGGTAGGACAGGGAGTTTTGTGGGGAGAGATGGGAGGGGAGCAGTGCCCAAGGCAGAAAGAACAGCAGAGGTTTGAAGAGAGGCCTCTGCAGGTGTGCATGGCCTTTCCATACGTCCAAGGGCCGGGCCCCACGCCCCGTGCTGGCCCGCCATCAGCTCAGGTCCTCCTAGGAGCTGGCGAGCTGTGGAGCTGCCATCTTCAGGGAGGCCCTGGGGGCTGGATGACCCCGGTACCCAGGTGCCCACTGTGCTCGGGGCACAAGGTGGCCTCCTCCTCCTTGCAGTCTCTAACCTCGTCTCGCCCTGGGCTGCAGGACCTGGCTTCCTGGGCTTGGGCTGGCCGCCCATCTTCCTTCGGGCCGCCTGGCTGTTCTCAGGATGGTCCCCTGCCTTGTCTCTCCCTGTGCCCATGAGGAAGGCAGGGCCGGGAGAAGCTTTGCGGGCACCACCAGCTTTACAGCCGATGCTGGGCCAGGCCCCGGGGCTGTGCTGGAGGGCTGCGATGCTTGTGGCTGTGGCCACAGCCCTGCCCTGGGGCCAGCCGGCCCCACACCCGCTGCTCCCCCACCCCCACCCCTGCCCGGGGCCTACACAGCTGGGCAACAGCAGAGAGATCTTTCTGCATCTCTGCTGGCTCCTTGCTGTCTGCAGGACGGCGTCCAGGCCCTCAAACGGTCCCAGGAGGCCCGGGACGCCCTGCTCTGGTTCTCTCCGTCTCCTCTCCAGCCTCTTCTCTCTGCAGACCCAGCCAATGGCTCGCTTATCGGCTCCCTCAGCAAGTATTTTCTCGAGCACCTACTTCGTGCCAGGCACTGCCCTGGGCACAGCCGTGGACCAAACAGACAGACCCTTGCCTTCGTGGAGCGGACGCTCGGGAGTCGGGGCTCCCTCAGGCCTGGAATACCCTTCCTTTGTCTGCAGCTGCCGTTCGCTCCCCTGCAGGCCCTGCTCCTCCTGGCAAACCATTCTCATGCTTCAGAAGCTGGCCCCAAGTGTCCCAGTGGTCTCAGAAACAGTGTAAAGAGGGCCTGGGACACCTCAACATCGCCCCCCCGGACCCCGCAACCCCAATCACAAACAGAAACTTCGGGATCTGAGAGGCACAGTGGACAGGGTGCCAAGTCACACTGTGGGGGTTCCCACTCTGCCTCCAGCTTTAGGTTTTAGTCTCGGTCTTAACATGAAAAATGCAGTGTTTACCCTGACACGGGAAAAAGTCAGCCTGTGTCTTAGGTTTCACATTCTACGAGGCTGACTTCACTTACGAACATACTTTACATGCTCTCGTGTTTCAGACGCCAACGCCTCTCACTCCATCTGGGATTTGGGGGTTTGAGGTTGGCCGAGGCTGGGTGGTCTGTGGGCATGTGGATGTGCGGGCCTCCTCTCCCCCGGCCCCTCTTGGGGTGTCCCCCCGGTCCTCTGCCCTCACTCCCGCACTGGCCAGCTCGGCCCGGCGCTGACGCTTTGTCCCTTTCTCCCATCGCTGGGTGGAGTCACCCTCTGCTTATCCCAGGGACCTCCCCATTCAGGAGAAAGTGCACCCTGGTCCTGCCATGGCTCAGTAGTGCCCATTTAAGCATAGGGCGTGAACGGCAGGCCTGACCCGTGAAGGTGTCTGATCAGATCAGCCCGCATGCCCTGGACCATACACACGCCCGGGACCATCGCACGTCCCTCTACTGGCGGCCTGAGCCTTGCAGCATCGTCTGCTCACGTCCCCGGACCCCAGGGCTCGCATGCAGACTCAGCCAAGTTCTGGCCAGCCACACACAGCATGGCCTTGAGTCTCAGCAACCCCGTGTGATAGGGGTACCAGGCCCACTTTACAGTTGGAGAAACCGGGGCTCAGGAAGGCCAGGGGCTCAGCAGGCATCCTGCAGCCCCTGAGAGCCCAGCCTGGTGCTCCCCTCCCCCCAGCTCTCCTGACTCCAAGTCTCGACAGAACTCAGTCCACTAAGGCACCAGGGGAGGGACCGAGAGCCTGGGACCCCGTCGTGCAGCAGGCCTCAGGCGGGGCCACACAGTCCAGCCTGGATTTCTAAAATAATATTTTTGAAAATTCTGTAAACCAGATTTTAATCATATTAAAAGAAATCAGAAGTCCAAGAAAAACGGACAGCCTCACTGCCCCAACCCATGAGGCTCATTTTCCACGTTCCTCTCTAGTTCTTGTTCACTTGCATGAAAGATGTTTACAGCTATAATCACGGTGTCAATACAATTGTGTATTTATCATGGACTTAAGCATGACTTCTTTTTACAAAAGCAAGTATGTGGATAAACTGTGTAGGAAGCATTCCTTTTCTTCTTTTTAAATTGGAATAATGTGCTTCCCTTGTGGCTTGCTGGTAAAGAATCCACCTACAATGTGGGAGACCTGGGTTTGTTCCCTGGGCTAGGAAGATCCCCTGGAGAAGGAAAGGCTACCCACTCCAGTATTCTGGCCTGGAGAATTCCATGGACTGAATAATCCATGGGGTCACAAGGAGTCGGACACGACTGAGCGACTTTCACTTCACTTCACTTCAACAGGCTGGTATTCCCATCACCTCAATTTGAAAAGCTGGGTAAATTGCAAACAATCTTATTTTTAAAGACACTAAAGAGCTGTGGAAGCAATGAAGCTTAGATTAAATGCTAGCATCGGAGACCTGAAGAGGAGCTGACAGTCTCTAGCCATTGTTCTCTCTGAGGACTGAAGATGGGGCTGCTTTTGGCTGGGAGGCTCAGCCAGGGGAAGGAGAAGCCAGCTGGTACCCAGTGGTCACACTGGACAGCGGGGTAAGGAAAACTGAAGGGCTTGGGATGCACAGGCCGGTTTTCCTGGGTGCACATTTGCTGAGTTCCGGGGCTGTGCAGGGATCTGGGGAACTAGGAGGAAATCAGAAAGGCAGAGTAGGGCTGAGGACACAGAGCCCAGGCTGAAAGAAGGCCTCCCTCCAACACACAGCCCGCCGTCCTGTGCCACACAGCTGCCAGGTGTTGAAGCTGCTTGGGCAGGATGTAGGAGGGCTGACTGTCCTGTAGTCTCTCAGGGCTCGGGGCACAAAGCCCACCAGGTCCCCAGTCAAAAGCTCAGGAGGGTGAGAAATGGAATATTTCCTGCCACATCAGTAAACAAGGATGTCTCAGTCATCAGCGATCGCAGCCCTCTGGTGTGAGCTGGTGAGCCGTGAGGACAATCGGGAAGAAGACTGTGTGTGACCTAGCAGCCATCAGCCTGCAGCCACTCCCAACCGTGACCTTCCTCCAAGCGATACTGGCCCCGGATAGCTGAGACCCACATGCAAGGAGTGACTACAGACATCCCAGACGCTTGCATCCTCCCAAACTTAGAAAAATGCTAAATTTCCTAACTTGCGTTATCTGGTTTTCTTTCTTTAACAGTCATCTTTGGATGTTCAGACTACCTTCCCTCTGTTGTAGAACTTCTATACAACCCGGCTCCTCCCCTCGCCTCCTCAGAACAATTCTCTCAAGGTCACTTGCTGCGATGCTATCTCGGGGGCTCAAAGTCCTAAAAATTCCCACCGAATAAAAGGTAACTCTCAGTGTTAGGTTGTGAATAGTTTTTAAGTCGTCAAGGGCACGATCTGGGAACAGGGATACCCCAGAGACAAACTTGAATATGCTCAAACCGCAGGCCAGCCCCTTCCCTCCTCAGTTCCTGGTTGGATGAGGTGAGAAGGCTCTCCCACCACCTATCCAATAGGGACAGTTTTGGATTTACCTTTTTTTCATGTAAGTAGAGATATTTTTAGGAGGTGAGGAGAAACCCTCCCCAGAGGAGAATAAAGCGCCTGGAACCTCCTTGCTTTCTGTACAGAATGTCCAGCATTCAGTTAAAATTTCGATACATGAAAAGAGTGAAGAAAGTATGACGAGTAATGTGCAGAGAAGACAGGCAACAGATTCATAACCTCAGCTGATCCGCATACTGAAGTCAGCTGATAAGAGTTTTACAATAATGATGATTCGTATGCCAAAGGGACAGAGACACAGGCAAAATAATGAGAGATTTTCAAATCGGAATTGGACTTTTTAGAGAAAAAAGAACCAAATAACCAAGCTGACATTCTAGATCTGGAAAATTAAGAACGCAAGGGAAAGGTTCAACAACACATTAGGTATAGTAGAACACAAGAAAAATGAGATCAAAGATAAGTCAATAAAAATATGTAAATTGAAACATAGGAAAAAAGAAGAATGGGGGCTTTCCTGGTGGTCTAGTGGTTAAGAATCTGCCCGCCAATGCAGGGGACACGGGTTTGATCCCTGGCCCAGGAATCCGCCTGCCAATGCAGGAAACATGAGAGACCTGGGTTCGATCCCTGGGTCGGGAAGATCCCTTGGAGGAAGGCATGGCAATCCACCCCAGTATTCTTGCTTGGAGAATCCCATGGACAGAGGAGCCTGGCGGGCTACAGCGCATAGGGTTGCAGAGTCAGACACGACTGATGCGACTTAGCGTGCAGCAGTCCAGGAAGATCCCAGACTGCAGAGCAATTGAGCCCATGTGCCACATCCACTGAGCCTGCACTCTAGAGCCCGCGAGCTGCAGCTGCTGAGCTCATGTGCCTAGAGCTCGTGCTCTGCAACAAGAGAAGCCCACCCACCGCAACGCAGAGTAGCCCCCAGTCTCTGCAACTAGAGAAAGCCTGCGCACAGCCATGAAGATCCAGAACAGCCAAAGAAATAGATCTTAAAAAAAAGAAGAAGGATTTTAAAAGAGGATAAAAGACCTATGGGATTCAGTTCAGAGGCCCAACAGGCATGTAACTGTAGCCCCAGAAAAACAGAGGTGAGGGGGGGAGCAAAAGCAATACTCAGATCATGGCCAAGAATTTTCCCAAAGCCATGAAAGAGGCCAGCCCACGGATTCAGGAAGTTCAATTTATCCAAAACAGTGTAAACACAAAGAAAACCACATTCTAAATACCAAATAGCCAAACTGTTGAAAAACAAACACAAGGAAAAATATTCAAAGCCGCTAGGGGTGGTGGGGGGGAATGCCTTATGTTCAGTAAAACCGTGATAAATTGGGGAGGGCAGAGGAAGGGGCAGAGGGGACCCAGGAGCCCCCTGTTCTGATCACAGAGACACAGTGATGCCTGGAGACACGGTCCCTCCCAGGGGAGCTCATAAGCCACGAAGGAAACAGAGGCACACGTGATTTGTTTATGACAGTTGAATGCAAAGGGGATAAGGAAACCCCAAGGAGAGGAGTCAGGGAACCCAGACTCGGGGGCAGGTGGTCTTCCCAGAGAGGGAACATCTGGCTGGAGTCCTGAAGAACAGGTGAGAACACCTGGGGGAACAGAGGATGTTCCAGACGGGAGCCACCAGCAAGTCCTCTCTGCATGACCTCCAGCCAGCACCCCACTGCCCAGGGCCTCCAGGCGGGGAAGGTCCCTCCACGTCAGGGTTCCCCAGGACTTCTCTTGGGATCCCCCGGTCCCCAACATGTTCTGAAGGGGGAACGGGACATGGGGTGCAGGTCCCACCAAGGAACTCAGAGGCATCAGGCTCTCTTCTCGCCTCTCTGGAGTCTCTCCTTCCAGGCAAAGCAACTTCTTGGATTTCAAAACACTGCGTCTGCTTGGCGTTCCAGAAGTCCATCTTGGAAGCGAAAGGCACCACAGCATCCTTTGCCCTGAGGTGTGGATCGTACTCTTGGAGACCCATCCTTGCAACACAGCTCTTAATGTCACACACTTTTCAAATAATCCTTTTAGCTGATGTCTCCTAAGCACCGAACGCTGTCTGACACTGAGTTAGGGGCTGAAAATTAAGAAATGAATGAGTCCCAGTCCTGCCCTTGGGGAAGACACTTAATGAGAAACATTTGGGGGCCAGTCGTTGGACAGACTGCTTTCAAGCCAACGTGCTGTAACGCTATTTCTTCCTGCCCCGCCCCGCCCCCGCCCCCGCCTGTCGAATGGGGTTAAGCTTGAGAAGTATGTTTGGCAAGTCCTTTTAACAACCTGCACTGCTTCTAGCCCATGTTCCTTATTGGCATAAAAGAACATTGGAACAGAGACTATCCAAATGCATGAAAAAAATTGGAGGTATATGATCTCATAATTTTATGCCTGATCTCAAATACCAGTTTTCCATGTTTAAGTTTTGGCAATTTAAAATCACAGTGGGGACATAGGCCAAACACACACTCACAAAGCCCAAACTGAAAACAAAAAGGTGTATAAGTTAAAGTCATCTTTTCTATGCAAGAGTGAACCCCGAAATCAAATCTGAGACATCCCTTGGAGAATATGCGTACTATTTGTGGCAGGTTTAATACATGTCTAAGCTTTTGCAGCACACAAAAATCACTTTAATAAAACTTCCCTGCACACTAACACTCTAGAAAGAGAGCATCTGTTGGCAATTCTGAGATCTTATGACTTCATCCTGAAGCCAGGGAAAATTCAAAATATATTTTTTAAACTTCAATGGAAAAATGAAACAGCCCATAACGATAGGAGATGTACTTTAGAAAGACAAGTAGGAATTTGTTCAGAGCTATACAGAATTCGTTACTTCTGATCCAAAAAATAAAACTTTGTCTGACAACTGATGTCATCACCAAGCCTTAAAACTAAGGGCCGTGGTGTCTTATGACCTTCTGCGCTCTAACAGGACAACACTTTAATGGCCCTTTGAAAACACCAGGCACTAACCACTCATCCGTCAAGCGCGTTTGGAAAAGAGCCAGTCCCACATGAGCTGTTTTTCCCCAGTTTTAAAGCTTATCCCTTCCAGCAACAAGCTCTGCTTCTTTATTTTGACAGTTTTGAACGGAAAGAGTTCCAAAATGTAGAAACACATTTCCTCGCCTTGAGAAACAGAGCGTGAGTTTATTTCATCGTGTTTTTCTTTGATGGTTTCTAGTCTTTATGCGGATGATGTCCAGTCCTGAGTTGTCCTGGAGAGGACTTCGTCTGGCTCAGTTCTGAGCGGCCAGCGCACGGCCCTGCCTGGGACAGACGCAGTCAAGGTTTGCGGGTTGACCCTTTCCAGGGACGATGAAGACGCAGGGGAGATGAGCTCCAGCAGCCTAGGACGGATGACTACAAGAACTGTTGCCTCTTCTCAGTGAGTCTGCTCCCCAGATTCCGGGTGCTGTGACCTAAGGCACCAAGACAACCCCAAGAGAGAACGCCAGCTCATGGGCACTTGTGGTCAGCTAGTCAGGAAATGCTGTGCCAACCCTGTGCACTGCCTGTGGGAATCCTAGCTGTACCCAGACTGATCAGCACATTGCCAGACATGTCTTATCTCTTCATCCCTTTGGATAAGTCCCTCCTGCTTTGCTGGGCAATGCCTGCATGCTGTCATAACTCCCCCTCCTCCCCACGTTCTTTCTAAACATTCTCATGCTTTATTGGAAGCTTGCAACCTCAGGGTGGTATGAGTGAGAGAGAAGAGAAATGAGGCAGGGAAGAAATGAGGCAATGCAAGGAGAGCAAGAAACAGAGCCACATCTATGCCCCTTCTAATTTCTCAGTATGATGGGGCTCATAATGTGTCCCCTGCTGTGTGCTCCACGTCATTAACAAAATATGCAACTGGGATTATGTATAGGGGTTGCTCCACAGATAAGTTTTTTAAAAATTTGAGTTAAAAAAAATTATTTAACTGAAGTATAGCTGATTTACAATGTCGTGTTAATTTCTGCTGTACAGCAAAGTGATTGCGTCATGCATATATGTTCTTTTTCATATTCTTCTCAATTCTGGCTTATCACAGGATGCCGCATCCAGTTCCTTGTGCTATACAGTAAGACCTTAGTGTTATGCATCCTATATGTAATAGCTTGTCTGGTAATCCCAAACTCCCCGTCCATCCCTCCTCCACCACCCTTGGCAACCACAAGTGTGTGCTCTGTGTCTGTGAGTGTGTTGCCACTTCGTAGATAAATTCATTTGTGTCACATTTTAGATTCCACGTACAAGTGATATCGAATGGTATTCATCTTTCTGGCTTACTTAGTGATGATCTCTAGGTCCGTCCGTGTGGCTGCAAATGACATTATTTCATTCTTTTCACGGCTCAATAGTATTCCACTGTGTACACGTACTGCCTCTTCTTTATCCATCCGTCTGTAGATGGACATTTAGGTTGCTTCCATGTCTTGGCTCTTGAACAGTGCTGCAATGAACACAGGAGTACATGCATCTTTTTGAATTAGTGTTTTCTCCAGATACATGTCCAACAGTGGGATTGCCAGGATTGTATGGCAACCCTATTTTTAGCTTTTTGAGGAAGCTCCATACTGATTTCCATAGTGGCTGCACCAATTTACATTCCCTCCAACAGTGTAGGAGGGCTCCCTTTCGTCCACATCCTTTCCGGCATTTGTTATTTGTAGATGAAGTTTGAATTTGAAGGCTCTGTCTTTTAGCAATAGACTCGACTCCTCCCTGGGCTTCCCTGGCGGCTCAGTTGGTAAAGAATCCTCCTGCAACGCAGGAGAACCCGGTTCAATCCCTGGGTTGGGAAGATCCCCTGGAGAAGGGAAAGGCTACCCACTCCAGTAATCTGGCCTGGAGAATTCCACGGACTGTATAGTCCACGGGTCGCAAAGAGTCGGACTCGACTGAGCGACTTTCACTTCACACTCACTACTCCTCCCTATTGTGTTCAGCTGTTTCACCTATTTCTGCTACTGGCCCAGTCTTAAAGTCATCTGAACTTGCAACACCTGGTTTATAAACACAAATTTATTTATCCCACATGGAGTAGCTACCATATTGGCAGAGAGATTGAGGATTAGAGGAAAGATTAGTAAGTGAATTATATCAAACACTTAAGGCAACAATAATCTCAGCTTTACATAAACTCAGAAAATAGAAAAGGAATGAATACTTCTCAACCCATTTTGTAAGACCAGCATTACTCTCTATGAGAAAATGAAATTGCAGTTCAATATCCCTTGTAAATATAGACACAAAAATCCTTAACAAGATACTGTAAAGTCAAATCCAGTAATATATAAAAGATATAATCAAAAAAAAATGCATAATGTATCATGACCAAGTTGGAATTACCACAGAAGTACAAGTATGTTTAACATTTAAAATTAATTGATATAATTCACTACATAAGACATAAGCCATATAATTATATATACGTAAGGATCTGACAAATTTAGCATCCACCTATGATTAAAAAAAGTCTCAGCAGTCTAGGAAGGAAAAAGAACTTCTCAACCTGATAGAAGTCATCCACATAGGCTGACAGTAAACGGACTCAGAGAAGGCTGGAGGACGCGAGGGCTGTTTCTGGGTTCTGGCCCTCAAGAAGACAGGTGTTACAAATGTCGGTGCACAGGTTTTCCTGTGAACAGAAATCTTCATTTCTCTAGAAAAATGGCCAGGAAGACAATTGCTGGGGCATATGGTAGGTAATGAATATTTATTTTTTTCAGTTCAGTTCAGTCGTTCAGTTGTGTCTGACTCTTTGCGACCCCCTGAATTGCAGCATGCCAGGCCTCCCTGTCCATCACCAACTCCCGGAGTTCACCCAAACTCAAGTGCATCAAGTCAGTGATGCCATCCAGCCATCTCATCCTCTGTTGTCCCCTTCTCCTCCTGCCCCAATCCCTCCCAGCATCAGGGTCTTTTAGAAAACTGCAAATTGTTTTCCAGAGTGGTTGTACCATTTCACATTCCCATCAGCAACATGTGAGTGATCTCGTTCCTCTGCATCCTCACCAGTGTTTGGTGTTGTTGCTCTTTTTTATTTTAGCCATTTTTATAGGTGTGTAGCAAACCATCACACCATGGTTTTAATTTGCATTTTCCTAATGGCTAATAATGTTGAATGTCTTTTCATGTGCCTGTTTTTCCTCTGTATATTTTCTTTGGTGAAATGACATGTTTTTTTCCACTTTCTAATGAACTGTTTGTTAGTTTATTTTCATTAGTATTGAGTTTTGAGAAATGATATATTCTAGATGCTAGTCTTTTGTTGGACATGTGGTTTGCAAATTTTTCTTCCAGTCTGTAACTTGTCTTTGCAGCTTTTTAACAAGATTTTTCTCAGACAAAAAAAAAAAAAACTTAAGAATTTTTCCTTTTCTGAGTAATGCTTTTGGGGTCAACTCTGACAACTCTTTACCTAGTTCTAGATCCCAAAGACTTTCTTCTATGCTTTTTTCTAAATGTTTTCTGTTTTACATTTAAGTTTGTTATTAGGTTTTAGTTAATATTTTAAGAGCTGTGAGACTCAGGTCATGGGGTATAATTCTGTGTTCAGTTCAGTTCAGTCGCTCAATCGTGTCCAACTCTTTGTGACTCCATGAATCGCAGCATGCCAGACCTCCCTGTCCATCACCAACTCCTGGAGTTCACCCAAACTCAAATGCATCAAGTCAGTGATGCCATCCAGCCATCTCATCCTCTGTCGACCCCTTCTCCTCCTGCCCCCAACCCCTCCCAGCATCAGAGTCTTTTCCAATGAGTCAGCTCTTTGCATCAGGTGGCCAAAGTATTGGAGCTTCAGCCTCAGCATCAGTCCCTCCGATGAACACCCAGGACTGGTCTCCTTTAGGATGGACTGGTTGGATCTCCTTGCAGTCCAAGGGACTCTCAAGAGTCTTCTCCAACACCACAGTTCAAAAGCTTCCATTCCTTGGCCCTCAGCTTTCTTCACAGTCCAACTCTTACATCCATACATGACCACTGGAAAAACCATAGCCTTGACTAGACGGACCTTTGTTGGCAAAGTAATATCTCTGCTTTTTAATATGCTATCTGGGTTGGTCATAACTTTCCTTCCAAGGAGTAAGCGCCTTTTAATTTCCTGGCTGCAATCACCATCTGCAGAGATTTTGGAGCCCAGAAAAATAAAATCTGACACTATTTCCACTGTTTCCCCATCTATTTCCCATGAAGTGGTGGGACCGGATGCCATGATCTTAGTTTTCTGAATGTTGAGCTTTAAGCCACCTTTTTCACTCTCCTCTTTCACTTTCATCAAGAGGCTCTTCAGTTCTTCTTCACTTTCTGCCATAAGGGTGGTGTTATCTGCATATCTGAGGTTATTGATATTTCTCCTGGCAATCTTGATTCCAGCTTGTGCTTCTTCCAACTCAGCGTTTCTCATGATGTACTCTGCATATAAGTTAAATAAGCAGTATATATACTGTTAAATTCTACTTACTAGTATTTTGTTAAGGATTTTTGTATGAGGAATTTTTGGTCTATAGTTTTTTGTTTCATTTTTTATTATACTGTTTTTATCTTGTTTTGATATAAAAATAGTATGAACTTCATAAAGTGAACTGGGTGTTCCTCCTATTTCCTGGAAGAGATTGAGCAGAATTAATATTAATTCTTCTTTAAATATTTGGTAGAATTTTTCAGTAAAAACTGTCTTGGCCTGTAGGCTTCTTTTTTAGGAGTTTTAAACTCAGGAATTCAATTTCCCGGATAGTTATAGGATTCTTCAAATTATCCACTTCACATTGGATGAGTTGTGATATTGACGTTTTTCCTTTCAGTTTTGTCAGTTTTGTTTCACATATTTTGCAGCTGTGTTCTTTTGTAAAGACACATTTAGGACTTGTATGTCTTATTAATGAATTTGCCCTTTTATCTAGCAATTTGCCCTGCACTGAAGTCTACTTCATCTGATATTCATATAACCACGTGATTTTTAATTAATATTTGCATGATATATCTTTTTCTAACCTTTTGCTTTTAAGCTGCCTATACATGGGTTCTTAGAGATGGCACATAGTTGGGTCATTTTTAAAACTCACTCTGACTAGTTCCTTTTTTATTTTATTTTATTTTTTAACTTTACAATATTGCCTTAAAAACTGGAAATAGAACTGCCATATGACCCAGCAATCCCACTGCTGGGCATACACACCGAGGACACCAGAATTGAAAGAGGCACGTGTACCCCAATGTTCATCGTAGCTCCTCTTTTAAATTGCCAATTTCTGTCTTTAACTGTCCTTAAATAATAAATGACCGTTTTCATTTAAAAATTATTTATGTATTTATTTATCTGGCTGCATTGGGTCTTGGTTGCAGCATGCAGGATCTTTTGTTGTGGCTTGCAGGTTTAGTCACCCCAAGGCAAGTGGGATCTTAGTTCCCAGGTCAGGGATCGAACCCAAGGCCCCTGCACTGCAAGGTGGATTCTTAACCACTGGACCACTAGGGAAGCCCCAGGAAATGACCGTTTACATTTAAAGTAATTGCTGATATGTTAGGGCATAGGTCTGCCAATTTATATTTGTTTTACATTTGTTCTATCTTTTATTTTTCTGTTTTCCTTTCCCTGTCATTTTGTGGATTAATAGAACATTTTTTAGAATTTCATTTTTATCTACCTGTAGCATTTTTAATACATTGCTTTATATAGCTATTTTAGTGATTGTTCTATGTATTATATTATGTATACATAACTTATCAGCCTATTGCTGTCATCTTACCAGTTCAGTTCAGTTCACACTTAGTCGTGACCGACTCTTTGCGACCCCATGGACTGCAGCACGCCAGGCTTTCCGGTCCATTGTCAACTCCTGGAGCTTGCTCAAACTCATGTCCATCGAGTTGGTGAAAACATTCAACCATCTCATCCTCTGTTGTCCCTTTGTCTTCCCGCCTTCAATCTTTCCCAGTATCAGGGTCTTTTCCAAGGAGTCAACTCTTCGCATCAGGTGGCCAAAGTATTGGAGTTTCAGTTTCAACATCAGTCCTTCCAATGAGTATTCAGGACCGCTTTCCTTTAGGATGGACTGGTTGGATCTTGCAGTCCAAGGGACTCTCAAGAGTCTTCTCCAGCACCACAGTTCAAAAGCATCAATTCTTTGACACTCAGTTTTCTTCACAGTCCAACTCTCACATCCATACATGACCACTGGAAAAACCATAGCCTTAACTAGATGGACCTTTGTTGGCAAAGTAATGTCTCTGCTTTTTAATATGCTGTCTAGGTTGGTCATAGCTTTTCTTCCAAGGAGCAAGCATCTTTTAATTTCCTGGCTGCGATCACCATCTGAAGTGATTTAGAAGCCCAAAGTCTCCTAAAGTCTATCACCGTTTCCATTGTTTCTCCATCTATTTGCCATGGAGTGATGGGACCGGATGCCATGATCTCAGTTTTCTGAATGTTGGGCTTTAAGCCACCTTTTCCACTCTCCTCTTTCACTTTCATCAAGAGGCTCTTTAGTTCTTCTTCACTTTTTGCCATAAGGGTGGTGTCATCTGTATATCTGAGGTCATTGATATTTCTCCCGGAAATCTTGATTCCAGCCTGTGCTTCATCCAGCCTGGCATTTCACATGATGTACTCTGCATATAAATTAAATAAGCAGGGTGACAATATATAGCCTTGATGTACTCCTTTCCTAATATGGAATCAGTCTGTTGTTCCATGTCCGGTTCTAACTGTTGCTTCTTGACCTGCATACAGATTTCTCAGGAGGCAGGTCCGGTGGTCTGGTATTCCCATCTTTTCCAGAATTTTCCACAGTTTGTTGTGATTTACACAGTTAAAGGCTTTGGCATAATCAATAAAGTAATCCAAAAAGTAGATGTTTATCTGGAACTCGATTGCTTTTTCTATAATCCAACGGATGTTGGAAATTTGATCTCTGGTTCCCCTGGCTTTTCTAAATCCAGATTGCACATCTAGAAGTTCACAATTCACATACTGTTGAAGCCTGGCTTGAAGAATTTTGAGCATTACTTTGCTAGTATGTGAGATGAGTGCAATCGTGCAGTAGTTTGAACATTCTTTGGCACTGCCCTTTTTGGGGATTGGAATGAAAGCACTTTTTCCAGTCCTGTGGCCATTGCTGAGTTTCTCAAATTTGCTGGCATATTGAGGCAGCACTTTCACAGCATCATCTTTTAGGATTTGAAATAGCTCAACTGGAATTCCATCACCTCCACTGGCTTTGTTTGTAGTGATGCTTCCTAAAGCCCGCTTGACTTCGCATTCCAGGATGTCTGGCTCTAGGTGGCCCTGGTTCTACGTGGTCACACTATCGTGATTATCTGGCTCATGAAGATCTTTTTTGTACAGTTCTTCTGTGTATTCTTGCCACCTCTTCTTAATATCTTCTGCTTCTGTTAGGTCCATACCATTTCTGTAGTTTATTGTGCCCACCTTTGCGTGAAATGTTCCCTTGGTATTTCTAATTTTCTTGAAGAGATCCCTAGTCTTTCCCATTCTATTATTTTCCTCTATTTCTTTACATTGATCACTGAGGAAGGCTTTCTTCTCTCTCCTTACTTTTCTTTGAAACTCTGCATTCAAATGGGCATATCTTTCCTTTTCTCCTTTGCCTTTAGCTTCTCTTCTTTTCTCTCTATTTGCAACACCTCCTCGACAACCATTTTGCCTTTTTGCATTTCTTTTTCTTGGAGATAGTCTCGATCACTGCCTCCTGTTCAATGTCACAGACCTCCATCCGTAGCTCATCAGGCACTCTATCTATCAGATCTAGCCCTTGACTCTACTTCTCACTTCCACTGTATAATCATAAGGGATTTGATTTAGGTCATACCTGAATGGTCTAGTGGTTTTCCCTACTTTCTTCAATTTAAGTCTGAATTTGGCAAAAAGGAGTTCATGATCTGAGCCACAGTTAGCTCCTGGTCTTTTTTTGCTGACTGTATAGAGCTTCCCCATCTTTGGCTGCAAAGAATATAACCAATCTGATTTCAGTATTGACCATCTGGTGATGTCCATGTGTAGAGTCTTCTCTTGTGTTGTTGGAAGAGGGTGTTTGCTATGACCAGTGTGTTCTCTTGGCAAAACTCTATTGGCCTTTGACCTGCTTCATTCCGTACTCCAAGGCCAAATTTGCTGTTACTCCAGGTATCTCTTGACTTCCTACTTTTGCATTTCAGTCCCCTATGATGAAAAGGACATCTTTTTTGGGTGTTAATTCTAAAAGGTCTTGTAGGTCTTCAGAGAACCGTTCAACTTCAGCTTCTGCAGCGTTACTGGTTGGGGCATAGACTTGGATTACTGTGATATTGAATGGTTTGTCTTGGAAACGAACAGAGATCATTCTTTCGTTTTTGAGATTGCATCCAAGTACTGCATTTCGGACTCTTTTGTTGACTACGATGGCTACTTCATTTCTTCTAAGGGACTCCTGCCCACAGTAGTAGATATAATGGTCATCTGAGTTAAATTCACCCATTCCAGTCCATCTTAGTTCGCTGATTCCTAGAATGTTGACGTTCACTCTTGCCGTCTCCTATTTGACCACTTCCAATTTGCCTTGATTAATGGACCTAGCATTCCAGGTTCCTATGCAATATTGCTCTTTACAGCATGAGACCTTGCTTCTATCACCAGTCACATCCACAGCTGGGTGTTATTTTCACTTTGGCTCTGTCTCTTCATTCTTTCTGGAGTGATTTCTACACTGATCTCCAGAAGCATATATGTGCACCTACTGACCTGGGGAGTTCATCTTTCAGTGTCATATCTTTCTGCCTTTTCACACTGTTCATGGGGTTCTCAAGGCAAGAATACTGAAGTGGTTTGCCATTCCCTTCTCCAGTGGACCACATTCTGTCACATCTCTCTACCATGACCCGTGTGTTTAGACAAGGCTGTGGTCCATGTGATCAGTTTGATCAGTTTTCTGTGACTGTGGTTTCATTGAAGCAAATTATGTTTGCTTCAATGTCAAACATAATTTAGAAAATTCAAAAGGAGAATGAAAACCTATTTTGTTTTCCTATATTTTTTCTTACTTTCCTGTTTTTCCTGTTTTATTGTCTCCTTTCTGTTTACAAAAATTCCTTCAGAAATTCTTTTCGGTCTACTGGCAAAAATTTCTCTCCTTTGAGTTTTCCTTCATCTTATAAAGTCTTGATTTTCCCTTAATTTCTAAAGACTGTTTTCTCTGAGTATAGAATTCTGAATTTTTTCTTCCAGCCCTTAATAAGTTGTGTTACTTCCTCCTGATCTCCATTAATTCTGATGAGAAATCTGGTATAATTTGAATTGTTTCTCTGACCGGTAAAGTGCCATTTCTCTCTTGTTGCTATCAAGATTTTTACCTTGATCTTTAGATTTTGGAATTTTGACTACAGTGTGTCTTGGTCTGGATTTCTCTGTGTTTATTGTATTTGGAATTTTCTCAGTTTCTTAAAGTGTATAAGTTTATGGCTGTTGCCAAATTTGGGAAGTTTTTCATGACTATTTCAGCCCTGTCCTCTTTCTCTTCTCCTCCCAGGCCTTGATGTGAAAACATTAGATTTTCTGTCATAGTCCCTTGGGTCCCCAAGGTTCTGTTAGTTTTTTTCCAATCTATCATCTCTCAAGTGTTTGTATTGAGTAATTCTTACCGTTTTGTCTTTCAGCTCACAGATGCTACCCTTTTTATGTCTGTATGTCTTTGCTGAGACTTTCTACTTTTTCATTTGTTTTGAGCATATTCATAAACTGCTTGTTGAAACATTTTTTATCATGAGTGCTTTGAAGTCTTTGTCGGACAGTCTAACATCCCTGTCATTTCAGGGTTGAGCTCTGTTTATTATCTTTTGTTCATTCAGTTTTAAATCTTTCTGGTCCTTGGCAAAGTGAGTGGTTTTCGTTTGAAACTTGGACATTCTCATATTACATATGCAACTCTGGATCTTATTTTTTTTTCTTTGTTAATTACTATCCTGAAATTCCAGCACTTCTTTTTACTTTTACTTCTTTAAAAAAAAAAAAATGTATTTATTTGTGGCCGTGCTGGCTCTTTGCTGCTGTGCGGGGCTTTTCTCTGTTGCGGTGAGTGGGGCACTCTCTAGCTGCGGTGGGCAGGCTTCTCGCTGTGGGGACTTCTCTTGTGGAGCGCGGGCTTAAGGGGGGTGGGCTTCCGTAGTTGCATCTCCCAGGCTCGATAGTTGTGGTGGATGGGCTAAGTTGTTCCACAGCATGTGGGATCTTCCTGGATCAGGGATTGAACCCCGTGTCTCCTACATTGGCAGGCAGATTAGAGAATCTGAACCATCAGCAAAGCCCCCTGGATCTTCTCTAAAGCTTCTTTTTCAGCTGCTTTCCACTCCCTCTGCTCTGGCAGGGGAGGCGGGGTGGAGTGGGGGTGTCTGCCAAGTGGAGATAGATGTCCTGCTTTCCCACCTGGCCTTTGCTGGCCTTTGCACCCATGGGTGCTCCTCATTACCGCAGGCGGGGGTGTGGGCACTCCCCTAGCCCCCACTGAAATCTCCCCAGCTGGGGCGGACAGAAGGGCTTGGGTTCCTCTCTTCACCTGGACACATGGCGTGGGAGGAGGAGTGTCCTTGTTACCACTAGGCCAGTGTGATGGGCCCGACTCTCTGCCAGGCCTCCTCTGACAAAACCCCAGTGGGGAGGAGGATAGATGCTTTGTCACTGCCAGCTTGGGGTGGAATTCTGGACTCCCCACGTGTCTCTACAGACACCACCAGAGAGGGGCCTCGTTTCCAGCTGGCAGGGGTGAAAGGCCTGGCTCCCCACTCAGTTTCCCTGACACTAGCCCAGTGGGGACGTTGGAACACCTCATTAGAGTCTGGTGTGGGCGGGGCCGTGTTTTCTTCTGTGTGTTTAGTTAAAGTAGGGCAGCGATTGTCTAAAAGTTTTCTGTCTTGCTTGGCTGCCCTTTCCTGGTCCTTTGGCTCGGGAGGCAGGTTTTTGTTGGGCTTTTGTTTTTCTGTGCCTGTTGGCATTTTCAAATACCAGCTTTTCCACCTCCAAGTCTGGGATGTGTGTGTGTTAGTGGCTCAGTCGTGTCTGGCTCTTTGTGACCTCATGGACTATAGCCCTCCAGGCTCCTCTGTTCCTGGAATTCTCCAGGCAAGAATATTGGAGTGGGTTGCCGTTTCCTTCTCCAGGGGATACACGAGGCAAAAGAAAACCCAGCGAACTGGCGGATGTGCAATTCCTTGGGTCCTGAGGTCCCTACTCAGCCCACCTGCTTCTTTCCCCCTTTAAGAATCTTCTTATATTGTTGTTGTTGTTCCTTGTTCAAGTCTCTAAGTCGTGTCCGACTCTTTGTGACCCCATGGCCTGCAGCACGCCTCGCTTCCCTGTCCTTCACCATCACCCAGAGCTTGCTCAGACTCATGTCCATCGAGCCGGTGATGCCATCTAACCATCTCATCCTCTGTCGCCCCCTTCTCCTCCTGCCCTCCATCTTTAGCTTTATATAAAGCATTCATAATTTTCAGCTGTACTTAGTGGGAGGAATAGGGAAAAGTACATGGACTCTATCTTTCCAGAAGCAGAAATGTCTCCCTGTGATATTTTTGCAACTTCCTGTGAGTCTATAATCATTTTGAAGTTAGAAGTTTAAAAGAAATTTAAACATAGATGTCTCACCAATTCAAGTGTAAGAATCTGAGACAGTTACTCTAGGAGAAGAAGCCTGTTCATCGATTTACATTAAAGTGTGATAAACTCCAAAAGACAGCAGCTCAGCGGGAGGGGTGGGGGTGGGTGGGGGAGGGGTGGGGAAGGTGGGGGAGGGGCTGATGTCACCAGGAGTACATTATCCAGGCAGCCCTGCCCTAAGCACTGGGGGCTGGCTGGGCCGGCAGCTGGGGACAGACGTGTGGGGCTGTGTCGCAGAAGATCACCAAGCACTTTTCACATCAGTTCAGTTCAGTCGCTCAGTTGTGTCTGACTCTTTGTGACCCCATGGACTGCAGCACGCCTCGCTTCCCTGTCCTTCACCATCGCCCGGAGCTTGCTCAAACTCATGTCCGTCGAGCCGGTGATGCCGTCCAACCATCTCATCCTCTGTCGTCCCCTTCTCCTCCTGCCCTCACTCTTTCCCAGTATTCAGTCTTCAATATAAGGCCTCATTACCGCTCCCCCGTGGGGGTCCTCCAGGGCCGGCCCAGGAGGCACACAGCTGCTGCCTGTTAGAGCTGGAAGGGTCCTTGGGGACCATCCGCCCAGCCCCCACCCTGCAGCAGGAAGCGAGGCCACGGCCCCGCAGCTCCAGCCAGGCGGTGGAAGCCGGCCCGAGGCAGGCCGTCTGGCTGCGAGGGAGGCTGGGCTGGGGAGAGGCCCGCAGAGGGGGCCCAGCTGGCCAGCCGGACTCCTGACTGGGGCAGCCAGGAGCATCTGGAAAGCATCACTCACTTTGACCAATCGGTGTTTAAAGGCCAGACAAAGCCACAGTGAGCACAGCCGGGTTTTCTCCCCCTTCCAAGTCGAACAGCACATCTGGGTGTTTCATTTTAGCTCACGGTCGCTTGCTGCCACAGATTGCCTTAGCGGGTGGTGGGGGACGGGAGCCTCTTGCCATCAGAGGACAGAGTTACCCACCTTTAACTCCCAGGGCTAGGCTGATTTCACAAAAACAGAAATTCACACCTGCCTAAAGAAAACTGGAAACGGATGTTCAGATTTCAATTTGTATTCTAATTCTGAACCAGGCCCTGGGGCGAGATGGGGTGGGAGGGGGCCTTGGATAAAAGTGAGATTAAGTCCCTGCCCCAAGCTGTCTGCCATCTTGTGGGATACAGGAAAGAGAATGCGGGCCGCGTGGAAATCAGGGCACTTGTTCAAAAGGACGACCGCACACCTGCAGTCTCTTCCTTGGGGTCCCTTCTGTGACCCCAGCCTCCCCTGGATCACCTCCAGTCCCACCAGCCACAGCCTCACCCGCCCTTCCCACACTGTGCTCTGGGGGCTTGGTCCTGGGTCTCTTCTCCCTCCACTCTCTCCTGGACAAATTCCACCTCCCCCTGTGGCCCCAGTTACCATCTCTTTACCACTCACCCCCCACCACCAATTCACAGCCCCAGGCAAGCCCTTCCCTCTAAACCCAGACATACGCATCCAACATGGCTTCTTGGGTGTTTTCAGGGTCCTCAGGGCTCAACCTGTTTAAAAATACATGCATTGGGGCTTCCATGGTCGTCCAGTGGTTAAGACACTTGCACTACCCCTGCAGGGGGTACGGCTTTGACCTCTGGTTGGGGGACCAAGATCTCGAATGCCACACGGCATGGCCAAAAAGGAAAAAAAATAACAAAGCTACATGTATCCTGTTGTAGGCTGAACTGTGTCTTTCCAAAATTCATCTGTTGAAACCCTGACCCTCAGAACGTGACCGCACTTGCAGGTGGGGTCTTTGAAGAGGTGATTAAGTTAAAATGAGATCGTTAGGGTGGGTCCTAATGCAATATGAAAGTCAAAGTCGCTCAGTTGTGTCCGACTCTTTGTGAACCTGTGGACTATACAGTCCATGGAATTCTCCAGGCCAGAACACTGGAGTGGGTAGCCTTTCCCTTCTTCAGGGGATCTTCTCAACCCAGGGATCAAACCCAGGTCTCCCGCACTGGAGGCGATTCTTTAGCAGCTGAGCCGCCATGGCAGCCTGGTGTCTTTCTAAGAAGAGGAGATCAGGACAGAAAGGAGGATGGCTGTGTGAGGACTCAAGAAGACGCCCATCTGTGGGCCCAGGAGAGAGGTCTCAGCAGGAACCAGCCCTGCAGCCACTGTGACCTTGAACTTCCGGCTTCCAGCACCTGGAGACGACAAGCGTGCCTAGATCTGCGTTGCGTTTCAGCTCCCTCAGCCTGCAGTCTTTGTGACGGCAGCGCTAGCAGCTAATACACAGGCTTTCACCCCCACCTGGCTCGCCTCCTGTGTCTCTGTCCTTTGTGAAGGACACCTCCACCAGCTAACGGCTCGAGCCAGAAAGAAGCTAAAGGTTCCTCTGCTTCCTCCTTATCTGTGCTGCCCACAGTTGTCCGCAGCCACTCCACGTTGTTGTTTAAAGTGTGTATTTATTTATTTTTGGCTGCGCTGGGTCTTGGGGGCGGCACACGGCTCTCCGTTGCTGTGCAGAGCCTTTCTCCGGTTGCGGGGAGTGGAGGCTTCTCTCCGCTGTGGTCCTCGGGCTTCTCCCTGCCTTGGCTTCCCTTGTCGCGGAGCTCCAGCCCTAGAGCGTGGGTAGTTACGGCCCACAGGCTTAGCTCCCCTGCGGCAGGTGGCGTCTTGGTTCCCAGGCCAGGGATTGAAGCCGTTTCCCCTACATTGGAAGGCAAATTCGTAACCCATGGACCACCAGCGGAACCCCCTACATGGCTCTTAAATCATTAACTTCTCTCCATGTCTTCAGTGACCATCCCCCAACACTGACTGACCGCACAGTAGCCAGAACTGCCAAGCTTGGTGTTTCTCAGCAGCTGGAGCCTCAGTGGGCACAACCCTACATGGCCAGGTGGGTCAGCACTTTGTGGCAACGGGGGCCTGCATGTGGGTGCCACCCAGACATCCCTCCATAAGCCACAGACCGTGACCCAGAATGCACACTGCTGTGGTGTTTGGAAATCACACCAGGAACTTGGGTATTACCCCCAGTTCACACCTCTTATAGTCATAGAAGGCATGCGTGCCTGCTCAGTCATGTCAACTCTTTGCGACCCCATGAACTGTAGCCCATCAGGCTCCTCTGTCCATGGGATTTTTTTAGCCAAGAACACTGGAATGAGTTGCCATTTCCTCCACCGGGGGATCTTCCTGACCCAGGAATTGAACCCACGTCTCCCACATCTCTTGCATTGCAGGTGGATTCTTTACCTGCTGAACTTTTGGGGGAGCCCCCATAGTCATGGTGTAATTTCAGAATGAGGTGTTTAGGAGAGTAAGTGTTCCCTACTTAGGGCTCCTCTCAAGTCAGAAAGTCCCACCCTGGACTCCCAGGATGCTGTCCCCATTAACCCAAATGTGTCTCCTGGGAGGAAGTGCGAGGCTGAGGCTCGTTCACCAAGCATCTTCCTGAGCGTTTCCTGGTGTGTTGCCAAGATCCTGGCCTCTGGTTCATTGAAATGAATGGAATGTCCACGTGATTCACGTGTCTGGGTGCTTTCTCTCCAGGCCTCTGCAGGATCGTTTCACACAGGCACAGGACGCCAGCAAGCCAGGGGCACGAACAAGTAGGAGAGAAGACAGACTAGAAGCTTGCAACCGTCAGCTCTAGAAAGATGCTGTTTACAGCAAGTATTAGGTCTGTGGTCTGAATCACCGATGGGAGCCTAACCCGGAATCCTGGTCTAGGAGGGGGGTGCAGGGAAGAGAGAGATGGGGCCCTTCTCTGCCAAACCCTGCCCACAGCAGCCAGGCCTGTCTCCTAGGACCCACTCTCGCCTGCAGGAGGTGGGCTGTGAACACGGAGAAGCTGCCAGGCGTCCCGTGACAGACATACACAGTGCAAGCCGCAGACCCAAAGGAAGGAAGGAGGGAGCTGGTCCGAACAGAGACCAAAAATATTGACGCTCAAGTGCGCACACCGAAAGATAAAGAAGAGGGGGTTGCCAGGCAGGCTGGATGGACAGACAACCGCGAAACGGTCTCGTATGGGGTGGGGGTTGGAGTACAACTGGAGCAGGATGGGTGAGGGCCCACTGGAAGGTGGCTGCAGCGACAGGCAGGAGCCCGGCCACGGAGGGCTTGGACCACGCCCGCCTGCTCCAATGTTACACAGAGGGATGCCCAGAGGCTGGGCAGAGGGACCGGTCAGCTATGTGTAAAGAAGCTTAAGGGACTCCTGGTGGCCCAGTGGTTAAGACTCTGCCTTCCAACTCGGGGGACGTGGGTTCAATCCCTGGTCAGGGAACTGAGATCCCACATGTCTTAGGGCAACTAAGCCTGAGTACTGCAACTACCGAGCCCACGCACCCTGGAGCCTGTGTGCTGCCTCTAGAGAGTCCGTGTGCTGCAACGAAAGATTCCACGTGAGGCAAGGAAGATACCACGAGCTGCAGCCAGGACCGTACTCAGCCAAACAGACAAAGAAACCCAAAAAGAAGCTTGGACCTCACAGACTTACAGAAGGAGCTCTTGGTTGCCAGGTGGAAGGGTTGGGGGAAGGGATAGTTAGAGAGTTTGGGATGGACGTGTGCCCACTGCTGTATTCAAAGTGGATAACCAACAAAGGCCCACTGTATAGTCAGGGAACGCCGCTCAATGTTATGTGGCAGCCTGGATTGAAGGGGAGTTTGGGGCAGAATGGGTACATGTGTATGTACGACTGAGTCCCTCTGCTGTCCATCCAAAACTGTCACAACATTGTTAACTGGCTATACTACAACATAAAATAAAAAGTATAAAAAATAAAAATAAAAAGAAGCTTGGCCCCATGGCCCTTGTATTTTCAAATGACAACCTCAGTTTGCCCATCTGTCAAATGGGGATAATAAGAGAATGTGCCTCATGGGGCTCGGTGCAGATTGATGAGTTGATACCACTAGACATGCTCAGAATAGTGCCTGGCACACACAGCGTAAGTACAGATCAATATATATCGTGTCACTGGGACAGGCCCTGGGTGGCAGGCTCCGGAACACTGTGCTCTTGTGATTGATGGCCTCCTTGCTGAGGGAAGTCAGGGCCGCCCAGCACGAAGCTGTTCACTGCACGTGACGCCAGACCAAGGGGCGAATGGTGGCCCGGATGCCACCCACTGCAAATTGGCCAAACCGAATGCCTGGACATGGGGCCACACCCATCCAGAGAGTGGACGCCCTTTTCCAACTTGCCAAGCCTTCCATCGGGAGAGGCAGCTGGGGACTTTCTTTAATTTGTGCCTGATTTCCTGGGGTCCCTGGGAAAGGCCAAGAGGGCTCCCTTGTCACTACCGTTTAGGGTGAGGGCTGGAAGCTAAGCGGACATCTCAGTGTGGGGTTCGGGGTAGGGAGGTGAATTAGGAGGGAGGCCCCCCACCTCGACCCCCCAGGTCAAGGCCCCTTCTAGGGGGCACGCTTCCAGGGCCAGGTGCAGGCCAGTGGAATCCCACAATAAACTAGAACCCACAGAACTTCAGAAGTGAGTGTCCCCAATGAGTGTCTCCAGCTCCAGACTGAGCTTCGTGTTCAACAAAGAACTTAGAGTCAAAGAAGCCTGGATTCAGATCTCAGCGTCCCCAGGCCGCTGGGGCCGGGGCCTGACCTGCTAGGGCTCAGCTTTCTCATCTAGAGCGTGGCGTGATGATAACAGCTCCCCCGGCGCCTAGCAACAAGACGTGAAAAAGGCACAGATGGCAACCAGCGCGGTGCCCAGCGAGGAGTGGATGCCCCAGAAATACCAGCAACTCACAGTCCATCCAAGGCAGGGAAACATGCACAAATAGTTTCCACCCATCCCTAAAATCCACGAGAAGGTCGTAATTTGGCCAGAGGTTCATTTTAATTAGCTAGCAGCAGGAAAGATGGATTCAGGAATGTGAGTGCTTGATGATTTCCCCAGGTGGTAGGGGAAAATATGAAATGACAAAAACAAACCAAGAAACATTCTTGAGGGGGAAAAAGAGAGAGAAAGGGCCCTGTTACTAGCGCTGCCTAAATATAGCAGAGTGTATTTTTGTAGATGGCAAAAATGGTGTCCAGGCTGGGGAAGAAAATGCTGCCTCTTCCCAAGTTTTCCCACTTGCTCTTTCATGAATCAAGGTGTCCAGGCACGTCTGGAAGCGTCCAGTTGAGGGAGTGTCAGCTTGTCAGCCTGACCGCTGGTCACCAGCCAGTGCAGAGGGACGAAGCCTAACCATTTTCCAACCCTTCCCATCAGACCCAACGTAGCGATCAGACTGGGAGACCTTGTTCTTTCTTTTTTTTTTTAATTTTTATTGGCGTGTAGTCACACTACAATGTTGAGTTAAGTTTCTGCTGTACAGCAAAGTGACTCAGCTGCACATATACAGGCATCCCTTCTCTGGATTTCCTTCCCGTCTAGGTCGCCACAGAGCGCTGACCAGAGCTCCCCGTGCTGTGCAGCCGGTTCTCATCAGTTACCTGTTTAATCATAGTGCTGGGAGACCTTGTTCTTTCTCACCTCCATGGGGCTTTTCTTTTCATCTGCATTTTAAAAAGGAAAAGATGAACAGGAACTCCACAAAGGGGCTTCAGAGGCAGAATTTGGTCAAAGAGTTTCACAAACAAACAGGCGGCCTGCAGCCTTTCAAGCCCCTAATTGGGAACAGGTTAGGGGAGGCGGAGCTGGGAGGCCATGTGGTTCCCGACAGCGGCCTTGTCCTCGGAATTCTTTTGCTCTGATTTCGACATAAGCCATAACACCACCATGCAGAACCAATTAAAGTGGCTCCTCAGAGGGGGCCGAGCCTCGGGTAGGTCCGGGTGGCTGGAGGGGACGCCCTGGGACAGCCTCCTCTGTGGGGGGCCACCCCCCACCACTGTCCTCCCAGAGGAAAACCGCAGGCGTTTATCATGAGTTCGCTGACAAGCTGGAGCATTCTGTGGGTGGCCAAGAAGGTGATGACCTAGGAACTGACCGCTGGTTGGGAGCAACCAGGGCATCAGCCATTTGGAAAGGGCAGTGGTCCATTTACACGATATGAGGGGAGAGTGGGAAATTCCCCTTCCAGATAGCAACCTTTGGCTGCAGAAATGACCTTCAGTGCCAAATTCAAGAGAAGTGCTGCGTGGGGAGGGCGGGGTTTTAGGGTGGGTGGGAGCTGCTGAGGGGTGGAGTCTGTTTGGCATCTGATTAAATAAAGCATCCAAGAGCTCTTTCAGCAAACATCAGTGGGTGCCAACGTCGTGTCAAATCCTGACTCCGCCGTTGACCCACCAAGTGACCTCGGACCACACCCTCGCCGACCCCGGCCTTGATTTCTCACCTGCAAATGGGTGTGATTATAGTGTGCAGCCCACAGGTTGTAGTCAGGCTGCACACGAACCAGTTCAAGCAAAATGCTTTGGAAAGAGCAGGGGTGCAGCAAGCATCAGATTCCACTAGAGGGGTCACCATGTTGACAAAACCACACTGAGCTGGCAGCTTTGCCTCCTGGGTATCATGGGCACACTGGTAGAGCAGCAGGTTTAGGGAAATTCACCCAACAAATATTTAGTTCCTAGCTGCTTTCTAAGGCAAAGATTCATGTAGTCAAAGCTATGGTTTTTCCAGTAGTCAGGTATGGATGTGTGAGTTGGACTGTAAAGAAGGCTGAGCACCGAAGAATTGATCCTTTTGAACTGTGGTGTTGGAGAAGACTCTTGAGAGTCCCTGGGACAGCAAGGAGATCCAACCAGTCCATCCTAAAGGAAATCAATCCTGAATATTCATTAGAAGGACTGAAACTGAAGCTCCAATACTTTGGCCACTGGATGCAAAGATCTGACTCATTGGAAGAGACCCTGATGCTGGGAAAGATTGAAGGCGGGAGGAGAAGGGGACAACAGAGGATTAGATGGTCCTCTGGAGGAGGACTCCAACCAGGACAGGGGCCAGGGGACGAGGGGACTAAATCAGAGAGAAAAGGGCCAGCATTTGACAGCTGTGAGAGCGGCACAGGCAGGGGAGGGGGAGGCCAGGAATGATTTCCAGATTTCCAGCACAGGACGAGGCGGTGCCTTTCCTCTACGTGGCGTCTACAGATAGCAGAGCGGGTTTGGAGGAAATGGTGACTTTCGTCTGGACGTGTCGAGTTTGAGAAGCTTGTGGACAGCCCCGTGCAGAGAGCTCTAGTGGCTGATGGGACAGGCCGGAGGAGGTGGGAGGTGGGTGTGCCATTTTGGCTGCAGGATATTTACTACCACCCAGTGACTCCTTCCCCCAGGACACTTCATCCCAGTCCTCCTGATCCCGGCTGGGAGAGAGGAGGAGTATTGCAACATCCCGAGGTGATTTATAGGGAAAACGTCTTGTGTGTTTGTTTCTCAGCACTGCCTTCCAAGTGGGAATCTAAAACCCCACATTCTGATCCGAAGTGTAATTTCCAGTCATTTCCACCAACAACATTTGGTTCTTATTATCAAAAGATACTCACACAGATGTAGCATTAAAATCTTGGCTTCAGTGGATAAAGAAAACAAGATAATCTAAAGTATTGCAGCAACTCTCAGACATTTACGATTCCAAGAAATGGTTGTTGGAAAACTGCTCTAGAATATCCATTTCCCAGTGTGTTTCTGGGTGGAAGGAAGACAGCCAGTTGGTGAATTTCAGGCTGTTGAACTGAACTCTCAATCGGGAAGGTCCTAGGGCCTTAGACAGTGAATTCCTTGGAGACAAAGACCCGGGCATTTCCCCCTGGCATCCCCCAGACCTGACCCACAGGCAGGCATACCCACAGGGCTCACTAAGTGTGTGTTGACTGAAAAAAGAAACAGCTGAATCCCGTGGTTAGGACATGCTAGGTTTTCTCATTTGACATTTCCTTTCAAAGGCTCTGAGGGCTTAAGTTACAGGGAGAGGCGGCTTCTCTAAGTCAGAAATGGAAAAATATTTATACGGAACTGATGTTTTGAACTTTAATGGAGAACTTTATCTTTCCTATGTCAAATTCTGTATTAGTGGTTTGAGGTCCCTTCAAATCCCAGTAACTGGTGTGGTTTTCCCCATTCATGAGTCCTGGATATCCTGAAAGCACTTTTTTTTTCAATGTAGTAATAGCTAATATTTGTGAAGTATATCTTATGTGCCAAGGACTTTAATGAATTATCTCGTTTAATCCTAACAACAGTTCTGGAATGATGACATGCTTATTATATACAGACCTCGTGACTCAGCCTTGGGAAATGTAGGCAATTTTTCCAAGAGCCATCGCTAGTGAGAGGCAGAGCTGGTGTTTGAGCCTAAGGGATGTGACCCCAGGGCCCAATTACCCACTGTTCCTGGTGCTTCATGGCAACTCACTCCCAGTATTCTTGCCTGGAAAATCCCATGGATAGCGGAGCCTGGTGGGCTGCAGTCCAGGGGCCGCAAAGAGTCAGACACGACTGAGTAACTGAACACGGCACACCTGGTGTTCCTGTGCTGACAGTGAGTTGGGGGCAGGTGGGATGGGTCTTCATAAACACTCACCTGCTGACTCTTCTTTTGGTAACCCTGAGCTAGGTGGTGTTATGGTCCCATTTTACAGCTGGGAAAACTGAGCCTTGCAGAGGTTAAGCTGCCTGACACAACAGGGACTTGAACCTGGGTCTGAGGATGCCAGCGTGCCCCTTTGTCTTCCCATCAGCCCCAGCGCTGTGCTCCTCCCTCTGCGGCCCCCGACACCCCTCCTTGCCCGAGACCTACCCACGCTCCATCAGACAGCAGGTCTCCATCAGGTCCTTCTGGGGCACCCACGCTGAGAGGGGTCTGCTTCAGCCCCGGGAATCTCCAGGACCCTGTAGGATCTCAGTGGAATGTGGCCACACCATGTGTGGATCAAGAGGCAAAAGGCATGGAGCACCTGCAGCTGATTCTTCGTGAAGGCAGCCTGGGTCCCAGCACACATCCTTCCTTTCGGCATCTCCCGTGCTGTTCGTCCTGCGCGCCTGGCCACGTGGACACAATCGAGCGACCGATCCATGCGATCCCTCTTAGGAGGCTGGCTTGCTTGGCAGGTCTGAGTCAAGGTCAGGGAAGCCTGTCTTCCTCCCTTGTGGTGCCTCAGTGACGAGCCAGCCCACCCCCCCCCCGCCCCACCCACCTGCCCCAGCGTGCAGCTGGCCTCTTGCAGCACAGAAGAGAGGACTGGGCTCCCCGAAAACAGCCTCAGATGATGCAGGAAGCTCCCTTCTATGGCACGAGCACCAGGAGCCCATTCTCACCATCTGCCCTCCGCCTCACTGTCATGGGATCCAGGAGTGTCGGTTTACGGAGGCCTCTGTGGACCAGGCCTCAACACAGACATTGCATGGAGTCGTCCCATCGGCCCAGCCAGGTGAGCAGGTTTATCTCCAATTTACAGGTGAAAGGGGAAGTCCAAAGTGGGCTTTGGGACCACACAGCCCAGACGCTCAGTTGGTGGTGGTGGTGGTGTTCAGTCGCTCACAGTCGTATCCTACTCTTTGCGACCCCATGGACTGCAGCACGCCAGGCTTCCCTGTCCTTCACCAACTCCCAGAGCTCGCTCAAACTCATGTCCGAGTTGGTGATGCCATCCAACCATCTCATCCTGTCGCCCCCTTCTCCTCCTGCCTTCAATCTTTCCCAGCATCAGGGTCTTTTCCAATGAGTCAGCTCTTTGTATCAGGTGGCCAAAGTATTGGCGCTTCAGTTTCAGTCCTTCCAATGAATATTCAGGGTTGATTTCTTTTATAATTGACTGTTTTGATCTCCTTGCTGTCCAAGGGACTCTCAGCTCAGCTCAGTACTGCCTGGTTTTGAGCAAATCCCTTCACCTCTCTGGGCCTTGGTTTGTTCATCTCATCAGCAAAATGGGTGCAATACAAGGGTTCTTCATCTGGGTCCACAGATTCCTGAGAGACCCTTGGAAAGGATAGAGGGGTCCCATAAAAGAGGATGGGAAAAGTTACCTCTTTATTTCCACCAACCTATAACTGAGGTGTAGCAGTTCCTCCACCAACACCTCCAGAGGCACCAGACTGACTCCCAGGAGAAGTCACAGTCCTGCAAAGGCCTGGGTGGTCAATGCCAAGCCCGCTCCCCCCTCCCCTCCCCTCCCCCACTCTGCTCCAGCCTCCTGGACCCCTCGAGCAGCCTCCCTCCTCAGGACCCACGCACTTGCTGTTTCCTCTGCCTGGGAAGGTTTTGGTCCTCAGGCCTCCAGATTATGTCAGCATCTTCTCGCTGAAGTCTTCCTGCAGTCGTGGACGCTGTGAGGCCTTGTCCAGACCCCTCTGCAGGAGTGGAGGACAGTCGTGGAGGCTGTGAGGCCTTGTCCAGACCCCTCTGCAGGGGTGGAGGACAGTCGTGGACGCTGTGAGGCCTTGTCCAGACCCCTCTGCAGGGGTGGAGGACAGTCGTGGACGCTGTGAGGCCTTGTCCAGACCCCTCTGCAGGAGTGGAGGACTGGTCCCCTGACTGCTGAGAGGCAGCCTTGGCTCTCAGCCCTTTGGAGGATTGTCTCTGCATCCCAGGTGGCTCAGTTGGTAAAGAATCTGCCTGCAATGCAGAAGATCCTGGTTCAATCCCTAGGTCGGGAAGATCCCCTGGAGAAGAAAATGGGAGCCCACTCTAGTACCGTTGTCGTGGTACATCTCATCGACAGAGGAGCCTGGCAAGCTACAGTCCGTGGGGTCACAAAGAGTCAGACATGTCTGAGCGACTAAACCACCTCCAGCACCATCTTCTGAAGAAAACCTCCTGTTTGAGGACGTGTGTCCTTCCAAGGCAGCCTCATCCAATGACCGATCAACACAGGGTACGAAAGTCAGATCTGAGACAATTCTGAAGGCTCATCTGTGTCCTCAGCTCCCTGGGGGTTGGCTGAGGCTTTTGGCCTGAATCTCAGTTCAACTTCTCCCAATGCCCAATCCTGCTTCTCCTCCTCCTCCTCCACTTGGGGATCCCAACTGCACTCCCCAGTAAATACCCGCACCCTAATCTCCAAATTGAACGTCCCAGGTGGCACGGGAGGTAAAGAACCTGCCTACCAATGCAGAAGACATAAGAGTAATGGATTCGATCCCTGGGTTGGGAAGATCCCCTGGAGGAAGGCATGGCAACCCACTCCAGTGTTCTTGCCTGGAGAATCCCCACAGACAGAGGAGCCTGGTGGGCTACAGTCCATGGAGTTGCAAAGAATGGCCCACAACTGAAGTGACTTAGCACACACACACAGCATCTACAAATCCGAGCCTGCTCCCCTGAGAGCTGAGTGACCCTGGTCACCCCACCTAAGATTGCAGACCCTCTCCACACTCACTGATGAGCCCTCCTTCCCGGGTTGCTGGCACCCATCACCATCCACAGGCCCAGATTCACTTGTCTGTTGTCTGTCCTCCCACCAGAATGCAGGCTCCATAAGCACAGGGTCTTATTTTGCCATTTCACCGCCCAGAACAGTGTCAGGCGCCATAACATCCACTCAGAATTCGTGGAATGAACGGTAGTGAGTAGCCACACCGTCCTTGACTTGTGGTCAACAAAATCCTCCACATCCTCTCTCTCTCCACGCTCTGTCGACTCTGACCTTCCAAGCTTGTATAATTGACCTCGGGGCCTGACTCCAGATCTGGACAATGTATCACGGCTAAATCCCATCCTGCTGATTCTCTGGGTCCTGGGTCTGGCTCTAATATGCTGAAGACCTGAGAAGCAATTATTTTTTAAAATTTTTATTGGAGTATAATCGCTTTATGCTGCTGTGCGAGTTTCTACTGTACAGCAAAGTACACCAGCCATACATGTACACATATCTCTCCCTCTTGGACTTCCTTCCCAATCAGGTCACCACAGTGCGTTAAGCAGAGCTCGCTACGCTCTCAAATTGGGATTTGGGTGTTGGAGAAGACCCTTGAGAGTCCCCTGGACTGCAAGGAGATCACATCAGTCCATCCTAAAGGAGATCAGCCCTGAGTATTCACTGGAAGGACTGATGCTGAACCTGAAGCTCCAATCCTTTGGCCACGTGATGCAAAGAACTGACTCATTGGAAAAGACCCTGATGCTGGGAAAGACTGAAGGCAAAAGGAGAAGTGGGCAGCAGAGGATGAGATGGATAAATAGCATCACTGACTCAATGGACATGAATTTGAGCAAACTCTGGGAGATAGTGAAGGGCAGCCTGACATGCTGCATCATGGGGTCACAAAGAGTCGGACGTGACTTAGCAAATGAACAGCAACAACAACCTGTGCTCTACAGTATGCTGAGAAGCATGCATTTTAGAACTTCATCCAGGTCATCATTAAAAATGCTGGTATAAAAAATAAAATGCTGCACAGAACAAAATAGCTCTCCTAGTCATCTTCTTGGTAACGTTCATGTCTGCTTGTGTTGATCTCGTCGTGTATTTATTTGCTGGTTTATTTCCGTCCCCGACGAGCCTGCACGTCTTGTTAACAGCTGTAGCCCGGGGCTTGGCACAGTGCCTGGCATGCTGTGGGCTTTTGAAAAACACGCATCAAATGAATGAACCGTGCTCCCCTTTACAGAATGCAAGCCGCTTGGGGCAGAAGTCACATCCCACCACCTTTGAATCTGCCAGGAAGAGGTCTTTCGGCCTTAATACATCAGTTGTGGGGCTGGAAGAGGAGCACAAGCGTGGCTGTGACTCGGGCGGTGTTGTGCTGGCCTCTTGGCCCCATCACCCCCAGAGGCGGGTGTCACGTTCGCACGCACAGGCCTGGCTGGCCAGGCTCTCTGACCCCAAGGGGGCACCTCTCAGGGAGCACTACAGGGACAGGCTGCCTGGTACTCCCTGCGGCTCCCAGAAATGCTGGTCCTTGGACTTCCAGTGCCATCCCCTGGATCTCTAAGGGAGCCCCGTGGAGTCAGCCACAGCTGTCTCTGTCGTCAACCAAGTCACTATGATCAGGAAGCACCGTGTGCCTGGACTGTCATTTTCCCCCTCGTGAGCTTTTCCCCAGCAGCTCTTCAGTTATCACACACACAAGACCTCAGTGGGTTCACCCACTTGCTCTCTCGATGTGCCCTGAGTATGTCTGAACACTGGGTGGACCAGCTCAGCTTATGAAACTCACGCCCCCTCCTTTATCAATCTCATGCAACAAATACCTGTCACATACTGTTTAGGGCTCCAGGAACAGAGCCAAAGAAAGCCAAGTCCCTGACTTTAAGGAACATACATTCTAGTGGCAGGGGATAAATATATGCATCAGGCAATATGTGCTGTGGGAAAAAAATAAAGCAGGAGAGGAGGGAGCAGGAACCATGGAGGAGGGGTGTTCCATTTTATTTAGGGGGCAGAAAGGGCCTTGTCTCAAAAGAAGGTAGCTTTTGAGATGAGTCCCTAAGGAGTTGACAGAGCTGGCCACGGTGATATTCAGAGAAAGAATGACTTAAGCTGAGGGAACAGCTGGTGCAAAGGCCCTGAGGCAGGAGTGTGCTTGGCACGCTCAGTGGATAGCAGGGAAGGGAGCAGGGTTGGAGTGGAATGAGAGGGGGTGGTGGGGGATCAGAAGGTAGAAGAGGAGATCAGAGGGACAGACAACAGGCCATGAGTTCAGCCGGGCCTCGGAAGACAAGCAGCTTCACTCTACTTGAGCTGGAAACCATTGGAGGGTTTGAAGGACAGTCTGACTTGCACTTGAACTTGGTTTCCGGGGCTGCGGTGTTGAGAATACGTGGGCGAGGACAAGGGGAGAAGCAGGGGTGTATCAGTGAGAAGGCTAATGCAGTTATCTACGCAGGAGATAGGGCTTAGCCAAGAAGATGGTAAGAAGGGGTCAGATTTTTTATATATGTTGAAGTCCAGCCAACAGGATTTGCTGATGGAATTGGATGTGGGATGAGAGAGAGAGAAAGTCTAAGGATGAAGCCACACGATTTGGCCTGAGCAGCTGGAAGGATGGGTCTGCCGTCGACAGAGTTGGAAAGGAGTTCAGAGGAACAAGTCTGGGATAGAGCTGTCTGGACATAGGCTTTCTGGACACAGGCTTTCTAACCATCTGTTAGCCGTCCAAGCGGAGCTATCAAGTCAGCATTTGAAGCCGAGCCTGGGGCTCAGGGCAGAGGTCAGGCTAGAGAGCTATATTAGAGATCTGTCCCCCACGTCCACTCTCTGAGGTTCTGCTAACCAGCCCTCTGGGCACTCTGTTGGGGGTCCGCCTGTGGGACTTGGGGGTCAACGCCTGGTTCCAGACCTTGAGAAAATCACTCCTATGCCCTAAGTCTCAGTTCCACAACCGGGAAATACAACTAGCAGTACTGCTGTTTAGTCACTGAGTTATGTCTGACTCTTTTGCAACCCCATGGACTGTAGCCCACCAGGCTCCTCTGTCCATGGGATTCTGCAGGCAAGAATACTGGAGTGAGTTGCCGTTCCCTTCTCCAGGGGTCAAACCGGTGTGTCCTATATTGGGAGGTGGATTCTTTACTACTGAGCCACCAGAGAAACCCCAAACTAGCAATAATACACTACAGATTCGTGAAAGTTTTAATCACTGAATATGCCTTGTCAGTACTGCTCTGGCCTCAACGAGCACAGCACATACAGATGCTATTTTGCTGGGTGTTTTTGTTGTTGCTGCAAGGCCACCACTCTTTGGACCAATGGTTAACTCTGGGCCATATCCCCCTGGCTACATCGAAAGGGACCAGGGTTGGGGCTGTGACCTCTGGACTGCCATTTGAAAGGATGACCTGGTTTAGTCAGACTCCCTGGGTGTGAATTTGAGTTG
Organism: Bos indicus; assembly: GCF_029378745.1. Taxonomy (NCBI): domain Eukaryota; kingdom Metazoa; phylum Chordata; class Mammalia; order Artiodactyla; family Bovidae; genus Bos; species Bos indicus. The sequence continues at coordinate 116,359,623 of NC_091764.1, read as the reverse complement.
GGAATGAGGAAACTGGGGCCATCGGTGGTGGATCTGGAGCCAAAAGGCCCTTCTGGGTCACTTTCCACATGAGCAAGCCGAGGACAGCATGACCTTGAGTATGAGACTTCATGGGGGCTGGCTGGACTCTGCTTCCATCCCAGGGAGGCCTGGAAGGCCGTCAAGCCTATCCCCAATCCCCTGAGTTCCGACTGGACATCGGGTCAACAAAGGCGTATTTGTTGAGCCCAAGAGCCTCAGTGGGAACCTTACGGGGTGAGGAGTTCTCGGTCAGCTTGCTGTGGAGGGGATGGCTCCAGCTGCTTCTGTCTCCAGCGGGCTCTGGAATGTTCCGCCCCCAGCAATTGTGGACAATAGGGTTGAAGTCTTTTCGAGCCCTGTTAGAACAAGTGGGTTCGGAAGCTCTCTAGAACTTCTGGTAAAAAAGAGAAGACCCACTACATCACAGGCCTCCCATTCTCCCACCTCCCTACGCACGTCCACACACTGGGGCCACAGCCAGCACTAGCACTGACCCCGGAGGCGCCGGTCTCATCTTCCATCTGGCAGAAGAAACCAGGGAGGCAGACATCCCACCCACAGGATGAGCGAAACCAGCTTTGCTGGCTCTGGGCAGAGGGGTAACCAGTTTCCAGGATGCAGCAGTATCAACCTGGGGCTGACCCCTGGGCCCCGCGAGGTGGGGGTAAGCACAGAGGGGTAAGCCCCACCCTGAAACTACTTCCTCCTCAGAGCTCGGTCTTGCTCCCAACCAGGCTTATTCCACATTCTTTTCATCCATGTGTTAACATCATGCACACACTCTGGACGTGATCAAGAAGGTGCCTTGTTCGGAAAGTGTACCTAAAAGGCGCCTGCTTCATATCCCACTCCACCCTGCAGACCACCACCCGCCCACATGACCAGGCAAGAAGCAAGGGGACCTGTCATTGCCTCACTGTGCCAACACTGCAGACTGGCTGTCACAGCCTGTTATGCCCACAGCCTCCACGGCAGCCCCGTCTATGTGCCTGGAGAGACCAGAGACGCACGGGGAAGGAGCTGGTGCAGGCCATGCAGAAACGCCCCCTGCTGGTGGACATTGGTGTGGGCAGCCAGCACCCTCACTTCCCGCTGCCTCGTAGCAGGTGTGTTGAGGCCCCTCCTTTGGCCGTCTTGATGGGGCTTGGGTTGGGGGGGGCAGGTCATTGTGTTTCCTCCTGGACATTTCCATCTTTCCAAACAACCGCCCCACACCCTTTGCAGTCAACCTCCGTCCCCTGACCTCAGTAAACATATACTTCTGTTCATTCTAGAGTTTCACACATAGATATTGTATTTCTGTACTTTTGGGGGGTCTGGCATGTTTCTGACCATGGTTTCTGATTTATTCACTTTGTTGGGTATATCAGTGATTTGTTTCTTTTACTCAGAGAGTGGTACAGGTGTAATATTTGTTTATCTGATCGCCTGGTGATGACAGTTTTACTGACTGCTGCTGCTGCTGCTGCTAAGTCGCTTCAGTCGTGTCCAACTCTGTGCGACCCCATAGATGGCAGCCCACCAGGCTCCCCCGTCCCTGGGATTGTCCAGGCAATAATACTGGAGTGGGTTGCCATTTCCTTCTCCAATGCATGAAAGTGAAAATTCAAAGTGAAGTCGCTCAGTCGTGTCCGACTCTTCGAGACCCCATGGACTGCAGCCTACCAGGCTCCTCTGCCCACGGGATTTTCCAGGCAAGAGTACTAGAGTGGGGTGCCATTGCCTTCTCCGTGACTGACTGCAGTTTTTCGCTATTATGAATCATGATGCTATGAGCCCTACTGTAAAAGTCTTTTTGTGGACATGATTTTATTTCTCTTGCAATAGTTGGTCATAGGCTAAATGTATGGTTACTTTGTTAAATGTTGAATATGTGGTTAAATGTATTGTTAAATGTACATCAACTACGTGAAAACTGCCTCTTTTCCACCATTAACGAATTACAGTTCCAGTTGCTCTGCATCTTGACAATCACTTGGTATAATTTTTTAAATAATTTTAGCCATTCTAGTGCATATAGTGATGGTAACTCATGGGCTTTTGAAACATTGAGATACAGTTTACATACCATAATATTCACCCTTTTAAAGTATACAATTCAATGGTTTTTAATATATCCACAGAGTCATGCAACCTTCACAACTATCTAATTTCAGAACATTTTCATCACTCCAAAATCCTTTAGTTCCTGGAAGAATGCTAACCTGCTTTCTGTCTCCGTGGATTGCCTATTCTGAACGTTTCCTGTGGACCGAATGATAAAATGTGGCATTCTGTGTCTAGATTCTCTCAGTACACTGTCTTCAGTGTGGGTCTGCACGGTGGCAGTCAGGCTTCATTCCTCTTTATGGCCAAATAATACTCTGCTGTGTGTATACACGGACACATTTTGTTTACACATTCCTCGTCAATGGACATTTGTTTTTTTTTTTTCACTTTTTGGCTACTGTGAATAAAGCTGCTCTCAATATTCATGTACAAGGTTTTGTTTTTATTTTTATTCTATTTAATAGTTTTTGGCAATGCCTTGCAGCATGTGGGATCTTAGTTCCCTGACCTGGGGTCAAACCCACATCCCCTGCCCTGGGAGCACGGAGTGTTGGTCACTGGACTGCTGGGGAAGTACAGGTGTTTGATGGGGATGTTTTTACTTCTACTGGGCATACACCTAGGAGTGGGGCTGGTGGGTCACGCTGTAACTCTGCTCCACAAACTCAGCTTCCCTGACCCTGAGCTCTGCCTCCTCAGCTCAGCTCAGCTCAGTGAGTGCGCTCTGCTCGGTGGGGTTGGGAGGGTGTCGCCTCCCCCTGCGGGGTACGGCCACGCCTCTAGGAGGAAGTCCTGAGTGATTGTACAGCTCACTTTGTTCCCTTCCCTTGGCGATCTCAGTCTTGTGCAGTCTGTTGTCCAGCGTCTGAAAGCTGTGGTTTTATTTTGTCCAATTTTCTGTTGTCTGTTTGTCCAAATTTCTGTTTATAGCAGAAGAGATAGTCAATTACTCCATTGAGTCTGGAAGCAGAAGACCCATATTTAACATACCTCTATCTGATACCTTCAACATCTAGTTCTAAGAGGACTTCCCTGGTAATCTAGTGGTTAAGAATCCACCTTCTAATGCAGGGGATTTGAGTTCGATCCCTGGTCGGGGAAATAAGATCCCACATTGCCAAGGAGCCACGGAGGCCCCGTGCTGCAACTAGACAGAAGCCCCTGAGCCACGGGAGGAGCCCGCCTGCCGCAACTAAGACCCAACTCAGCCGGAAATAATTAAATATTTTAAAAAAATAATAAAGTTCTAGGGAGACTTAAATATGGGTGGTTGTTTCGGCTGACACTCACGGCACTCTGTTTAATTGTACGTTTTTTTCTGTTTGTGTGAGCTTGTCTTTGGTCAAGTTTAATCTGGGAAGGAATCAGAAGTCTAAACTGGGATTGCTTCTTCCAGAGCTTACTTGTCTTTGCTTCTACTAGGTACCATGGATGCAAAATTAATCCGAGAACACTTAAATTTTTTCTGCTGGGGATTTTTCTAACCTGTTAGAAAAATTAAAACTCTGGGGCTCTGTAAGAGTGAGCATATTGGGTGTGAATTCTCAAGAACCACCATCACCACCACCATCACCATCAAAACCACCACCATGGTCACTCTCTCAGCCACAGTGAAGACTCATTGCTTTCCAGTATTTTCTCCAAGGGTGTAGCCACCTTCCAAAGTCTCAGAGGTCTCAATTGTGATGCTCTGCCTTAATGAGAGTCTCTTTAATGAAACCATTAATCCCCAAAGCTCTAGGTTCCTGTTACCAGCCTTTGTCACCAGAGCAGCTCTAACTTCCATTTCTTGTTACTGGCCACTGTTCTGCTTTCAGTCTGCTGTTCCTTATTGTGTGTGAGCACATTTTTCATGGTTTCATTTACCCTCTTGTGAGCGCAGCAATGCATATAAAATGCTTGGTATAATTTATCGAGGATCTAGTTGAGTTGTAGTGGGTGGATTTTTTAGGATATTCAATCTGACATATTCATCATTCTTTGGAGGCAGAAATCCTCCACATCAGTGACTTCATCTGCAAAGAATGGAGACAATCTGATTTCTGAGGATTGTTGCAAGGAATGGAAATATGCGAAAGGAATGTATACTCAACACAGCACTTGGCACAGATGGAGACTGCCCGCGGCACCCGTTCTGGGGGTTTGTTGCTTGAACTGGGGCTCTCTCCGAGGACAGACGGCCTGACCACTGAAGCAGGGGTCTGCAGGAGCCAGGTTTGAATCCCCACCCTGCTCTTCTTATGCTCCGATATTATTTACCGCTCTAAACCTCAGTCTCTGTAAACTCAGGTAATAGACAGCTGCTTATCTCACAAGTCTGTTACAAAGCTCCAGTGACATCATGTCAGTCGACTGTGGTCTACAATGCTGCCTGGAGACGCCAGCGGTTATTAGCTGGTAGGACTGGAGGGAGAGCGATGGCTTTTGAAGGCGCAGTGCTCTGTGTCCATGAAACGGGACTGGCTGGCAATGTTACTGAGTCCCAGCTTGTACTGCTGGCTGCTCTATGGGCCAGTAAATCAAGAGACGAGTTGCTGGGGCAAGAAGTAGGGACTCGACTTGAAAAGCCAGTAGGCTGAGATCATGGTGGACTCCTGTCCCAAAGATCCAACTTGCCTGAGTTAGAAGTCAGGCAAAGAGTCAGATACGACCGAGCGACTGAACTGAACTGAACTGAACTTCTTTTCTACTAAAAGGGGAGGGGAGTAAAGTCAAACACTTGCTGGTTCTCATCAGCTTCCGGGGAGGTGGGGGGGGGGGGGAGTGTGAATTTCTTCCTCCTGCTATCATTTACAGGCCTGAGACAGGCCTGGGACCTGGGACTCTTTGCTGCCTTGCTTGCGTCTGGACACACCCCTCCTCTAGCAACAAAACGCAAAGAAAATACATAGACTAAAAATAACTGCGTGCTATGCAATTAAGGCAAATTCTGGACAAAAGAATACAAAGAGACCAAAAACCCAAGCGCTACTTTGAAAAGTCCAGAGCAAAAGCAAAGGGGTAGCAGAAAACAAGGTCTTGTGCGTACTCCCTGCACTAAACGTCAGCTAAGGGGGTAGACCCCCTGAGCCGCCCCTCCCGCCTCTCCCCTGGGCACACCCTGCGCCACCCTTCAGGGAGCGAGTCAGCAAGGGAACTGTTGTTTGTTCTTACCCCCCGCTGCTGCAGCAGGGCCCCCAATAAAGTCCCGCCTGAATTTCCTGTCTGGCCTCTGATCAAGTTCTATTGATTATAGAGGGCAACAAGAGCTTGGGTCGCTCGGTGGCAAAGACTCTGCCTGCCAGTGCAGGAGACTTCAGACACACGGGTTCGATCCCTGGGTTGGGAAGATCTCTGGAGTAGGAAATGGCAACCTGCTCCAGTATTCTTGCCTGGGAAATCCCACGGACAGAGGAGCCTGGTGGGCTACAATCATTGGGGTCGCAGAGTCAGACACAGCTGAGCAATTGAGCAGAGCACGGCAGCAAGGGGGCCAAGAACCCCCGCCAGTAACAGCTGGGCCTGGTCAGGAGGGTTTCTGTGAGCTAAACAAAGGTATTTTAGTTTCATGCTCCTTCCCTGGGAGGCAGGATTCCCAGAGATGGGCCATTATGTGTAATTTAAGCTCGTAGGCAGCATCCCTTTAGTGATTAACTTGGATAGAACACAAAGCTTCTTCCCTAGTTCAGTAGCAAAGAGTGGTAGGGAACACTCAGGGTAAGGAGAGGGATGGTGAACTAGTCTATCTGGGTCTCAAACCAGCTCCGCCCACAGCTAGCTGCTTGACCTCCGCCCTTCGGCTTCCTCATCTGTAAAAGGAGGGTAAATAGCGACCATGCGGTTGTTGTGATGAGCTGACGATCCATGGAACACACTTCCCTGAGTTCCTGCCCAGGCGCATAGTAGGTATTGGGTTCGCAGGAACAGCTCCCATATTGGGGGACATTTGGAAGCCAAAGGAACGTGGCCCACGCATGACTGGGCTGTCAGAGATGATGGAGGAGCATTTTACACTTCAGCTATGTGAACCAAGTGTGAACTTGGCCATGAGAGCTGCAATTTTCATATTTGGAAAACAGACAAAAGCAAGAGAAAAACACTCAGCAGAGGCAAGAAGATTCGCCAAAAGTTTTAAAAATAATTGCGTCGAATGATTTCACACCAGCCTCTCATGCTGAGGATATATGTTTTCCTGTAGAAAATGCTTATTAAAAACTGGATGAGAATCTTGGAAGAGCAGATGATACAAAAGGGCCAAGTTCTGCAGGCAATGGTGTGGGCAAGAACCAATGAAAACTCTTTCCATTTGGAACACAGTTTTTAGAGGGTACGAACCGATGGACAAGTTATACATATAACATCTGAGCAGGTAAGGAGGTACCGACATAAAAACATGCCTCCAAATTATTTCTTTGGTCAATCTATCCTTTAGCAAAGTCAGAAGTGGTGAGCCCTGAGTGGTGACAAGTAACAGCAACATAATTTTACTAGGTTTTCCTAAAGGAGGGCAGGCCAGAAGAAATAGGCTGGGGAAGACACTAGTAAAAACACCGAGAAGTAAAATAACAAGTTTCTGATGTGTGTTTGTGCAAAGACAGAAATTATTGAACACACTAACTGTGTGTGTGCAACTTCTGTTTCTGTTACCTCATTAGTGTGTGTACGCGTGCTAAGACACTTCAGTTGTGTCCGGCTTTTGCGACTCCATGGACTGTACCCTGCCAGGCTCCTCTGTCCATGGGATTTTCCAGGCAAGAATACTAGAGTGGGTTCCCAGGCCCTTCTCTAGGGGATCTTTCCGATCCAGGGATTGAACCTGCGTCTCTTATGTCTCCTGCATTGGCAGGCGGGTTCTTTACCTCATCAGTAAATGTGTTCTATTGGTGAAGTCTCTATTTGCCATTAAGATACTACACAGTGTTTAGGTAAAAAATAAAATGACACTAAGCTTGAAAAAAAAAACAGATACTGTGCAGTGTTTAGGGTCTTGATTGTTCAAAGATTCTTGCTATTACATCACCCCACAAATTGATTCTGGGACAAAGCAGGATCAGGGCAAGAGGACCCAGACAGGAGTAAAGGTGCAAGGACCTCCCTGACCACCCGTGGCTGAGATTCCATGCTTCCAAGGCAGGGGGCGCAGGTTCAATCCCTGGTCGGGGAACTGAGATTTCACACGTCCCAAAGCGTGGCCAATAAATAACAGTTCACGTCTATATTACTCAATCATGAAGCGCTGCATGTGCTTTTTCTCCATTGGGCCATCTGTAAAATAGGGATAGGAGGACAGACAAGGGAATTTGGCTCTGGGATTATATACCCTGTGCTCAGTCATATCCACCACTAGAGCATCATATAAAATAGCTCTACTGCCCTAAAAAGTCTCTGTGCTCCCCTTCCAGCCCCACCCCAAAATCCCTGGCATCCATTGAATATTATTATTATTATTATTGACTGTGTTGGGTCTTTGTTGCTGCGCCGAGCGTGGGCTACCTCTAGTTACAGCAAGTGGGGGCTACTCTTTGCTGCGGTGTGCAGGCTTCTCATCGCGGGGCTTCTCTTGTTGCAGAGCTCGGGCTCCAGGTGTGGGGGCTTTACTCATTGGCTTAGTTGTCCCACGGCATGTGGGATTTCAGCTTCCCAAGCAGGGATCAAACCTGCGTCCCCTGCATTGGCAGGTGGATTCTTAACCACTGAACCATCAGAGAAGCCTTCAGAGTCTGGTCTCTTCAGATTGGCCTCTTTCGCTCTGTGATAAGCATCTAAGGCTCCTTCATGTCTTCTTGGGGCTTCCCTTGTAGCTCAGTCAGTAAAGAATCTGCCTGCAATGCAGGAGACATGGGTTTGATCCGTTGGTCAGGAAGATCCTCTGGAGAGGGGAATGGTAACCCACTCCAGTGTTCTTGCCTGGAAAATCCCATGGACAGAGGAGCCTGGTGGGCTACAGTCCATGGGGTTGCAAGAGTTGGATACGACTGAGCAACTAGACCACCATCACCACTTTTCATGTCTTCTTACGGCTTGATAACTTAAGCAAAGAATAGTATCCCACTGTTTGGCTATACCACTGTCTTTCTGAATATTTGAAAATTTTCACAATAAGTTTTGGGAAAAAAATGAAAAAGCAAAAACACAAACCTCTTGAGTGTGTATGTCTATAGAATCGTAATGGGGCCACTCAGAGGAGCCATGGTGAGGGTCCCACCACGCCTGGACCCTGGCTGTGCTTTCGAAGGAGAGTCAGATTATTCCACCTCTCTTGTTTTCTCTCAGCAGGATGGCAATCGCAACACCCAGTGATGCGCGGGTGTTGCACGAACCTGCCCACCACCGGTGTGCAGTAGCCAATCAGTCACGGAGTTCATTCGCTTTCCTGTCTGGGGATGTACCGTACTGCTGATCACCAGCAGAGGGCGCACTTGAAGCAGGCAAGTGTCCAGTTTTCAAGCTTTGTCTTTGCGGAATACCTTCCGGAAGGATGTGAAATTCAGAGTCAAAACAAGCCTCTCCACTTCCGGCTCGTGATTCCACGAACGTAACTAGTATCACTGCGTGATCCCGAGGCCATAACTAGTATTACTGATGGCTGCAGCGTCCTCCTGGTGCTGTCTCCCTCCTAGCCTGTGCCCATCCCCCACCCCCCACTTCTGGGCCAGGACCTACTTCCATATCTGGGTCTCCCACTAACCTGTAAGAGATCCTAGCTTAGGGCCTGGCCCAGCATCCAGAACGTGAAGAACACGCAGTGTGCACTGAATGAACGGACATCACCTTCCATCACTATCTCCCTGCCCCAAAGCAGGAAGATGAACAATCCACAGAGGCTGTCACTCAACCAGTATTCTCCTTGAAGCATGGCTTGTTCAACCCGGACTACAACATTCTTAATAGGATTATCTTGGGAACCACTGGGGCCAGGGGGCCCTCTGTATTCCCCCTGTTAAAGGTTGAATTGTGTCCCTCCCTCGAAAGTTACGTTAGAGTCCTAACCTTTAGTACCTCAGAACATGACCTTATTTGGAAATAAGGTCATTGTAGATATAATTAGTTTGATGGTGGTTTAGTCGCTAAGTTGTGTCCCACTCTTTTGGCCCTATGGACTATAGCCTGCCAGGCTCCTCTGTCCATGGGATTTCCCAGGTAAGAATAACGCAGTGGGTTGCCATTTCCTTCTCTAATAATGTTTAGGCAAACTTATTATGATGGACCCTAATCAAATATGACTAGTGTCCTTATAACTGGGCTTTCCAGGTGGCTCAGTGGTAAAAGAACCCACCTGCCAATACAAGAGACACCAGATACTTGAGTTCGATGAGATGCCAGATACTTAAGTTCGATCCCTGCGACGGGGAGATCCCCTGGAGGAGGAAATGGCAACTCACTCCAGTATTCATGCCTGGGAAATCTCATGGACAGAGAAGCCTGGCAGGCTACAGTCCATGGGGTCACAAGAGTCCGACATGACTTTGCAACCAAGCACAACCATAACCTTAAAAATGAGGAGAATTTTAAAAAAAAAAAAAAATGAGAATTTGGACGCAGACTCAGCAGAATGAGAACGCCATGTGATGAGGAAGGCATGGATGTGGGTGATGCATCTACAAGCCAGGGATCACCAAAGACCGCTGGCAAACCCCCAAAGCTGGGAGAGAGGTCAGGAGCAGGTTCTCCTGCTGACCCGCAGAAGGAAGCAGCTCTGCCGACACCTTCCTCTTGGACTTCACACATTTCTGCTGTTTAAGGCGCCCCCTCCCCTAGTGTGTTGGGACTTTGTTACTGGCGGCCCCAGGAAACTATGCACCCTCAACCCGCTTCCCTAAAGGGGGTCCAGCTCCAACTGATCCATGTGGGAAAACCTAACAAACCTCAGCCAGTGAAGGTTTTTGGGCGTGGGAAGAACGAAGCTGTGTTTAGACACCGAGGGAACACGAGCTGAGCTGCTTGCACGGGTGTATCCGGCTCCATCTCAGCTAATGATGACGTGCCACCAAGCTCTGCCCTGATGGTTCAGATGGTAAATAATCTGCCTGCAACACGGGAGATCCAGTTTCGATCCCTGGATCAGCAAGATCCCCTGGAGAAGGAAATGGCAACCCACTCCAGTATTCTTGCCTGGAGAATCCCACGGACAGAGGATTCTGGCGGGCTATAGTCCATGGGGGTCACAAAGAGTTGGACATGACTGAAGTGTATAGAACAACAGCTGCCCCTTGTCACTGGCCATGAGTGTATCAAGAAGTGTCCACGGAGGAGGAGCTGTAATTGGGTGTGACCCAGTGATCCTGACCCCATTACTGATGGACAAACTCCCTTCTTAACCCACCCTCCCCCATGTAACTTGCCTCCCTTCACCTCCCCTCTGGCAAATTCCAAATCAGCATTCGAGTCTCCCTTTGGCAGACAGCTAGCTGTCCCCCAGTAGGTCTTCTTCCATCTTTTACACCGTTAGGGAATTACTGCCTGTCACGTGGTTAGGCAGCTCAGCTTCCCAACCTCCACTGCAGCCAGGCATGGTCACATGACCGCAATCTGACCAATAAGGTGTGAGCAGAGGTGAACCGTCCAGTTCTCGAGAGCCGTGGCCCAGAGGGTGTGCTGCAAGCGACCGCATATCCTCTTCCTTCCCGATTTCTCCTCCCGGCCACAGTGTGACGACGTCACGGGAGGTGGCAGGGCAGTGAGGCAGCACCAGTCAACTAGGGCTCTGACAAGAGGAGGAAATAAACTTCTGCCTTTTTGGCCATTCTGGTTTTGGGTCTCCTTATGGGAGCCAGGGGGCTTCCCAGGGGACTCGGTGGGTAAAGGATCCTCCTGCAGTGCAGGAGACACAGGTTCCATCCCTGGGTCGGGAAGATCCCCTGGAGGAGTGCATGGCAGCCGGCTCCAGTATCCTGGCCTGGAGAATCTCATGGACAGAGGAGCCTGGTGGCTACAGTCCACGGGGTTGCAATGAGTCAGATGCGACTGAAGTGACTGAGCACACACGCACGGGAGCCAGGAGACAGAAGTGCTTGAGAGCCAGATTCTGCGAGTTCGACCCCAGGTCCACCAATTTCCATCAGCGTGACCTCAGGGAAGTCATTTAAAGTGTCTGTAGCTCCGGCTCTTCACCTGTGAGTAATGAAAACACCCGCCCCTGGCTGTTGTGAGGGAGCAATTCGTTCATTCCACGTGAAGCAGGTAAAGTGATTCCCGTGGGGACTTCCTGGGCAGTCCAGGGGTGAAGACTCTGTGGGCCCAGTGCATGGGGCCGGGTTCCGACCCTGGCCAGGGAACTAGATGAGAGTTTGCACGCCGAAACTAAAGGCTCCTGTGTGCTGCAACAAAGCATCCCACGTGCTGCAGCTAAGGCCCGGTGCAGTCAAATAAAATAAAACATGACACTCTTAAATAAACAAAATGACACCTGTGAGTGTGGGAGATGCACCCCTTGAACCGAGAGTCTAACTCGCAGGCCTTCATCCCTGGGTCCACAGCACTCAGAGGTGCTCTGGAGCCAGTCGGAGCGGAGCTGAGTGGACACGAATCCTCCTCATAGAAATACAGGAAGAGGTTTAATCAAGCTTTGTCTACAATGGAAAAATTCAGTTCAAACGGTACTTCTGGACCAAAGGGTGCATTTTTTTTTTTAAACAGATATGACTCTTCAAGGTAACTGCGCTTTACACATAAACGGTTCAGAGGAAAGGAAGGTGAATTTTTCCTTATCGACTTCCTGTATTAAACTGTGTGAAATAGTCTTCAGTGGCATGATTGGTACAGAGTTCCTTCATATGTTTTTTCCTGATAATAAAACAAGGAGAAAAAGAAATCAGCAAATGCCTGACTTCCTAAATGTTTTACGTTTTATTGGTGTCTTATCCCCAGGAGACACAATTCATCCCAGCACTACCGCTCGAGGGGAAGAAGGGGCATTTCGTCACTGCTGATTGGTTAGCCTGGCGTTCTGCAGTCCATGGGGTCGCTAAGAGTTGGACACGACTGAGCAACTGAACTGAACTGGCTGGTTAGCCTAGGGACCTGTGTGTGTGAGATGTGGGGACATCTTAGAATTCCATGATTGTAAAGACACTTGCTCCTCCCATTTGACTTCTGTGAGATGATCTCTTAATTCTCCCCATTTAGGCCTCCAAAGATGGAACCATCAGTCAACAGACATCTGATTGGAAAAAATACTGGTGGGTCCCCTCTGAATTCAAGTCAGAGCTTGAAGAATAGAGAGATTAAAAAGTTAAATAATGTGTTTTTAGTGACAGGTTCACCTACTGATCTGCATTTGACACTTTCTGTAGTTGGAAGTCTGAACTACTCCGGGGGCCTGTCCTTGGGGAAGAAGAGACTGCTGCTTCTCGGCAGCTCAGGAACCCCTCCCTCTGCCTGGCGGGCCCTCCCTGTGGTGGGCAGCTGGCACTGTCGTCCCCTGTGTCTGGGCCACACGCCTCCTCCCGGAAGCCCACCCGGAGTCCTCCCCTGCGGCTCCCGGGCCCTCTGTGAACTCTGTCACCAGCGCCTGTGTCCGGGCCCGCTGGGCTTTGCCAGCGCCCAGGTGAGGACTGTCCAGGGACGGGTGTTTATGGAATGTGGGCACAGGGGAGCCTCAGTCCCTCCCTGGCCTGCGTGGGGACAGCTGGCTTCCTAGCTCTGAGCCCTTTCCCTGCTCCTCTTTACCGGGTGGCTGTGCCAGAGCTCCACTCACTGCTGCTACAGGGGTGGGGGGCGGCCTCTGGTAAAAGATACCCCTAGGTCCTGAGCCTGTGGGCGGGAAAGCTTCAGGGAAGGTGAGCCAGGGGTCCAGGAAAGGTCGGTGGTTGCTCCATGGGCCCTGCAGGACAGCAGCTCTCACCTCCCCTTTCCCCAGGCCTGGTGCCCTCGATGGTGCTCCCAGTTCCCAGCGCCCCCGCTCCCCCGCCCAGCACTCACTGCAGGAGCTGCTCCCTGGCCAGGCTGAGGTTGCTGCAGTCCAGGGCCCTGCGCAGGCCACGCTGCAGGCGCTGCTGCTGCTGCTCAAACAGCAAGGTGGCTCGAGCCTTCTGAATCCTCCGCCGGTCCCAGTCCATGTCTCGCTGGCGCTCTTCCTCCTGGAGCCTCTACGGAGAGGAGAGGGACTCACCACCGCCTGTCCCCCAGCAGGAGAGCCCCAGAGGGGACTTCCCTGGTGGTCCGGTGGCCAAGGCTCTGAGCCCCCAATGCAGGGGGCCCGGCTCCGATCCCTGGGCGGGGAATTAAGGTCCCATGTGCCGCACTGAGTTCACATGGTGTAATAAAGACCCTGCATGCCATGGCTAAGACCCAACGTAGCCAAATAAATAATATATATATTTTTAAAAATCCCTGGCTGTGCTCTAATTAAAAAAAAAAAAAAGAAGAAGAATTGGGAACGATAGGGGGGCATAGAAGCCCACACTAAGAAACAGAGTATTCTTAGCGTGATCTCAAGTTTCCAAATTATATCCTTGTATACAAGAGGAGCCCAGGGGACGGGACACCAGAAGGCACGTGGGGGGATGGGAGAGGGGTCTTCTGAGTGTGAGATTTCACGTGGGATGTTTTCTTCTGTTTGTGTTTCTCTAGCTTCTTATTTGGCACCCCACTCTAGTACTCTTGCCTGGAAAATCCCATGGATGGAGGAGCCTGGTAGGCTGCAGTCCATGGGGTCATGAAGAGTTGGACACAACTGAGTGACTTCCCTTTCACTTTTCACTTTCATGCATTGGAGAAAGAAATGGCAACCCACTCCAGTGTTCTTGCCTGGAGAATCCCAGGGACGGGGGAGCCTGGTGGGCTGCCGTCTATGGGATCACACAGAGTTGGACACGACTGAAGCGACTTAGCAGCAGCAGCAGTAGCAGCTTCTTAATTTTCTACAGAGACTGAAATCAGACCAAAAATGCTGCTTTCGGGACAGATGGCCGACCTTCCTTGCCAGGCAGTCGGGCTGAACTACCGTTGTGAAGGGCAGAGCCGGGCTTGGCGAAGGTGGCCATGTCCCATGCATCCTGATGCCAGCCTCAGGCTCCTCCCACTTTGGGCTAACTCCCCTGCCTCACCCCCTGGCTGCCGTCTGTTTCCCCTCTCAAGGTGAGGTGCCCAACCTGCTCCCCATCTCCTGGTCCAGGCCACTGTCCCTCCCTCTCCCCGTGCCCGTCTGCTGGGAAGCTCACACCAACCACAGCATCACATGGAGCGTGGCTGTCATCTGCAGACCCCGTGGGAGCCTCACCCATCCTCTGCAGGTCTGAGAACGTCTCCAAATCTCTTTCCTGTCGTGATTTCACGTCATTTCAACATACTCAGAGATGACCCTTTTCCTGATTCCCAGTGATTCTGCCTCTTCTCCAAAGATCCCCTTCCAATCTCTCAGCCATCCCCCCCAGGGGGCAAATGATGCCCATGGTTCTCGAACTCTGGCGGGTATCAGAAGCCCTGGCGGGGAGGGGGCACTTGCTGAGTGTTTCGGTTCAGTAGGCCTGGCGAGGGCCTGAGAATCTCCATCGCTCTCGAGTTACTAGGTGCGGCTGGTCCAGACGGCCTGCTTTGGGAACCCCTGCTCTCACCCTGTCGTTGCCAATACCATCCCCGTCCGGAGTCTCATCTTGGAGTCCCATCCACCGCAGTGAGGACCTGGCCCTCTTTCTCCACACCCTCGTTCCCACGAGGTTCCCCCACACTGTGACTGCCAGTCTGCAGACTCGACACCTCTCAATGGCCCCTTGAACTCCATGTGTCTTCCTCCTCGTTCAGCCCAGCGTCCACAGCTGACACCCCTTGGCAGACACCTGGGCACCCTGAGCCTCCCACCTGGTCCCATTTGCCAGGCAAGCTCTGACCATCATTGAGTTCCAGCTCTCCCATGATAGGCAAGCATGGCCCTACTCAAGGGTTGCTTCAAGTTCATGACCAGGACTCAAAGTGGGGGAGGGGGGGCTGGGGCTGCCCGGCCACTCGCCCCTTCCCCTTTCCAGATGACCTTGGAGCACTTTTGTTCCTGCAAAACTCCTACCCCTCACCCTCAGCTGCTGACCACTCTCCTATTTCGCCAGGAAATAGAGGCTCCAGAGAAGCCCCTCAAGGCAATACAGCCCTACCCACCCCTCACCCTGTGGCTGCAGTCAAGGCCGTGGTCCGTGCAGTTTCTGCCCCCACAGAGAGAATCCTCTCCCCAGGTGACTCCCTCCACCTTCAGACCTTTGTTTCAAGGTCATGAGTCCCATGATGACCCTCCTCACTCCCAGCCTTCTCAGCCCCCCTACCCCAGCCTCCTCCCCTGCCCAGCACCCAGCACCTGTGGGATCACTCCACTCTTGTCCTCCCCCACAAATGGAACATAGACTCCTTGAGGGCAGCTTCTGGGGCCCAGTGTGACAGCGGCTGTAACTAGATGCTCCAGGAAGGCGGGAGGGAGCACAGAGCCATGTCTGAGGGCTGGGGCGGGTGGAGAGGGGTGGTGGTGGAGAGAACGGTGGGAGGCTGAGGGCTTGGGGAGGGGGGCGGGGACAGGCACCAGCTTCTCCTGGACTTGCTGTCTCTGCACCAGGCGGATCTCCTCCAGCTGCTCCTGGCTCATGCCCTTCCAGCGGTCGGGCACCACGCGATGCGGCCCGAAGGAGCTGGCTGCCTGCTGCGGGTTCTCCGAGAGCAGGTCCCCACGCAGCATGTTGGAGATCTCGGCTAGGTTGTCCTCCTGTTCTTGTTTTCTCTCTTGAATTTTCTTTTCCGCTGACTCCAGGGCCTGCGCAGGGGAAGATATTAAGGATGATGCCCTGAAGGGGCTTCCCTGGTGGCTCAGACAGTAAAGAACCTACCTGCCATGCGGGAGACCAGGGTTCCATTCCTGGGTCAGGAAGATCCCCTGGAGGAGGGCATGGCAACCCACTCCAGGACTCTTGCCTGGAGAATCCCATGGACAGAAGAGCCTGGCGGGCTACAGTCCCTGGGGTTGCAAAGAGCCAGACACGATTGAGCAACTCAACACGTTGTCTGAGTCAGTCTGGTGGGACTGAGGCGCAGGCTGGGAAACCTTGCAGGGGCCCTTGAAGGAAGAATGTGCTAAACAGGGCTCCTGGGCGGGTGGGGGGAGACTTATCAGGTATGGACGTGGGAGGTCCCTGGACCCCTGGCTGCCTGGGCAATGCTGGGCGAGTGGGCTGGGCTCAGAGGATCACTACCAGTTGGTCACGTGCACAATCCTGGCAGGTCTGTCTGCAGCGATTTGCCAAAGCAGGGAGCGGCCGCCCCCCATTAGGCAGCCATCTCCCCTCGGCTTGGCCTCACCCACCCCCAGGACAGGGCTGTGAACCCTTCCCTGTGGTCCTGGTCACCCTGGGCTAGCGGCAGGCCACAAAGAACCGCCAAGCAAGTGATTTGCGGAAGTGGTGATTTCTAAAAGGTGTTCCTACTGCCCGGCAACCTCAGCCCCCGAGACAAATAAATTCCTGGTCAAATCCCTGCTTACATGAAGGCGATGGGTAGAAGGGACAGGCCCTGGCTGTGTGACCTTTAGCTAGACAGCTTGCCTCTCGGCTACAGTTATTCCTCCATCAAGTCAAGTCAAGGATGAAACCAGTTCTCTCTAATATTGGACAGATGGGGCACTTTGCTAGCCCTCACATAGCAGGGACTAACAAGGAGGCCAGCCTGACTATATTACATAAGTGCATGCTTTGTGATTGGACAGGTCTGGTTTGAATACCGGACTTCTAATATTTGGAAGTCCAGTGTTTACATCTGCCAAAGCAAATCAGATTAGTACTCAGCTGTCTCTAAGAAAGTCAATTCCTCCCTCTGAGCCTGTTTCTTGATCAATTGAGTTCATGGTGCCTCTCTGACAGGGCCGTTGAACACAGTGACTAATAAGATCAGATGATTGTTGCAGAGATTAAAAAAAAAACATATTCTGGGAGTCCACCAGTGGTGTAGTGGTGAGGATTCCTGGGCTTTCACTGCCATTGTCTGGGTTCAGTCAGGGAACTGAGATCCTGCAAGCCATGTGACATGGCCAAAAAAAAAAAATAACCATGGCTATCACTGATGCGCTGAGAATGCTGGGACACCCAGGGAGGTGGCTGTGTGTCTTCCCTCCCCTCCAGACAGGCCTGGGGTATACACCTGGTTCTTGTTGAATTCTTTCACAGTTGCACAAACCGCCTTCCTGGTGGCGGTTTCCAGATTCTGTAAGTGCTTGGCTGTCTCGTCAAACTGCAGCCTTGTCTTCAAGTAGACATCCTCTGAAAGGAAGAAAAATACAGTCAAAGTGTGTGTGCCTGCCCAGGGCTCCTTCCCAGATGTGCAGAGCGCCCTGTGCAGCGTTGTTTCTGGGTCCGCTTCTCATCACTCGCCCATCAGAAGAAGGGGGGTGCAATGGAAGGCTCATGGGAGACACAGATGAGTTAACTCAAGCCAAGCTCTTAGACAAGTGCCTGGCAGTGCTGGCAATCATCACTGTAGCCTGGTAATGTCTACAGACACGACTGAGCACACTTATCTGGGTACCAAAGGAGAAGGGCTTAGGGGGCAGCGTAGTAGGAGATAAGGTCAGACTGTGAAGGCCTTGCTGGTACTTGAAATAAATTTGGTTTTTATTGAGTAAGTGTGTTAGTCGCTCAGTCGAGTCTCTGTGACCCTATGGACTATAGCCCATCAGGCTCCTCTGTCCATGGAGTTCTCCAGGCAAGAATACTGGAGTGGGTTGCCATGCCTTCTCCAGGGGATCTTCCTGACCCAAGGATCAAACCTGGGTCTCCCAGATTGCAGGTGTATTCTTTACCAACTGAGACAATCATTAATGAGTAAAGTAAGAAGCTATTGGTTTTGAACAAAGGATCCCACTGAATTTTTTATTTTTGGCCATGCTGAGTCATATGGGATCTTAGTTCCCCGACCAGGGATTTAAGCCATGTCCTCTGCATTGGGAACATGGAATCGAAACCACTGGACCACCAGGGAAGTAGCAGCTTTATGTGTATATATATATATATATATTTGCCTTGGCACGTGGGATCTTCGCTGTGGCAAGCAGGCTCTAGAGCTCACAGGCTCAGCAGTTGCCACGCAGGCTTAGTTGTGCCATGGCATGCGGGATCTTAGTTTCCCTGCCAAGGATCAAACCTGCATCCCCTGCACTGGATGTCAGATTCTCAACCAGTGGACTACCAGGGGAGTCCCTCAGCAGTTTAACTTTTTAACAGGATCATTCTGGCTATTGGGCTGAGAAGAGAGTGTAGGGAGGCAAGGGCAGAAGCTGGGGGGCCAGTTAGAGGTTATTTCGGTGATCCGGTTGGGATGTGCTGGCCTTTGAGTCTACTGGTAGTGGTGGAGGTAGTGATGGTGGTCGGAACTCGGGATGACTTGCTGCAGGAGTGCGTGCGGCATCGGAGAGAAAGGAAGGAGTCAGGAGGGCTTGCTTTGGGCTGGAGCAACGGGAAGAACAGAGCTCCCATCGATGGAGGTGGACGGTCAGGTTCAGGGGATGATCCAAGTGTCTTACTGGACATGAACTGACCCAGGCTAGACCTATGTCTTTCCCACTGTCTTCCCAGCAGGCTGTGAGCACACTGAGGGTCAGACCAGTGCTGAGTTACCCTGGGCGCCAGGACCCCACGGGCGCCCTGACACACCACAAGCTCAGAAAGTGTTTCCTGCGTGATGGACGTGTGACTAAAGACGTCCAAATCCTGAAACACAGGTTCTGATGTCTCTTTGTTTGGCCATGTGGCTAAAGTAGCCTATTAGTGAGGCTTAAGAGACAAAAATGAAACAAGAAAAAAACAAAACTGGGGTTGATTTGTTACAGTACTGAGACCCACTTGTCTTCTGCTGTTACCTGCACATTTTTGGTTCTCCCGGCCAATCATCCGTTCCTTTTGCTGTTGCAGGGACCATTCCCTGTTTTGTTCCTCTTGGAATTTCTTCCTCAGATGGAAGTTTAAATCCTCCCCCATGAATTTCTGCATTCCTGATATTGTATTCCGAGCATCATAATCTGACTGCCGGGCCGGACGATCCTTCTTAAGGGCCAGGGGGTCAGAGAGGTCAAATTCACGGCGCGTTTCCGGCCTCTGAAAGCTCTGCTGGAAATCATTGATAGCTTTACAGAGATTTTTCCTATCTCTCCTTTCCCGGTTTTCTGATATGCATGCGATCTTGTCATTTTGTCTCATTTCAGCAGCTAAAAAAGATACAGCATACTCATTAGCAAAAGATTCAGAGGAAAGAAAGAAATTCGAATCTCCCCCCAAAAATAATTTTTAGTGATTCTAAGAGTCATCCAACTCTCCCAAAGGTTAACACAACCATTAAGGGTTAGAATTCTGAATATAAAAAAGCACCTACAAATCAACTTTAAAACAAACAACCTAACCACAAAGGGGCAAAGGAAGGGAAAAGGCACATCACTACAGAGCAACCTGAGTGATCAATAAGCGTGCGAAAAGAGCATCAACCATTCGAGATGGGAAACATCCAATGAATTGAAGAAACATTTTAAAACGCTGAAAATAGCAGGTATTAGGAAGGATGTGGAGAAACGTAGAGGTTTCTCATTTACTGCTTGTGAGAGTGTAACTTGGTACTTTTATAACCATGGAAAGCAACTTGCCAACATCCCCTGAAACTGAAAATGCGCACATCCTAGGACCTGTCAATGCCAGGTCCAGGTCCACCAGGAACATGAGCATTGAGACACAGTGCAGGAGAGTCACTAACATTGTTTGCAATTATTTAAAAAACAAAAAAATCTAAATCAGCCACCAGCAGAGGAATAAAGAAACTGTGGTTAAAATTCATAGAAGAAAATATCATAAAGCAATTAAAATGAATATTCTGTATGGAGATCACCTGTACGTTCCCAAAATAGGTTGTTGAATTTCTTAAATGTTGCAAAAGGATACATTCAATATATCTTTTATGTAAAAATGTAAAACACACACACAAATTTTATATTGTCATGGATAAACCTACATGAGGTGTACAAGCGCAGAAACACACATGGGAATGATCACACCTCCGAGGAGGGGAGAAGAGGAAAATGGGAAGATGGAGGAGAGCTTTAACTACTTCTGTGTAATATTTAATTCTCAAAAATCATTCTTAATATAAGATATCTAAAGCCAGGTTGGCAAAATGTTCACATCTGGTCTGGTGGTGGGTATATGTATGTCTGTCGCATCATTTCTGTAAGTTTGAATTACTTTTGTAAAAAATTTTATTGAAGTATAATTGATTTACATTGCTGTGTTAGTTTCTGCTGTACAGCAAAGTGATTCAGTTATACATATATATATATATTCTTTTTCATATTCTTTTCCATTATGGTTTATCACAGGTTTCAATTACTTTTACACTACAATTTTAAAAGAAAATATGAAAAGAAAATATGAAACACTATAAAGAAGAAAAGACCCTGATGCTGGGAAAGATTGAGAGCAGAAAGAGAGTGGGGTGGCAGAGGATGAGATGGTCGGATGGCATCATTGACTCAATGGACATGAATTTGAGCAGACTCTGGGAGATAGTGAAGGATGGGGAGGCCTAGCACATTGCAGTCCGGGGGTCACAGAGTCAGACACGACTGAGCGACTGAAACGAGCTGATGAAGAAGAAAGTAAACTTCATTCCTCATGCCATCTCTCCAAATTTACCACTGCTCACATTTTGGTATAGTTCCTTTGTGTCTTTTTCTAAACATATTTTTATATATTTTTAACTTATGTATATTTATATATTTAAACTTAATTGATGACCCATTGTACATATAATTTTGTATCCTTTTTTTCTATTAAAAAAATCCTTATGGTGCTTTAAAAGACATTGTTGGACATAACTGACATTTCTTAGTCAGTAGGTCCTCATCCTCAGAACACTACTTAATTTTCATAACTATTTGAGAATCTGACCCACAAGCCAGAACACTTTTACTTGAACCATGGCTGGTTCTGAGTCAGCTCTGGGCTGTGGGCTCAAGAGTGTGTGTTGTCTACTGTTACCAACTGTCCCTGGTAGAAGGTCTTGAGCTTTTGGCAGAGAATATGTGTATGTATGAGGTTTTTCATACCTAGTTTTTAAAGAAAACAGAGAAAAATATACATGTCCGCTCACAATATATATCCTACTCATAGAATTCAATAGCTAATTTTCAAGTGTGGAAGAATTGGTGCATTAAGTTAACTGAGCACAAGAAACTAGAGTGTGAAAACGACAAGGCTTTACATACATGAGGAATGTGACGTGGGTCTAAAGCCCTGAACCACTCAATGGCCACTCAGAGAATGCTCACCAAAGGCTTCATCTCTCGCTTTTTCAGTTGCTGCTTTTATGTTCTGGTCACAAACCTGAGCATCCCAGGCCGCGGTGTCACCCTGGGAAAGGAAAACAATGGGAGAGAATAAGAGCCAGACAATTTTATTCAGTTGATAACAATCGTACTTATCTTTTTATAAACCAAATCGTCTCATACCCGAATGCCCTTGTGTGCCTCTGTTGGTTCTTCAGCCTGTCTTAACTTTCCCTAGAGCTTCCTTCTCCCTTTGTTAGTCAGTAGGTCCTCATCCTCAGAACACTACTTAAGCATCACCTCCTCCAGGAAGCCCTCTCTGCTTTCCTCTCCCAGCCCTAGTTGCGTTGACTTCCCTGCATTATAATGTGACCATTTTAACGCCTGCCTTGTCCATTGGGCTATCAACTTCACAAGGTCAAGGATCGTCTTATCCCTCATCTCCAAGGCCTGGCTCAGGTTTGCCACAAAATAAGAACTCTCTCTACTGTCATTTGTCTGTTAAATGGACTGGAGGAAGTCCCTGGCAATGTAGAAAGTCTGGCTCAGAGAGAGGAGAACCGCATTCCAGTCTCTGGCCACTAACTCCAGGTAAGCTCGCTCCCCGCTGCAAGACTCAATTTGCCTGTCTGGCAAGTGACAGGGAGCAATTTTCGGTCTTGTTATGAGGCCTCCCTCATTCTCTGAAAACTCAATACGTGGAACAGTTCTTCCCGGCAAAGCTTGGAGCCGTCCGCAGCTGTGCCTGGATCAAAAGTTTCATTCCAACAGTTCATCATCTCTTGTTGCTCGCTGCTCGCCTCTCTTGTTTCCCCCGCCCCCTTGTCCCCCTCCCCTCCCCCACCATTCCCTCCTGGCTCCTCTCCCTTCCGATCCGGAGGGTCTCACCCCAATGATCCTGTTCCTGGCGTTGAAAATTCGTTTCTGCCTGACCAGCTCCGCATGTCTTCTTTTGGCCAGGACAAAGTCCTCCTTCAGGTCCTTGGGCTGTGCTACCTCCATGACTGCGAATTGCTAAGAAATTCTAAAAGGTTTCAAAAACATGCGAGATTAAAAGAAAATACAACAAAAATAAAACAAGCTTTAGCCCAGCGCGGCTGGCTCCCCAGGAGTCCGGGCAGGTGGGAAAGCCTGCCCAAGAGGCTTTCAATCGGCCTTCTCTCACTGCCCCAGAGGCATGGAGTCTCGGTTTCCTCGGAAACGTAAACAACTCCGGTTGCTAAGAAACAGCACAGCGCTCGTGTTCTCGCTTTCTTCTCGCGAGACCGCACGAGGCGCTTCCCGCGCTTTTCCCGCCAGCGTGTGAGAACGCAGCTGAGGCTCGGAGAGCGCAGCCATGAGTCGTTTGGAAGTGCTGTTTGTGGAGAACTTTAAGTCGTGGCGGGGCCGCCAGGTCATAGGCCCCTTCAAGAGGTTCACCTGCATCATCGGCCCCAACGGCTCCGGTAACTCGGGACCTAGAATGTCTTCTCCCGCCGCAGTCGGCCAAGCCGCTTCTTGCCTGAGGAAACATGAGGGAGGCCTCAAGGCCTGGACTCAGGCTCGACCCTCGCCACCCACCTCAGGGACGGGGTGGGATGCAGGATGGGGTGGGAAGCGACCCTCAGACTCCGTCCAGGGCGGGTTGGAAGTGGCAGGAGCCTCCTCTCGCCGTCCACCTGGCCAACCGTCACCCTCTGCCCCGGCTCCCCGACCGCACCCGCAGGGGCCTGACCCTCGCCCGCTGCCCGGCCCCCCGACACTCAGACCCACTGCCCCAGCTCCCCGACCCTCAGACCGCACCCCCAGGGGTCTGACCCTCGCCTCAGCTCCACGGCCCTCAGATGCACCCCCAGGAGCCTGACCCTCGCCCGCTTCCCCAGCTCCCTGACCCTTAGACCGCACCTCCAGGGGCCTCACCCTCACCCTCGCCCCAGCTCCCTGGCCCTCAGACAGTACCCCCGGGAGCCTGGTCCTCACCCGCTGCCCCAACTCCATGATCCTCAGACCCCACCCAGGCCAGACCCCCGCCCTGCAGCCCCAGCCCCAGGGTTCCACCCTGGACTCTCCTCTCCTTCACCGCTGCTCCTCTGCCCTGTGGGTTCCTCCTCTTGCCCTTAGTCGTGGTTGCTTTCCTCTATATCCCCTTCTCTTTCTCATCTAAAAAGACATAATGGGAGCGAGATCGGGAGGAAGACATTGGTTTCAAGGGGCTGGAACAAACATTTGGATCCAAGGAACCTTCGCAGGAATATTATGGAAATGACTGCAATAATTGAGCTTTCCCCAAATTCCTGGTACCCTTCTTTTTGTTTAATCCTCACAAATGCATATAATTCCCATTTTACAGTGGAGGAAACTGAGGTTCAGAGGGTCCAGATGACTTTCCAAGATTGCCCAGTAAGTGGCAGAGTCTGGCCTGGAATTGGGGCCTGGCCAGGTTCACCTTGGCTCCATGATTGGAAAGAGTGGGTTAATGACCCAAAGCAGGTGGGAGTAAGCTCTAAAACAATAGTGACCTTGAGATTTTTCCCAAATCTGGAGACTCCAATTTGGCTTTCTCAGTCCAGATTTCCTTTCTTAGCTCAGAAACCTTTTTTGAGTTGAAGGAGACCTGTTGACTCAGTAAATTAATTTATATGACAGATAGGAATAGGACACTTAAATGTGTGCTTTCTGGGCACACCAAATCTGGAATATAATTATTGTGGAAGTGTTGTAAAATTTCTGTTGCATTTTAAAAACAGCTGTTGTTTAAGGTTTTCTTTTGCACTTAGTATATGTGAAAGAATGTGCTTAGTTACTCAGTCGGCCTCTTTGCAACCCCGTGGACTGTAGCCCACCAGGCTCCTCTGTCCATGGGGATTCTCCAGGCAAGAAACTGGAGTGGGTTGCTATGCCCTCCTCCAGGGAATCTTCCTGACCCAGAGATTGAGCCCAGGTCTCCCACATTCCAGGCAGATACTTTACTGTCTGACCACCAGGGAAGCCCACATGAAAGAATACCTGAGCTTAGATGTATTCACACATTTGATTTCCTTGCCTCTTCTCTGTAATGTATTTCCTCATTTTCCCTTTACTCTATCAGAAAACATTGAAAAAATGATTACTGTAATCACTCCTGCATTGTTATCCTGACTCCACTCATTAATCAGGAAGTTACTGAGCCCACCACCAGGTGATTTTCACCTTTTAACTGATGATTATGTGAAGGGTTGCTCAATTCCGTTTTGCATTTCCAATGGTGTGATACTTGGAATGAGTGTTTGTACAAAGTCTTGAACTCCACTCAGTACACTTAAACTGAGCTCAAGTGTATTTTTATATGGTTAAGGGCCTTTTGTATTTCTCATTCTCTGAGTTGAACTGAACTGAACTGATTCTCTGAGTTGCCCTTTTATGTTCTTTGCCCATTTTTCTGGTGGCTTATCTTAGAAATCTTTCTAAAACATATCTGAAAAAGTCACTGCTATTCCTGAAATCCTTTGTAGCTTCCTGTAATCTTCAGCATCAAGTTTAGTTTCTCTCTTTTCATTCCTGACCTTGCAAGCTTTGTTCCACCTCTGTATATTCAGTTCAGTTCTGTTCAGTTTCTCAGTTGTGTCCTACTCTTTGTGACCCCATGGACTTCAGCACGCCATGCTTCCCTGTCCATCACCGACTCCGGAGCTTGCTCAAACTCATGCCCATTGAGTTGGTGATGCCATCAAACCATCTCATCCTCTGTCGTCCCCTTCTCCTCCTGCCTTCAGTCTTTCCCAGCATCAGGGTCTTTTCAAATGAGTCAGCTCTTTGGCATCAGGAGGCCAAAGTATTGGTGTTTCAGCTTCAGCATCAGTCCTTCCAATGAATATTCAGGACTGATTTCCTTTAGGATGGACTGGTTGGATCTTGTAGTCCAAGGAACTCTGTATCAGTACTTACCCTCTTCTTACTATAATGTGCTAAATTGCTTCAATCTGTCTGACTCTCTGCAGTCCTATGGACTGTAACCCGCCAGGCTCCTCTGTCCATGGGATTCTCCAGGCAAGAATACTGGAGTGGGTTGCCATGGGGGACCTTCCTAACCCAGGGATCAAACCAGAGTTTCTTATGTCTCCTGCATTGGCAGGCAGGTTCTTTACCACTAGTGCCACCTGGGAAGTCCATTCCTAATAGAGTGGTACCTTGCTTTCCCAGTTGTACCAGTGATCAAGCTGTTCTCTTTTCCTGTAACGGTTATGTCTACCTTCAGCATCACTTCCCCAAACTTCTACTTCCTCTTTAAAATTTAGCCCAGAAGTGTCTCCTGCAAAGCCTACTCAGAGTCTCCAGTAATTAGTGCTGCTCTTAAGTGTTTCATAGTTCTTTGTGTATTAATTTTAGCTTATAACTTATTGTAGTAAGTTATAATTTCCTGCTTTTAGTGGGAAGAGTATAGATTTTGGAATTAGACACCTAACCCCAAAATATGATTGTTTGAGCATCTGGTTTTTTATTTATGAAATGAGGTTCAATGAAAATTGATAATATTCCCCACTGTAAGCACCTTAGGGGAAAATCCTACATACTGTTTCTTTTTAGCCTCAGTAATTAGGAGAATGCCTGATTAATAGGTGTTCCATAAATGTTTATAGAATGAAGGAATGAATTTGAAGAGGCAAAAGAGTGAATGCTGAGTCCAGCTAAGAGTCTTCTCAAAGTAAGGAGGGGTTGAAAAAGTAGAAGAATGTTAAGGAAGAAGAATGGAAGAGATATGCAGAGTTGAAATCAGAAGGGACTTAGTAGCTGTTGGTAAGAGGGCTGCTGCTGCTGCTGCTAAGTCGCTTCAGTTGTGTTAGACTCTGTGCGACCCCATAGACAGCAGCCCAACCAGGCTTCCCAGTCCCTGGGATTCTCAAGGCAAGAACACTGGAGTGGGTTGCCATTTCCTTCTCCAATGCATGAAAGCGAAGAGTGAAAGTGAAGTCACTCAGTCGTGTCCGACTCTTAGCGACCCCAGGGACTGTAGCCCACCAGGCTGCTCCATCCGTGGGATTTTCCAGGCAAGAGTACTGGAGTGGGGTGCCATTGCCTTCTCCGTGGTAAGAGGGCAGATGAGTGCAAAAATTGGGGTTTTGAGATGGGAGAGTGATATTGTAATTTTTATATCTTTGAATACTTGGTTCATCATCAAGTGATGATAGTCTAAAATATTACTCTTCCAGAATTATTTTCCTGATGTTGATTTTGAGTTATTTATAGCAGAGGTTCCTGCTCTGACCATTACAAAGCTTAACTTGGTTGGTTCATTCATTCATTCATTTTTGTCAATAGGTGGTCTCCTGTATTGCAGTCAGATTCTTTACTAAATGACCGTCAGATTCTTTACTAAATGACCTACCAAGGAAGTCCCTACTTAATAAATGTTTCTTGATCCTATCAGAAGTTACCTCTCCCAGTTACCTTCTGTTTCATCCCTCAGTTTGTTTCCTCACCAATACTTACTATAATATATAATTCCTGTTTATTTATTGTTTGACCTCTTAGTAGATTATAACATTCATTAGACAAGGTTGTTATCTTGTTCGTTTACTGTATCCTTATGACCTAGGACACAAAAGAATTAACGTAATAAATGAGTTTGGATTCAGTTAAGTTTAGTCGCTTAGTCATGTCCGACTCTTAGCGACCCTGTGAACCTCAGCACACCAGCCCACCCTGTCCATCACCAACTCCCTGAGTTTACCCAAACTCACGTCCATTGAGTCGGTGATGCCATCCAACCATCTCATCCTCTGTCGTCCCCTTCTCCTCCCGCCCTCAATCTTTCCCAGGATCAGGGTCTTTTCAAATCAGTCAGCTCTTCACATCAGGTGGCCAAAGTATTGGAATTTCAGCTTCAACATCAGTCCTTCCAATGAACACCCAGGACTGATCTCCTTTAGGATGGACTGGTTGGATCTCCTTGAAATCCAAGGGACCCTGAAGAGTCTTCTCCAACACCACACTTAAAAAGCATCAATTCTTCAGTGCTCAGCTTTCTTTATAGTCCAACTCTCACATCTGTACGTGACTACTGGAAAAGCCATAGCCTTGACTAGACAGACCTTTGTTGACAAAGTAATGTCTCTGCTTTTTAATGTGCTGTCTAGGTTGGTCATAACTTTTCTTGCAAGGAGTAAGCATCTTTTAATTTCATGGCTGCACTCACTCTCTGCATTGATTTTGGAGCCCCCCAAAATTAAGTCAGCCACTGTTTCCATTGTTTCCCTATCTATTTGCCATGAAGTGATGGGACCAGATGCCATGATCTTAGTTTTCTGAATGTTGAGTTTTAAGCCAACTTTTTCACTCTCCTCTCTCACTTTCATCAAGAGGCTCTTTAGTTCTTCTTTGCTTTCTGCCATAAGCATGGTGTCATCTGCATATCTGAGGTTATTGCTATTTCTCCTGGCAGTGTTTCCAGCTTGTGCTTCATCCAGCCCAGCGTTTCTCATGATGTACTCTGCATAGAAAGAAGTTAAATAAGTAGGATGACAATATACAGCCTTGACATACTCCTTTTCCTATTTGGAACCAGTCTGTTGTTCCATGTCCAGTTCTAACTGTTGCTTCCTGACCTGGATACAGGTTTGTCACATCTCTTTCAGAATTTTCCAGTTTATTGTGATCCACACAGTCAAAGGCTTTGGCATAGTCAATAAAGCAGAAATAGATGTTTTTCTGGAACTCCCTTGCTTTTTTAATGGTCCAGTGGATGTTGGCTATTTGATCTCTGGTTCTTCTGCCTTTTCTAAACCCAGCTTGAACATCTGGAAGTTCATGGTTCACGTATTGCTGAAGTCTGGCTTGGAGAATTTTGAGCATTACTTACTAGCTTGTGATATGAGTGTAATTGTGTTGTAGTTTGAGCATTCTTTGGCATTGCCTTTCTTTGGGATTGGAATGAAAACTGACCTTTTCCAGTCCTGTGGCCACTGCTGAGTTTTCCAAATTTGCTGGCATATTGAGTGCATCACTTTCACAGCATCATCTTTTAGAATTTGAAAGAGCTCAACTGAAATTCCATCACCTCCACTAGCTTTGTTCGTAGTGATGCTTTCTAAGGCCCACTTGACTTCACATTCCAGGATGTCTGGCTCTAGGTGAGTGATCACATCATCGTGATTATCTTGGTCGTGAAGATCTTTTTTGTACAGTTCTTCTGTGTATCCTTGCCACCTTTTCTTAATATCTTCTGCTTCTGTTAGGTCCATACCATTTCTCTCCTTTACTGAGCCCATTTTTTCATGAAATGTTCCCTTGGTATCTCTGATTTTCTTGAAGAGATCTCTAGTCTTTCCCATTCTGTTGTTTTCCTCTCTTTCTTTGCGTTGATCACTGAGGAAGGCTTCCTTATCTCTCCTTGCTATTCTTTGGAACTCTGCATTCAAATGGGTATATCTTTCCTTTTCTCCTTTGCTTTTGGCTTCTCTACTTCTCACAGCTATTTGTAAGGCCTCCTCAGACAGCTATTTTGCTTTTTTGCATTTCTTTTCCATGGGGATGGTCTTGATCCCTGTTTCCTGTACAATGTCACAAACCTCCGTCCATAGTTCATCAGGCACTCTGTCTATTAGATCTAATCCCTAGAATCTATTTGTCACTTCCACTGTATAATGGTAAGGGATTTGATTTAGGTCATAGCTGAATGGTCTAGTGGTTTTCCCTACTTTCTTCAATTTAAGTTTGAATTTGGCAATAAGGAGTTCA
This sequence comes from Bos indicus, assembly GCF_029378745.1. Lineage (NCBI taxonomy): Eukaryota > Metazoa > Chordata > Mammalia > Artiodactyla > Bovidae > Bos > Bos indicus. The sequence continues at coordinate 116,330,615 of NC_091764.1, read as the reverse complement.
TGATCTGAGCCACAGTCAGCTCCTGGTCTTGTTTTCAGTGACTGTATAGAGCTTCTCCATCTTTGGCTGCAAAGAACATAATCAATCTGATTTCGGTGTTGACCATCTGGTGATGACCATGTGTAGAGTCTTCTCTTGTGTTGTTGGAAGAGGATGTTTGCTATGACCGGTGTGTTCTCTTGGCAGAAATCTGTTAGCCTTTGCCCTGCTTCATTCTGTACTCCAAGGCCAAATTTGTCATTACTCCAGGTGTTTCTTGACTTCCTGCTTTTGCATTCCAGTCCCCTATGATGAAAAGGACATCTTTTTTGGGTGTTAGTTCTAAAAGGTCTTGTAGGTCTTCATGGAACCGTTCAACTTCAGCTTCTTCAACATTACTGGTTGGGGCATAGACTTGGATTACTGTGATATTGAATGGTTTGCCTCGGAAAGAAACAGACATCATTCTGTCGTATTTGGGATTGCATCCAAGTACTGCATTTCGGACTCTTTTGTTGACTATGATGGCTACTGCATTTCTTCTGAGGGATTCCTGCCCATAGTAGTAGATATAATGGTCTTCCAGTTAAATTCACCCATTCCAGTCTATCTTAGTTCGCTGATTCCTCGAATGCCAATGTTCACTCTTGCCATCTCTTATTTGATCACTTCCAATTTGCCTTAATTCATAGACCTAACATTCCAGGTTCCTATGCAATATTGCTCTTTACAGCATCGGACCTTGCTTCTATCACCAGTCACATCCACAACTAGGTATTGTTTTTGCTTTGGTTCCTTCCCTTCATTCTTTCTGGAGTTATTTCTCCACTGATGTCCAGTAGCATATTGGACACCTACTGACCTGGGGAGTTCATCTTTCAGTGTCCTATCTTTTTGCCTTTTCATACTGTTCATGGGGTTCTCGAGGCAAGAATACTGAAGTGGTTTGCCATTCCCTTCTCCAGTGGACCACATGCTGTCACACCTCTCCACCATGACCCACCCATCTTGGGTGGCCCCACATGGCATGGCTTAGTTTCATTGAATTAGACAAGCTGTGGTCCATGTGATCAGATTGGCTAGCTGTCTGTGATTGTGGTTTCCATCTGTCTGCCCTCTGATGCCCTCTCTCAGTGCCTACCATCTTACTTGGGTTTCTCTTACCTTCGACCTGGGGTCTCTCTTCATGGCTGCTCCAGTGGAGTGTAGCCGCTGCTCCTTACCTTGGACGTGGGTGGGGAGGTATTTATTTTAAGCAGATTTTAAATAAGGATTGATAACACTAATTTCTGTTTAATTCTGTTATCATCAGACTTAATAACTTCAGTTAATGTTCTGTATATGTAACCTACATATGCTCAGGTGGTAAAGAATCCACCTGCAATGCAGGAAACCCCTGTTCAATTCCTGGGTGGGAAAGATCCCCTGCAGAAGGAATAGGCTACCCACTCCAGTATTCTTGGACTTCCCTTGTGGCTCAGATGATAAAGAATCCACCTGCAATGTAGGAGACCTGGGTTTGATACCTCGGTTGGGAAGATCCCCTGGAGGCGGGAAAGGCTACCCCTTCAGTATTCTGGCCTGGAGAATTCCATGGACTGAATAGTCCACAAGGTTGCAGAGTCAGACTTGACTGAACGACTTTCACTTTCTGTATATGTAACCGTCTTACAATAGCTTTCAATCTGCAGATTATCGATTAACCCCTCAAAAAGCCATGTTTCATACCTGTTAGTTAACTGAAAGTTAGCTAAATATATTTGCAGCATTTTTAACCATTTCTAGTTCTTTTAAAAAAGACAATGAACTTCTAAACTCAGCCATATTTCCAGTGATTTGCAGTATTCTTCTATGTTACTCTTTCTGCTTTTGGCACTAGAAATTTAAATTGCTTGTGGACATGAGGGGATGAATGTGAAAAAGAAAAAACATTAGACAGAGAGAGTTGTAGTTGAAATGACGCCGCACCTTGGAAGTTGTTCTGTACTATGTGCTCATGGTTGCAAAACAGTTTTCCATTTGAGTTGGGAGTCACCAAGATACCCCAGTTTTGGTGATTCACTGGGAGGACTCATAGGACTCAGCATATAGTTGTACCCAGGATGGTTACTCATAACAGTGAAAGGAAACAAAGAAACCTCCACAAAGGGAAAAGGCACATGAGGAGCTCTAGGAAACCAGTTGCAAGGTTCCGTGAATCCTCCCTCAGTGAAGTCTCGCAGGACAGGCTTAATTCTTCCAGCAACTAGTTGTGACAACATATATGAGATGTTAACCAAAAACTCATTAAAGACTCAACTCTGAGGATTTATATTAGGGAATGGTCACATAAGCACCTCCATTCCCCCAAATTCCAGACTCTGAGAAAGAAAGCACATGTTCAGCCTAGATCATATTGTTGATACAGTTTAGGCACAGTGATACATTCTTAACAGAAAGTGGTGGAGGGACTTCCCTGGCGGTCCAAGGGTTAAGACTCCATGCTGCTTCCACTGCAAGGGGCACTGGTTCACTTCCTGAGAGTGACTTAGCACGAGCACATCAGTTGTATTTCACTTTCCTTAGTAGCCTGCTTCCTTTGGCACTGGGCAAGACTTTTTATCATTAAAAATAAATAACTTTTTTCCTGTCTTTCCTTCTCCAGGGAAATCTAATGTAATGGATGCACTTAGTTTTGTAATGGGAGAAAAAATAGCTAATTTAAGAGTGAAAAATATTCAAGAACTCATTCATGGAGCACACATTGGAAAACCTGTTTCTTCTTCTGCAAGTGTGAAAATTGTATATTTGGAAGAAAGTGGAGAAGAGAAGACATTTGCAAGGACTATCCGAGGTATTTTTTTTCTTGGGATAGCAGATATCAGAAGCAAATAATAGAACCTATTTTGATTCTCCACTGGACTTTTCTTTAAGCAGACATATTTATTCAGATTCCCCTACTGTCAGATAGCGGTTTTTCTCCCTGGTTATTAGTTTAAAAATGAAAGAAGGAGTTTACCTCAAAGGTGGTGATATCATAAAAGTTCTTCCTGAGATTCTTTATGTATCTTTATCTAGTTTTCGTAGTGATGAAGTAACTATAAATGCATATTTTTGGTTTGTATAGAAAGTTTTTCCTACCACCAAAAAGCAAATCGCATGAAATATTTGACTTTTTATTTTGTTAGGATTTATTCACAAATCCTTGTATTTCCTGAGTAAATAAGATTCAGAGTTACATATATATATATATATATATTTCTATTTATGCTAGGATTTTACTGGGCTTCTGTAAATAGATGCCTCTTGGTTGTTTTTTAAAAGTCCTAGATGAGGTACCAGCATGGTTGGATGAAAGTTCTCTTCCGGTTGCAGACTTACCATTTGTGGATGGGACTTGGGAGCCTTGTAGGACCTTTTTATTTTATAAGCACCCTAATACTATTAATGAGGGCTCCACTATCATAATCTAATCACCTCCTAAAGGCCTCACCCTCTAACACCATCACTTTTGGGTTTAGGATTTCATCGCATGAATTCAGTGGAGACACAAACACTTAGACCATTAAATGATCTTATTTAAAATAGCAATGCCTCTCTCTCCTACACAGAGACTTCCATACCCCTTTCCTACCTCCATTTTACTCAGCACTTAACACTTTCCTACATGATATTTATTTTACTTACCTATCTCATTTTTGTCTGCCTCCATCACTAGGATATAAGCTTGAGATCAGACTTTTGTCTGTTATGTTCACTACTGTAGAATACTACTGGGCATGTAGTAGACACTCAGCATTTGTTGATTGATTAAATGCATTTTTTAACATGTATATTACTGCCATAACTGGCCATTTCAATAGTTGTTGATACATATCTGGTATTTATACTTCCCATAACAGCATTTGTTCTTTTATTTTAGGAGGATGCTCAGAATATAGTTTTAATGATAATCCTATGAGTCGTTCTGCTTATATCACAGAGCTGGAAAAGATAGGCATAATAGTCAAAGCACGGAACTGTTTAGTTTTTCAGGTAAGTAGCAATAGTATTTTGTTTTATTCATGATTTTGAAAATGTATCACTATATTTTATATGTTGGTGTGCTTAACTATTTTTGAAAGGGAACTGTGGAGTCAATTTCAATGAAAAAACCCAAAGAAAGAACCCAGTTTTTTGAGGAAATCAGCACTTCAGGAGAGCTTATAGGAGAATACGAGGAAAAGAAAAGAAAGTTACACAAAGCCGAAGAAGATGCACAATTTAATTTTAATAAGAAAAAAAATGTAGCTGCAGAGCGCAAACATGCAAAATTAGAGAAAGAAGAGGTAAGATGTCATGAGGTAGCCAATTAAGTGTTGCATACAAAACCTGTATTAGAATTGTAAGTATTGGTTTGGGGTTACTAAAATAATTCTTTTAGTAACTTAAATAAAGCCCATTATTCATCAAAGATAAACTTTTTGGTATATTTTCCAGTTTGGGTTTCTTTCTCCAAAATAGGCAGGACAACTTGAGCTGCAAAGGTGTCTGATTTTCCCAACTAAAATTAAACTTGAAGGATTTATATCTCATATGGCAGAGGGCCTCAGATTTTTGGATCTTATGCTTGTATACTTTAAAAATTATTGAGGACCCCAAAGAGTTATCTATCAATGTTTATTGTATTTGAAATTAAAACTGAGACATTTAAAAATTATATTTTGATGATTTATTTTTGTGAAAATAACAATAAACTCATTGTATGTTAACATAAGTAGCATATTTTTATGAAAAGTAAACTGAGTTTTATAAAACCAAATAATTAGAAGAGTGGTATTGTTTTACCTTGTATAATTTCATGAATATCTGACTTAATAGAAAACTGGTGAATTCTCATACCTGTTTTTGTGTTGAACCTGTGCTAAGACCTAGGAACTTTACCCTCCTTTGGCTCTTACACCATTGGTGCAAATGTCAACACAGTGAAAAAGACAAATGAAATCTGAGTATTATTAGGAAAACAGTTTTGATTTCAGGGGCTCCATGAAAGGGTGTTGGGGAACTCTAGGAGGCCGTGGTCACACTTTGTAAATGCTGTTCTGTGGTACCTCTTGGTGCCCTTCACAGTGCCTGCTGTAGCGCCTTGTAAACTGTTGCCTTTAGAGTATTCTTTTATCAAATGCAAAGTAGATTTTGTCATTGTTTTGCATAAAACCTCTTCTGGAGCAATGCTTTTCACTGCACTGAGAATTTAGTCTCCCTTCCCAGCCTGCTGATCTGCCTCTTGTTCACCTCTGAAACTTTAACTTCCTCTACTCTTCAGCCACATTGACCTTTATCATTTATTGAAAATACCACATTCCCTTTTGTCCTAGAGCTTTTGCTGTTTCCTCTGCCTAGATAATTGTGTGCCTGATTTTTACATGGCTCATACTCTCATTGAAGTTTTCATAAAAAAGCCATTTTCTCAGGCAGACATTTGCTGTCCACTTGCCCAATCTAAATTAGCATCCCTTCCCTGGTTCTATTGCATTACCCTATTTTGTTTCTTTTGTAGCATATTTTGCTGTATGAAATTATCTTGTGTATTATTTATTGCTTATTTATTCTCTGACTCTGCTTCCCTCCTTGCCCCACTAGGATAACTTGGTTGTAATCTAAGAAGAGCAGAGACTGTTTCTACCTTATTCCCTACCATATTTTACAGCACATAGAAGAGGGCTTGGCACACAATAGCCAGTTAATAAATATTTGAAAAAATAAATGAAAGATAGACGTGTTCCTTATTAGTGATATTTCTCTGCTTCTTCAGATTTTTATGTGTGTGTGTGTTCTTGGTTTTGTCAGTGGAAAGGGATGGTGGTGTAAGTGCAAGTCAAACTATAGTTTTTGTAATACACTAAAACAGCTTATAGCAGAGTAGAATTGCATAACTTTAAACATTATAAGGATAGTTAGAATAGTCCAACTTCATGATTATTTTTAACAACATCCTGGCAGATTGCTGTTTACCTGTTACTTGGAATATTTCATTGATTAAGAGCTTTCTTCATAAGGTAGAACATTCCTTTTTTCTTTACTAATGGTACAATTGGGCTTCCCTGGTGGCTCAGAGGTTAAAGCGTCTGCCTGGACTGTGGGAGACCCGGGTTCAATCGCTGGGTCAGGAAGATCCCCTGGAGAAGGAAATGGCAACCCACTCCATTACTCCTGCCTAGAGAATCCCATGGAGGGAGGAGCCTGGTAGGCTACAGTCCATGGGGTCACAAAGAGTCGGACACGACTGATCGACTTCACTTTCACTTTCAATGGTACAAATACTCAGGAAATTCTCCCATCTCACATATAATTTAGAACTTTAACAATCCTATTTGTTCTATTCATAGAAAAAATTACATTCTATAGAAGAAATTTTACCTGGAATCTTTGAATTGAAAATGGCTAGAAACTTTAAAAGTGATATTACTTCCTTTAGTTTACAAATGGGGAAGCTGGTGTCAGACTTGCTTGCCAAACTTCTGAGGTCAAGACAGAAGTGGGACAGGACTCAGTTAGTGGGTGCCCCAGATAGTTCTTTTGGAAAAGGAAATGGCAACCCACTCCAGTATTCTTGCCTGGAGAATCCCATGGACAGAGGAGCCTGGTGGGCTATAGTCCATGGGATTGTAAAGAGTTGGACATGACTGAGTGACTAACAAATGGTTCTTACCACCATACCACTGTGTGCATGAATATAAAATCCTTTAATGGTTTATTATAGAAGTATATGCAGAAGCCTTATCCAAATAATGGTACTTTGGGCAAGAATATCATTTGTTAATGACATAAATGAAAATTCATTAGAGATCATTTATTAGTACTCTAGTTGAGTTTATGAAAGGTCAATGTAAAATATACTCCCTCTTAACTGTTGTTGAATTTCACTGTTGTAGGCAGACCGTTACCAGAATCTCCTTGAAGAACTGAAAATTAACAAGATACAACTGCAGCTTTTCCGACTGTATCACAATGAGAAAAAAATTAATTTTTTATACACTGAGTTAGAGCGTGTGAATAAGAATTTGAGTGTCACAAGAGAGTCTCTTTCTCATCATGAAAACATAGTTAAAGCCAAGAAAAAGGAACATGGAATGTTGAGCAGACAACTACAACAAACACAAAAAGAATTAAAGTGAGTTTTCAAAATCATTATTAACAGTTGGATTTTATTTAGATTGATAGAAATATTGTGATGCTTTGAAAATTGATTTTTGAAATAGATTTTTTACTTTGGAATACTTTTAGATATACAAAAAATTATAAAGATAGTATAGAGAGTTCCCATATTCCCCACACTAAATTTCTCTCACTTATAGCAGGAGGAGGAGGGGTCTACAGAGGATGAGATGGTTGGATGGCATCACCAACTCAATGGAAGTGAGTTTGAGCAAACTCCCAGAGGTAGTGAAGGACAGGGAAGTCTGGCGTGCTGCAGTCCATGAGGTTGCAAAGAGTCAGACACGACTTAGCGACTGAACAACAAATAACATTTTACATTATTAGTATGCTACACTTGTCAGAATTAATTAACCCATATTTATTCATTATTATTAACTAAATTCCATACTTGGTTCATTTTTTAATGTTTGACTTAATGTTCTTTTTCTGATCCAGTATACCATATTATATTTAGTCATCATGTCTTCTTAAGGTCCTCTTGGTTGTGACAGTTTCAGACTTAAACCTTGTTATTGGTATCCTTTACAGTTTTAAGAAGCATTGGTGAAGCTTTTTGAGACTGTATCTCAATTAGTATTTCTCTGTTACTTTTCTCATAATTAGACCAGTTTATGGGTTTTGGGGAAGAAGACCACAGAGGTAAAATGCGATCATTATCATAGTACATCAGGAATGTCAGCATATCATATACAGGGAATTCCCTGGTGGTCTGGTGGTTAGGGCTCTCTGTTCTTGTTGCTGAGGGCCGGGGTTCAAACTCTGGTTGGGGAACTAAAATCCCACAAACCACATGGTGTGGCCAGTAAATAAATAGACTCTACCATAAATTTTAAAAATATATGTTATATTATTAAATCATCTATCTAATATAGTATCAGCCTGCCATCATTATTGATGGTTTTTGGGGGGCTTTTTGGCTGTGCCACATAGCATGTGGAATCTTAATTCCCTGACCAGGGATTGAACCTGTCCCTCCTGCAGTGGGAGCATGGAGTCTTAACCACTGGACTATAAGGGAAGTCCCACATGATATTCATTTGCTTAATTGTTCAATTCCAGTAATCATGCATGGCAGTACCAGAATTATTAAACCATGTCCTTGTGGGAAGCAAATTTATCAACTAGAGTACAAGGCTTGTGTATAATTATTTTTGCTTTTTATTTTATGGGCTCTGGTCATTTCCAGTATTATTTAGGTTAACACATTTCCCCTTATCCTCTTCAGTAAGGTGGTTTCATACATTTGTACTACAGTTAGATTCTTCTGTCACTTTCTATATTTTATCTGGGATCCCTCGCCTTCTAAGTGAATTTTTTTTTAAATGTGTACATTAAAGTTTGCTCTTGGAGCTGTAAATTTCTGTAGGTTTTGACAAATGCATGATGTCATGTGTCCATCACTGCAGAATCATACAGAGTAGTTTATCACTCTTTAAAAATTCCCCAGTGCTTCACCTATTTGATTTTGCCTCTTACTTGGCAATCATTGATCTGCTTACAGTCTCTGAAAGTCACTATTTAGCATTTCTTTTTAAATGTATAATTTGATCAGAAGAGCTTCTTGCTTTTATATAAGATTTTCCTTTAAAGCAAAGTTTATTTTTCTTTTTAGATCTCTTGAAGCACTGTTAAATCAGAAGAGGCCTCAATACATTAAAGCTAAAGAAAACACTTCTCACCACCTCAAGAAATTAGATATGGCTAAAAAATCAATAAAGGACAGTGAAAAACAATGTTCTAAACAGGAAGATGACATAAAAGCCTTGGAGACAGAGCTGGCTGATTTAGATGGTGCATGGAGAAGTTTTGAAAAGCAGATTGAGGAAGAAATGTTACATAAAGGACGAGACATTGAACTAGAAGCTGGTCAGGTGAAAAAGTTGGCATGTGGGAAATCATTTGTTTCTACTGTTTCAGCTTCTCCTTTTGATTAGAATTTAAAGGATGACTTCTCTTTCTGATTATTTTAAGAGATTGCCGCAGAATTTAAATTATGGGGATTTTGATTTTTCAGCCTATATGGAGAACCTAAATTTAATTTTTACACTAGGCTATTTTTCCTTTATAAAAGTAGATTACATCGTAACATTTGTGAGTTAACTAAAGTCATAGAAAATACTTCAGCAAGATTACATGGTTCATTTTATGGAATTATATTCATATGTTTTTAAGGTAATTAACATTCATGAGGAAAAAATAATTACCTTAAAACATAATTATATTCATATGTTCTTAAGGTAATTATTTTTTCCTCATGAATATTTTAAAAACTTAAAAGTCAGATTATATGTGGCTTTGAAGAGACATGATCACTTAATTGACAGGAGGGAAATTGGTTAAGATTGTTTAAAATGTTAAGTGATTAATGAATATCCAATTTAGTATATAAGATATAAGTCAATAATAGATATCCAGAAATTTATAATCCAAAGTTTTCAAACATTCTTTCAACTAAATTTCTATTATTTATTTCTTTCATTAATTTTATGATAACTTTATTTCACAATATATATGCTAAAATAATTGTGACTGTATAGATATAAAAATACATAATTTTCTCTGAACTCCTCTTATTTCTGGACCATTAATGAGTTTTAATGTGCTTTCTCTTACAGAATTTCTTACAGAGACCTTATAGAGTTGGTTTTGAATACCTTGTTGATCTATCTAAACAGTTTAAAATAAGATGTTCATTTTGTGTTCATGCTATCTTAGCTGGAGAAGATGGCTAATTATGATATAATTCAAGTAAAATATTTTTGATAAGTTTAATTATCTGCTAGTAAAGAATATCATAGAAAGAATTTCCTCTCACACTTCTTTAAATGAATTATCAATGTTTAAATGCTTTTTATATAGCTGGTTCAATATAAAGAACTTAAGGAACAGGTAAGAAAGAAAGTGGCTATAATGACCCAACAGTTGGAAAAGCTGCAGTGGGAACAGAGGTCTGATGAAGAAAGATGGGCATTTGAAAAGAGGAGACATGGAGAAGTTCAGGTACCTTGGTTTGTGTAATAAATGATTTAGAATTATTTTTCATGAAATTTTATTCCCTTTTTATATTTGTTTTTCAGTATATAAATGGTTTTACATCAGATATAAGGAATTAATTAAATTTTCTGGATTACCTGTTAGACTGCTTAGCACTATTTAGGTCCTCTTTCATAGTCTAAGATATAGACAGTGTAAGGACTTCCTTGGTGGGTCAGTGGTTAAGACTCTGCCTTCCAGTGTAGGGGATGTTGGTTCAATCCCTGGTTGAGGAACTAAGATTCCACATGCCGTGAGGCAACTAAGCCATGCACCAAATTTAAGAGAGAAACCCACGTGCCTCAGTGAAGACTGAGCACAGCCAAATAAGTAAAATAAAAGTGTAAAGAAACTGATAAAAATAACATATAAAAATAGTGTCTTCATGTAGTCAGTAAGCATTTTATGCATACTTGTATAATGATAGGCAGAAAACAAAGAGGAACTAAAGAGCTTTTTGACAGAGGTGAAAGAGGAGAATGAAAAAGCTGGCTTAAAACTCAGCATTCATAAAACTAAGATCATAGCATCCAGTCCCATCACTTCATGGCAAATAGAAGGGGAAAAGTGGAAACCGTGGCAGATTTTATTTTCTTGGGCTCCAAAATCACTGCAGATGGTGACTGCAGCCTTGAAATTAAAAGATGCTTACTCCTTGGAAGGAAAGCTATGACAAACCTAGACAGTGTATTAAAAATCAGAGACATCACTTTACTAGCAAAGGTCCATATAGTCAAAGCTATGGTTTTTCCAGTAGTCACATACAGATGTGAAATTTGGACCATAAAGAAGGCTGAGTTCCAAAGAATTGATGCTTTTGAACTGTGGTGTTGGAGAAGACTCTTGAGAGTCCCTTGGACAGCGAGGAGATCAAACCAGCCAATCCTAAAGGAAATCAACCCTAAATATTAATTACAAGGACTGATGCTGAAGCTCCACTACTTTGGCTACCTGATGTGAAGACCTTTCCTATTGGAAAAAACCCTGATGCTGAAAAAGACTGAGGGGAGGAGTAGAAGGGGGCGACAAAACATAAGATGGTCAGATGGCGTCACCGACTCAATGGACAGGAGTTTGAGCAAACTCTGGGAGATAGTGAAGGACAAGGAAGCCTGGTGTGCTGCAGTCCACGGGGTCACAAAGAGTCAGACATGACTTAGCAACTGAACAACAACATAATGATAGGCACAGGCAGATGCTGTTGTCTGTTCTTCCATTGAGGTTAGGAGGAGTATAACTAAAGGGAAAAAAAAACAAATAGTATAAGTGAAAGGTCATTTGGAAATACTAAGGACATAGCCCAAGAGGAGCTTCATAGTCTACATGAGAGGTAACCATCAAGACGGCATTATACTATTCTGCCTTAGAGTAAGAGAGACTTGGCTTCCATCCAGTCTTGTCCTGTCACTGACTGTGTTGATATAGCTGAATCATTTCACTTCTTTGAACTTTGATTTCTTCATTTGTACAATGTCTTTTTTTGGTCTTTTTGTCTGTCTTTTTTGTGGCTGAGTTATATTCCATTGTATATATAATATACCACATCTTTATACATTCATCTATCGATGGACATTTAGGTTGCTTCCTTATCTTGACTATTGTAAATAATACTGCAGTGAACATGGGAGTGCATATCTTTTCTAATTACTTTTTTCTTCACAAAAATATCTAGGATTGGTATTGCTGGGTCACATGATAGTTATATTTTTATTTTGTGAGGAATCTCCATACTGTTTTCCATAGTAGCTGCACCAATTTACGTTCCCACCAGTAGTGCATGAAAGTTCACTCTTCTCCATATCCTTGCCAATACTTGTCTTCTTGATAACAGCCATTCTGACAGGGGTGAGATGATATCTCATTGTGATTTTGACTTGCATTTCTCTGATGATATTGAGCATCTTTTCATGCACCTGCTATCTGTATGTCTTCCTTGGAAAAATGTCTATTCAGATAACCTGCCCATTTTTTAATTACTTCTTGTTTTTATGTTGAGTTGTATGAGTTCTTTGTACATTTTGGATGTTAACCGCTTAGCACATATACTGTTTGCAAACCTCTCCCATTCAGAGCTGCTGCTGCTGCTGCTGCTGCTAAGTCGCTTCAGTCGTGTCCGACTCTGTGCGACCCCACAGACAGCAGCGCACCAGGCTCTGCTGTCCCTGGGATTCTCCAGGCAAGAACACTGAAGTGGGTTGCCATTTCCTTCTCCAGTGTGTGAAAGTGAAAGTGAAGTCGCTCAGTCATGTCCAACTCTTCGAGACCCCATGGACTGCAGCCTACCAGGCTCCTCCGTCCATGGGATTTTCCAGGCAAGAGTACTGGAGTGGGGTGCCATTGCCTTCTCCGACCTCAGCTTAAATCACTATAAGCTTCCCTCTTAGGACTACTTTTGCGCATTCCATAGGTTTTGGATCATTGTATTTTGTCTCTAGGTGTTTTTAAAAAATTTTTTCTTTGATTTCTTCAGTGATCCATTGGTTGTTTAATAATAACTGTTTAGTCTCCACATATTTGTTTTCTGGCAGTTTTTTCCTTCTGTTTGATTTCTAGTCTCGGTTGTGGTCAGAAAACATGCTTGATATGGTTTTAGTTTTCTTAAATTTATTGTGACTTGCTTTGTGGCAACTCCTGGTTCTAGATCACTTAGTAAAGGAATAAGATTATTTATTGACTATGCCAAAGCCTTTGACTGTGTGGATTACAAAAAACTGGAAAATTCTGAAAGAGATGGAAATACCAGACCACCTGACCTGCCTCTTGAGAAACCTATATGCAGGTCAGGAAGCAACAGTTAGAACTGGACATGGAACAACAGACTGGTTCCAAGTAGGAAAAGGAGTATGTCAAGGCTGTATACACCCTGTTTATTTAACTTCTATGAAGAGTACATCATGAGAAACGCTGGGCTGGAGGAAACACAAGCTGGAATCAAGATTGCCGGGAAAAATGTCAATAACCTCAGATATGCAGATAACACCAGCCTTATGGCAGAAAGTGAAGAAGAATTAAAGAGCCTCTTGATGAAAGTGAAAGAGGAGAGTGAAAAATTTGGCTTAAAGCTCAACATTCAGAAAACTAAGGTCGTGGCATCTGGTCCCATCACTTCATGGCAAATAGATGGGGAAACAGTGGCTGACTTTATTTTTCTGGGCTCCAAAATCACTGCAGATGGTGACTGCAGCCATGAAATTAAAAGATGCTTACTCCTTGGAAGAAAAGTTATGACCAACCTAGACAGCATATTCAAAAGCAAAGACATTACTTTGTCAACAAAAGTCCGTCTAGTCAAGGCTATGGTTTTTCCAGTGGTCATGTATGGATGTGAGAGTTGGAGTATAAAGAAAGCTGAGCACCAAAGAATTGATGCTTTTGAAGTGTGGTGTTGGAGAAGACTTTTGAGAGTCCCTTGGACTGCAAGGAGATCCAACCAGTCCATCCTAAAGGAAATCAGTCCTGGGTGTTCATTGGAAGGACTGATGATAAAGCTGAAACTCCCAATACTTTGGCCACCTGATGCAAAGTGGTCACTCATTTGAAAAGCTGACTCATTTGAAAAGACCCTGAAACTGGGAAAGATTGAGGGCAGGAGGAGAAGGGGACAACAGAGGATGAGATGGTTGGATGGCATCACCGACTCAACGGACATGGGTTTGGGTGAACTCCGGGAGTTGGTGATAGACAGGGAGGCCTGGCGTGCTGCGGTTCATGGGGTCGCAAAGAGTCAGACACAACTGAGCAACTGAACTGAAAACACATTAATGTTGCTGTAATGCACGGGATGAATTAGACAGGGAAAATGCTAAAGATAAACAAATTAGAGACTACCACAGCCCTTGGACTTAGTGATAAAGTGAATGGAGCAATACTTGTGAAGTCCTCCTTCCACAAGCCTGTAGTTGCCTTTTAGATTCCTATACAGTTACAGTATTGAGCCGCTCTAGTGGAATTACTTGTCTGTTTCCCCACCAGACCTTAGTCCTTGAGAGCAGAGACTCTGTCTTGTTCATTATAGTATCTGTAGTTTCTAGCACATGGTAGGCTGTGAATAAATATTTACTGAATGAGTTAGTTTGAAAGAGAGAGAGGACTGTATATAAATATTTGAAAATAATCCCCTTGGGGTTTGAAGTTACCAGAGTAAACTTGCTGAAGATAGATACCTAGTAAATGATGGAGTGAGGATTTGAACCTTGATTCCTGAAACCTCAAAACTCTTTACCATACTGCCTTTTCAAAATAAAAATTTGCTCTCCTGAGAATTTTCATATGGTTATCTATATATTTCAAATTTAGAACAATATATGTTTATTTCAAATTTAGAACAACATATGCAATTAAAGGCTTCCCCAGTGGCTCAGCAATAAAGAATCTGCCTGCAGGGCAGGAGCTGCAGGAGAATGCGGGTTTGATCTCTGGGTCGGAAAGATCCCCTGGAAGAGGGCATGGCAGCCCACTTCAGTATTCCTGCCTAGAGAATCCTATGCACAGAGGACCCTGGTTGGCTAAGGTCCATAGGGTCACAAAAGAATTGGACATGACTGAAGTGACAGCATGCACAGACACATGCTATTACAAGTTCTAGGCATCTAGTGAAAAACTGTTTGTTTGGAGTTGCTATAATTGATTTCAGATTTCATTTCCTATTATAGGAAAATATAAAACAAATAAAGGAACAAATAGAAGATCATAAAAAGCGAATAGAGAAGTTGGAGGAGTATACAAAAACATGCATGTAGGTATAGTAAAAAAAATTGCTTGCAGCTTTCCTGTATCTCTGGGGTCTTGTATATTTGTGGTGAATGCTTCCCCTGTATCATAATGTTCTCACTCTCCCATTGTTTTTTTATTTCATGGTAGATAATTAAAAATTATAATTAACCACTTAAGGTTGAGATTTTGAAAATATAAATGTTTAACAGTGGTGAAACTTAAAACTCTCCTTTGGTATTGATATTTTATAACAAAAATATGTCATGAAAACTATCAGCACCTAAGTATTCTATCACTAAGAATTTCTTTTTAATTGATATTTACTTACTGTTAAGCTCATGATGATTGCTCTGGTTATAGTGAGTGAGCTATTCTTTTTTCTCAGAATCCAGAAATATGTATCTTTTGACTCAAGAATTATTTAAGTATCTTTTGCTCATGTTTGGTGTTAGGTTTATTATATTGTATTTTTCACCATTTGAAATAGATAGAGCACTATCCCATTCCCCTGCGATGCCAGGCTAGAGTGTATTGCAATTCCTAAATTTTGGTTTTTCTTTTTGCTGTATAATGTATTATTGTTATTGTCATATAGGAATTGCTTGAAAGAAAAAAAAGAGCAAGAGGAAAACTTAGTGAATGAAATAGAAAAAACAAAATCAAGAATGTCTGAAGTTAATGAAGAGTTGAATCTTATTAGAAGTGAATTGCAGAATGCTGGAATTGATACCCATGAAGGAAAACGTCAGCAAAAGAGAGCAGAGATTCTAGAACACCTTAAGAGACTTTACCCAGATTCAGTGGTAATTGAAATAAAAAGGCTAAGCTTTCTTATTTGTGATTAAAAATTTGAAATTATTAGGAAGTATTATTATTTCAGAAACCTATAAATTTTGTGTTTTATTATTTATACTTAAGGCATAATAGTAACTGGGGTAAAATGTGTATAATCCCCAGTAATGTCTATAGGTAAGTAATTATTGGGGAGAAACATTGATATGAACACATTACCCAGAGAGTCCAGATATCCCCAAAGGATATGTGTATATGAAATAGTCTGTTGCCCTGTAGACACATAGCCTTAAACCTCATTTTCTTCATGATTTCAGTTTTTTTTTTAAGTACTTTCTTCAGTGGACATTGTTGGCATACTTTTGAACAGTGAATTTTTATTCTCTAAATCTGACTGTCCATCCAGTATTACTAGCTTATTTCATTGGCCCCAATGCAGCAATATCTAACTTGTTATGTGAGGTATCCACTTCAGAGAATTATTTCTTTTGGTATTGGGGTCTGTCGTCTCACTCTTGTCACTAACACCAGGGTACACTGTGTGCTCCTTGTTTCACGACAGCCTTTTTTTTCAGCATCTGACACTGTTAACCACTTGCACTTTTTGAAACTCTCCTTGATACCACACTCTGTTGGTTTTCCTATTTCTCTGATCACCCATCTTCATTTAGTTTATAGCATCTTTTTTGCCTTTCTGACTCTTTAAGTGTTAGTTACTAGATAATGATAGAAGAATAAGGGTGGGTCACAGAATTCTTCCCCCAATACCAAGGAAAATCACAAAAACTAGTGAAAAACTAGTTCAACAACCAAAAGAGGAAAGGGGCTCATACATCATGCTCTACTAACCTTCAGAAAATAGTAATAGTCCAGGATTTCTTTTTAAAGATTAAAATATAGCATTGCTGATTCTTAATTCTGCACAAGGCAAACTGATAAATTGATTAATTCCTGAGAATTCTCACTTAATATCCCTAATCTAGCAAGAAGGAAACTTTGTTGTTTCCTTCTGAGTAGAAAACTAGCACTCAAATAGAATCAGAGAATATGGACTTCTGCTTCTCTTAGATGGAAGTGAAGGCTCTAGAGCTCTTCATTAAATTGAGAAGCCAGTTCAAAGCCCTCTCCCCCCAAATGGGATCTGTTCTCTTTCCCCCAAGAAGAAAAACCTTAGTATGGGATATTAATTGAAGAAAGAATAAAACTCAGTTATTCAAGTAAAATATGTGCATAGCTTTAGCACAGCTCTCATTTACCTTTGCTTTTCAAGCCCTTGGGCATCCCTGGTAGCTCAGCTGATAAAGAATCTTCCTGCAATGCAGGAGACCCTGATTCAATTCCTGGATCAGGAAGATCCCCTGGAGGAGGGTACGGTAACCCACTCCAGTTCAAGTCCTTGGGTGATGGGCAATCAGAAAATCTTTAGAATATAGAACAGAAAATACTTGGTCCATCATTTGTTGCTCAGAGGAGATAACCATCTCAGTTTTAGGTGAGAATCAAAAAAAGTTATCCATTACAGAAAGTAAAAGGTTTACACAGAGCTGCCCACATTAAATATAGGAAAGGTGAAGAGAAGCTGTATGGCAGCATAGGTACATATATTAAAAGAAAAAAAAGAATAAAAGGCATTTAGAAGTCAAAGAGCCTTGTGGAAGAAAGTTACAGAACAAAATCCCCCATAAGCTTTTTGTCCTGTAGACAATTTAATAAGAGCTTGAATTCACAAAATCAAGTTCAGATACCAGAATAAAATAAAAAACTGTAGTGCTAAGAAAACAAATCAGGAACAAACATTACTGAACTAATAAATTGCAAATAGCAAGAAATGGTCACATAGCTGAAAAGCAAACTACTGACCTAGAAGTCAGATTTTATTTAATCATAACTGAATTGAGAAGAAAAAACAAGATAATAAATATTAAAGACAATGATTATCCATCATAAAGAAATTGGTTTTTCTGAAGTAGAATCTAGCGAATGAAGAGTCTAAAGACGTAAAATTGAATCTGAAAGACGTCTAGGGAGCATTGATACAGGACGGCTGGCATTCTGATGTTTTCTAGACTTTTTGAACTTCAGTCTGATTCTTGACCCGTCCTCAGATCCTGAAAAACAGTTCTCTGTGGGAAGCCATCTCTGGCTTCTCAGGTCAACCTGGTCCCTTTTACATATTCTCAGAGCACTCTGTGCTTAGTCACAGTGTCTCTTTTAACTCTTACTTTGTACATGCATATAATTATTGATTATTTATTTTCTTCCCCTACTAACCTGAAAACTCTGTGAGGTTAGAGAGGATCTGTTTTGTTCAGGCATGTTTACCCAGTGTCTGGCTCAGCACCTGCATGCAGTAGATGCCTCACAGATTCTTATTTAATAAGTAACGTCATGAATGAATGCTGTTTCGTTACTAGGTTTGTAAAATATTTTAGTACCTTGGTATGACTGCTGCTGCTGCTGAGTCGCTTCAGTCGTGTCCGACTCTGTGCGACCCCTTAGATGGCAGCCCACCAGGCTCCCCTGTCCCTGGGATTCTCCAGGCAAGAACACTGGAGTGGGTTGCCATGCCCTCCTCTAGGGAATCTTCCCAATCCAGGGATCAAAACGAGGTCTCCCACATTGCAGGCGGATTCTTTACTGTCTGAGCCACCAGAAATTTATTTCCATTTTCCATTTGAGACTGTTAAATTATGATGTTTATAATTTTGTAAAACTAGTTTTGATCTGTGCTGCTTTGTTGCATTAAAAAATGAATTATACGTTTCTCACTAATGTGTTTGTTTTTCTCTCCTTTTTGAAACCTGCTAAGTTTGGAAGACTACTTGACCTGTGTCATCCTATTCATAAGAAATACCAGCTGGCTGTTACTAAACTTTTTGGTCGGTACATGGTTGCCATTGTTGTAGCCTCTGAAAAGGTAGCAAAAGATTGTATTCGATTTCTGAAGGAGGAAAGAGCTGAACCTGAGACGTTCCTTGCACTAGATTACCTTGATGTAAGAAATTTGTAATCCTTAGTATTTAATGGTGATAAAATTCTGTCTTTTAAAGTATGTCTTTATTGCCTGAGACTGTGGTAGTAATTTACAAAGTCATTGATTGGATGCCAGTTAGTCATTCAAATGGCTGGTGTTAATATACTGACAGGCAAAGAATAATATCTGGAGAAAGTGATGGCAACCGACTCCAGTACTCTTGCCTGGAAACTCCCATGGGCAGAGGAGCCTGGTAGGCTGCAGTTGATGGGGTCATGAAGAGCTGGACACGACTGAGCGACTTCACTTTCACTTTTCACTTTCATGCTCTGGAAAAGGAAATGGCAGCCCACTCCAGTGTTCTTGCCTGGAGAATCCCAGGGACTGCAGAGCCTGGTGGGCTGCCATCTATGGGGTCGCACAGAGTCAGACACGACTGAAGCGACTTAGCAGCAGAGGTAGCTGTCTTTCTTGCCTTCATATCATTTCTTCCTAATCTAGTTTTGCCATAATTTACCGTAATGATTTTGAGCACATTGCTCTAGCAGTGCACCACTAGCCAGCAATTTATTTTCTCCTATAGCATAGTATGTTGGAGAAGGATGAAACGTATGTTCTGTCAGTGAAATGCTAACCCAAAGTTTCAGTTGTAAGTGTGTGGTCCAGTAAATATGTGTCAGCTATTGGTGGAGCAAGCTAAATTTTGAGCTTTGAGGTATGTATTGAAAAGGTCTTAAGAGTATCTAAAATTTACATAATATTTATATCTGCACACATATTTTGGTTATAGGGTTTTTGTTTATGAAAATGAAATTATACTTTCTGGTTTTCAGTAACACATTGCAAATATCTTTTGATCTCTTTATCAAACCAACTTAAGTCATGTCAAAGGGGATCTACAAGCTTTCCTGATATTTAAGCCTAAAATGGTTTTCTGAGTTCCATATTACTATGCCACTCTTTAGAAAGTATATAAATAGGTATTTCCTCCCACTAGATTTTATGATTTTGAGAGCAGGAAGGGTTTCTCAGTCATTGCTTAATCCCAACTAGTTAGTGATAAAATTTAATCTGGAAATTATATCTTCTGGCATTTGATGAAATGTATTTTTAAAAAATATTAAATGAAGCCAGGGGTATTGTTCATCAGATTCTCATCTAACTTTTATTGTGTATAAGTGCATACTACTAACCACTTACTGTCATGTTTATATATGTTCTTTGAAAAAGAATGTACTGAGTATTTGGTTTATATTTTAATATACCTAATATATCAAGTATTTTTTAAACCTTTTAGATCAAACCAATCAATGAAAGATTAAGGGAGATTAAAGGCTGTAAAATGATGATTGATGTCATAAAGACTCAGTTTCCTCAGCTGAAGAAAGTAATTCAGTTTGTGTGTGGAAATGGCCTTGTCTGTGAGACTCTGGAAGAAGCAAGGCATATTGCCTTCGCTGGACCTGAAAGACGGAAAGTAAGAGATTTAAATTGCAGTTTTGGATAATTTAAAGCAGTATTTGTAAGACTAACATGTTACGTATACAAATATTTATATATGCTTTCATATGTTTTCCTATGTGAGGAAGACTAACAGAACCTAAGATGTTCATGGCTGCAGTAGTTTTTGTAATGTTAAGTATTCAAAAATTAATTTCTCTAATATTTCCCCAAATCAGAAATCATATTTTGGAAGTTAGATTTATTGTAGTGATATCCTAGAGCTGTTAATTTTTTAACTATATATACAATGGATCTCAGATTTTCCCTGTATTTACATATATAATACATACATTTCTGAATACCAGGAAAGAATTTAGGTGCTTAGTTTACATTCTCAGTTATTCTATAGTTTAATGAAGATACTAACTGTCCTTTTATACATTCAAGGTTTTAACACATTTGAAGTTATATAGAAATAGCACAATTGAAATGAGGTTACTAAATATTAGTCTCTCAAATAATTTAGGTTTTAAAAATATTATTTCCTCTCAATTGAAATAGAATTTGTATTTAATTAAACAGTGCAAATTATTCTAATTATCTGATATAGTCTTTTTTAAAAAACTACTTTGTGATAACATAGTACCTAAGGGCATTAACTATGGAGTAAGACCAGTTTCCTGATAGCTGGTAAAGAACCTGATAGCTGGTGAAGATACCCTGACAGTTGGTAAAGAATCTGCTTGCAATGCAGGAGACCCCAGTCAATTCCTGGGTCGGGAAGATCCACTGGAGAAGGGCTAGGTTACTCACTCCAGTATTCTTAGGCTTCCTTTTTGGCTCAGCTGGTGAAGAATTGACCTGCAGTGCAGGAGACCTGGGTTTGATCCCTGGGCTGGGAAGATTCCTGGGTCAGGAAGATCCCCTGGAGAAGGAAAAGGCTACCCACTCCAGTATTCTGGCCTAGAGAATTCCATGGACTGTATAGTCCAAGGGGTTGCAAAGTGTCGGACATGACTGACCTACTTGCAAAAAAAAAAGACCAGTGATACTATTTAGTAATTAATTATGTAAATTTAGGCAAGTTTCTAAACCTTTTAGTTTGTTCATCTAAAGTGGCAGAAATAATAGTACTTATTTCATAGTTATAGGATTAAATAAGTAATAACATGCAAAATGCTTTTATAGTGCCCAGGAAATAGCTCTCAAAAAAGTGATAGTCAATTTGTATTTACTAGTCAGTTTACACATTTGATGTGAAATGTCCAGAATTGCAAATTAACACATAGCAGGCTATACTTATAAAAGAGAGGAATTTCCTGTATTAAATGTATTGACTTGTCTTATGTGATTAACTTCTCATACACTTTAGTAGTTGTAGCTATAATAATCTTAATGTGATCTCTGTCATTGATTTCTCCATATTAAATTTAAGCAGGTGTAATAAGTGAGCTACTAAGATATCTTCCTTATTTGCTACCTCATTAACTATGCTGAAGTTGATTTTTGTATATTTGTAAAATTGATTTTTGAAGATTTGTGTGATGAATTTAAAGAAGTCACATGAAGATAAGACTGTGTTTAACTTTTCCTTCGTTCACCATATATTGATGGTTTATATCTTGTTCATAGTAATATGCCTTACCCCTTTAGGCTATATTTTGTTCTTTTTGTTACTTCAAAATTTTAATCAGCGTTATATATCATATTTTTATTTTGAAGTATGTTCCAGGGACTCTTCTTCCCATTATTATTATTCCACTTGAAGAATATTTTCTATGTTTTAGGATGCAAAAGACGTTTGGATAGATGTCATATTTTCACAGAAATCATCTGAGGTTTTTAATTTGTGCTTTTGGTTTTCCATGGACTTGATGTCTTTCCATTGTCTTGATAATGTGGTTTAAAATTTTCTTTGTTCAAACATTGCAAGTTACATCACAAAATTATATTTTTGTAAGTTTATAAACTACATACAGTATATGTAAACTATATAATAATGTAAATTACAGTGATTTTGCTAGCTGTAGTTTAGTCATTAAGATATTTATAACTCAGTCTTAAAATAGTTTAAAAATTTATGTAACAAAATTTTAAAATCTAGAGTCTCTTTCAGTACATGTGATTATTTCATCCATTTCCCTTAAGCAAAGAAACAACAATTATTTTGCTTCCTTTTCCCATAGACTGGATGGTTATTTCTCTAAATCATATGTAGAAATATCTGTTTATGCTTTGGGCTTCCCTAATAGCTCAGTTGGTAAAGAATCTGCCTGCAATGCAGGAGACCCCAGTTTGATTCCTGGGTTGGGAAGATCCACTGGAGAAGGGATAGGCTACCCACTCCAGTATTCTTGGACTTCCCTTGTGGCTCAGCTGGTAAAGAATCCACCTGCAGTGCGGGAGACCTGGGTTCAGTCCTGAGTCAGGAAAAACCCCTGGAGAAGGGAAAGGCTACCCACTCCAGGATTCTGGCCTAGAGAATACAGTCCATGGGGTCGCAAAGAGTCAGACACAACTGAGCGACTTTCACTTTCATTTATGTTTTACCCTTCTAATATGATGTAGCAAAAAAACAGACCCAGAAAAATGTTATTAACTACCTGGTAATCTGTGAAAACATCGTTTTTCCAAAAATTAAATATATTAAACTAGAGAGAATAAAAATGCAGGGTACAGTAGGTTGAAAAAACTGGGTATCATCTAGAATAAAATATAGTTGAATCTACACTTCATACCTTATATCAGTATATTCATGGATTAGAAATGTAAATGTTAAAAAATAAAACTGTAAAGGTATCAAGAGAAACTATGGGAAATTTTTTCTTAATCTCAGAGATAGTAAGGCCTTTCCAATATGACCAAAAATTAAAAAAGCCAACCCCAAGGCTAAAAAAAATGGGTGAAAAAGTTAGTCACTCAGTCATATCCAACTCTTTGTGACCCCATGGACTATAGCCTGCCAGGCTTCTGTGGTTTTTAGCCATTATTAATGGCTATGCATAAATTTACATAAACATTTCTGCATAGAAAAGACCATTATAAGCAAAATCAAAAGACATGGCAAACCAGAGAAAATATTTTCTACTCATAAAAAAGAAAATTTGCTACAAATCAATCAGGTAAAGAACAGAAATAAAGTTGAAAAATAGACAAGGGAGAGGAGCAAACTTAGGTTCATAAAAGGAAATATAATTGCTGTTAAATATGAAAACTCACCCTCACTTAAAATATGGGAAATTCCCATTAAAACTATACCAAAATACTGTTTTCACTTATCAAATTGATCAACATCAAAAAGTTTAATAACACTTTATGGGGAAAGAGACCCTTGGGTTCACTGCTCTGGGCATGTAAATTTGTGCCAACTCTTTGAAGGGCAAGTCTAGCAGTTGTACTTCTTCAGAACTTTACATACACATAAAATCATATGTGTATGAAATGATATATATATACAAGATTTAGTTATTGAACCATTGTGTGTAGCAAGAAATTTGGAAACAATTTGCCCAAGACTGTTCAGTAAAGTTATAATGCATTTATAAAATGGGACACTATATAACCTTAAATAGAGGGAATGAAGCTCTTTATGTACAACTGCCAGATAATCTCCAAGATTTCAGTTCAGTTGCTCAGTTGTGTCTGACTCTTTGTGACCTCATGGACTGCGGCACGCCAGGCCTCCCTGTCCATCACCACCTCCTGGAGTTTACTCAAACTCATGTCCATTGAGTCGGTGGTGCCATCCAACCATCTCATCCTCTGTTGTCCCCTTCTCCTCCTGCCTTCAATCTTTCCCAGCATCAGGGTCTTTTCAGATGAGTCAGTTCTTCGCATCAGGTGGCCAAAGTATTAGAGCTTCATCATCAGTCCTTTCAATGAATATTCAGGACTGATTTCCTTTAGGATGGACTGGTGCAATCTCCTTGCTGTCTAAGAGACTCTAAAGAGTGTTCTCCAACACCACAGTTAAAAAGCATCAATTCTTCAGTGATCAGTTTTCTTTATAGTCCAACTCTTAAATCTATACATGACTACTCCAAGATATAGTCAGTTTTTTAAAAAGTAGTAAGTAGACTAGTGTTTATTATGTTACCATTTGTGTAAAACATGAGGAAAGGAGATGTGTATTTGTTTATGCAAAAATATTTCTGGAAGAATACATAAGAAATTGACAGCATTGATCATCTCTGGGGAGGGTAACTGGGTCATAGGGGCTAGCAATACCAGGGAAATTTTTTACTCTGTGCCCTGTATCTTTTGGAGTTTGAACTATGTGAATATCTTACCCATTCAAAAATAAAAGGGAAATGTTAAAGTATATTATTTTCCATACCTGTGAAAGACAGCTTAAAAATATGTATAACCTGTATACCACAAAAGTTACAGAGGATCTGCTTCAGCAGCTTATAACACTGAAACACAGTTTCTTGAAACAGTTGAATTTGTTCAGTGGAATGATCGGATATACCTCAGAATGAATTTTTAATGCCAAAGAAATCCTCCTTTTCCTAAGCCAGGCTCTCTAGAACTTTTATTTAATGCTACTAATATTTAAAAATTCCCCCAACTGCTTATTTTATATGATATCCCCAAGGTATTTTTGGGGCATGCAAGCCCCCAAATATGCATAGGAGGACTGCACTGAGCAACGATTGTAAACTGTAATTTTTAGGCTAGAAATAGAAATTGTAGTCCTTCCAGAATAGCTTTGACTGTCAATCAAATGAAACAGGTTATTTGATACTAAATTTACTTTTTAAAGAAATAAATTATTTTAATAAACATAGAAACTATTTTTAAAAGCCCTATAATTCTATGAATTGCTGCCTATTTCATTTTTAGAATTAAAGGAGGTCTATAACATGGTGATTATTAAGAACATGGACATAGATGTTTGATCAACTTTTGATTTAGGGATTTTAGTCCCTGTCTTAAAGAGATGGGAACACCAGACCTCCTTACCTGTCTCCTGAAAAACCTGTATGCATGTCAAGAAGCAACAGTTAAAACCTTACGTGGAACAATTGACTGGTTCAGTTGTGGGAAAGGAGTATGTCAAGGTTGTATATTGTCACTCTGTTTATTTAGCTTTGTGCAGAGTACATCATGTGAGATGCCAGGCTGGATGCATCATAAGCTGGAATCAAGATTGCCAGAAGAAATATCAACCTCAGATTTGCAGATGATACCACTCTGATAGCAGAAAGTGAAGAGGAACTGAAGAGCCTCTTGATGAAAGTGAAAGAGAGTGAAAAAGCTGGCTTAAAACTCAGCATTCAAAAAATGGAGATCATGGCATCAGTCCCATCACTTCATGGCAAATAGAAGGGAAAAAGTAGAAGCAGTGACAGATTCTATTTTCCTGAGCTTCAAAATCACTGTGGACAGTGACTGCAGTTGTGAATTAAAAGACCCTTGCTCCTTGGAAGGAAAGCTATGACAAACCTAGACAGCATGTTAAAAAGCAGAGACTTCACTTGGCTGACAAAGGTCCATATAGTCTGGATTTGAGTGAAAGTGAAAGTTTCTCAGTCGTATCCAACTCTTTGCAACCCCATGGAATAGTCCATGGAATTCTCTAGGCCAGAATACTGGAGTGGGTAGCCTTTCCCTTCTCCAGGGAAACTTCCCAATGCAGGGATCAAATCCAGGTCTCCCACACTGCAGGCAGATTCTATACCAGCTGAGCCACCAGGTACGCTCAAGAATACTGGAGTGGGTAGCCTATCCCTTCTCTGGGGGATCTTCCTGACCCAGGAATCGAACTTGGGTCTCCTGCATTGTAGATGGATTCTTTACCAGCTGAGCTACCAAGGCATGGATGTGAAGAGTTGGACCATAAAGAAGACTGAGCACCGAAGAATTGATGCTTTCTAATTGTGCTCTAGAAGACTTTTGAGAGTCCCTTGGACATCAAGGAGATCAAACCAGTCAATCCTAAAGGAAATGGACCCTGAATATTCATTGGAAAGACTGATGCTGAAGTTGAAGCTCCAGTACTTGGGCTACATGATGTGAAGAGTTGACTCATTGGAGAAGACCCTGATCCTGGGAAAGATTGAAGGCAAAAGAAGAGGGCAGCAGAGGATGAGATGGTTAGATAGCATCACTGACTCTTTGGACATGAATTTGTGCAAACTCCTAGTGAAGGACAGAAAAGCACAGTGAAGGACAGAAAAGCCTGGTGTTCTGCAGTCCATGGGGTGGCAAAGAATTGGACATGACTTAGCAACTAAACAACAATAACAGATGGCTTTAGGCAAGCTTCTTAATATCTGTAAGCCCCAGTCTATAAGATGGAAATCATATTTACTCATGGGGTGCAAACATAGAATTGAATAGCATATATGCACTATGTCAAGCATAGTATGATAAATAGTTACAGTAATGACAGCAGCAGCCAACAAAGTAATAAAAAGAATCTCAGAAAATTGTGAGTACCCTCTGCTCTAAGAGGGGAAGTTGACTTGGCCAAGTGTGATGCCTGGAAAGAGAGAGCTGGCATGGAATAGCATATGTGTTATGACAGATTCTTAGTTCAAAGTTCTTGATACACTTCTCTCTCTTCTTGCCAAGCCAGCCCACAAATTTTTGTGTGTGTGTCACATTTGACTTTTACACATTCAAAAAACGAGTTAATAAATGTTCAGTTTGGAAAATAGAGCTCAAAAAGGAAAATTGGGACTTCCCTGGTGGTCCAGTGGTTAAGACTCCGCACTTCCAGTGCAGGGGACATGGGTTCAACCCCTGGTGGGGAAATGAGATCCCACATGCCATGTGGTGGACCACCCCCCCCAAAATAATGGAATGTGAAAACCATCCCTAACATGTTCTATAGAGTTGCCAGATCAAATATTTGGACATAAATTTAAAAGTTATTTGTTGTTTATCAGAAGTTCAGATTTAACTGGGCATCCTGTATTCCTCTTTGCTAAGTCTGGCAACCATACTCTTGAAAGATCTAGTGAGTGTTGTGGTATATGTGCCAGATATTTGATAGTCAGCTATATTACTCTTAGCCTTTGTAGGTATTGATATATGCATAATTGGGTCTTTACCATGAGATCAAGTATGTATTTACTACATTTTTTAATGATATCACTTCTATATTTTAATTTTAATCTAGAATTAATTTTAATATGTATTATTAGATGTAGATATTAGCTTTTCCCCCCAAATGGGTGATTATCTATCCCAATATATTTAATAATTTTTATTTTTCTTTTTGATTGAATTAATTGACTTCTCATAGTCTAAATTATTTATACTTTCTTTTTTCATCTAGTTTAATTTGTTATCTTTTATTTGTAGCTGGGGTGGAAAAGGTCAGTTTTCATTTCAGTCCCAAAGAAAGGCAATGCCAAAGAATGCCCAAACTACCGCACAATTGCATTCATCTCACACGCTAGCAAAGTAATGCTCAAAATTCTCCAAGCCAGGCTTCAGCAATATGTGAACTGTGAACTTCCAGATGTTCAAGCTGGTTTTAGAAAAGGCAGAGGAACCAGAGATCAAGTTGCCAACATCCACTGGATCATCGAGAAAGCAAGAGAGTTCCAGAAAAACATCTATTTCTGCTTTATTGACTATGCCAACGCCTTTGACTGTGTGGATCACAATAAACTGTGGAAAATTCTGAAAGAGATGGGAATATCAGACCACCTGACCTGCCTCTCAAGAAACCTATATGCAGGTCAAGAAGCAACAGTTAGAACTGGACATGGAACAACAGACTGGTTCCAAATAGGAAAAGGAGTATGTCAAGGTTGTATATTGTCACCCTGCTTATTTGACTTCTGTGCAGAGTACATCATGAGAAACACTGGGCTGGAAGAAGCACAAGCTAGAATCAAGATTGCCGGGAGAAATACCAATAACCTCAGATATGCAGAAGGAAAGTTATGACCAACCTAGATAGCATTTTCAAAAGCAGAGACATTACTTTGCCAACAAAGGTTAGTCTAGTCAAGGCTATGGTTTTTCCTGTGGTCATGTATGGATGTGAGAGTTGGACTGTGAAGAAGGCTGAGCGCCGAAGAGTTGATGCTTTTGAACTGTGGTGTTGGAGAAGACTCTTGAGAGTCCCTTGGACTGCAAGGAGATCCAACCAGTCCATTCTGAAGGAGATCAGCCCTGGGATTTCTTTGGAAGGAATGATGCTAAAGCTGAAACTCCAGTACTTTGGCCACGTCATGTGAAGAGTTGACTCATTGGAAAAGACTCTGATGCTGGGAGGGATTGGGGGCAGGAGGAGAAAGGGACAACAGAGGATGAGATGGCCGGATGGCATCACTGACTCGATGGACGTGAGTCTGGGTGAACTCCAGGAGTTGATGATGGACAGGGAGGCCTGGCATGCTGCGATTCATGGGGTCGCAAAGAGTCGGACACGACTGAGCGACTGATCTGATCTGATCTGAATGACAGAAAGTGAAGAGGAACTAAAAAGCCTCTTGATGAAAGTGAAACTGGAGAGTGAAAAAGTTGGCTTAAAGCTCAACATTCAGAAAATGAAGATCATGGCATCCGGTCCCATCATCACTTCATGGGAAATAGATGGGGAAACAGTGGAAACAGTGTCAGACTTTATTTTTTGGGGCTCCAAAATCACTGCAGATGGTGACTGCAGCCATGAAATTAAAGGCGCTTACTCCTTGGACGGAAAGTTATGACCAACCTAGACAGCATATTGAAAAGCAGAGACATTACTTTGCCAACAAAGGTCCGTCTAGTCAAGGCTATGGTTTTTCCAGTGGTCATGTATGTATGTGAGAGTTGGACTGTGAAGAAAGCTGAGCGCTGAAGAATTGATGCTTTTGAAGTGTGGTGTTGGAGAAGACTCTTGAGAGTCCCTTGGACTGCAAGGAGATCCAACCAGTCCATTCTGAAGGAGATCAGCCCTGGGATTTCTTTGGAAGGACTGATCCTAAAGCTGAAACTCCAGTACTTTGGCCACCTCATGTGAAGAGTTGACTCATTGGAAAGGACTCTGATGCTGGGAGGGATTGGGGGCAGGAGGAGAAGGGGACGCCAGAGGATGAGATGGCTGGATGGCATCACTGACTCGATGGACGTGAGTCTGAGTGAACTCCGGGAGTTGGTGATGGACAGGGAAGCCTAGCGTGCTGCGATTCATGGGATCGCAAAGAGTCGGACACGACTGAGCGACTAAACTAACTAACTATTTGTAGCTGTCTTATTGTATATTTATATTTAGTACAATAATCTTTATTTTAATCTATAAAAGAATTTCTTTTAGGAAATAGTCAAGATATACATTATCAATAGGTAAAATGTTAGCCCACAGTGTGAAATTATCATGTATAAAACTAAACTCGTGTTCTTTCTAAATCTTGATCTCAATTCTTAGTACCACTCTTCTAACCAAATGAAATTCTGGTTTTTACTCATGAATCTCCTTATAACCTCTGCAGTTCCCATACTTTTATAATTACACCACCTAGATATATCTCAAAATCCTTTTCCTTTTCTTTACCCTAGATATTGGCTGATTTCATACCATCACCTCTGGCTTCGGGTGGACCAGTCAATCCATTTTCCATATGGTTGCTAGAGTGGTCTGTTTAAAGTTCACATCTCACCATCTGTCTCGTTTGCTGTCAGACAGTGCTAATCTCCAACCCCTCCACACACCCCGTCAGTCCTCAGCTGTGTTTGATCCACATTCTTCCTGTGATGACATACAAAGAGCTCTGTGATCTGCCCTGTCTAGCAGCCTCACTCTTTGCTTTCTTTCCTGAAGTACAGACACAGTAGCTAGAGCTCTAGGAGTCATCTTGGACTACAGAATGACGTTGAAGGTTGTCAAATAAGAGACACTTGACACATCACTAGTGACATACAGTGTGGATGCAAAAGTAAACTTTATTGAGAACAGCTGAAAGGCAGAGGAGCAGTGGAGCCTATGTAGTTCGTCAGCTTTCATTCTGTATAGGTGTACTTTGCTAGGCAAAAATGGCATGAGCTAAAAGTGTTCCAAGAGAGGGAAGCTTTTATGGATAGGTCAGAGGAGTAAGGTGATCATGTAACAGTGGGCTTCCTAGTCAGGGAGACTTCTTTCTGGACCAGACACCACCTACAGGAGTTCAGTTTCCATGCCATTGCTGTTGGTGTCTGGTAGAGATCTAGTGTCTTTCCTGAGTTCAGACCTGATGAGAAAATTCGTTGCCAGGCTAACAGTTGGGAGGGAAGGGAGCCCCCACTGCCTTCCAGAACATAAAAGGCCTGTCTCCTCTGAGGGGTAATCCAAGAAAAATACTAAGGGTGGTAGAGTGGCATGAGAGGAGTGTGGGTTAACTGTGCAGCCAGCATATGCACACTGGAATGTTTACCTCTGTAATGGCAAAAGAGAGAGGGCTAAGTTTTCTGTTAAATATAATTAATCTAATTCTAACTCATACTTTTGATAAGACACAGTGAAAGCCTTCACCGCCTCTGGAAGCCTGTGAACCTTCCAGGCTGGGTTGGAACACCCCAGTTTTATGCTTCCAGATTACTGTGTTTCTCTTGTCTCATACTTTACATTGTAATGATATGTTTATATGTGTCTTTTCCTTACTAGTCTGACTCATAAGGGTGAGTGCCATATTGGACTCTTTTGGTCACTCCAGTCCCCAGTACAGAATGTCTCAAACACAGCAGGCACACAGAGTGTCTGAATCTAGGAATGAATGAGGCTCCTGTTGGCTTTTTTAAAAATTAGCTTATGTTAGGTGGCTTTAGTCCTCCACAGGCTGTCTCCTCCGCTTTGACTAATTAATTAGAAACATTTTAAAAACACTGAGAATTGCTTTCATTTGTTCCATAAAGCAAGACTATAAATTTCAAGCTGTTTTATACATTTGACTCAGTTAAAATTTGGGGTCCAATTTCATATTCATTTTAGAGTACATGGTATATTTGATATTCTAAAGTAACTAAGGCTCTTTTCAAAGAATGTCTTTGACATGTGATGTCAGAGTCTTTAAAATACAGTATTACATAATGTAAAGTATGAGATATTAAATACAAATACTCTTGGGTTTTTTTCTCCTCAATACTGAATATGTTTGGAACTAACATATAATTTTATTTTGAACTTTTTATATTGCTACTCATTTGTGCCTGAAATACAAAACAGAGTTTTGTACTTGAGTTTGTTGGCTGGTGTCCCTCATGAGCTAGTTGTCTTATAATAATAAGAGTTCAGTAAATAGTTTTTTTTAACTACGTATTCTTAGCTGTATAAGTTGGGTTATGTTATATTCTGTTTTTATCTTCTTCATGTACATTTCTCCAAGGTAAAATATTTTTAATTTTACAGACAGTAGCTCTTGATGGAACATTATTTTTAAAATCTGGAGTGATCTCTGGAGGGTCAAGTGACTTAAAATCCAAGGCTAGATGCTGGGATGAGAAAGAGTTAAAGAATTTAAGAGACAGGAGAACCCAACTAATCCAAGAATTAAAGGTAAATCCATGTTGTAAAAATTGTAGAATACTAAGTAGAGTAATTGTGTTTTTAATGTGTTTTTAAGCAAATTTCTTAGGTAATGAAAGTACCATGCCTTTAGTTTAAAGAAGTCAAATTCTGCAGAATGGAGTAAAGTAAAAAATAAAAATCTTTCCCTTGCCCATCCTTACATCTCAGTGGTATTTCTTAAACATACTTTGATACATATACTCCAGAAATTTTCTCGGTATATGCAAGTCTATGTATTAATTTTCCTGATTTGTTTTATAATAGACTTTTGCTATTGATTGTGTTTGCAACAGGCTTTTTACTTAGTATCACAACATGGACAATGTTTTCATTTAGCATATAGAGAGCTACTTTGTTTTTTGATGAGTCCTTCCTGCTACTTTATTATATAGATTTTAACCAGTGTTACTTTGGTTTTTGTTATTACAAATGAGGCAGCATTCAAATTCCTTTGGAAAGAGAAAGTAACACAGTGCCTGAGAGTATAAATCCTATGGCCACACTGCCTGAGTTTGATTCCTGACTCTCCCACTTACCAGCAGTATGATCTTGTGCAAGTTCCCTATCCCCTTCATACCTTGAACCTTTTAGAGTTACTTTAAAGATTAAATCAGCTATTCAAGATAAAATGCTAATGCCTGACAAAAGTGTAAGCACTATATAAATATTTGTTGTTAGTATACCTTTACTTACATCTCTAAGACGATTTCCTACATGTGGGATTTCTGGGTCTGAGGATGTGTGCGTTTAAAAAGTTGATAGATGCTGCTAAATTCCCATTGAAAGAAAACCTGTAGTAGAGAGTGTATGTCCCTAGATTGCAGCACTAGATACTGGCAAATATTTTAATCTTTGCCAACCTGGTAAAGAAAAACAGATAATCTAATTGTTTGAATATGCATTTCTTATAACTGAGGTTGAGCGTTTACTAATATATTTATCATTTGTTTATTTACTCATTAATTTTTCTTCTGTGAACTTATTAGGCTATTTGTCCTATTAGCTACTTTAAGAATTATTTGTATAATAAGCAAATTACTTCTTAGCATGTTTGTTGTAAATATACTTTCTATTCAGCTTTTTTTGTTGGCTATATTGAAGTATAATTTATATATAGAACAGTCACCAATTTTAAGTGTATGGTTCGGTAAGTTTTGACAAGTGTATGTATTCACCACCAAAATCCTGATATACAACATTTCCATACCCACCCCCACACAATTCCTTTGGGCTCGTTTGTAGTCAGTCCCTTCCCCTGGACTCCGTAGAAACTCTGGACCTGGCAGCTCAGTCTACTTTCTATCATTGTAGCTTTTTCTCACTTAGAATTTCATATAAATGGAATAATCATAAAATAGTAGTCTTCTGTTTTATGCTTTCTTCATTTAACCTAATGCTTTTGAAATTCATGTTGTGTGTATCAAAAGTTATTCCGTTTTACAATTCAGTAACTGACATTTAACTTTGTTTTGTCACACATGTATTTTTAATCTTTATGTAACCAAATTTATTAATCTTTTATAACTTCTGGATTTCAGTGTCATGCTCAGAAACACATTTTTCTTTCTGAAAATGACAAAAGAAATTCAATAATGCTTCCACCCAAAGTATCATTTATTTGAATATTATAATCCCACGCACAAATTTACTTGAAATGTAAACTTTAAGAGATACTAAATCAGGATAATGCTTTTTGATTATTTATTTTTCCTATTTAGCTTTCTTCTTTTGTTTATACAAATGATTGATTTTTGATTCAAGGAGGTGTTCTGGCAAAGTTACTCAGCTAATTTTAATCTTTTTCTATAAACATGACACCACAAACTATGCTTTGATCTAAGGTATACAAAAATTCAACTTTTAAAGATTTTACAAATTTAAGCCTAGGCACAGGGGAAGTTTCAGGAAGGTGGCAGGTTGAATGAATGTGGTTTCCTGTCCGTGTTTATACTAGGTTACCACCTGTGTGTCTCTCACCTGACCCTAGTGGGGAGTTGGGTGTGAATGAGATCTTGGGTTCTGGGAAAGGCCACCAGGAAAAGCTGAGGTAGGGCTTCTCTTTTGATCTTTGAAGAGAGCTGGGAGAAGAATCAGGCATAGGGGAATACTGAAAGAAAGGAAAGCAAGCTCAGTTGCGTCCGACTCTTTGCCACCCCATGGACTGTAACCTACCAGGCTACTCCATCCATGGCATTTTCCAGGCAAGAATAATAGAGTGGATTGCCATTTCCTTCTCCAGGGGATCTTCCCAACCCGGGGATCGAACCCGGGTTCTATCTGCATTTCAGGCAGACACTTTACCATCTGGAGCTACCAGGGAAGCCAGGGGAGTCCTGGAGGAAGGTTAAATATTTGTCCCATGTAAATATGCTTAGTCTTGACCCCCATAAGCTAAATATTAGTAGATTATGGCCCCCCCCATTCCTGAGTTTGTGGGAGAAGGAAATGGCAACCCACTCCAGTGTTCTTGTCTGGAGAATCCCAGGGACAGCGGAGCCTGGTGGGCTGCCGTCTGTGGGGTTGCACAGAGTCGCACACGACCGAAGCGACTTAGCAGCAGCAGTAGCAGGGAGACCAGAGAGACATCTTTTCCTCCATCTCTGAGTGGGGCACTGGCAATTTTCTGTTGCAGTTGCTGGCCTTTGGGTGTAGAGAAGATCTGTGGGGCATCTGCCACTAGGGGTGCTTCAACACGCATACCTGAACCTCAAATAGGCAAAAAAACGCATAAATGCATTTAAGGTATTCCAGGAGCCATCAACACTTGAACAAAAAACTAGAAGCATTAAAGAGATACGGAGTCTTCCCTGGTAGCTCAGACGGTAAAGAATCTGCCTGCAGTGTGGGAGGTCTGGGTTCGATCCCTGGGTAGGGAAGATTCCCTGGAGAAGGGAATGGTAACCCACTCCCATATTCTTGCCTGGAGAATCCCATGGACAGAGGAGCCTGGTGGCTACAGTCCATGGGGTCGCCAAGAGTCGGACACAACTGAGCGACTAACAGACTCAAGGAGATACAGTGTGATGTTGGCCCTCTCTGTAATGCCACGCACAAGAATATTTTCCCAGGAAAAGAAGTATGTGTTTCTAAACTATAGAATGCAATAGATGGATTGAAGGATAGGATCGTCATTGTTGAGATCCACATTAATAACCTGGAAGACAAGTGAAATAGTATCTCAGTGATGGGGAAGAATTGCAAAGATAAGAAAATAGTGAAGAAAAAAAAAGAAAAGAGAAAAATAGAAACTTAGGTAGACTCAGGAGTCTTGGTATGAGAAAAATAAAATTTCCAGAAATTGGAAAAGGAGCACAGAGAAGTAATTTTTTAAAAAAGAAAATGTCTCTTAAACTGAGGATCCACCTTAATTTACCAATTGAAAGGACACGCACAGTTCCATGTAGGATTAATGAGAAAAGGCAAACATTAACACAGATGTAGTTGTAATTCCCTAAGCCCTAGGTTATAGAGGCAGTGCTAAAATATGTCACCCCCGCTTCAGAAAGATTCCTTATACATTTAAAAAAATCAAGCTTGTATCAGACTATAAAAACTAGTTGAGACTAGAGTAAGAGCTGTAGGCAATTGAGGGAAAAGCACTACCTCCCAAGATACTTACAGTTCAGGAACCTGCAGATAAGCAGATGCAAAGATGATGTCATCCACATGCTCCACGTGAAAACATACCAGAGAAAGTGCTCTCAGCAGCACGTGTGTTAGAAGAGACCTAATTGTAATGAATGAACAGTGCTAACCTAACTCAGCAAAACCTGGGAAATAGAGATGGAGAGAGAAATGAATATGTCCCAGAGATCTTACCTGTGAGGAGATGAAGAATATTCTGAAGATTGTATCTTGGTGGGTGGAGGAAGTTGGGTGGGACTAGAGTGTTTAAAAGTACACTCAATTAACATGGGAACAAATAGCAAAAACAATGCAAGAAAAGAATAAAGGATAAAAAGTAAGATGGGGGAAATAAATTCTTGCTAATCAGTCATTACAGTAAACATGAGTAGATTTAAGTTTCCCATTAAAAGACCAAGATCAGACTTCCCTGGTGGTCCAGTGGCTAAGAATCTGCCTGCTGATGCAGGGGACACGGATTTGATCCCTGGTCCAGGAATTCCGATCCCACTTGCTGTGGAGCAACTCAGCCAGTGCACCACCGCTACTGAGCCCATGTGCTGCAACTGCTAAAGCCCTTGTGGCCTAGAGCCTGTGCTCCGCAGCAAGAGAAGCCACCTCAGTGAGAAGCCTGTGCCCCGCAACTGGTGAAAGCCTGCACACAGCAGCGAAGCCCCAGTGTAGCCAAAAATAAATACATAAATAAAATTTATATGTTAATAAATAAAAGACCAAGATCATCATAGCTTAAAAGGCAAAACTCAGCTAAATGTCATTTGTAAGAAATTGTCTTAAAATTGAATGTTGAAAATTACGGATGAGCACCTGGCAAATGCAGACAAAACAGGAGTGACAGTATCAGACAATGTGAACCTTAAGGTTAAAAATCTTCAACTATATAGTAAGCTTTCAATAAGCATTGAGTAAATTGAATAAAGAAGGATATTTAGTTCAGTTCAGTTGCTCAGTCATGTCCGACTCTTTGTGACCCCATGAGAAGGATGCTGCTAAGTCACTTCAGTCGTGTCCAACTCTGTGACCCCATAGACGGTAGCCTACCAGGCTCCCCCGTCCCTGGGATTCTCCAGGCAAGAACACTGGAGTGGGTTGCCATTTCCTTCTCTAATGCATGAAAGTGAAAAGTGAAAGTGAAGTCGCTCAGTCGTGTCCGACCCTCATCGATCCCATGGACTGAAGCCTACCAGGCTCCTTCATCCATGAGATCTTCCAGGCAAGAGTACTGGAGTGGGGTGCCATTGCCTTCTTCCATGAGAAGGATATTATGTATTAAAAAGTAAGATCTACATTTTAAACCTCTTTGCAGCACATACTACCTAAATATTTAAAACAAGATTAGTTAACAGAAATGAAATTATAATTAAGCATTTCACTGTATGTATGTCTTTCAAAACTGGACACATCTAAGTAGACAAAAACAATAACTTAGAGGAATTGGTAATTCAATCAGTAAGCTTAAATCCAGATTCTATTTCTAACACTAGCAATGTGGCTCTGAGTAAGTTACTTAAACGCTTTAATGCTTTAATTTTCTCATCAATAATAATGGATATAGTAATAGTACTATTTCATAGAATTGTTAAGAGGATTAAATAGGTTAATATAAACTATAAAACACATGCTCAATAAATTTGAGATATTATTTAAATTAGCTGTGAAACATTAAAAACTGATCATATGCTTATCCACAGTGGAAACCTCAGTAGTTTTTAAGAGATTTTTATAGATCCTTTTGGTCATAATTTAATGAAATAGAAATAGTGACCAAAATTTTTTTTGTCTACATAGAAATTAAGAAATGTACCTGTCAATAGTTTCGGGATCAAACAAGTAATCAAGAGGAAAATTACAAAATGTTTCAAAAATGGTGAACACAAAATCGGTGAGATACAGTAAAGCTATATCATGGACGGAGGAGCCTGGTAGGCTGCAGTCCATGGGGTCGCTATGAATCAGACATGACTGAGCGACTTCACTTTCACTTTTCACTTTCATGCATTGGAGAAGGAAATGGCAACCCACTCCAGTGTTCTTGCCTGGAGAATCCCAGGGACAGCGGAGCCTGGTGCGATTTGGTCTATGGGGTCGCAGAGTCAGATACGACTGAAGCAACTTAGCAAAGCTATATCAAGAGGAAAATATGTTATTAAAGAAGAAAAATGAAATGTAAGGGAATTTATTACTTTAAGAAATTGGAACCACAAAATAAGCAAAACAATAATGAAAAATTTTAAAGCTACAGTTAAATAGAAAAGGGTAAATCAATCTAAAAACTGGTTGTTTTGAAAGACTAATAAAATAGATAAACCCTGCAACTCTAATGAAGGGAAGAAAAGTAAGAAGTAATCATATACAGATTAGGAATGAGAAAATTAGAATAATTTTAAGAGAACCTTATAAGCAAATAATTTACATAGTTAAAAAATTGAAAATCTGTATGGATGATGTTCAGAAAAATATAAATTGCCAAGATTGATCAGGAAAAAAGTGGAACATTTGAAAAATTAGACAGTGGTAGGGAGTGGTGTAGTTGGCTGGCCCAATACCTAGCCACAACCTTTTCCTTCCTTGGTTGCATCTATTATAGAATCATAAAACTAAATTTGATTTCTGAAGTTTTCTTGTAGCTAGTGGTGGCCGTGTGACAGTTTTGGCAATATCAGTGGGAATGTTCGTATTGTCCTTTGCATTTTTCCCTTCCTGACTGGAATGCAGTCAAGAGGGCTGGAGGTGCAGCAGCAGTTTTGTACCAAGAGAGCAAGCTTGAGTATAAAAACCATTGTATTAAGAAGCCAACATTGTTTGTTAAAAGCCCAATATGGGCTTCCCTGTGGTAAAGAATCTGCCTGCAGTGTGGGAGCCACAGGTTTGATCTCTGGGTCTGGAAGATCCCCTAGAGAAGGAAATGGCAACTCACTCCAGCATTCTTGCCTGGGAAATCTGATGGACAGAGGAGCCTGGTGGGCTTACAGTCCACGAGCTTGCAAGAGTCTGACATAACTCAGCAATTAAACCACCACCCACCATACCCCAATATAAAAAGTAAAAAGCTGAAAATTAGATGCCGTTGTTGAGGAATTGCATCACTGTAGACTGCTTTTGTGTGAGAAAAATAAAGCCACGTTTTTTTAAGCCACTGTTAGTTGAATGATCTCCCATTGAAAACAGACTCCAGTAATGCAAAATAATGAGGCAGCTATGGAAAAGAGTGTGGCAACTCACAAGAAATTAAAAAATAGAATTGTCAAATGATCCAGCAATTCTCCATCTGAGTATATATACCCTACGGAATTGAAAGCAGGGTCTGGATAATACTAGTTAATAGTATTAGATAATAATAGTATTATTCATAACATAGTACCATGTTCATAACAGCATTATTCATAATAGCCAAAAAGTAGAAGCAGCCCAAGTGTTCACTAGATGAACAGATGAGCAGATTAGGGTCTATACATATCATGGAATATTATTCGGCCTTTAAAAGGGAGGAGACTAACACATGCTACAAACATGGGTGAGTTTTCAAGATGTTATGCTACATGAAACAGAACGGGAAAGTGAGAGTTGCTCAGTCGTGTCCAACTCTTTGTGACTCCATGGACTGTATAGTCCATGAAATTCTCTAGGCCAGAATACTGGAGTGGGTAGCCTTTCCCTTTTCCAGGGGATCCTCCCAACCCAAGGATTGAACCCAGGGCTCCTGCATTGCAGGTGAATTCTTTACTAGCTGAACCAAAAGGGAAGCCCAAGGATACTGGAGTGGGTAGCCTGTCCCTTCTCCAGTGGGTCTTCCTGACCCAGGAATCAAACTGGGTTCTCCTGCACTGCAGGCAAATTCTTTACCAGCTGAGCTACCAGGGAAGCACATGAAATAAGTAAATTGCAAAAAGACAAATATCGTATGAATCAATAGTCAAAATAGAGGCAGAAAAGTAGAGGACAGTTGCCAGGGCCTGGAGAGTAGAATGGAAGCTTGTTTCATGGGTATAGGTTCAGTTTTATAAGATAAAAAGAGGTCTGGAATTGAAACATGTATATTATCATACATGAAAAACAGATTGCCAGTCTAGGTTCGATGCATGAGACAGGGTGCTCAGGGCTGGTGCACTGGGATGACCCAGAGGGATGGGATGGGGAGGGAGGTGGGAGGGGGGTTCAGGATGGGGAACACATGTATACCCATGACTGATTCATGTCAATGTATGGCAAAAACCACTACAATATTGTAAAGTAATTAGCCTCCAAAAAAAAAAGAGATCTGGAAGTTGGTTGCACAACAATGTAAATGTACTTAAATACTGTTGAAC
Source organism: Bos indicus (assembly GCF_029378745.1). Taxonomy (NCBI): domain Eukaryota; kingdom Metazoa; phylum Chordata; class Mammalia; order Artiodactyla; family Bovidae; genus Bos; species Bos indicus. The sequence continues at coordinate 116,291,068 of NC_091764.1, read as the reverse complement.
TGTACACTTTAAAAATGACAAAGATGATTAATTGTATATATATTTTGTCACAATTGAAAAGATTAGGATCAGATGGGTTTACAGCTGAGTTCTAATATAATTCTCAGGTAAGCCATTCTAGATCATAGAAAAAGATGGGAACGTCTCATTTTATTTAATATAGGTAGTATAACTTTAGTATCAAATATTATAAAGATAACCACAAAAATAAAACTAAAGACCGACTTCCCTTGTGAGCATAATGTGTAATTTCTAAGTTAAATATCACCACTGAGTATTTAGCAATGTAGTGATAGAAAAATACATCTGTTGAATAGAATTTGTTCTAAGAATACATGGGTGTTTCAGTGTTGCCATCAGTCAATATAATCCATTACATTTACAAATTAAAGGCAGGAGAAAAGTCATGTGATCCTAATTAGATTTTATAAAGGTCAACTGCTGGTCCTAATTAAAGTCCTAAGTAAAAGAGTAATTTGTGGAAATTACTTTAAAAAAATAAATATCTGTTGCCCAGAACAACAGAAATAATTGATTAAATGCTGAAACATAAAAATTATTTTAGTTAAAATCAGGAAGTAAACAGATATCTCCTGTCACTGTTATTATTTAACATAGTCTTGGAAGTTATATTAATTATATTTAGGCACAAAATGAAATAATTTATATACATTTTTGAGAAGGAGAAAAACTAACCTTTTTCTGATAAGATTGTAGTTTAAAAACTACTAGATTAAATAAGGTAATGAGAGGGCTACATAAACAAAACTGTAGTTTTTCTCTATACTGTAAAAGAGCATCTAAAATGGGGAAAATACTCTACTCACAATAGAAATAAATGTAAGTATAAAGACATGTAACTATTAGAAAACTAAATCTTATTGAAGGACAAGACAACACCAAAGAAAAGACATACTATATTCTTGGGTTAGAAGTTCTCCAGTTAATATAATTTGAATGCAAGTTCAAGTAAAATATTAGCAAGGATTTTTTATTTGATAAAGTGATTCTCTAATTCTTAGAAATGAATTTCCTGAGACCAGTAAAAAAAACATGTAACAGAAGAGAGTGTGGTAACTTCTATTGGAAGTTCTACTGGACAGATTAATGGAGAAAGAATAGGAACTTCAGAAATGGGCCCGGTTATATTTGACAATTTAACATACAACTGGGATGATATTTTGGGCTTACCTGGTGGCTTAGACAGTAAAGAATCACCTACAATGTGGGAGACCTCAGTTCCATCCCTGGGTTGGGACGATCCCCTGGAGGAGGGCGTGGCATCCCACTCCAGTATTCTTGCCTGGAGAATCCCCATGGACAGAGGAGCCTGGTGGGCTGCAGTCCATGGGGTCGCAGAGTCAGATACGACAGAGTGACAAAGCACAGCACAAAATGATATTTTAGTTCGGCGAGGAAAGAAGAGATTAGTAAATGGTATTGGACTTCCCTTGTGGCTCAGCTGGTAAAGAATCCGCCTGCAATGTGGGAAACCTGGGTTGGGAAGATCCCCTGGAGACGGGAAAGGCTACCCACTCCAGGATTCTGGCCTGGAAAATTCCATTTACTGTATAGTCCATGGGGTCGAGAAGAGTCAGAAACAAGTGAGCAACTTTCACTTTCATTGGCACATCTAGGGAAAGTTAATTTTGTGCTCCATATTATGACATGTAAAAATAAATTATGGGTAGATTGAAAGCTTAAATTAAAAGTAGTATTTAAATGAGGATAAAAGCCATTATATAAAATTTTTTAAAGTTTTAAATGAAGACTGTTGGTTCTATACTATCAAAGATTTCTATAAATTGATTTGAAAAAGCCACGATAGAAACATATAGGCAAAGGAGGGGTTTAGGCAGTTCATAGAAGAAATCCATATGGCTAATAAACCTGAAAAAATGCTCAATATAGAATATAGTACTCAGGATTACTTCATGCATATCAATAAGAGTTGGGGAAAATATATATGCTAGTAGACTTATAAAGAAACACATACTCATATATCATTTATAAAAATATGAATGGTTAAAGCTTTGGAAGAGCAGTTAGTACCAGCTAGTATAATAAGAACATGAAGACCTTTGACCTATTGATCTCACGCTGGGGAATCTATTGCATAGAAATAAAAACAGCAGTATTTAAGGGTACACACAGAAGTGTGTTACTGCAGTGCTGCTTGTGATGGCAAAAACCTGGAAACAAAATGAATGCCCATCATTAAGAGAAGAGTGAAATAATTTTGTTACAGTCACACTAGAATAATATACAACCATTGAAAGAATTAATTTAGAGCTTTATCAGCTGACTTTTGTGAGTAACTGAATGAGTAAAGCAGGAGGTAGAAAAGTATGTCTAATGTGATTCTAAAATTGCAAAACAAGACTGACAAAAACATATAGGTGAGTATGCATGCACATGTTTTTATATACAGACTTGAAGTAAAAATATAGAAGAACATATATGAGGGATTTATTTGGTTGGGCAATAGGATAGGTGAAGAGAGAAGGAAATGGGTGAGGCAAGGATGCACTAAAGAAAGGCAGCAAAGACCACGTGGTCTCATTTACGCCATTTATGTGCCTTGGGCAGAACGTGCACTCCCCATTCTTCATTTTCGTGCCTGTTTCCTGTGACGACATGAGAGAGTTTTCTGAGGAGCCTGTATGGCGTCTTGGTTACTCCAGATGACTTATGCACTTAGTTGCCCCATCTTTTATCAGAAGAAGGGAAGGTAGAGTTGTGGATATGGTTACGTGTAAAAAGCAGTGACTTATGATCTATCAAAGTACTGTGAAAAGTGAAAGTGTTGTCTATTATAAAATGTTACTAGATCTCCCTTTCTTTTTAGGATTTAATGAAGATAGTGCGCAAGGAAGCAGATTTGAAACAAATACAGGCTCTAATACAAGGAACTACTACACGACTCAAATATGCACAAAGTGAACTAGAAATCATTAAAAAGAAGCACCTTGCTGCTTTTTACCGGGTAATATACATTTACATAAAATTTGATGGAAATTGGGACCAAGGCATAGAATTTCAGGAATTACATTTATAAAGCACCATGTAATTTTTATACTTTCCCTTGTGATTGAGGTATATTATAGTCCTTTAAGTTACTTTATTTTTATGACTTTATTTTAATGTTGTTATTCAGTTGTACGTGATTTACCTTATCTCACAGAGTCTCTTTTTTTTCTGAAAGATACCTATCATGTTTTTGGCTTTACTATATAAAGCTAAAATAGCCATGTTAAAAAGATATTTTTCTTTTTTATAATCAGGAACAATCTCAGCTACAAAGTGAACTACTAAATATTGAATCTCAATGTGCCATGTTGAGTGAAGGAATCAAAGAACGACAACAAAGAATTAAAGAATTTCAACGAAAGATAGATAAGGTTATGAGTGATATATTTATTACTAAATGGCATGTGGCTTGGTTCTAGACCAGATACCAAATTTAAGGCTTCTTCAATATGTGCTAAAGCAAAGTTTGATAAATGCTAAGTTTTATTGGTTTGCCAAATTAATTTCCTTATATGGTATTAATTTCCTTGTATTCCTTGTATTTTTTGAGACCCACTATTGCTCATCTCAGGGGCGATGACTACTAGTACATGGTTATTCTCTTCAGCTGTCCAGCCTCTCCTTGTCCATTGTAAAATTTGCAGTCATTTTCTTTCTTCCACTGCCTAAGAAGGAAAGAACTTTTCCCCTTGTCTCATCTTTTAAGGTTGTGTATTCACTCAGTAATTTTGTCTTGAACATTTATTATATGCCAGGCACAGCTGCTTGGCTCTAGGGTACCAAAGATATGATCATCTAGCCTCTGCTTATAAAGTAGCAGGAACTTTCTGGCTTAATTCATTCCACTGTTGCTTATCTTTAACCTTTAAAACACTGTTTGTCACACCATCACTCAGTAACTTTCACCCATTGCCTCTAGTTCTGCCTTTTACCACATGATTTGAAACTACCCTTATGTTGCCCCTTAATTATCCTTTTCCAGGTTAAATATCCCTAATTACTTATTTATTCATATTTACTATGAATAAATAAGACCAGTTCTGGTAACCAGCCTCTGTTGTCAGTGCCTAGAACAAAAAATAAATTGAAAATACTGTCTGACCAGTACAGAGTACCCTGGTTTGTCAAATTATTTGGCACACAGAAACATAATTTTACATGACTTGGATTATCTCCTTATACAAAGTATAGATTACTGTTACAGTAGTCATATCACTTTCATATTTAATTTACATTCAACTGAAGTCTGAAACTTCTTTATATGCTGCTGCTGCTGCTAAGTCGCTTCAGTCGTGTCCGACTCTGTGTGACCCCAGAGACAGCAGCCCACCAGGCTCCCCTGTCCCTGGGATTCTCCAGGCAAGAACACTGGAGTGGGTTGCCATTTCCTTCTCCAATGCATGAAAGTGAAAAGTGAAAGTGAAGTCGCTCGGTCGTGTCCGACTCCTAGCGACCCCAGGGACTGCAGCCCACCAGGCTCCTCCATCCATGGGATTCTCCAGGCAAGAGTACTGGAGTGGGGTGCCATTGCCTTCTCCGTTTTCACATGTCCTGTTGCTAAAACAGGTCTCTCTTATCCTATAATTGTGCATAAATGCCAGGCTTTAAAAATCTTTGCCACCCCATGGACTGTAGCCTGTCCTCTGTCCATTGAATTAATTCTCCAGACCAGAATACTGAAGTGGGTAGCTATTCCCTTCTCCAGGGGATCTTCCCAACCCAGGGACTGAACCCAGGTCTCGTGCATTGCAGGCAGATTCTTTGCCTTCTGAGTTACCAGGGAAACTCTTAAAAATATTAATGTTAAATGTTATTTTGTTGGATTTGGCTTATTCTAGTTTTTCCAAATTTTCTGAGTGTTAATTCTATGCTTTAGTCCTCTTGGTTTTATATTATTTAAGAATCTATGAAACGAATCGCCAGTCCAGGTTTGATGCAGGATACAGGATGCTTGGGGCTGGTGCACTGGGATGACCCAGAGGGATGGTATGGGGAGGGAGGTGGGATGGGGGTTCAGGATGGGGAACACGTGTACACCCGTGGCAGATTCATGTTGATGTATGGCAAAACCAATACAATATTGTAGAGTAATTAGCCTCCAATTAAAATAAATAAATTTATATTAAAAAAAGAATCTATAGTATTACTCATAAAGAATATTTTCTGTATTTATGTAGAATGTTATGTTTTGGTATGGCTAAAGTAAACATTCCAGTTTTGTATTAAACTCTTCATAAAGCCAAATCACTTAAAAGGCCACCGTGAACTTTCTTATTTTGTTGTAGAATAAGAACTCTGAAAATAGGTAAGTGTAGTTAATTAAAGAGAAAGCACCAACTTTACAGAGTAGTGATGCTTGTCGGAAATAGTCTGTCCTAATCCAGAAAATCTTGGTGGGAAAAACATAGATTTAAGGATTGTCTCTATATGTTTGTAAAATTGATTATTAAACCATTTGGTTTTAAAATAATTTAAAAGGTTGAAGATGATATTTTTCAACACTTCTGTGAAGAAATCGGTGTAGAAAATATTCGTGAATTTGAGAACAAGCATATTAAACAGCAACAGGAAGCTGATCAAAAAAGGTATTTTTATTAAAAGATGTTGGTAAGCAATTATTTATATATAAATGTAACTATTATTTAATAATTTAAAGGAATTATGCCTGTCAGTCAGTTCAGTCGCTCAGTTGTGTCTGACTCTGCGACCCCATGAATCGCAGCACGCCAGGCCTCCCTGTCCATCATCAACTCCCGGAGCTCACTCAAACTCAGGTCCATCGAGTCAGTGATGCCATCCAGCCATCTCATCCTCTGACATCCCCTTCTCCTCCTGCCCCCAATCCCTCCCAGCATCACAGTCTTTTCCAATGAGTCAACTCTTTGCATGAAGTGGCCAAAGTACTGGAGTTTCAGCTTTAGCATCAGTCCTTCCAAAGAACACCCAGGGCTGATCTCCTTCAGAATGGACTGGTTGCATCTCCTTGCAGTCCAAGGGACTCTCAAGAGTCTTCTCCAACACCACAGTTCAAAAGCATCAATTCTTTGGCGCTCAGCCTTCTTCACAGTCCAACTCTCACATCCATACATGACCACAGGAAAAACCATAGCCTTGACTAGACGAACCTTTGTTGGCAAAGTAATGTCTCTGCTTTTCAATATGCTATCTAGGTTGATCATAACTTTCCGTCCAAGGAGTAAGCGTCTTTTAATTTCATGGTTGCAGTTACCGCCTTTATTTCAGTTCATCAAGAAATAGCTAATAAACATTGCTATTTTTATAAAGAGGTCTAATTCTTTTATTCCACAATTTTTAAAGAGAAAAAGCACAAATATACACAGTAAGAGAATGGGGAAATAATTACACACACAGTGGTTATTAAAATGTACTTAGTTCTCTGTTAGTATCCATGTATGTAGATAAAGTTGTATAACCTTTCTATAAACAAACAGCTTCAGGCCACTTGCCGGAAAAGAAGAGGATATTCCCTTCTATTTCTAGCTTGCTGAAATTTCTTTTATTATGAGTGAGTGTTGAATTTTGTCAAATGCTTTTTCTGCTATCTGTTGGGATAATAATACTGTTGGAGTTTGGAGGGAGGTGGCTTATTAATATACTAAATTACAGTGATTGATTTTTAGAATATTAAACCAACTTAGCATATCTAAGATGAACCCCACTGGGTCATGTTGTATTATTCTTTTCAAATATTTTTGGATTGACTCATTAAAATTTTAGTGTGGATTTTTATATCTATATTCATGAGAGTATTGGTCTATAGTTTATTTTTCTTGCAAATACTCTTTTTTATATTTTTGTATCAGGTAATGCCAGACTCATAAAATGAGTCAGGAATTATTCTCTCCTCTGTTTTTCATGGAGAGTTTTTGTAGAATTTTATTATTTTTTTCCTAAAGTTTGGTAAATTTTGGTAAATTTTGCAAGTGCTACCCACTTTTCTTTATGAAAATATTTTTAAAGTTACAAATTCAGTTTCCTTATTGATATAAGGCCATTCAGGACATCTTTTTTCTTGAGTGAGCTTTGGTAGCTTGTGTATTGAAAATAACATTTGTGTATTTCATCTGAGTTATCAAATTTATTAATATAAAATTATTAACATTTCCCCTTTCATCCTTTTCAGTTTCGTAGGATCTGTACTGATGGCCCTTTCATTCCTGATATTGCTAATTTGTTTTCTTTTCTTCTTGATGTCTAGCTAGAGTTATATCAGTTTTATGGTCCTTTGTAAGACCAGCTCTTGGCTTCATTGATTTTTCTCTATGGTTTATCTGTTTCTATGTAGTTGACTTCTGTTCTTAACTTCTTTATTTCCTTGCTGCTACTTATTTTGGGTTTAATTTACTTCTCTTTTTTCTTACTTTTTAAGATAGAAGCTTGCTTTATGTATTTTACGCTTTTCTTCGTTTATAATATAAGCATTTAAGCTGTTTATTTTCCTTTAAGCACTGCTTAAGCTCCATCCCACTATTGCTGGTATGTTTTATTTCATTTTCATTCCATTTAAAATATTTGTTAATATTCTTTGTGGTTTCGTTCTGTGATCTATGGGGTGTTTAGAAGTATTGTTTAATTTAACAGAAATTGCTGTGATGGGGGAGGATTTAGATATGTTTCTGTTACTGATTTTTATTGTGATAAGAAATATATTTTGCATTATTTAAATCCTTTTAAGTTGATTGACACTTATTTGATAACATGGCATGTATTATATCTTAATAAATATTCTGTGTGCTCTTGAAACGAATATGCATTGTTCTATTGGGTAGAGTATTTTCTGAGTAACTTTTAAGTCAAGTTGATTGGTGTCTTTTATGTACTTACTAACTCTGTCTAATTGGTCTAGTGTTCCCTAAGAGAGGAGTTTTGAAATTTCCAAGTACTTTTGGATCTGTCATTCTCTCCTTCCAGTTTTCTCAGTTTATATTTCATGATGTTTAAAGTTTTGTGATTAGGTGCATTCATGTTTGGGATCATTATGTCTTTTTGAGGAATTAATCCCTTCTCCAGAAAGAATGAAGAGGCTGGGCCAAAGTGGAATCAACACTCAGCTGTGGATGTATCTGGTGGTAAAAGTAAAGTCCAGTGCTCTAAAGAACAATATTGTATAGGAACGTGGAGTATTAGATCGATCAATCAAGGTAAATTGGATGTGGTCAAGCAGGAGATGGCAAGAGTGAACACTGACATTTTAGGAATAAGTGAACTAAAATCAACAATAAAGGGTCAATTTAATTCAGATAACCATCTACTACTGTGGGCAAGAATCCCTTAGAAGAAATGGAGTAGCCCTCATAGTCAACAAAAGAGCCCAAAATGCAGTACTTGGGGCAACCTCAAAAGCAACAGAATGATCTCAGTTGTTTCCAAGGCAAACTACTCAACATCACAGTAATCCAAGTCTATGCCTCAACCAGTAATGCTGAAGAACCTGAAGTTGACTGGTTCTATGAAGATCTACAAGACTTTCTAGAGCTAACAACAGAAAAAGATGTCCTTTTCATCATAGGGGATTGGAATGCAAATGTAGGAAGTCAAGAGATAACTGGAGTAACAAGTAAGTTTGGCCTTGAAGTACAAAATGAAGCAGGACAAAGGCTAATAGAGTTTTGTCAAGAGAACACACTGGTCATAGCAAACGCCCGCTTCCAACAACACAAGATGACTACACATGGACATCACCAGATGGTCAATACTGAAATCAGATTAATTATATTTTTTGCAGCCAAAGGTGGAGAAGCTCTAGCTTAGCAGAAGCTCTAGCTTAGCAGAAGCAACCTGGAGTTGACTTCTGCTAAGCTCTAGCTTAGCAGAAGCTCTAGCTTAGCAGAAGCAACCTGGAGTTGACTCAAGCTCAGGTGATGAGCTCCTTATTGCAAAATTCAGGCTCATCCTTGAGCAAGTAGGGAAAACAACTATGCCATTCAGGTATGACCTAAATCAAATCCCTCATGATTGTATGGTGCAGATGACAAATGGATTCAAGAAATTAGATCTGATAGAGTGCCTGAAGAACTATGGATGGAATTTCATAACACTGTACCGGAGGCAGTGACCAAGACCATCCTAAAGAAAAAGAAATGCAAGAAGGCAAAGTAGTTGTCTCAGAAGGCTTTACAAATAGCTGAGAAAAGACGAGAGGTGAAAGCCTAGGGAAAGATATACCCAACTGAGTGCAGAATTCCAGAGAATAGAAAGGAGAGGTAAGAAAGCATTCTCAAGTGAACAGTGCAAAGAAATAGAGGAAAACAACAGAACGGGAAAGATGAGAGATTTCTTCAAGAAAACTGGAAATATCAGTGGAACATTTAATGCAAGGATGGGCACAATAAAGGACAGAAATGGTATGGACCTAACAGAAGCAGAAGAAATTAAGAAGAGATGGCAAGAAGAACTATACAAAAAAGATCTTCACGACCCAGATAATCACAATGGTGCAATCACTTACCGAGAGCCAGACATCCTGGAATGTGAAGTCAAGGGGCCTTAGGAAGCATTACTACCAACAAAGCTAGTAGAGGTGATAGAATTCCAGCTGAGCTATTTCAAATCCTTAAAGATGGTACTGTTAAAGTGCTGCACTCAATATGTCAAAAATTTAGAAAACTCAGCAGTGGCCCCAGAACTGGAAAAGGGTCAGTTTTCGTTCCAATCCCAGGGGAAGGCAATGCCAAAGAATGTACAAACTACCATACAGTTACAGTTACTTCACATGCTAGCAAGGTCATGCCCAAAATCCTTCAAACTAGGCTTCAGCAGTACATGAACCGAGAACTTGCAGATGTACAAGCTGGATTTAGAAAAGACAAACCAGAGATCAAATTGCCTACATTAGTTGGATCATAGAGAAAGCAAGGTAATTCCAGAAAAACATGTACTTCTGCTTCACTGACTATACTAAAGCCTTTGATTGTGTGGATCACAAAAAACTGGAAAATTCTTAAAGAGATGGGACTACCAGTTGACCACCTTACCTGTCTCCTAAGAAACCTGTATGCAGGACAAGAAGCAACAGTAAGAACTGGACATGGAACAACGGAGTGGTACCAAATTGGGAAAGGAGTGTGTCAAGGCTGTATATTGTCACTCTGCTTATTTAACTTACATGCAGAGTATATCATGCAAAATGCTGGGCTGGATGAATAACAAGCTAGAATCAAGAGTGCCAGAAGTAATATCAATGACAATATCAATGTGCAGATCATACCACTCTAATGGAAGAAAATGAAGAGGAACTAGAGAGCCTCTTGATGAAAGTGAAAACAGGAGAGTGAAAAAGCTGGCCTAGAATTCAGCATTCAAAAACTAAGATAATGCATCTGGTCTCATCACTTCCTGGAAAATAGAAAGGGAAAAACTTGAAACAGTCACAGGTTTTATTTTTGTGGGCTCCAAAAATCACTGTGAATGGTAACTGCAGCCATGAGATTAAAAGATGCATGCTCCTTGGAAGGAAAGCCATGACAAACCTAGGCAGCATATTAAAAAGCAGAGACATCACTTTGCTGACAAAGGTCCATAGACCGAAAGCTATGGTTTTTTCATTAGTCATGTATGGATGTGTGAGTTGGACCATAAAGAAGGAGAGCACCAAAGAACTGATGCTTTTGAATTGTGATGTTGGAGAAGACTCCTGAGTGTCTCTTGCACTGCAGGGAGATCAAACCTGAATATTCATTGGAAGGACTGATCCTGAAGCTCCAATGCTTTGGCCATCTGATGTGAAGAGCTGACTCATTGGAAAAAACTCATGTTGGGAAAGATTGAGGGCAGGAGAAGAGGGTGACAGAGGATGAGATGGTTAGATGGCACCACTGACTCAATGGACAGGAGTTTAAGCAAACTCTGGGAGATACTAAAGTACAGGGAAGCCTGGACGTGTACACCCCATAGTGTCGCAAAGAGTTGGACATGACTTAGCAACTGAACAACACATTAAATATTACTCTCTTTTCGTTATTACTGCTGTTGTTGCCTTTGTATTAGTAGTATTTAGCACAGTGTCGGATACAATTAGTGCTTTAAAGTGTTTCTTATATGAATGATTCTATTAGCAGGTCATGTGAGGGAGGGTAGATGGAGAAAGGATGAGCTACAGTTGATATTGGAATTCTTTTTTTTAAGATAGGAGTTCTATTGATTTATAGTTGATATACAGTATTATATAGTTACAGGTGTACAGTGTAGTGATTCATAGTTTTCAAAGACTGTACTCCATTTGTTATAAAATACTGATTATATTCCCTGTGTTATTCAGTATATCATTGTAGCTTATTGTATACCCACTAATTTGCACCTCTCAATCCCCTCCTGCTATGTTGCTCCTTTCTCCATCCCTCTCCTCATTGATAACCACTAGTTTATTCTCTGTGTCTGCTTCTTTTTTGTTATATTCACTAGTTTGTTGTATTTTTTTGGATTCCACGTATTAGTTATAGCATATAGTATTTGTCTTTGTCTGACTTACTTCACTTAGCATAATACCCTTCAAGTCCATCCACATTGCAAATGGCAAAATTTTGTTCTATTTTATAGCTGAATAGTATTCCACTGTATGTATATATATACACATACGCACACATATATATATATATCACATCTTTATCCATTCATTTGTTGATGAACATTTCATTTGCTTCCATATCTTGGAAATTCTAAATAATGCTGCTATGAACAGTGGGGTTCAGTTCACTTCAATCGCTCAGTCGTGTCCGACTCTTTGCGACCCCATGAATCGCAGCATGCCAGGCCTCCCTGTCCATCACCAACTCCTGAAGTTCACCCAAACTCACGTCCATCAAGTCGGTGATACCATCCAGCAATCTCATCCTCTGTCGTCCCCTTCTCCTCCTGCCCCCAATCCCTCCCAGCATCACAGTCTTTTCCAATGAGTCAACTCTTCCCATGAGGTGGCCAAAGTACTGGAGTTTCAGCTTTAGCATCAGTCCTTCCAAAGAACACCCAGGACTGATCTCCTTCAGAATGGACTGGTTGGATCTCCTTGCAGTCCAAGGGACTCTCAAGAGTCTTCTCCAACACCACAGTTCAAAAGCATCAATTCTTCGGCGCTCAGCTTTCTTCACACTCCAACTCTCACATCCGTACACGACCACAGGAAAAACCATAGCCTTGACTAGACGGACCTTTGTTGGCAAAGTAATGTCTCTGCTTTTTAATATGCTATCTAGGTTGATCATAACTTTCCGTCCAAGGAGTAAGCGTCTTTTAATTTCATGGCTGCAGTGGGGTGCATGTATCTTTTTTATTTAGAATGTAAATATTTTTTATTTACATTCAGTTTTTTTTATATGTACCCAGAAGTGAAAGTGCTGGGTCATAATGGTAGTTCTATTTTTAGTCTTCTTTTTTTATTTTTAGAAATCTCCATATTGTTTTCCGTAGTGGCTATACCAATTTACATCCCCACCAAGAGTGTACCAGGGTTCCCTTTTCTCTACATCCTTGCCAGCATTTGTTATTTGCGTTCTTTTTAACAATAGCCATTCTGACAGCTGTGAGGTGAATTTGATTTGTATTTCCCTGTTGATTAACAGTGTTGAGTATCTTTTCGTTTATCTGTTGGCCATCTGCATTTCCTCTTTGGAAATATGTCTATTCAGATCTTCTGCCCATTTTTTCATCAGTTTGGTTTTGAGTTGTTTGAGCTGATTGTATATTTTGTATATTAACACCTTAGCAGTTACATCACTTGCAAATATTTTCTTACATTTAATAGGTTGTCTTTTCCTTTTGTCAGTGGTTTCCTTTGCTGTACAAAAGCTTACAAGTTTAATTAGGTGCCATTTGTTTGTTTTTTGCTTTTATTTCCTTTGCTTTAGGAGACAGATTCAAAAAAATATGGCTACAATTTATGTCAAAGAATGTTCTGCCTATGTTTTCCTCTAGGAGTTTTATAGTTTCTGATCTTACATTCAGGCCTTTAATCCATTTTGAGTTTATTTTTGTATATGGTGTTAGAGGATGTTCTAATTTCCTTCTTTTACTTATAAAAGAAGTCCAGTTTTCCCAGCACCACTTACTGAAGAAACTGTCTTTTTGATACTGGACTTCTTTATGGGGAGTTTATGAATCTCGCATAGTAGGAAAGTACATCAGGAAAGAACATGTTCTTGAACTCCCAAGTTTGGAGTTTGTGAATGAACTACTATTTGAAAAGATTAATTGACTAAATAAAATAAACATATGAATTGTAACTTAAAGAAAAAGATAAGGAAACTATAGATTGTAAAGGATTTAAGAAACGCATTCATATGCAGTATATGAATCCTGATTCAAACAAACCATTTTTTTTAAACTAATGAGAATCAGGAAATTTGGCAAAGATAACACTTTGATATTAAGGTTGTTATCATTTCTACCTATAGAAGCTTATGGTTATGTATTTAAAGTCACTTCACTTTCAGAGAAACATTAAAATATTTATTGATGAAATTACATGATGTCTGAAATTTGCTTTAAATAGTGATGGGAAGGAGTAATAAGTGGGATTATAGGTAAAAGAAGATGGACCATGAATTACTTAATTAGAGTTGGGTAATAGCTGTATGGGAATCCATTGTAGTCTTTTTTTTATATTTGTGTTTGAAGTTTTCCATAATAAAAACAAAAAATTTTTTTAAAAATTAAAGGATGACCCAGAGGGATGGTATGGGGAGGGAGGAGGGAGGAGGGTTCAGGATGGGGAACACATGTATACCTGTGGCGGATTCATTTTGATATTTGGCAAAACTAATACAATATTGTAAAGTTTAAAAATAAAATAAAATTTAAAAAATAAATAAAAAGGAAAAAAAATTAAAGGACTCTGTTTACCACTTGTATTATACTAGATTAGAATTTGAGAAACAAAAAACTCGGCTTAATATTCAACTTGAATATAGTCGTAATCATCTGAAGAAGAAACTGAATAAGATTAACACATTAAAAGAAGCCATCGAGAAAGGTAGAGAAGACACTGATCACCTAAAGAAGGTAATGAATGATGCGTGACCAAAGTGTCATTGAAATGATGACTTTCTTTGATGAATAAGTGTTGAGTTCCTGAAAAGCTCTAATAGTGATAGAAGGTGGGGAAGGGGTACAGATTTGAGAAATACTTGATGTAAAATCCGCACAGCTTCATGACTTTCTAGATGTTGAGAGGATGGTTCTGAATTCTCATTTGGGTGATTGGTGGATAGGAGGAGAGATTAAGGAGAGAAAATTCTGGACCTGTGGAGCATGACTTCCCTTTGTGACATCTAAACAGCAATTTCCGACAGATAGTTAGTGAGTACATGGATAACAGGAGAAGTCTAGGCTGGTTTATTGGAGTAGATTGAATCCATTATGTAAATTCAGAGAGTAGGCAGCGAAGAGCGGGGGAGCAAGGATGGAGTTCTGGAAGGAGTGGTTGCCTTAGTTATGAAGACAGCCACGATCCCCAGCGTGTGAGGAGAAAGGAAGTGAGCAAAGTTAAAGTGAAAAGGCTAAAGTTAAAGCCAAGAAGGTAAAGTCTGGTAGGAAGAATGTTTTCACTGGACAGTGGAAACAGAAGTCAGATGACAGCAAGCTGGGAAATGAATCCAAAGTGAAAGAGAAAGGTAGGTAGTGATTACCTGGTAGTGTAAACAGGAGTGGGTCACATTCTACAGTGGAGGCTCTGGCAGCATGCAGGACAGGGTTTGTCTTGGAATGACTGGGATGGTTGTATTAATAATAAAATGACCTGTTGGCCTTATTAATATAAAAGATGGTAAGCCTGTAATGTGAATCATCTCCATACAGGTTGAAGAAAATTGTCTGAAAATTGTGGATGAACTCATGGAAAAACAGCAGCAACTTAAGGATGAATTTGTCACTCAGAATACCAACGTTGAGGAAGTCCAAGCTCAAATTGAAGAGGAACGAAAGAAGTTTTTGGCCATTGATAGGTGATTAAAAGTTTATCAAGAGTTTAAAAAATGTTTACCATCAATTTGAAATTTATTATAGAAGTTTTATTATTTGAATATGTACCTTTATGTGGCTTTTGGTCTCCTATTGCATCTGTCAAGCATTGCAACTTAGGGGAAAAACCAAGAGAGGTGGTTAGTTGTTTAGAGTGTATAGTACTTTTAAATGAGTAAAGAGAAACCTATACAAAGTGTTCAGTTCAGTTTAGTCGCTCAGTCATGTCTGACTCTTTGCAACCTCATGAACTGCAGCATGCCAGGCCTCCGTGTCGTCCATCACCAACTCCTGGAGCTTACTCAAACCCATGTCCACTGAGTCGGTGATGCCATCCAACCATCTCATCCTCTGTCATCCCCTTCTCCTCCCGCCTCTGGTCTTTCACAGCATCAAGGTCTTTTCCAATGAGTCAGTTCTTCGCATCAGGTGGCCAGAGTATTGGAGGTTCAGCTTCCTTACCATAAATCTCCTTGACACCAGTCCCTTCCTGTTAGGAAGGCCCTGCTAGTCTGTATGACAGCATAGCGAGTGAGGTGTCGAATCTGGAGCCATACTACATGGTTCCAGGCCCTAGGTCTGCTGCTTATATATGGTGCCTTCATTTTCTTATTAGTAAAGTGGGGATGGTAATAGTGCCTATGTCATAGAACAGTTGTAAGGATTAAATGAGTTCATATGGTTCTTAGAACAGTACCTGACATTCAGTGAGCGTGTATTTGCTGTGATGATGATCAGTAGCACTTTGAGTCCACTGGCCTGTTGAACCAATGACATCTGCTCTCCTGTGTGATTGACACAACCATAAGTGAACAGGTGCAGTGAGTTCTGTTTTTGCTCAAACTCTTGAATATTTCACAATGTTCAAAGTCTTAGTGTTTCAAAATGCTGCCAGAAAATTCTTTGTCTAAGATTTTTGAGTGGAATTTAGTTTGTTTATGCATGATTTTTTTGGCTCATACTTAATTTAAATAGAACCACATCTCTATCATCAGATTCTTGAAAACCATATAATTCTTAATTTATTTTCTTTTATTTTTAGTTTTCTGGGTCTTCTTTAAAGTCCCCCCTTTTGTTTCAGCTGGTAAGACTCCTAAGCCCTCATTAAGATAGAAGGCCTTGCATTAGTGGTGGTGATGGTAGTAATAAAGTTTAGACTATTAGGTGTGTAATGACTTAATTGGTAAGACATTTATCTTGCTAACAGACACTTTCTCTTGGTTTGAGGTTCTAAAATGTAGAACTTACATTGAGAGAGATACACCTTGAAAAATTGTACAGATTTAAAAATAAGGTAACTGGAAGAGCACTGTATTGTTGTTAGCCTGAGTAAAGTATATTATTGGAAATGTTCCCTTGGATTAAATAATTATATTCGTGGCCTTTGTCAGGAGTGTTAAAGTTTAAATTACAAGCATTCATGGACTAACTCTGCAACTTAACAGCACTTGAAAGAAAAAAGTTTTTTCATGTAAATTTATAAACATGTTTTTCTTCCTGATGGAACTTTATGTAATTAGTAAAATATAATCACTTTTTCATATCTGTGTATTTGCAGGGAAGTGGGAAAATGGCAAAAAGAAGTTGTGATCCTTCAGAGTTCTCTGGAACAGAATCGGTTAGAGAAGCATAACATGTTGCTTGACTGCAAAGTTCAAGACATTGAAATAGTTCTTTTGTTGGGGTCTCTGGATGACATCATTGAAGTGGAGGTACTCTAGCAAGTGATTTTAAAATATGTGCAGTTGTGTGGAACTTTATGTAGGCCTTTGTTTGCTTAGTGAAGTTGTAGCCATGCAGACTCTTAGTCTTATTCTAAAGCTTTATTAGCAGAAAAAACATCTCGTCTGGGAAGGGAAAAGGGCAAAATGATCCTCATTCCAGAAGACTGGGCACTTTGTATAGCTCTCTTATTTCTCTTGCTAATCCGTATCCTTTTAGCTCCATAGGACCAGTTTCTTACCTGTATATAGACACCCAAGAGGAATCGGAACTAAAGCCATGGGAGTTCAGGGGCATTCTGGAGAGATGGGGTAGCCACAGTCCGTTTCGGGCAGGGGCACATGCCTGACAGCATGAGCAGTGCTGTACTCTGGGAACACCGTCAGTGGTGTGTGGAGGGATCTCGTTCTGCATCTTCACCAACAACTTGAGGTCCTTTTCAGTAGAAACATGACTCACTGAGTGTCCAGGCGATGAGAGTGTGGGGAAGGTGATAATAGATACCCAGGGAGTCAAAAGGGGAGACTGAAGTCTCCCCATGGTGGACATTTTTCTGTTAGCTTCCTTTGCTTTCTCATCACATACATACTACACAGTACTCTTGAGGTCGGTGGGACACTTATGTACCCTTTGTTCTGCTGCTCATGTGAGGAAAGATATGACGACATAGTTCAAGAAGAGTATCTTACTATTAGCTAAGGCAGAGGATGGTGAACATAGTTAGTTCTTTTACCTTTCAAATTATCTTTTAAATCTTTAGTGACCTCTTCCCTGTAGTCCCCTTTCCACCTCCCTCCTCCCCTTTCTGCTTTGTCACCAGTCGGAAATCCATGCATTTCCCTCCAGTTTCTACTCCAGAAGAGGCGTTCAGTCCTTTGGTTTCTTCAGTATGAAGCAGCTGTGAAACAGTTTTTCTCTTGCTGATTTTGACTACTTCTCATAGCATAATTCTGGTGTTATATTACACTCAAAAGTCTTTTGCTGGGGAAGGGGAGAGATTCCCTGGCAGTCTCACTGCCAGGGCCCCCAGTTGGATCTCTGGTCAGAGAACCAATATACTGTAAGCTGCACAACTAAACCTAAAAAAGAGTCTTTTTTCTCTGTTTTAGCAGAGAGTACATCCCAGATGGAAGGAAAGGAGAAGCCACTTTACTGGCCACAAATGTCATGAGCCCCACTCAGATGGCTTTAAAGGGGGAATGGGAGGTCAGGGGATAGGACTGAAGTGGAGGCTGCCTCCCCTGTGACATGGTCCAGGAATTTGAACACTGTGGAGAACTTAATATGTATTGGCTTTATTTGTTCAGATCAGCTTTCCTCACATGGCTGCAGCTGTAACCACTAGCTTTGACCAGAGCGGGAAGACACCTCTCTCTTGCCCTCAGTTAGAAAAATCCTGAGGAAGAACTCTGACTGGTTCATTCTGGATCATGTGTCCACTCTTAAGGGTGCAGAAAGAGGGAAGGGAGGGTCTGTAACAGAAGAAGTGGATGGAAGCAGAAAAGCAGTACTCACAATAATATAGAGAGAAATGGAAAGTCTATTTAAAAGGCTGTAATTTTAGAAGAGGTTTGTCATTGAATAGTGTGGAAGCAGCAGCAGCTTTAGTGCCTGACATCTAAGTAAATGCTGCTGGTCAAGCATTCCTGCTGCTGCTTTGGTCCTATTGTTTTTTCAGTTAGTGAACTTTCAGAAGTATTCTCCAACATATGTGCCCACCATGAATGTGAAATTATTTACTTGTTTATTAGGGTGAATGACTTTCATATTCATAGTGGTTATTTCAAAGCAGGTATTAATACCTTAAGCTGGATTAATACTGAATCGTTATCTAGAAAATGATAGGTCTGCTCTACTTTGTGCTGGTCAAACCACATTGGAATATTGCATTTACTTTCTAAAGCATGATGTTTTCTGAGAGTAAAGTGTCCACGATAGTGAAAAGGCCCAGACTGTGTCATGCTGGGAAGAGAATTCTTGGGGAATATGGTTATTCCCCTCCAGTAGAAGAAGGTCTGCCACAGAGGACAGAACATACTTGTTCTTTCTAATCCTCAGGGGGACACTGGGGTTGGGGGTGGAGGACACAGAGTCAGATTTCTTCTACTAGGGAGCACTTCCTGCTAGAAGGAGGGAAGGCCTCTAGTGGTGAGTCCATGATTGAAGTTTTACAAGCACATCTAGTTGTTGGTGTTTAGTTGCTAAGTCATGTCCGACTCTTTTGCAGCCTCATGGACAGCAGCCATGTAATGAGGGTGCTGTACAAGGTCATCTAAAGTCCAAAACAGAAAAGGCATTGGGTATACATTGTCTCTTTCCAGAAGGCTGGACAAGGATCACCACATAGAATTAATTGTCTTATGCAGTTGTAGGAATCGTCTCACAACTATTGTAAGGTAAAACTGAGATTTCCCTTCCATGGGATGTGTTCAGACATGGGATGAGTTACCTACATCTGCCAGAATTCTCATAGGAAATTCTTATATTGTGGGAAAGACTGTACCAGATCACTGGTTCCCAAACCCTTCACATGCACGTGAAGCCCCTGGGGACCTTGTTTCCCAGGTGAGGCCTGCTCTCGCCGGCCCACGGATCACACTTCAAATAGCAAGGCATTAGGTGACTCACATAGAAACTTAATACAAAGTACAATGTTGAATCATAAATAGTAGTTGTGAGATTCAGGGGTTCAGTGTTACCCTTGTGTTCAAATTCCCCTTCCGTGTGAACCGTTTTAGTGTAAATATATAACATGTGGACTTAACTTCCAAAGGTAGTTTTATTGGTTTGTTTCAGGTGAGAACATCTGTAAAAGAGTGAGAAAGGGTTTTCGCTTAATTTGTAGGTCTTGCTTTTGGTGTCAGCATTACACCAAAAGCCGGCCTGCAGCTGAATAAGTGCTTCTTTATTTGTTCCTTCTTTCCTCCTCTTTCTTCGTTCAGAGTGACATATATTGAAACTGAAATACATGTTTCCAGCATTGCAGTAGGCACTGACACTACAGCAGTGAGTGTAACTACCCCAAATCCCTTCCTTCGCGTTCTTCTGGGGGAAAAAGTGGCAGACAGTAAAATATTCATGTGTTTGGTAGTGATATAGGCTAAAGAAGATACAAAGCAGGGAGGGAAATAAAGAGAACTTGAGGCAGAGGCCTTGGATGTCCTGAGAGAAGGCAGCTGGCTAGTAGACGAGGTAGAAGATGAAGAGATACAGACGTGTAGAGGAAGGGTGTCCAGGCAGAGGGCATTTCGCCAGCCCTAAGTGATGTGTACACGGTCTGTTCAAGGAGCCCAGGTTGGTTGGAGCAGGGAGACTAACACAGAGTGAAGTTAAAGGGGAAGCCGAGGCCTTGGAGGCCTGCATAAGGCTGTTTTATCTTCTCGGCCATCAACTGGAGGACTTGGGACAGACACATGAGTAGACAGCCCCATTTTCAGATAACAAGGAAAGGGCTTCGTGTGTTTTTCAGTTGGGAACTGAAGCAGAAGGTACCCAGGCAACAACTGATATATATGAAAAAGAAGCAGCTATTGAGGTGGACTACAGCTCTCTAAGAGAGGATTTGAAGGTAACTGAAAGATTTCTGTTGTTTATGACTAACTTATGGGAATACTGAATATATAAATCCTACAGAATAATTTTTAGATGACAGAGCATAGTTTGGGGGGTAAGTAGATTTCCTAATAGTTTTTAAAGAAATAGTATAAACAGGTTACATATAAAATGCTTAAAATATTTAAAGTGTTTATATCAGCATTTCTCCCTCTGTAGTCTGTAGAATACCAATACCATGAAAGATCTTGTTGAAGAAGAAAAGTTTCTGCCAGTATTTTGAAAGGCTGTTCCCTC
Organism: Bos indicus; assembly: GCF_029378745.1. Lineage (NCBI taxonomy): Eukaryota > Metazoa > Chordata > Mammalia > Artiodactyla > Bovidae > Bos > Bos indicus. The sequence goes on along the minus strand of NC_091764.1, from coordinate 116,270,497 downwards.
CTCTTGAAGATTCACAATGAATAAAAAAAGTCATTGAGAAAAGTCCTGAAACACACAAAAGTAGCCAACACACTTCAGGATCCTGAATTACCCTGTCGGCGTCTCAGTGCAGTACCTCAGGAAGTGACAAGCTCTTCATAGCAGCAGAGCACAGACCAGAAATCGAGTTTCATGGTCTGTTTAATTTAATAGCTCTGACTCTGTTTCTGTTACCCCTGTAGCCATATGTTGCTTTGTGTTTTGATTTTGTCCTGAAGCTGCTGCTTTTATGAGGACAAAATGACTCTGGCCTTTCTTGCCTTCCAGCCAACACAACCACAACCCTCAGAGAAGAGAGAGCACCTATTGTAGTGGTGCTGTTCTTAAGGTTGAAGAAAAGCTTTTCCACAGAGGTCCAGCGGTTGTCCTGTCATCACAGTGTCCTGAATCGGGTCACATGTTCACTCCTGGCCAGTCACTGTTGGAGTGGGATGGACTTAGCTTAGGCCAAGCAGGATTCATGGGCCCTATGAGGGAGACATGGCCAACTTGGGCTTTGTTAGAAAGGAAGAAATGGAGAATGGATGTCAAGTAGCAATAACTACCACGTCTTTTTATTTCATATTTTTAATATTAATATATTTTGTTAGATTTATTGAGTTCTTTTATTGTTAATTGTGGCGCTTTGGGAAATCAGAAAATAACCTCTTATCTATTTTATAGTCTATTTAGTGCTTTCATATTTAATAAGTCCTTCCCTACAACATTACTAACTATTTATAAATATTCTCTTCCTGTTAATGATTTTTTCTTTTCTTAGTTAATTTATCTGAAATTTATTTTTATATATAGTATGAGGTAAGAATCTTTCTTAGAAGGTACATAAATTAACCAATTTACTCGGCATCTTCTAAAAAATTCTTTCCTCCAATGAATTAAAACACACCTTTATCAGATGTTAAATAACGCCTCTACGGGGTCAAGAAAGTTTTCCTGGAAGGTAATGCCTGCCGCACTTTTCCCTTCTCTCCTCACTCAAGTTAGTTCTGCTCATGGTTTAGGTTCTAGTTTAAATGTTACCTCCAACTGAGCTATTTAAAATCCTAAAAGATGATGTTAAAGTGCTGCACTCAATATGTTAGCAAATTTGGAAAGCTCAGCAATGGTCACAGGATTGGAAAAGGTCAGATTTCATTCCAATGCCAGAGGAAGGCAATGCCAAAGAATGTACAAACTACCATACAATTGTGCTCATTTCACCTGCTAGCAAAGTAACACTCAAAATCCTTCAGGCTAGGCTTCAGAAGCATGGGAAGATATTAAGAAGAGGTGGCAAGAATACACAGAACAACTATACAAAGAAGATCTTCACGACCCAGATAATCACGATGGTGTGATCACTCACCTAGAGCCAGACACCCTGGAATGTGAAGTCAATGGGCCTTAGGAAGCATCACTACGAACAAAGCCGGTGGAAGTGATGGCATTCCAGTTGAGCTATTTCAAATCGTAAAAGATGATGCTGTGAGAGTGCTGCATTCAATATGCCAGAAAATTTGGAAAACTCAGCAGTGGCCACAGGACTTGAGGAGGTCAGTTTTTATTCCAATCCCAAAGAAAGGCAATGCCAAAGAATGCTCAAACTACCACACAGTTGTACTCATCTCACACGCTAGCAAAGTAATGCTCAAAATTCTCCAAGCAAGGCTTCAACAGTATGTGAACTGTGAACTTCCAGATGTTCAAGCTGAATTTAGAAAAGGCAGAGGAACCAGAGATCAAATTGCCAACATCTGCTGGATAATGAAAAAAGCAAGGGAGTTCCAGAAAAACATCTATTTCTGCTTTATTGACTATGCCAAAGCCTTTGACTGTGTGGATCACAATAAACTGTAGAAAATTCTTAAAGAGATGGAAATACCAGACCACCTGACCTACCTTTTGAGAAATCTGTATGCAGGTCAGAAAGCAACAGTTAGAACTGGACATGGAACAGCAGACTGGTTCCAAATAGGGGAAGGAGTACGTCAAGGCTGTATATTGTCACCCTGCTTATTTAACTTCTGTGCAGAGTACATAATCTGAAATGCTGGCTGGATGAAGCACAAGCTGGAGTCACGATTGCCGGGAGAAATATCAATAACCTCAGATATGCAGATGACATCACCCTTATGGCAGAAAGCAGAAGAACTAAAGAGCCTCTTGACGAAAGTGAGAGAGGAGAGTGCAAAAGTTGGCTTAAAACTCAACAGAAAACTAAGATGGCATCTGGTCCCATCACTTCATGACAAATAGATGGGGAAACAGTGGAAACAGTGAGAGACTTTATTTTGGGGGACTCCAAAATCACTGCAGATGGTGATTGCAGCCATGAAATTAAAAGATGCTTACTCCTTGGAAGAAAAGTTATGACCAACCTAGACAGCATATTAAGAAGCAGAGACATTACTTTGCCAACAAAGGTCCATCTAGTCAAGGCTGTCGTTTTTCCAGTAGTCATGTATGGATGTGAGAGTTGAACTATAAAGAAAGCTGAGCATTGAAGAATTGATGCTTTTGAAGTGTGGTGTTGGAGAAGACTCTTGAGAGTCCCTTGGACTGCAAGGAGATCCAACCAGTCCATCCTAAAGGAAATCAGTCCTGAATATTCATTGGAAGGACTGATGCTAAAGCTGAAACTCCAGTACTTTGGCCACCTGATGTGAAAAACTGAGTCATTGGAAAAGACCCTGATGCTGGGAAGGATTGAAGCCGGGAGGAGAAGGGGAAGACAGAGGATGAGATGGTTGGATGGCATCACCAACTCAATGGACATGAGTGTGAGTAAACTCCAGGAGTTGGCGATAGACAGGGAGGCCTGGCGTGCTGCTGTCTGTGGGGTTGCAAAGAGTCGGACATGACTGAGCAACTGAACTGACTGACTGATTAGATCATAGGAAAGGCAAAGGAATTCCAGAAAAACACCTACTTCTGATTCATTGAGTATGATAAAGCCTTTGACTGTGTGGATCACAACAAACTGTGAAACAATCTTAAAGAGATGGAAATACCAGACCACCTTACTTTTCTCCTGAGAAACCTGTATGCAGGACAAGAAGCAACAGGTAGAACCAGTCATGGAACAATGGACTGGTTCGAAATTGGGAAAGGAGTACGTCAAGGCTGTATATTGCTACTCTGCTTATTTAACTTCTATGCAGAGTACATCATGTGAAATGCCAGGCTGGTGAATCACAAGCTGAAATAAAGATTGCTAGGAGAAATATTAAGCTCAGATATGCAGATGATACCACTCTTACAGCAGAAAGTGAAGACAAACTCAAGAGCCTCTTGATGAAGGTTAAAGAGGAGAGGGAAAAAGCAGGCATAAAACTCAACTTTCAGAAAACAAAGATCATGGCATCTGGACCCATCACTTCATGGCAAATAAAAGGTGGAAAAGTGGAACAGTGACAGATTTTCTTTTCTTGGGCTCCAAAATCACTGTGAATGGTGACTGAAGCCATGAAATTAAAAGACACTTGCTCCTTGAAAAAAAAAGCTATAAAAAACTTAGAATATTAAAAAACAGAGACAACACTTTGCCAACAAAGGTTTGTATAGTCAAAGCTATGGTTTTTCCAGTAGTGATGTATGGATTTGCAAGTTGGACCATAAAAAAGGCTGAACACCGAAGAATTGATGCTTTCAAATTGTGTTGCTGAAGAACATTCTTGAATAGTCCTTTGGACTGCAAGGAGATCAAACCAATCAATCTAAAGGAAATCAACCCAGAATATTCGCTGGAAGAATTGATACTAAAACTCCAATACTTTGGCAGCAGATGCCAAGAGTTGACTCATTAGAAAAGACCCTGATGCTGGGAAAGATTAAGGGCAGGAGGAAAAGGGGGCAGCAGAGGAGGAGATGGTTGGATGGCATCCTGGACTCAATGGACATGAGTTTGAGCAAACTCTAGGAAATAGTGAAAGACAGGGAAGCCTGGCATGCTGCAGTTCACGGGGTCACGGAGAGTTGGACATGACTTAGTGACTGAACAACAACAACCAGACGGGCTGGATCTCTTCTGCCCATAGTACTCACGCTCACCTGGTGGAGGGCTTCACACTGTTGTCAACACCAGTTTGCATGTCTGCCTTCCCTGTCAGCTCTTTAAGGGCAAGGACAGAGTAGTTTTCATCACTGAATCCTCATACATAGTAGATGATCAGTATTTTTTAATGAACGAGTGTATGTCCATTGACAGATGAATGGATACAGAAATTGTGGTACATATATACAATGGAGTATTAACTCTGCTATTAAAAAGAACACATTTGAGTCAGTCCTAATGAGTTGGATGAAGCTAGAGCCTGTTATACAGAGTGAAATAAGTTGAAGAAAAAGACAAATATTTATATTAATTCCTACATATGAAATCTATAAACATGGTACTGATGAATCTATTTGTAGGGCAGCAGTGGAGATGAAGACATAGAGAAAAGACTTGTGGACACAGTGGGGAAAGGAGAAGGTGGGATGACTTGAGAGAGTAGCATGGAAACATACATATTACCATATGTAAAATAGGTAGCCAGTAAGAATTTGCTTTTGTGACACTGTGCTCTGTGACAACCTAGAGGGGTAGGATGGGGAGAGAGATGGGAGGGAGGGTTCAAGAGAGAGGGGACATATGAATACCTGTGGCTGACTCATGTTGATTTATGGCAGAAACCAACACAGTATTATAAAGCAATTATCTTCCAATTTAAAAAAAAATTTTAAAAGAAGCAATAACATGAATTGTTTACTTTTTTAGCCAGATTAAGAAATACGAAGGTGAAGCGTGTTCCAAGAGGGCAGCACCCATGACGCCTGAGCTATGAAAAGGCACAGCCAACCCAGGAAGCCACAGTAGTGCCCCAAACTGCACTGCAGGCTCAGAGAGGGCTGCCAGGGCTGGCAGGGCTGGATGCAGAGCGAGAGAAATAGGGGCCATACCCTGAAGGGCCCGGTGCCTACTTACTGCAGCAGTTTGGGTCTAAGTGGCATGCTAATCATTGCTGTTCTTTGCCAATAATAGGCTCTACAATCTGATAAAGAAATTGAGGCCCAGCTTAGACTCCTCCTACAACAAGTAGCATCCCAAGAAGATATCCTGTTGAAGACAGCAGCCCCAAACCTAAGAGCCGTGGAGAACCTGAAGACTGTCAGAGACAAGTTTCAGGAGTCCATAGACGGTGAAATTAAACTTTAGTTGATAGCAAGATCATATTCGTTGGTATTAGGGGTTTTGATTTCTGTAACATTTACCAATAATCCCCCCTAAACTGTACCTTTGTTTTGATTATATATATATATTTTTTTTCTCTGTTATCTTATAGTAATGTACTTTTAATACTGAATTATTAACTTCTTCCTTTTTGAAAAGAGTTTTGCTTTAATTTAAAAACAGGTGTATTGGTTATTTTTGAACAGTGTCTTATTTCATAGCAGCACAAGAGGCATATTAGATAACTCTGTTGGAATTTGTTGTTATTATTTAAAAATCAGCCCTACCCAGAAAAGGAGCTCATCAATTTTAATAGTCATTTTCTTGGACTTAATAGTAGCTGAGATGTTTTGAAGGTAGATTTAATTCAAGATGGCCAAACTCAAAATCTAGCTTAAAAAATGTTTTATGCTTTAAAGTTAAAATAAGAAAAGCCCTTGGTGATCTTCAAAATAAAGAACATTGATTCTCTCTTAGCTTTTGAGGCCAGCAGAAAGGAAGCCAGAATATGTAGGCAAGAGTTTGAACAGGTGAAAAAAAGGAGATACGATCTTTTCAACCAGTGTTTTGAGCACATCTCAGTCTCAATTGATCAAATCTACAAGAAGCTCTGCAGAAACAACAGTGCCCAAGTATGTATTTCTCACCCTCAAATATGAGTAGGAACTTGTGTTACTTGATATTGTTTTCTTTAATGGTGATAAATCACCATCACTCTCTCTTGAGTAACCCACTTAACTGGGTAAAGTCAGCTCGTGAAAATTGGTTATCACAGTGACCTGTGTTCTAGGTCTAGTCAGCCTGGCAAGTCAAAATCTCTGGTCCTGCTTCTTTATCTGCACAATGCGTGGGTTAGATCATCTGGTTTCCAAGTTCTCTTTCAGTTCTGGAATTCTGTGATCTGTACTGATTTGACTTTGTAGAGCTGTCAGTGGTCTCTGCAGTAGAGTTAGGGTAATGTAGGGGAAAAAGGTTGATGTGGGGTCTGTGGAGAGGGAAGGAACTAGAGGCAGGGTTCAAGTCTAGACGCGCCCCTTGTCGTATTGGTCTTTCCATTCCGTGATCAGTATCCACAGCAAATACTGTGCAGTTGGACATGGACAAAAGATGTAGACCAGGTCATATATATGTGAGTTTCCCTCTTTCTCTCGGTATTCTTTTATGACTGAAGTAATCTTGAATCACATACTTAGAATTTCAACCAAGAATAACTTGGTGATGGTGGTGGTGGTGTTTTTAATTAATTAATTTAATTTTAATTGGAGGCTAATTACTTTACAATATTGCAGTGGTTTTTGCCATACATTGACATGAATCAGCCACGGGTGTACATGTGTCCCCATCCTGAACGCCCCTTCCACCTCCCTCCCCATCCCATCCCTCAGGGTTGTCCCAGTGCACCGGCTTTGAGTGCCCTGTTTCATGCCTCGAACTTGGACTGGTGATCTATCTCACATATGATAATATACATGTTTTAATGCTATTCTCTAAGATCATCCCACCCTCGCCTTCTCCCACAGAGTCCAAAAGTCTATTCTTTACATCTGTGCCTCTTTTGCTGTCTCACATATAGGGTCATCGATGCCATCTTTCTAAATTTCATATACATTCGTGACTTCCCTGGTGCCTCAGATGGTGAAGCGTCTTGCTTACAATGCAGGAGACCTCAGTTCGATCCCTGGGTTGGGAAGATACTCTGGAAACGGAAATGGCAACCCACTCCAGTACTCTTGCCTGAAAAATCCCATGGATGGAGGAGCCTGGTGGGCTACAGTCCATGGGGTCACAGAGAATCCAACACGACTGAGCGACTTCACTTTCTCTTTCATACTCTATTGGTGTTTTTCTTTCTGGCTTACTTCACTCTGTATAATAGGCTCCAGTTTCATCCACCTCATTAGAATTGATTCATGTGTTCTTTTTAATAGCTGAGTAATAATTTTCCATTGTGTATATGTACCACAGCTTTCTTATCCATTTGTCTGGTGATGGACATCTAGGTTGCTTCCATGTCTTGGCTGTTGTACACAGTGCTGTGATAAACATTAGAGCACATGTGTCTCTTTCAATTCTGGTTTCCTTGGTGCGTATGCCCAGCAGTGGGATTGCTGGGTCGTATGGCAGTTCTCTTTCCGGTTTTTTAAGGAATCTCCACACTGTTCTCCATAGTGGCTGTACTAGTTTGCATTCCCACCAACAGTGTAAGAGGGTTCCCTTTTCCCTACACCCTTTCCAGCATTTATTGTTTGTAGACTTTTTGATAACAGCCATTCTGACCGGCATGAGATGGTACCTCATTGTGGTTTTGATTTGCATTTCTCTGATAATGAGTGATGTTGAGCATCTTTTCATGTGTTTGTTAGCCATCTGTATGTCTTCTTTGGAGAAATGTCTGTTTAGTTCTTTGGCCCATTTTTTGATTGGGTTGTTTATTTTTCTGGTATTGAGCTGCATGAGCTGTTTATATATTTTTGAGATTAATTCTTTGTGAGTTGCTTCGTTTGCTATTCTTTTCTCCCATTCTGAAGGCTGTCTTTTCACCTTGCTTATAGTTTCCTTCATTGTGCAAAAGCTTTTAAGTTTAATTAGGTCCCATTTGTTTATTTTTGCTTTTATTTCCACTACTCTGGGAGGTGGGTCATAGAGGATCCTGCTGTGATTTATGTCAGAGAGTGTTTTGCCTATGTTTTCCTCTAGGAGTTTTATAGTTTCTGGTCTTAGATCTTTAATCCAAAAATTAACTTATTTTTTATAAAGTAAGACTAGAAGAAACCTATTAACTCCTTGAGGGCAGGATTCATCTCTGTTCCTATAGAACTTGACCCATAACAGGTATTCAGTAAAGATTTGATGAAAGGACCAGTGGAAGAATTGAATGAAGACTGTTTTAGTTTGACTGCAGCATATGCTTCTGCACTATGAACAGCAGACTGATGGGAAGATCTGATCTTTTATGTGTTAGAATGTTTTCCCTGTATTCCCTACCCAGTAAACTTTGTTATCTCTGATTATAAGTAGAGCTGAATACATTATTTACAAGTATTGGTATATTTTTCCATCAAACGGAGAAAAATAAAAACCAGTAGTATTTTGCAGTTCCAAATTGAACTTTACCAATAGCTTTTTTGATATTGCTAAATAAATAACATGTGTTTCAGGCATTTCTTAGCCCAGAGAACCCAGAAGAGCCTTACTTGGAGGGAATTAGCTATAACTGTGTGGCCCCAGGCAAACGGTTCATGCCGATGGATAACTTGTCCGGGGGAGAGAAGTGCGTGGCAGCCCTGGCACTCCTGTTTGCTGTGCACAGGTATGGTCACAGTGAGCCCTCTGACTGTGCATCAGGGCAGAGGCCAAATGGCCCTTCCTACAGAAGATCTACTTACTACTTGTCTTTATGCAGCGTACGTCATACAAAGCTATTTTTTTCAGCCAGACAATTCAGGTTATGCTATGGGCCTGTAATAATTTAGACAGCAAATTTAAGAGAGAATTCAGTCTTTGACAGATTTTTATTCAATTTGTTATTATCAAAAGCTACTAATGTCCAGCTTAATCGAAAAGAAAGGAGAAAAGGGGGTAGCAAATGGCCAGATTTGAATTTAAGATTGCCAAAAAACAATTCCAACAACAAATCCAAACAAAATAAAAACAGCTAACTTTTATGTTATTTTCCTAGTCCACATTCAGAGATGTGCTATTTAGTAAGGGATGTTAAGCAAAGTATTTCTTCTGGAAAAAAGTTTAACCTCCTCATTTCCACTGATGATGGTGACACTTGTGTTTGTAAAATAAATCACAGGAAAGATGTTAGCTAAAAGTAAAGCAATTAACTTTTCAACATCCAAAGCACTAGATGAAGAACTGTGGTATGGATAATAGAGCCTCTCTGTTTTCATGATCAGAAAGATCAACCCAAGTTTTACAGCTGTTTGTTACTGGTCCCAAGAAGGAAAAAGAATTGGTGATGATAGGAAAGCAAAAGAAGATGCCACTAATGCAGGAAGACTTTGAGAAATGGAGGAGGCAGGGACTGTAACAGGAGTGAATCTGAGCAGAACACGACTCTTCCTGGGTGTCACCCCATCCATTTATTCAACAGATATTTGTTAAATATTTACTGTGTCGAGTGGTGTTAATGGGCATAGGAGAGACCGCAGTGAAGAAAACAAAGACCCTGCCTCAAAGAGACTTAATTTTAGCTGGGGAAGACAGATGATAAATAAGGTGTATTAGGAAACTAATTCTCTAATATAGAGACTATTAGAAAATGACAGATGCTGTAGAGACGAGGCAATGGCAGTAGTAACAGGGAAGGGTTTGCAATATTAAAGTCTTCTGGGGAGGACTTTTTGAAAGGGTAATATTTGAGCAAAGATTTGAAGAAATTAAGGGATCAAGTCACATGGGTGGAGTGTTCTAGAGGAGCGTTCTAAGGGAAGAATATTCTAGACATGAGTGCAGAGCAAAGTGCTGAGGCCAGAGTGAGCCTGGTGCCTGTAGAGAACAGACTGTCTGCAGCAGCAGCAGGCGCAGGTTAGGGAGCTGTGGTAGCAATCAGGGCGGAAGATGGTGGCGGTTCAGACCAGTGTGGGAGCAGACACAGCGTGGGGTAGGAGGGAGCCTAATCAACTAGAGGGATAAGAGCTGCCATTAACTGAACTGGAGAGGAGCACAGGACGGGGGTGGGTTTGAGGGTAGGTGAAAAGTTTGATTTTGCTTGAGTTTGAGCAGATACCCACGTGGAGCTGAGTAAGCCACTGGACCAGTGAGGCAAGGGTTTGAGAAGTCAGAACTGTCAGTAGAAGTGTGAGAGCATTCCATCTATGAATGATACTCAAAACCTTGAGAGCAGATGACATCATCAAAGAAGCTAGTTAGATAGAAGAGGGCTCTGATCACTGAGCCCCAAAGACACCACAGTGTCAAGAAGTTAAGAGATTGTGGAGGAGCTGACAGAAGAGATTGGGGCCTGGAGCAATGGGTGGGGCGGGGAGTTGATCATGGTGTCCTTGACGTCAGAGGAAGTCAGGGAGGACTGCCCTGGTTCCATCCACCTTCCTTTGAAGGGATGTGGACTGGGAATTGAGCACTGTATTTATTGACAGAGGCCATTGGTGACCTAGACAAAGGCAGACGAAAGGACATGTTTTATTTATTCTGAATATTCTTAGTCCTGTCCTCCAAGTCTTGTAAAACAAAGTTGTAACTGACTTGATTGTAATTTTTTTCTAGTTTTCGGCCTGCTCCATTCTTTGTTTTAGATGAAGTAGATGCAGCCCTGGACAATACTAACATTGGCAAAGTAAGTTCCTTTCTGATTTAACTTCCAGTGCAGTGTTTACAGTTCAAGGATCAGGATGCAGTCAGAAGGCAATTTACCCTGAGCAAACATAGTTTGATAGTTGCTGTATAAAGGCAAAATCTAAGTTAAAAATCTAAAAACAAGATGATCCAGGGTAGTAGTTTTCACTCAGGGTTTAGGGGACTCAGGATCACTGTGCTGGATCCACAGCACTGCTGCTGAGTGACTTGCTTTTCCCCAAATCTGGGTATTGGGACCTAGAGGGTCCTTAAAAGTAGACCACATGGCAAATAGGACCAAATTAGTTGTCTAATAAAGTCCAAAATAACATACCTAAATAAAATCCCAAAGGAATTAAAGTTCAAAATTTTGGTCCCCTTCATTTATTAAAATGTCTCCAATCAGTGCATTTGCACATAATCCTAATCCTGTTTTCAGTATTTGAGACCATGAGGGAACGAAGGACATAACTGAAAATCAGCCTTAAAGATCAGTACATAGACGGACAGAGCCGCCTGTGACAGACTCTCAGACGTCTCAGCCATCTTGACTAAATTTCGGACTTGACTGGAAGGTGACCACAGGATGGAGGCAAACGTTGGCGGCCCCATCCTGCAGAGACCCTGGGCCGTGGTCCTATTGCCAGAGCCATCCATTTCTGAAAGGAGACGAATTAAACTTCTGGTTTTGATTCTAGGTTCATCAGCCTTCCGGAAATGACTGGACTTTGCATTTATAGCTGTTTATAAGGAGGCTGCTCTGGTCATTGGAGAAGGAAATGGCAACCCACTCCAGTATTCTTGCCTAGAGAATCCTGTGGACGGAGGAGCCTGGCGAGCTGCTGTCCATAGGGTCGCACAGAGTTGGACACGACTGAAGCGACTTAGCATGCATACATGCATTGGAGAAGGAAATGGCAACCCACTCCAGTGTTCTTGCCTGGAGAATCCCAGGGACAGAGGAGCCTGGTGGGCTGCCATCCATGGGGTCGCACAGAGTTGGACACGACTGAAGCGACTTAAGAGCAGCAGCAGCAGCAGCTCTGGTCATGCTGACAGAGAAGGTCTCTAGTAATTTGTTAAGTTGGCATTCTGGGTTATACTTTAGTCTTACAAACTTGGTTACTGAGTCCAACCCTGAGAGGTGTATTGAGTCTTGGGCACCACCCTGAGTCTGTGCAGTTGATCTCCCTTGATCTCTCTCTGTTGAGCCTCTTGTGTGATCCTGGGAGACGCAGGGGCTTTCTAGGAGCTGCAGCCCGGGGTAACTTCTGCTGGGAACAGTGTCATCTTCCAGCATTTCCCAGGCTGTATTCACCTAACCCAGCTCTCTATAGGGCCTTGCTGTTTGAACATGTCACGGCATACATAAGAATAGCACATTGATGCCACACCCACAAAAGTTAGGAACTAGATCCAGAGTCCCCTGAAGCTTGTAGAGAACAGGCCAGAGCCACGTCTGTGACCTGTGAGAGATGTCGGGGTGACTGGGAAAAGGAAACACAGGAATAAAAAGAGAGTCTTGATTCATCTCTCTGGAATGCCAGCCAATCTGCGTCAGCTAATTGGACTCCAAGGCCTGACTTGTTTGGGAGAATTTTTTAGCGCTTTGTATCCCGTATCCTGTGTGGGGGCAGGGGTGGCTCTATCACTGGACTTCGGACACTCGCCTTCTCTGAAGGGGAACTGAAGTGCATTCCGTTGTTGTTCAGTCAGTCGGTTGTGTCTGACTCTTTTGTGACCTCATGGACTGTAGCCTACCAGGCTCCTCTGTTCTTGGGATTTTCCAAACAAGAATACTGGAATTAGATTGCCATTTCCTTCTCTAGGATCTTCCCGAACCAGGGATCAAACCCACATCTCCTGCATTAGCAGGCAGATTTTTTACTGCTAAGTCACCAGGGAAGCCCAAGGTATCCATATCTTCTAGCAAAATTTAGATGTTTGTATTAGTGGAATCTTCAAGAACTAGGTCTTACTACTCTTTTCTATTGTAATATGTTCTATCCTAGGTACTAAAAGCCTCTTAATTTCCAGTTTCCCTTTGAGATTACGTTCCTGGCACCCCACTGCTGAATTGAGTATGAGCATGATGCAATATGAGCAACTGTGAAGCAGCTTCCAGTCCCGCTTGTGGTCAGGGTACCCAGCCTCTATCACATGTGACTCCTAGCAAAATGCATGCCTTACATTTTTGTATCCTGTCTCCTCTTCCATTCTGTCAACACCCCAAGACTTTTTAAAGACCTGTCTCACAGTGGCTACCATTGCCTCTAATGGGGGAGGTCCTTCCATGAATTCAGCCTCTTAGCCTGAAGCATTTTCTCCCTCTCATCATTCACCTCAACTGCTGACTCATTCCTCAACTGAAGCTGCCATTCCTGCTTCCAAAATATGTCCTTCACTTCTTGGGTGCAGTCAGGAGAAGACATACTGTAAACTTGCAGAGAAATCCAGGGTGTTGGCAAGTAACTTGTTAAACTGTAATTTGAGTCCCAATTGTTCTTCATAATTTTCCAAGTTCTGAGTAGAGTCTGTCCACCAAGACCCATTTCTATGCAGTCTATCTTGTTCTTATTCTCATTCCTTAGAATTAAGTCTTTGAGTTCCCCTCTAACCAAATGAGTTGATTATGGATTATGTATATATAATTGCCATATTTTTCTCATCTCGAGGCTTTGATGGCAATATAGGAAGTTGGAAGTTTAAATACCACCCTTTACCCTAGAAATATCTGAGTGGTAGTTTTACCTTATTGTCAAGATTGATTGCCTATTCACATCATGGTATCTTAAGTTAGAGTTTTATTCTTAAAAATATTCTTCCAAGTTTTCAATTGTAGATTTAATGAGCCTTATATATATTTTTTACTAATCTCTTGTTTTACAGTCTGAACTATTTCCATTTCTGTAGTGGATTTATTGAGTTTACAGAAAGAGAAGTAAGTGCCTTGTCACCTAAAATGGGCAGATTCAGAGCTGCAGAATCCGTCCTCAAAGCCCCCAGAGAGGAGGCCTCACTTACTGATGAAACGTGCTTTCTGCTTCCTCCCAGGTGTCAAGTTATATTAAAGAGCAGACTCAGGAACAGTTTCAGATGATAATCATTTCCCTGAAAGAGGAGTTCTATTCCAAAGCTGATGCACTGATAGGCATCTATCCAGAGGTAAAGATAAGTAAAAACAGATAAAGTCACCTTATAGTGTGTCCTGACACCACAAGTTCCTAGTATAGACACTGTTTGATTTCTGCACTTTATTAATATAGGCCTAAATATTTTTTAGTCAAATGAGACTTAATAGTAACTACTTAGATATTTTTCTATGGCAGCACACAGAAATTTAAGTTATATTTTAAGTGAAAAAGCAAATAGAAAACTGCACAACAGTGAGTATAATTTTGTTTTTAAAACAGTAGTGCACATTAACTTACACAGGGTAAACTGTTGATACCCTCCTCCATATTTCTATAATGTTTGAATGTTTTAGCAACAACAAACGCACTGTTGTAGAGCTAACAAGGAGCCATTTATCTTCCAAAGCTACTAAAAGAAAAAACAAAGAATTTGACAGAGTTCCAAGTTGTATAGTAATTTTTGTAATTCAGTTTCTTAAGCCATTGAAAGTACTTAGCTGAGCTAATGGAGCAGAGCAACTCATTTAGATCATTCAGTTCTTGGACAATGAGGTTTTACTTCCTGAGTTTTCCTTTAAGATAAAAATTAAAGCAACGGTACTGCAATAAAAATTAAATTTTTTAAAAACTGAAAAAAAAAAAGTTTAAAAATAGATTTCCCTTCCTGTGCCTAATTAATATCAGGGGGTCACTGGAAGAGAACTGGAAGTTCTCACTGCCAGTGTAGAGGAGCGGCGAACTATTCAGGGCTGAGCCCAGGTCTCAGCTGGGCCCTATCAGTCACACCAGACAGGTCACTAATGTGTATTGTGCATACAAGTGGGCACACCTAGCAGTGAGTAACTCAGAGCGGGCAAGAACTTGGACTTGTAGCCCACCCTAGGCTGAAATAAGCAGAAGGGGCTTGGGGCTTCTGGGAAGGGAAGGCAAGCAACGGGACAGGGACCCGAGAAAGCACAGTAAACAAGGATTGTCCAGTCGGATTTGCTCTGCTGATTCGAGCGCCTTCTCCACTGAGGAAGAGTTCAGAGTGGAAAGGATGTCCCCTTGCACATAGATGTCAGTTTCCTTTACAGAAGGGAAACTTGTGCTCAGCTTTTAGAGCTTCTCCTGTATCTGCTGATTCTCAGTAGCCTCTGGCTCAAAACAATCCACATGCAAAAGAGGCATATTTTTGGGTGGCACATTCTGGTACCCTTCAGTTCCGTTCAGTTCAGTCGCTCAGTTGTGTCCGACTCTGCGACCCCATGAATCACAGCACACCAGGCCTCCCTGTCCATCACCAGCTCCCGGAGTTCACCCAAACTATGGTACCCTTACCAAAAACAAAACATAAAGCTGATGGAAATGGAGAAGTAACAGCTTCTCGGATGGTTATAAAGAGGTTCCTTTAAAATGCAAATCCAGACTCACTAATGGCTCTTTACATTAATAGCTGTTACTCTCTACTGGAACTGACTTTTAACTGTCTTTTCTCCGTTTCAGTACGACGACTGCATGTTCAGCCGAGTTTTGACCCTAGATCTTTCTCAGTATCCAGATACTGAAGGCAGAGAAAGCAGCAGGAGACAGCGCAAGCCCCACTAAGACCTAGAGTGCCCTCGAGCCGGGAGCAGTCACAGTGCTCAGGCCAGTCTGTTTAGTTCAGGCCCAGACTGCTTCTGGAGCAAAAGCCAGGCGGCCTGTGTGCCATTTGTGGAAGAGCTTGACTGTTACAGGCAAAGATGCTGCAGCTCACCACTGAGGAGTGTCCAGGCCCCACTCCAGGAGGTAATGTGTCCCATGAGAGTCAGCTTTGATTGAGTTTAACAAAGAAACCACTACAGTTTAAACTTGCATTCTGAAAGCCGGTCAGAAAATTTTGAATACTGTATCATCTTTACTCTGATCTTGCCTTGTATGTTTAAGTGATCTTTAAGGGAAACTCATGGTTTTTAAATAGTTACAGTGTGTTGAATCTGTTTCATGTAAAGTTATTTCAGAGGAACTTTAGTCAATATTGAAAATGCCAATAAAAAACTCTTAATTTCAAATGTCTGCAATTTGCAATTTTAGGAACACAAAAAAAATTTTAAATGAAATTGAATTATGTCTGCTTCCGTGCTGTTTAAATTTCTCTGACTATAATTTCTGTTAAGGAAACACTGAAGAACACAGGCTTTCCCAGTTAACACTGACTTCACAGGGAAGCAGTCATCCTTATCTGTGGGCATCATGTGTATTAAAATCCAAGCATGCTCAAATCCCTTACACAGATTGCTGCAATAATATTTTAATATAACCTATGCACATCGTGTCATACACTTCACATCATCTCTACTATTTATAATGCTTCAGATCAGATCAGCCGCTCAGTCGTGTCCAACTCTTTGCGACCCCATGAATCGCAGCATGCCAGGCCTCCCTGTCCCTCACCAACTCCCGGAGTTCACTCAAACTCATGTCCATCAAGTCAGTGATGCCATCCAGCCATCTCATCTTCTGTCGTCCCCTTCTCCTCCTGCCCCCAATCCCTCCCAGCATCAGAGTCTTTTCCAATGAGTCAACTCTTCGCATGAGGCGGCCAGAGTACTGGAGTTTCAGCTTTAGCATCATTCCTTCCAAAGAAATCTCAGGGCTGATCTCCTTCAGAATGGACTGGTTGGATCTCTTTGCAGTCCAAAGAACTCTCAAGAGTCTTCTCCAACACCACAGTTCAAAAGCATCAATTCTTTGACGCTCAGCCTTCTTCACAGTCCAACTCTCACATCCATACATGACCACAGGAAAAACCATAGCCTTGACTAGATGAACCTTTGTTGGCAAACTAATGTCTCTGCTTTTGAATATGCTATCTAGGTTGGTCATAACTTTCCTTCCAAGGAGTAAGTGTCTTTTAATTTCATGGCTGCAGTCACCATCTGCAGTGATTTTGGAGCCCCCAAAAATAAAGTCTGACACTGTTTCCACTGTTTCCCCATCTATTTCCCATGAGGTGGTGGGACCAGATGCCATAATCTTCATTTTCTGAATGTTGAGCTTTAAGCCAACTTTTTCACTCTCCAGTTTCACTTTCATCAAGAGGCTTTTGAGTTCCTCTTCACTTTCTGCTGTAAGGGTGGTGTCATCTGCGTATCTGAGGTTATTGATATTTCTCCCGGCAATCTTGATTCCAGCTTGTGTTTCTTCCAGTCCAGCGTTTCTCATGATGTACTCTGCATAGAAGTTAAATAAGCAGGGTGACAATATACAGCCTTGACGAACACAATGTAAATACTATGTAACTAGTTGCTTGTGTGCCACAAACTCAAGTACTGGTTTTTGGAACTTTGCAGCATCTTCTTTTCCCAACCGTTTTCCCTTTTTTTGGCCGTATGGTATGGCTTGTGGGACCTTAGTCTCCTGACCAGGGACTGAACCTGGTCCCTGCCGTGGGAGCACAGTCTTAAGCACTGGGCCACCAGGAAATTCCCTTTCCTATTTTCAATCCAGGTTTGGCTGAGTCCACAGATATGCAGCCCAAGGATACAGCGGACCCTCTCTGCACTGTCAGGGATAGGAAAGTTGCAGTTTTCAATAACAGTACTTTATTTCCATTTAAAAATGGAATTAAACAATTCTAAGGTACTGGTGGCCGGTGGTCTTGTATTTAAGGCTGCTTTGGGCCCAAGCGCCATTTAATCAAGGAGTGGCCTCCTAAAGTAATGGAATCACTTTTGAACATTATTTCAGGTAAACAAAATGCACTCTGTGCCTAAAAAGTAAAGTCACAAAACACTTGCTTTCTGTTCTCCATCAGCTGGTCCCCAAGAACTGGAGCTAGCAGGTGCCACTGTACTTGTCCTCTGTTCCTTTTTCAGTGGTGGTGGTATCACCTAGACCACCGCCTTCTCCCTTGAAAGACAGCACCGTAACACTGAACTGCCCCTTTGGTGCCACATGAGCTCAGTGTAGACCCTGGTCTCTGCCTGGGCTATTCTCCCATAACGTGGCTCATGGAGTGTCACTGACCCTTCAGAGTACATCACTGTTCTGCTGTAACACAGTATACCCGTACTCCTGAAACCCTCATGCCACGCAGAAGTACACAGTGAGAACCTCAGGGTGATGGGAAACAGCGCCCCCCCCCCCCCAAATAAAGAGACAGGAGCTTAATAAATAGCTGGGTTTACACACACTTAATAGTTAATACAAAATGTAAAAACGTTTCTAGCTTGAGGCAGCAAACAAAGCCATACTTCGTTACTCCCTGACCCACTCTTTCTCAGAGATGAAATTATAAGTGAGTTATACTTGTGTGCAGGTGTGCTAAGTCGCTTTAGCCGTGTCTCCTTGGCCCAGTGGACTGCAGCCCGCCAGGCTCCTCTGTCCATGGGATTCTCCAGGTGAGAATACTGGAGGGGGTGCCATGCCCTCTTCCAGGGGATCGTCCCGACCCAGGGAGTAAACCAGAGTCTCCTGCAACTCTGCATCGCTGGTGGACTTTTTACCACTGAGCCATCAGGGAAGCCCAAGTTATGCTTAGATTGCTTCTGATATATCCATCATGCAGGGATAAATTTTCATTTTAAAGTAAGAATCACAGAAGAACTGACTATAGATACATTGATTCATTATAATAAGGCGGCCTGATTCTCAGTGTGGCGCTCAAAGCTTATCCTGAGCCGGCTCTCCCTTCTCCAGTTTTATATCCTGTTTCATGTCATTTCTATGCTTTAATATTGCTGTGTGCTCAATGGCTAAGTCATGTCCAACTCTTTTTGACCCCATAGACTAGCCCACCAGGCTTCTCTGTCCATGGGATTCTCCAGGCAAGAACACTGGAGTGGGTAGCCACTTCCTTCTCCAGGAGGTCTCCCCGACCCAGGGATCGAATCTGCAGCTCCTGCACTGGCAGGTCATTACCACTGAGCCACCAGGGCAGCCCCACATTGCTGTACTCTGTGTCTGACCAACTTTCATATATGTTGCCCTGGTTGCATTCTGTAAATGCATCAATTTTTTAAAAGCCAACTTAAGATGTTTGCGTTTCAAAAAACATTTAAATATTCCAAGTAATCAATTTCACAATTGAGTGACAATTCAAGGTAAAAATTCTCATTAAATACATGATACCACCTTGTGTCATAACTAAAGAGAAGACAAGCAAACGGAGTTGAAGATAAAATTTTATTTCTGACCAGAGTAACATAAAAGATTTGTTTTCCATGCTTCAAAAAAGAAGAAAAAAAAGGTCTTAAGGAGCTCTCTGGCTTCTCTCTCACTCCCTACACATCCCAAGTTCCTGTTTCCTGTTCTTCCCTTTCTCTAAACCTGTGGGGAGCTCTAACATGGGAGCCTCGACACAGAAGCCACGCAGGGCCAGTGCCAGGGTCACAGAGCAGCTCAGTGGGCACAAGTACACAGCCTGCCAAATGGCACGCTGCCCGCCCCGCGTGAGCCCTGACGTTTATAGCGTTCTGACAAGTCTCTGTCAAGTCTTCACTGTGCAAATCCGTGAATATGGGCCGTGGGGGGAGGAGTTTAAAGAGAGAAGAGCAGAAAGGGACCTTACCCCATAGAATAAAGGCTAGGAGAGCTTGGTATTTAAGTTTAAAACTTGGTCTTGTGCTCGACTTAGGATTGGTCAGTTATCTGTAACATGACGCACCTGGACGATGTCCTGTGCTTTTGAAGAGGGCTTCTGCCTCTTGGAGACTTCACTTCTTAGTAGTAAGTAGATTTGCCCTTCTTTAAAAAACAAAGTAACTAAGATTACAGAACTCCAAAGAAGCCCCACAGAGGTAGGTGCTCTTTAAACACCACGCTCACTCATTGACTCAGCGCCTCCAGTATCCATTCATTCTTCAGTAGTTAACAATATAACATCTAATTTTTTTTTCTACAGTAACATGTTTCCACACAAAAATTATAAAATTTAAGTGTCTAGTGTCTTGTTTTCTCTTTGGCAACTACTGTTGCCTGGACAGTCTACTCTCCCCCTTGTATTAGAGGAAAAAGACCGCCTGACAAAGGCGCATCACACGGGAGCTGGGAACACCAGGTACGTCCCTGCCCACCGCTCTGGTCCCCGAGGCAGCGGTCTCCTCAGTCCTCACACAGGACGCCTGCTGTGTGCGCGCGCCACCTCGCGAGCACTTCAGCACAGCGGACTCCCTCCCCCAGCTTCCGCGGGCACATACCCGCATGGCTCTCGGGGTATTCGATGGTTTAGGATCGAGAGAGCCTGTGTGGAGTTCTCTAACATTCGTCCTCGTTGGGGATGGCACTGTGGTTACAGAAGGCTGGTTTTCAAGTTGCAGCTTTTATTGGTTTTAAAAGATTTCAAGACCCTCCAGCGTCATCTGTTTCAACAAAAAGGAATACCACATTAAAGTTGATCTTAAAAAAGTCTTTGCAATGGGATTTCTGTTTCAGAAACTTTACAATTTTCTTATGTGCTAAAGACTTTGAAAATACCTCCAAAACGGAAACAGTGGCTACTGTCTAAAAATGGCTTTCTGACTTATAAATACCATCAGAGGACAAAATCAGTTACGACATTAGTTTTGCAAAGCTCTGTGGAAATTTCAACCCAGGAATAGGAAGGCCACTCCCCTTCTTAGTGGGCTAGAGGAGGGGCAATTTCCACATATCCAGCGGGAGCCTGCGGACTAGCAGGTCAGCGTGTGTGCATGACGGGGCTGCCTGCAGCTCTGAGAGGATGAACCTGGGTCTCACCCACACGCAGCGGGACAAAGCTTTCTGTAAGGAAGACTAGACCGCGTTCTCGACTCGGACAGAGCCGTCTAGCAAGGAGGCTGCTGGTGTGGGCGTGGCATCCCCAAGGAGCCCACCGGCTGGCTTGCCCAGCGCTCTTGAGCAAAGCCCACCAGCCAGTGTGCTCTGCTGCCCAACGGGCACACACACCACCACTCAGAGGTCGGCCCGGCAGGGGGAGAGCTGTGCACGTGCAGCAGCAGCTTCCCCACGACTGATGTGAACAGTCACCCAGGCCACTCTCGTACACACCAGCAGGTGACTGAGGAGCCCCAGACATGGGGAAACAGCAGCAGCAAAGTGTGCAGGGAAAGACTGTCCTGGAGGGCTGGACACTAAGGGGGCATAATCAGGAGAGTGGCCACCCCTGAGTGCTGAGGGGTGACTAAAAAAGGGAGGAGAGTGGGGTGGGCAGGCTCTTGGCAATGTTTCATTTGAGCAGGAGGTGACTACACGGGTGGATTCATTCACTTTGTGAAAACTCCCTGGGCTGACCGTACCCTTCGTGTACTTCCCTCGGGTTTTTCTTTAGAAACACGCTAACTTAGAAGATGTTTAAAGTGGGTCTCCCTGGGCAGCTGGAACAATATACACATCGCCCCTTCCCCCCCAGAGCCAAGGGACGCACCGCACGGTGACTGCCAACACCTCCAAGCAAGGCCGACCTGCAGTGGCCCAGAAAGGAGAGGCCGCCTACCTGTATCTGACTGTCTGAGTTTCTTCAAAACTTCAATTCCGTTTTCTTCTAACTTTCTCTTTGCACAGTCCTGGCATGCATTCCCTGAAAGATGAAAACTTTTATTAAAAAGCTTATCTAAGAGTGGTTATCATTGAAAAGAACATGAATAACAAATACTGGCAAGGATGTAGAGAAACGGGAACCTCGTACACAGCTGGTGGGAATCAAGCTAGTGCAGCCACTGTGGAAAACTATCACGCTTTCTCAAAAACGAAAAACAGGATTGCCATTCAATCCAGCAGTCTCCCTCCTGGGTAAATACCCAAAACAACCACCCAAAACTCTTAATGAGAAAAGATGCACGCACCGTAGTGTTCACCGCAGCAGGATGTCAGCTGCCACGACACGGAAGCAAGTGAATGTCAACATATGAAGATAAGAGAATGGTGTGTGTGTGTGCACACGTATATATAAAATGGAATGCTGCTCAGCCATAAAAAAGAAAACTGCTATTTGCAGCAACATGGATGGGCTTCGAGGGCATTATGCTAAGTAAAGTAAGTCAGACAAGTATTGTAGAAAATCACATGGAATTTAGAAAATATAACTAGTAATACAACCGCAAATCAGATTCACAGATACAAAGGAAAAAGCAGTGGTTACTAGTGGGGAGTGGGGAGGGAAGGACAGTACAGGAGCAGAGGATTAAGGGCACAAACTGTTAGGTGTAAAGTAAGCTCTAGGGATGTATGTACGACACCAGATACAGCCAGTATTTTAAAACTATAAATGGAGTTAAACTTAAAAAATGTGAATTCACTATATTGTACGCCTGTAACTTATGTAATATTGTACCACAACTATACTTCAACTGAAGATTTTTATTTAAAAACCACTTATCTATTCTAGAATTCACCCTCCAAGGACCCAGTTTGTAAATCTGATTTTAGTGAAGCACTGACCAACTAATCCCTGTGGTTAGATACAGATGTTTATCAAGCTACTGCTTTTTTCAAGAGAAGTATGGTTCTGGGAATCAAGAGAAAGCAACTAAAACAAATGGGTCCTTTCACACAGAAATAAGTTAGAAACGGAAAGCTGAGTGTAACTGTTTAATAATTCCTAAACCAAAGCCGTCCAGCACTAACCAGTTTCCATGTGTGGCCCTGCTGAGACGGGCAAGGAGCCCACGGCTGCAAGGCCCCTGCTCCACTGACCGGAGAGAAGCCCCTTCTAACCCCACTGACTGACCAAGGTGGGGCAGCCTGGCACAAAATTCACCCGGGGTGAACGCCGGGGCACACCGAGTTCAGTCACAGACTGTCAATTCATAAACGGGCAGAGCTGAGCCCTGTAAGAAGCGCATTCACATTTCCAACAAGTAGTAAATAAATAGAAAAATCTACATGAACACTCAGAACCGTTGCAATTAAAATGTCTGAAGAGGATGAGTCAAAAATTTAATACATCGCGGACCAAATGGCATGATACATATAGACTCTCCAGTCCCGGGGCCTCTGGCTCTCGGACAGGACAGTACTCCTGGCGCCAGCAGGTGGCCCCAGTCTGACAGAGCTGACCGCAGGTGCAGGGCTGTCTTTTTAACCCCTTCATGGTGGCAGGGTCCCTCATGAAGGGGCTGCTATTCGTCCTCTCGGAGCGGGGCTGTCCTGACACAACACGGGCTAAGTATTTAATGTGAGAAACACTTCTCTGATTATTTTATAAGTGAGGATAAGAATGTATAAAGAAAAACCAGGCTGGTGAAAATCAAGATCTGCTTTACCCAACAACGTGGTGCTGTCCACTCGATCGGCATCTGGAGAAGAAAGGAAAACAGTGAGCAGAAGCCGCTTGACAGCTCTCCCTCCTCAGGCCATGGTGGAGCTGGGCGAGGCTGGCTCTGACGCCAGGGGCCCTGCCAGCCTGAGGTGCGCTCACCACGTGGGGCAGCTGGGGCTGACTCCTGACCCTCCTCTCCACCCAGGGCCGACGTGAGGGCTGAACCCACGATGTGCGACGCCCCCGCGCCAGCCGGGCACCATCACAGCTGCCCCCTCCCGGCTGTCACCAGTCCACCTCTCGCACCCAACGGGAGAAACACCTCAAGGCTGTACCCACACACGTGCTTAAAGACACAGTCACAGATTCTAAGTCCAAACGACCTTCAGCCCCCGGCGCCTGTCAAAGCCACTCAGCTGCTAGGGTCTGGGAAAGGGGCCTGAATGGGGACAGGAGTCCCCTGCCAAGAAAGACACACGCGGGAGGGAGCCCCAGGCAAGGTGCTTGGAGGTAGCGGGGGCGGGGAGGCAGAAGCCACTGCCAGCCCCACCTGCGTCGGCAGGCGGGCCTGTGTGGGGCGCCCCGAGGGCACGTCCGACTCTGCTGTCCGTCCAGGGCCCCAGTCCAGCTTCAAAACACCTGGGCAGCTGAGTTGCCTCTCTGAGCTTCTCCGCAGCTCTAAAATCATCTACTTAGTAGCAGTGGATTCGTTGTTTAGGTGCTCAGTCCTGTCTGACTCTGCAACCCAAGCGACTGTACCCTGCAAGATTCCTCTGTCCATGGGATTTCCCAGGCAAGAGTACTGGAGTGGCTTGCCATTTCCTTCTCCAGGAGATCTTCCTGACCCAGGGATCACACCCACACTCCCGCACTGGCACGTAGATTCTCTACCATGGAGTCACCAGGGAAGCCCAGGAGCAGCGGATACTGTGACTAAAAATGAAATAAGGTCAAGGACATATAAGTCACGGCAACGTGCGACATGGCAAGTGTCAGCTCCCGGCTCTTCTCAGTAAAGACCGCCACCCTAGTGACACTGTCATTAATGGAAATTCAACTTAAATTGGCCCGTTTTGCTAATTACTATCAATTCCAAAAAGGCCTAGTGGGAAGAAACTAAGCTGCCAGATCATCCGTGCATCGTGTTCGCGTGATCTTCGAGTTCTCTCGAGTTCATAGCTGGTCATGCCCAGGCAGCTCTGTGGTTAACCCGCTTCCACCACCTGTGGGGGACCGTCTGATCTCCTATTAGAAGCACATGCGAGCCCACACAGACCTCTCCAGGTCTGCTGTCATCCATGTTTTATGATACAAACTCCAAGCGAGCTGCCCTGATGGCAAGAAGACCAGCTGAACCAGCGCTCACGTATCGTGACAACTCCTGGGAGATGATCGGCTCCCCAGAGGAGGGCCGAGGAGAATTACTTAAAAGGGGTGCTGCCTTCAGCAGAACAGGGAAAAGACGTTATTTGAAAAAAGAAAGAAAGTCTTCGTGGAACTGTTCTGTGCTGCAGCGGCTGTAACTGTTTAACGTGCAGCGTGACGGGATTAAGGTGTGAGACAGCTGCAGGTTGTCAGGGGCACAGCTGGCGGAGCTGGGGGGCAGCTGTCTTTCTCGGTTAAGGTAATCTGAAGCAGGGCATGTCATCTGAAACAGGAATAGACGTGTACAACTATACGCACGCTTTAACTAAAAAACTCAATGTACAGACTATGACTACCATGCCAATAACCCCAGTCTTCTGTTTTTAAGTACACAGAAACAGTTTTTTAAAGATAGAAGACTGGTGAATCTAATGGCAGGTAAAATTACTTCTCAATTTTATTTATTTTGTGGCATGTAATTTATGTCTATAAAAAGGGGGAAAATGGAAGAATCCTATTGGTTTTATACATTGAAAAGTGAAAAAGCAAACAAACAAACCAGACAAGCCGTACCTGGACTTCGCTGTTTGCAGATCTGAGTGGCGAGGTCTTGCACGTACCCTGGAAAGTAGTCGAAGCAGTCCCCGTAGGACACGACCTTGATGCCGTGCAGAAGCATGTCTGCCTGATGCTTGAAGAAATGGTCCTCGCTCTCCTTGAGCACCAGCATGTAGTGCTCCAGGTCCACCTTGTTCGGCACCGAGTACAGGAAGAGGGCCTGGAAGATCTGGTCGCGCAGCGTCTCCCCGCAGCCCACGAACAGGAAGGACTTGGTGCGGTACAGGTTCTGGAGAACTTCCTGCGAAAGCACCGACGGGAGACTGGGCTTGCCGACCGTGAGCAAGCCCTCCCGGTGCCAAGCCACCTGTGTGCGACGCTGAATCGCCGCTGCTCCCTGGTGGGCCTTGCCCGAGAGAGAGCCGCAGAGGAGCAAAGTGAGGGAGGCAGGGGGAAGGGAGGGGGCCTCGTCCTGGGAGCCAGGGTGTCGGCCAGGCCCCTCGGTGGCGGTGTGCTGCCCACTCCGCCCACCCCACCCCTGCAGCCAGCGCAGCCTCTCAGTTCAAATCCTCTAGAATCACACGCAGTTTAGAATGTTCAAAACATACGATAAGGAGATGGAATTTTTTTTTCAGTTATGTGCACACACCTAATCCCTGGAACTGACCTGTCTCAACGAATGGAGGATGGGAACTCCGAGGGGAGGGCCTGGTTTGTGGAGTGAGGGCAGGGGAGCTCGGGGCGGGGGGGCAGTGATGGTCCCCCGAGGGTGGGCACAGAGGGTCAGGCAGGAGCACAGGCAGGTTGGCACATCACCGACCCAGACACCCAGAGAGGCTCCGTGTCGGCCAGGACTGCCCCTGCCCGCCCACGGCCATGCCAAGGCAGCAGAGGGGCCCAGCCCAACACTTGTCACCACCCTGTGCCCGGGGACAGCAGCCAGACTGTGAGCTCCAGAGCGAGTCACTGAGGACCCCCTTGGCTTCTAAGTGCATAAAAAGTGAGTTCACAGAAAGACACGAGGCAGTTTCGCCACCCCTCGTTTTGTCTATGACATCAAAAAAGCCTTGCAGAGAATGAAATTCGAAAACGAGGTTTGGAAAGAGACTGCTAAGTAGGGAAAGGAAAGGAGGTGCATGGATGGACAGAGAAGAGGAGCAGGAAGGGGCGGCGGGAGGAGAGTGCAGCGACGGTGGCGGGCCTGCAAGTCGCCCTCAGGAAATGGAGCCATGTCCCGGGGCAAGAGGCTCGCTCGAGTTCATGGAGCCTCTGTTCAAGGTGCCCGAGGGGCGGGAGGCCTGGACCCTGCTCAGCCCACCCACGGCTGGCGGCCCCCACACAGCCCCAGGGGCGCAAGCAGGGCCACGTCAGGGAGGGCGTACCATGACCTCTGGGTCTTGAGTGACGTCTTTATATCCCGAAGGATCCAACACCATCCCGCAGGGGTCGGTGTACAAGCCGTGGATGTGAAGGACCCCATACCTGACGTTCCCCCGTGCCCACTGCAGGACCTGGGAAGCACAAGCGGACACAGCAAACAGAGACTGAGAGGAGCACCTGGAGAGACTCGTGGTTTCTCAAACCCACCTTGACGTGTAAGTGAGAGAGATGCTTTGATGTATTAGTATCTCTTTAAACCTAAGAGAAATTCAGCTGTTAGGGCTCATTTTGTCTCGTTCTGCTGTATTAAAAAGAACTAATCCATTTAGAGACCAAGACGGTTACACAGAAAATACCTTTAACATTTTATATAATAACAAACGGCTAAGACTGATGACTTCAGGGAGATTATGAAAGCTTTCTGTTCTAAATCACATGTTATATTTTCATTACTGTTAGGCATACACTGATTTTACTCCCTGAAATATATATACATACAGAACAAATAAGTCATCAAGGAGCTCTCTCCTGGCTTCATGTCAAGATACAGAAGGAAGGTCCTAGAGAAGCTGCACGTCGTGTACATGCCTTTTATCTTCACACCGGGGACGTGCCCGTCAGTGCGTGAAACTGACCCCTGCAGACCAACCGACACTAGCGGGCAGAGGCACCAGAGCGGGCTCCCTGCCACCTGCAGCTCATTTCTAGAAGCTCCAGGGACCGCAGTGAGCAGCCCCACGGACGGGAGCGCATGGCTCAGACGTGGGGACGGGAGCACGTGGCTCAGACGTGGGGACGGGAGTGCGTGGCTCAGACGTGGGGACGGGAGCGTGTGGCTCAGACGTGGGGACGGGAGCGTGTGGCTCAGACGTGGAGCGGGCCACTAACGATTCGGGGGAGGGTGCAAACCGGAGCCCCAGCACGAGGCGTCAGCCCGGCGGCCCTTGGGGGCCCTGTGTGAGGAGTGGGGCTGGGACCGACCCCGCGACCCTTGCAGTGAGGGAGGAGCAGGCAGGGATGGTGTAAACCCACAGGCACACACACGCACACCGGAAACACAGCTGATACGATGAATCAACCTCAGTAATAACAGAAATAAAAGCATAAAATGGGCGCCCGTATCCAATGGGAGAAATGCACGGAGTTGGGTTTTTAGCAGCGCCACAGGCTAGCAAGATCAGGAAGATGGATGACCCTCTCACAGCTGTGCTGTGTAAGCGGGGAACCCTTCTGCAGAACACTCAGGTAATTTGTATCGTCTGTCTTTAACACAACCATACTCTGACCCTAACATTTTTCCAGGAACTTATAAGAAAGGGTAAGAGTTTCCAGTGTAGCATTGCTTATAATTGTGGCAATACGCTCACAATAATGATAACCTCATCTCGTAATGAAATTCCATGTAAAACCACGCTTCTGAACAGTACGGGAGTAAAGGAAAAACCGCACGCACAGACTTGATGCGCATCGCCACGGCAGCACACGACTCACTCGGGCGCCCCGCCCCGCACCTTGGTCTTGTCCTTCAGGTCCAGCGACTCCATGGGCTTGCTCTGCTGCTGCCCGAAGATCTCCAGCAGGTTGTCGTAGTTGGTGGTGAGGACCATGGTGCCCCGCTCCATCAGGCTCAGGATGGACTGCAGCACCAGCGGGTTCTGGATGTGCCGCTCCAGGTCATCGAAGACCTCCATCAGGCAGTCCTGGAAGAAGTTGGGCTTGGCGTCGCCCGTGCGCTGCAGAGAGGAGGACCGGGGTTACAAGACGTTGTCTCTCCACCACCACCGAGCCCCCAGGCATGAGAGAATAGTCTAGGTGCCAGAGAGACATCTGATGCCTTCAAACTGTGGAGCTGGAGAAGCCTCTTGAGAGTTCCTTGGACTGCAAGGAGATCCAACCAGTCCATCCTAAAGGAGATCAACCTTGAATATTCATTGGAAGGACTGATGCTGAAGCTGAAACTCCAATACTCTGGCCACCTGATGTGAAGAGCTGACTCACTGAAAAAGACGCTGATGCTGGGAAAGATTGAAGGTGGGAAGAGAAGGGGACGACAGAGGATGAGATGGTTGGATGGCATCACCAACTTGATGGACATGAGTTTGAACAAACTCCGGGAGTTGGTGATGGACAGGGAGGCCTGGCGTGCTACAGTCCATGGGGTAGCAAAGAGAACAATAAGAAAAACAGTAGTCTTTTTTACAGAAGAAAGAAAACTGCTGACCTCATAGAGTTTATTAAAACTCTGGAGGAGGGAGACTGTGCCAATATGCTAGTGACATGTCAACAGCAATCAATGCTATCAAAGCAAAGCAGAGAAGAGGGGCTCAGCCCTGTGGGGGAGAGGGTGGCCAGGTCAAAGAGCATCGGGAGGCCCACTGATACAGGACTTTGACCCCAGAGCCGAGGAAGAGGTGGCTCTGGAGAGGGCACGCCCAGCAGGGATGAGCCCGAGCGAGGGCGCCTGGCACAGGTGGGGTCAGACGGGTGACCCGGAACGACACCCTGTGGGCCCCACAGACTTCAGGGAGGCCTGGGCTCTCCCTCCTCGGGAGCCACAGGGGCCCAGGCTGGCGGCGGGCATCTGGTGAGGGACAGTGTATCACGCTGCCGGTGCTGCAGAGCCCCCAGGACCAGGAGCGGGACAGGCCCGGGATGCAGCGCGCAGGTCGGGGGGCCGTGAGCAGAGCTGCTTGGTGGAGCCACCGGGCAGGACGGGGAGGCGTGCAGACCCCTGAAGAACAGTTTGGGGTGCTGGGCGAGGAGGCCCGCATGACCTCAGGGCGCCCCAGCCAGCCCGGGCCTGCGGCATGCATGCACGAGCATCCACAGGACCCACCGCCCTCCAGACTGTGCCGGTCCCCCAGCTCGAGCTCCCGCTGCCAGACGCTCTGATCCCCGCCCCCGTTTCCACAGGCCTGCCCTCAGGGAGCCCCACTCCTCCACGCTCCTGTGTGAGTGTTCCCCTCCTTCTCCCCTGAGAAGCGGCTTCCACGTCCCTGGCACCTCACTTCTGATCGGTGAAGACCTGGCGGACCCCGCTCACTGCCGTGTCTCTCAGCTGCACGTGTCGCAGCGCACGTGGGTTCACGCCCAGCGACCTTTCCTGCACCACAGTGTCTGCACGCCTCCGTCACCTCCTCCGGGGACCTCCACACCCCGAACCATAGCAGGATCAACAGCCGGCCTCTTTCCAGAAGTCCTCCACCTGCCTGACTCAGCACCCTGGCTCCCAGGAGGCTTCGCCCCACCAGGACCCGCCACCACTAACCCCATCTCTCACTCCCCCACTGGCCTACCCCACGGCGCAGCTCAGACTCCACAGGGTGTCATGACCTGAAGTTACTCCTGAAAACGCCTGCAACTTCCCGGCCCCTCCCGGCTCCACTGGAATCCCCAGGCAGAACTCCACCCCCAGGAAAACCGACTCCCCACTCATTCCACGTCCCTGCTCCCAACCAGCTGATCACGGGAGAACACCACCTCTCTGACTGGCCTTACTTTAACTCTTTATGGAAGTGCTCAAAAATCACAAAGGAGTAGAAAGGAGAAAACCCCAAACACTCATCTCCCTTAATGAACCTTGCATCAGACCTGCCCCTCTCTGAGGGGACGCCCTCGCCCGAGGCCCCAGGCCCGCCCACAGCCCCCCGGCCCTGCCCCGGCCCAGCAGCCCTGCCCCTCTCCCTGCCGAGGGGCCCCGGGACGGCAGACTACTTTGGGCTCTGCGGGTGAGGAGCTCTGCGGCCGGTACTCGGCTGTCCGGAAGCATGAACGCAGCCCTAGACAATACATAAATGGACGCAGAAGCTGCTTTACTCAAACCAGCAGGAGCCACCTGCCCATGATGTGAGCTGCCCCGCGTTTATCACCGCACCCACACCTGGCACCATCACCCAGCTGAAGCACTTCCCAGACTCTGGTAAAGCCACCTACGGCCACAGGGCAAATTCTGGCTGATGCCGCGACGTGACTGGCCTGTGGCACGTCAGACCCCGCGAGGAAGGACGCGCGGCCCTCCTCCCCTCCCCTCCGCCGGAACGCTGACGTCACTTAGGCGGGAGTCGGGCAGCCAGCCTTGGGCACGAGGTGGAGGCCGCACGGGCGGGCAGCAGGGCAGCCTGTGCCCGTCCCAGGTTTTCACGTGAGAACGTAAATGCCATCGCAGTCAAGCCGCGCACTTTCTCTGGGTACTAGCTTTTCTCCTCTGTGAATCTTCCTGTATCTGTCCGCCCCAAAGGAGACGACGGCTACACTTCTTCAGACGTGGGAGAAACGCCCCTCGGACACCGGGCCCCGGCCACGTCCTCCACTCTGAGGGCAGCCTGTTCGGGATGACCCGGCCGCGCCCTGTGGGAGCTCCCCTCTTTCTGCACCAGCCCGACTGGCTCCGGGCACCACTCAGCGAGCGCGCGCCCCTACGCCAACCTCCCTTCCTTGCTGGGTCCTTTCCTGAGGAGACAAAGATGCTCTGTCCTCTCAGTGACACTCTGGGGACGCACCTGTCATGTGAGGAGTCGAGGCTGGCCTGCTTAGGCCCAAGGAGAGCTGGCGGCCACGCCCCATACTGCACCAGGACGAGGTCACTGGGCCGGTCCCCAGAGCAGCCCGCTGACCTCCCTGGGACGAGCTCCCTCACCAGGCTCTATCTGACGTGGACTGTCTTCAGGGCCACACGGTGCCTGGGACCCCCATTTAAAGGGACGCTATTCTGATGAACTGAAGGACTACTGGCTCGTGAGCCCAACTTGTGGAGACATTTAAGCCCCGGACTCCCGGTTTACCAGCCTGGCCCTGAGCCAAGCTGCCCCAGAGAGTCCGGAAGCACTGACCTGGAAAGCACTTACCGGGGACATCTTCCGGATGAGGTCATGGGCGACCACCAGCAGGTCCCCGTCCTTGGTCACCTTTCTGCGGAACTCGGCCACGTCTCCGGGGTGCAGCACCTCCAGCTGCTCGGCGGCCTCGATCACGGCCTCGATGCAGCTCCTCCAGGAACACAGGGCAGGGATCCCCGGGGCAACCGCTGCGCTGACGCCAGTCCCAATGACCAGGAGCAGCTCCTGGGGCTGTTTCCGGATGAGGCTTTTTAAAAACTTTCTGCTTAAAAACAAGGGAGGGGAAGAATGAAAGCCAGCAGGAAGCACAGCTACCGCAAGGGCGACACTGGAGCCCACGAGCATCCGTGAGGGGGCGGGTCCAACATAGCCCGCGCTGGACACACGCCTCGCGCCGCCACACTAACCACAGGACGAGCCTGTGCGCTGCTCTTCATGTTCATCTCCCTTTCTGTGCGTCCCTCTCCCTGGCTCCATCCTCATTCCGTGAGGGACATGGGGACTGTCTTGTCCATCTCGAGTCCCCGGGATGTTGATGAGAGTGATGCGTGTGTGTAAAACAAAGAAGCTCAGCAATTTAAATTCCTTTAAGACTGCCAAGAGCTTGTAAATACAAACTGTGATGATAAACGATCCCTGGTTACAGGGACAGGAAAGAAAATCCCTGGCAAAATGCAGGTCCTCCATGACCCACTCCCCCGCAAGCACTTCCTCCTGCATTACTTCACGGAGGCACCACCTGCCCATTTATCATCAGAGATTTCTTTCCTGCAAAGCACGACACCTCCAGCCTAGAGGTGAGCCTCTGATGCCCTGCTGCTTGGTGCGGCGGCCAGGTGACAGCGGCCCCTCGGGCAGGAGGAGAGCTGTCTCCTGGGACGCTTCTTACGTTGATGCAAAGGCCCCTGAGGCCATCTCCCGACCCAGTGTTACTGGCCCCCGCGGTAAGCCGCTAAGTACTAAGTAACACACGAGGAGATTTGCGGTGGGGGCTGTACACCGGTGTGAAGGTGCAGTCGACGTCATTTACCTTGATTTTTGTTCACTTCTATTTGTTGTCTTTTCCACTGAATCCATCTGTGAGTCCTAAAGAGATTCAGAGGCAACTTCTACTTCCCAGATGAAAGTCCTTTCATCAGTACCCTGGAAGAGAGATGAGGCTGGAATTAAAATCAAAGGTCCCAGAGCTCTCTCTAAATCAGAATTACTGAAAACCATCACATACAAAATTGGAGAAGGCAATGGCACCCCACTCCAGTACTCTTGCCTGGAAAATCCCATGGATGGAGGAGCCTGGTAGGCTACAGTCCATGGGGTTGCTAGGAGTCAGACACGACTGAGCGACTTCACTTTCACTTTTCACTTTCATGCACTGGAGAAGGAAATTGCAACCCACTCCAGTGTTCTTGCCTGGAGAATCCCAGGGACGGGGGAGCCTGGCAGGCTGCCGTCTATGGGGTCGCACAGAGTCGGACAGGACTGAAGCGACTTAGCAGCAGCAGCAGCATCACATACAAAAACACAATCCAAAACGGTTCCTAAGCCCCCACTCCTAATCCTGTGACTTATGAGGCCAGGCGCCCCGAAGCCCAACTCTGGAGGGAGAAGACAGGAAAGGGAGCGCAGGAGAAGGAGGCGGCACAACGGCCAAGGGCCGGGGCTTTGCATTGTTCCTTCACCACTCTGCTCTAGGACCACTTCTGGGGACACGGACACCAGGGGCTTATCACAGGAGGGAAGACACGCCAGAGGACAACAAAGCAAGCCACACAGGTCCCCAGGATGACCCTCGCTCTCGGAGGCACCGAGAGGTTTACTGAGACATTCCAGGACACGCCAACAAGTCTTCCAAGACACCAGGTCTCCGCCTGGACACACTGAAACCCAGTCCAAAGGAATAGTCTGAGTCCAAGGTCAACTCTTAATTTACATAAAACAGGACTCTCAAACCAGCTAGGTCTCTATCACCAATCTCCGTATTCTACCACCTTTCCAGAATCATATTGCCTCCACCAATTCTATACCTAATATTTACTGTAAAGAAGGAAATACACAGAAAAATAAAGATTAAAACACCCATAATGCTACTACCTACAAGCACTGACTGTTAGCATTTGTATAGTTCCCTCTAGATTTTTTACTTTAACATGTTTACATCGTTCGAGACCATAGGTCATATCTTACTTTTTCATGCATTTTAATAAAAGCATTTCTTTATGTTACTCAAAACTATTCATAAAGAGAAAAAACTAAAGGGAAAAAAATAAGAAAAAAAAACTGTTCATAAATACAAGTGTTACAGCAACATGCGTGAATTTCTATCCTACTGCGAGGCCATCAGGCACTTCATCCACCACCCCCCCTCCCCGTTCCCCGCCAAGGCAGGACATCACTGGAGCTCTATGACAACCACCTTTGCACACAAAGCTTTTATCTACTTTGAAATGATTTATTTAGGAGAGATTTCTGACAAGCAGAATTGCTGAGCTGCAGCATATGAACCCTGTAACATATCTCAGCACATGCTGCCAAAATGCTCTCCAGAAAAGTGGTCAGCAGAACGCCTAAGCGCCTGCTGGGCAAAGCCCAACTAGCACTAACCGAAAACCACCTTTCCACATGTGTAATCTTTTCTCCTCCCTCCTCATTCAGAACTGGGTCACTGAAAATGATTTTCAAGGAAACAAGGCTTAACTAGTCTAGGAGCATCGTTAGACTTTAAAGAGGATCATAAGAATATCCCCTGAAATGGACACAGGCCTGTGTAGGGTCCTGTGGGCATCCCTCCCCGCCGACCCCCAGCCCGGGGGAGAGGGCGCCATGGGCCTTCCCTAGATGCTGGGGCGGGCCTGCCGGCGAGCTCAGCACTGCCCCCTGGCGCCCGCCCCCGTGCCCAGGTGCTGCTGGGCCCTAACTCCTCCCGAGTCGTCGGAGGTCAGCTCGGTCCGTTTTTGTTTTCGCCACTAGATATTTTCTCAGGAAAGGAGAAATACTGAGCTTTCCTACTGTGCCTGATAATCCCGAGTATAGGTGACCTTGGGCCCCAGCCTGGCGATTTCAGTGACTGGCCTAGCTCTTCACCAATCCTCAGTGTAAACAGCTACACAACAGGAAACGTTGCTAACAGACCAAGTTCTGCAAGCTCGGGAACCTCTCAGAGGAAAAGTACTCTGGACTTAAACTCGAGTCAGAGAGCTCGGGCACCGCAAAGGCTTTCCAACCTCCTCCCTCAGGAGGGAGCTCAGGGTCCTTTCCGCTCCATCCTATGAGAGGAGTCAATATAAGACGCTCACCGGCTGATGAACCTACGCCACTTCGCCACCTGGGATGGAGTCTTTTATCTCACCCTGCTCTACACGACAGTTTAGAATATTGTCTAATATTCTAGACAGTGCCCAGACTCCAGAAGTCACATGCCCTAAACTCTCGCCACTGTGAAGAGCTTTAGAAATCTCTCTCATTCTTTCGATTATTGTTCAGCTGCTTTTGATGCTCCTTTATATGTATGCTCATAGATACAAACTGAAAACCTAAATACTACATGTACACTTCTGCAAAAGAGTGTGAACAAATTACACTTTTGTGGACTGGATTTAACTCCAAAATGAAGTGATTTCCAATTTTCCTAGAGAACAAACCATCGCTGCGGGCACTGAGTGCTTCTGTAACAGGCGAGGGCTGGTGCTCCTGGGTGGCCGGCTGCTGGCTTAGGTGCTCAGACCTCGCCCTCCTCCTAGAGGAGGAGGTGATGCAGGCCTGGAACCAGCTCCCCAGCACGTCCAGGCAGATGAGCCTCCAGACGCGAACGCTGACGGCTACCTTTAAGGATCACACCCACTAACACAGGAAGTACCCGATCACATTAAATCTCAACACAATAACTATGCAGTGATGAACTGCATAGCTGCCCATATTTAGACATTCACAGTTCATTGTAACACTGCATGTTTAAAGACATTACCTCATTTCCTGTTCTTTCAGCAGCAGGATTATCAGAGCCAAACCCCACAGTGACTAGAAAGTACCCCAGTCTCGCCTTGTTTCTAAACCCAGGGCCAAGCAGGAGATCTCTGCAGCACTGAGTACCCGGATCCTAGAAGTCTCCACAGGACGGTGAGCCTCTGGCACTCCACCCCCAACCCCAGCACCATTCTCTAAACCCATCAGCTTCCAGGCGACGACGGTAACAAAAGCCTCCGAGACCTTTCAGAAGCCGCGTCTCTCGGTTCCCCTGGTGACCGTGTCGTCACCGCAGTTTGCAGGCCCAAAGCCCAGTCATCACAGCAACCCACTCCTTTTTACAAGGACCTAACAGCGTTTTCTGAGAGCAAAATCTGGCCCCAACACAGATCTGTATAAGCAGTTCCTGTCCTTTTTAGCCAAAGTCATGAATAGAATTTTGAATAGGATATTTTCTGCTTAAATTTGAGATTACGAGCATTTTATGAATGAACTTCAGAGTAGTCAGAGACTGCCTTACTCGTTGAATGCCTATGTTCCACCCTAAATAAATGATCATCTGAGTCTAACGCAAAACGCAACAAACTACACACACCACACCAGTTCCTTAGAGCTAGCAGAGCAAACCCCGCTTCCCAGCCCCTAACTCCACGTGCCGGAGGGTTAACCCTCGCCTCACTGCGCCCCCGGTCCCCCGGCCCTGGTACAGTCAGCCCCTCGCACTGACGCCAGGTTGGTCATATGACTTCTTTGGCCGACGGGATGTCGGCAAACAAGCAAGCAGGTATGTGACAAGCACACTGACGCCGGAGCCTGCTCTCCTGGAGTGGAACTCAGCCTCGTGCAACCCGGTCTAGCCTCCAGGACAGCTACCAGTGGAGAGCACCACCAGCTGGGCCAGCCAGAGTCCAGCTGAACCTGGCCCAGGGGCTGAGCCCTCAAACACTCATTCCCGCACACCCCACTCCATACATCACCAGAAAGAGGAGAGGGACGGGCAGAAGACAAGAGTACCAAGATAAAGAGAGAAACGAAAAAAAAGCATGAATCAGTGAGTGAACGAGTCACAGTTTTGAGGGGAAGGGAGAAAATGCTTGTCAAGAACAGTATTTTATTACAAGTTGTTGTTTTAGTCGATCAGTCGTGTCCGACTCTGGGACCCCACGGACTGCAGCCCACCAGGCTCCTCTATCTATGGGATTCTCCAGCCACGAATAGTGGGGTGGGTTGCCATTCCATTCTCCAGGGGATCTTCCTGACCCAGGGACAGAACTGTGTCTCCTACACTGGCAGGCAGATTCTTTACCACTGAGTCCCCAGGGAAGCCCTTTATTACAAGTAGCATAATAAAAAACTTAAAATCACTTTCTATGACAAATTACACCTTCGCTCAAGTGCAAACCATGTAACAGAAGTTTCAAATCTGTGGGATCCTGAAAAATATCCTTAGCAAAAGTCAATTTCTTTCTATAAATGAATTATCACATGGCTCTTGAGCAGTAAGAGCGGAGATAAGCGGGCATGTGGTAAACATGTACTCAGAATACATTCCTCTTACACAGCAAGGGACGGAACATCGCAAATATTCATGAAAATTTCTAAATGTTGGCTTTCAACTCTTGTTCCCAATCCATAGGGCGATGGAATAAGATGCCCCCAGAATTTGTGGGAAAAAGTCACGCCCCTTTGACTACTAACAACTTGATTCAGATGAAGGCCTGAACAGGCAGCGCAGCAAGCTCTTATGCTCAACATCCCCGCTTGCTCCTGTTATCCAAGGAACCCACGCTGAGGAGTGACTTCGACGCCTGCTGTCCTCAGGGGACAGGAGACCTGGAAATGACAGCTGAGGCCCTGTGTGGTTCCTAAAGACTGGAATGTCCTTACAGGAGGCCAAACCCGGTGACTACACCCAGGCGGGTCTGCAGGCCTCCAGCCACCAAGCAAGCCCTTCCTGTCAGCAGCTGGCAGACCACCTGCCTCACCTGGCTGTTAGCATCCCCAGGCCCTTCAGTCTAATGTGACTCCCACAGACTGCCTTTTTCGCAGCAATCTGGTTCCCCCAGCTGACCTGGGAGGGGGCCACAGAAGCAGAAGTCACTGGGCAACAAGAGGAAGTTTTCAAGTACTAATGGATTATCTGGAATCTGCCTGACAGGTTATTCCTGGCGAGTTTGATTGGCCTAATTAGGTTCACCTGAACTGAAAATGAGCTGCAAAAGGACAGAAACCAAGCTTCCAGAACCGCAAAGGAGAGGCCTGCCCTGAAACCACAACGCCCAGGGCCACAGTGGAGAAAACAGGGTCTGGAGACCAGAAGCACCACCACTCTCTGAACCTGTTTCCAAATCTGTCGAAAGGGAATGCCATCATCCCCATCACTGACTGGCTTCTCCTGAAGATTTTAAGCGAGCCAAGGACCCGAAAGGCACTTAACCTGAAGACGTTTATCTACCACTGTCGCCACACAGGCAGCCAGCTTCTCTCCCTCAGCATTAGCAGGCTTTCACTTTAACACTACTTCCCCACAACTACATACTCATCTAACCTGGACTCTGGTGAAACTTGACCGCTTGACCTAGCCATTTCTAGTGAGAGGTCTCCAGGATGAGCTGTTTTCCCCCCAAGTTTCAGGAAATACAAAACCTCAATTTGAAAACACGCTACTTAACCAAACGCTTTTTATTCAGTCGACACAAACTGCAGCGGAAAAAAAATTCTTATTCTGTAGTGATTGAAACGTGTCCGTTTGCTTCTTGAAAGCAACTCCAGAGTAGCCTGGGCTCATCTGCTCAAACCAAGAAAACAACAAAACCCACCGCTAACGAAAAATGTACAGGTCACCGTTTAGTTCAAAAAGCAGCACTAATTATTGACACCTTCTACACCTGTTAGATCTGAGGGCAAACACTAAGCGCTTACAAGCACGATCTCATTCAAAGCTCCCCATGACCCTGTGACGTGGCTCTTATTACCTCTCACCTGGCCAAGGCTGACGGTAAATCCTTTCAAGAGGCCAACCACCAGGATAAATGCAGTCGTCCCAGCTTTCTCCAAACATCAGTGCGGCTCAGACGGCAAACAAATACACCTGCCCTTTTACTAGGAAAACACTAGCTGCCAACAGCTGAAGTGTTCGCCAACAGTCTGTCCATCGGATATGACACGCTGTACAACTCAAAGACACATGTTACTCAATAATCAGCCAATAATGGTAAAAACGTACCGGTACAGAGGCTAAAGGCGTGCTGAACCACCAGCATTTACCCATCCCAAGAGGGATAAAAGATGTTCTATTAATAGAAAGTAAACCTCCAGTGAAATCTAAAATTATAGAACTGCAGAGCTGGAGGAGTCTTAAAGGTTCTGGGATGTCAAATACCCTACTTTACAAATGTGAAAATTGAGTCTGAGAGACAGTGTCTTGGTAAAGGTCCCCCAGGAAGTCAGGGGACAAGCTATACTCACTCCTGGCCCAAGCCCCATAATCCTGCCACTATCCCAGGCTCCACCTGGTCCACTGTGACCCCCAGAAGTTCATATAAGGCACTAATCTGTAGCTCTTTTTACCATCAAACCTTTACAAATATCAGGGCTTCCTTGGTGGCTCAGACGGTAAAGAAATCTGCCTGTAATGCAGGAGATTCTAGTCGGATCCCTGGGTCAGGAAGATCCTCCAGAGAAGGAAATGGCAACCCACTCCAGTGTTCTTGCCTGGAGACTCCCATGGACAGAGGAGCCTGGCGGGCTGCAAAGAGTTGGACACAACTGAACAACAAATATTTCCACTTTACAAATTTCAAACCACACAGCGTGGCTGGTCTACAGGTTCACCTGTTTCCTTGCTCCATTCATTCTCCAGGAATGCTGAAGGAAACAGCCACCATCAGGAAAATTGAGAGGCAGCAAGAAGCGGCCTCGGGGAAAACAACCAGCTCACAAGAGTTCTGTTGGGTCCCTGCCTGTGGCTTATCACGCAATTGTCTGTGTTAACTTTAGCAGAGACAGATAAGGAGGGCTCAGCCAGGAAA
Source organism: Bos indicus (assembly GCF_029378745.1). Classification (NCBI taxonomy): domain Eukaryota; kingdom Metazoa; phylum Chordata; class Mammalia; order Artiodactyla; family Bovidae; genus Bos; species Bos indicus. The sequence goes on along the minus strand of NC_091764.1, from coordinate 116,231,501 downwards.
CAAAGCCACCTCTGGAGAGGACATCACTCTCCAGGGAGAGAGACCTTGAGGCTCTTTGCAGGAGGAAGTAGGATCCAGCACGCAGAGTCCAGTCCTGACAACTGAGTGTACCGGCTGAACGACTTCAAATAGGGGTCAGTTACTCCGCCCCTCTGAGCTGTGTATTTCCTTTATCTTATATCTCAGGGTTGCTGGAACATGAAAAAAGCTAACATTTAAACTAGCAAAGCCTACGACAGTGTGATTCCCCTACACCCCATGCAGGCAGTGGGTATTCTTCCTGGGTTTTTTCAATTAAAATTAAATAACAGTTAAATTCAGTTCCTCAGTGACACTAGTCTCATTTTAAGTTCTTAAACTCCACGCAACTCCATGTGTCGAGTTTACTGGAGGGCACGAACACAGAACATCTTTATCATCACAGAGACTTCTATTATCATACTGGGAGAGTCTCCCTGCCCCTCACGCAAGTCCAGACCTCCACAAACAAAAGTCATGTGCCTTTCTCTTTTAAATCGCTCTCTAATCCACACCCTCTGCCACACCTTGCGGTCCTCTCAACTTGTCTAGACTTCTGACAGCTACCCTGCTTCCGGTTTCAGCCCCTGCAGTCCCAGTCTCCAAAGTGACATTTCTGACACAACACATCTGAACTCTCAGGACCCCCAAGCCCAGCTAATAAACCAAATCCGCAATCTGGTTCCATTCCTGAGACCCAGCCTCTCCTCCCTGCCCCCCCATCCACTGTGCCCCATGTCCATCTCCTGCGTGGAGGCTGGACTCACCCTAACAAACAGACAGTCACCCTGATGAAGTCCTAGGTGACCTATAGGCAGAAGGACCAAACCTCCTCTAAAAAGACTAACAAGTTCCCAACGCCAGTCCCCAGGCAGAAAACTGGGGGCTGAAACGGCAAAGAGCAGGACCGGTCTTTGGGTCTAGACCTGATGAAGCCAGCCATGCGTGAGGTCCTCGCCGGCAACACCCTGGTCCAGGTCACCTCCCACCTTTCCCGTGGTCTTGCTCCCTCCAACCAATTCTCCAGCACCAGACCCAGCGACTGTTCAAAAACACAAAATCTATCTTCACTCTGCTCCTCAAACCCCTCGATGGCTCCCTACTCCTTTCCAGTACCAAATCCTCTCTGCTGTGCTGAGTTGCCTCAATCATGTGTGACTGTGACCCCATGGACTGTAGCCTGCCAGGCTCCTCTTTCCAAGGAATTCTGCAGGCAAGAACACTGGAGTTGGTTGCCATTCCCTTCTCCAGGGGATCCTCCTGACCAAAGGACTGAAGCTGGGTCTCCTGCCTTGCAGGCAGATTTACCACTGAGCCACCGGGGAAGCCCCCAGATCCTCCTGCTTTGGTCCTGACCCCCTTGGCCCACCTCTTTCCTGCCCCTCCCCATCGCACTCTAAGCTTCACACCTCCCTCACTCCTCTTGCACTGATCAACGCCCACTTTCCTTCAGCTTTGAGCTGGTCTACAACGCACTCAGGGGGACAGTGAAAGCAGTAATTCAGGAAAGGGCCAAGGGCATGGGGCCTCAGGAAACAAAGCTGGATTCTTCCCACTTCAGATTCTAACTGCTTGAGGACCTTGTTCATTAAGGTCTTATTCCTCCAGTCAGAGGCTTCCCTGGGGGCACAGTGGCAAAGAACCCACCTGCCAAGCAAGAGACTCAGGCTCGACCCCTGGGTGGGGAAAATCCCCTGGAGAAGGGAATGCCACCCACTCAGGTTACTCTTGCCTGGGAAATCCTACAGACAGAGGAGCCTGGTGGGCTAGTCCAGGGGGCTGCCAAGAGTCAGAATCGACTTAGCAACTAAACCACCACCACCTTTATCTTGATCCACCCCAAGCCCCTCACCTACTTAGATCTGCCTCCCTCCACAACACATCTGTTTTCTAGGTGCTTCTGTGGGGCCATATGAGCCTCAGCAAAGAGCATTAAAAGTTAAACACTGTCCTGCTTTGGCCTCAGTGCAACAGTCAACACAGTGCAAGCGCTACAGCCCCTGCCCAGCCACAAAGGGTCATCGGATGACTCATTATACACCTCTACTTCTTTTATATTAAGAATTACAAAAACCCGGGAACTCTTTCACAGATGCCCGATGGGTCCACAGACCGCAGGTTTGAGAAGCCCAGACTCCAGACCTGCGTGGACAGGGTGCCAAAAGGGACTGAACCTCAAGGGCAGGTGGTGGAGGGTGGGGACGGCAGTCTAGGAATACGGGGCGGGGGGGGGGGGAGCCTAGGGAGAGACGGCATGGGGGGTGGGGGGTGGGGTAGCTTCACGGCCCAGGGGGGTTCTGAAGAGGCCTGGGGAAGGGAAAGTCAGGGACAGTCGCTGGGGTCCTGAAGGAACCTGGGGAGGTTTCTGGAACTGAGGATCCTCGGGGGTCCCGGGACCCTGAAGCGGCGGCAGGGCCTCAGGGAGTCTCGGAGTCTGGATGGGTAGAGTCCTGAAGGATTTCGGGCGAGGACTCTGAAAAGTGTAGGACAAGAGGTGACCGGCAACCCCCAACAGGGTCTCGGGGGCCAGGGGCCTCTGGAGGGGCCGGGGCGGATCCCGGGGGGTCTTCGGGGCTGGAGTTCCTGAGAGAAGGGTTGGGGGTGGGTCTTGGGCACCGAGGTTCGTCGGGGTCCTTCAGGCGGCCGTGGATCCCGAGAGTGGCCGGGGGGTCTGGAGGGGCAGAGACGGGTCCTGAGGGTCTCGAGGGGGCCTCTCTCCACTCGGCACCCCCGGGCCGCCCCCCGCCAGTCAGCTCACCCCACGGCGCCTCCTCCGGCTCAGCGGGTCCAAGTCTCAGGGGGCTCCGGGCGGCCTCGCGCTGGGGTCGCCTGGCTGAAGGCGGTCTGCGGGGAGGGCGACAGCGCGCGCGCCGGAGCCGGAGCCGAAGTCGAAGTCGGAATGGGAGGCGGAGCTGGAGAAATCAACGCCGCGCCGCCCTCAGGCGCGACTCCAACCGAGGCCGGCCGCAGCGCGGCCGCAAAACCTTCCCCCGCGCGCCCGCCCCCGCCGCGCGAAGGTTCCGCCCCGAAACCAACGGCCCGGGAGCCGCAGGCCCCGCCCCCTGGAGGCCCCGCCCCCACCTTTGGCTCAGGCGCGGTCGAGTGCGCCAGGAGCGCGGTTCAGTTCAGTTCGCTTAGTCGTATCCAACCCTTCTCGACCTCATGGACTGCAGCACGCCAGGCCTCCCTGTCCACCGCCAACTCCCGGAGTTTACTCAAACTCATGTCCATTGAGTCGGTGATGCCATCCAACCATCTCATCCTCTGTCGTCTCCCCTTCTCCTCCCGCCTTCAATCTTTCCCAGCATCAGGGTCTTTTCAAATGAGTCAGTTCTTCAAATCAGGTGGCCAAAGTATTGGAGTTTCAACTTCAGCATCAGTCCTTTCAATGAATAGTCAGGACTGATTTCCTTTAGGATGGACTGGTTGGGTCTCGTTGCAGTCCAAGGGACTCTCAAGAGTCTTCTCCAACACCACAGTTCAAAAGCATCAATTCTTCACCGCTCAGCTTTCTTTATAGTCCAACTCTCACTTCCATACATGACTACTGGAAAAACCATAGCTTTGACTAGACGGACTTTTCTTGGCAAAGTAATGTCTCTGCTTTCTAAATTACTGTCTAAGTTGGTCATAACTTTTCTTCCAAGGAGCAAGCATCTTCTAATTTCATGGCTGCAGTCACCACCCGCAGTGATTTTGGAGCCCCAAAAATAAAGTCTGCCACTGTTTCCACTGTTTCCCCATCCATTTGCCATGAAGTGATGGGACTGGGTGCCATGATCTTCGTTTTCTGAATGTTGAGTTTTAAGCCAAGTTTTTCACTCTCCTCTTTCACTTTCATCAAGAGGCTCTTTAGTTCTTCACTTTCTGCCATAAGGGTGATGTCATCTCCATTTCTGAGGTTATTGATATTTCTCCTGGCAATCTTGATTCCAGCTTGTGCTTCCTCCAGCCCAGCGTTTCTCATGATGTACTCTGCATAGAAGTTAAATAAGCAGAGTGACAATATACAGCCTTGACGTACTCCTTCCCCGATTTGGAACCAGTCTGTTGTTCCATGTCCAGTTCTAACTGTTCCTTCGTAACCTGCATACAGATTTCTCAGGAGGCAGGTCAGGTGGTCTGGTAGTCCCATCTCTAAGAATTTTCCAGAGTTTGTTGTGGAAGCACAACAGAGGCACAACAGAGCCCGCAGTCAAAGGCTTTGACGTCGTCAGTAAAGCAGAAGCAGGGCTCGGGCGGAGCTGAGACTCTGGTGGCCCCCGCCTGCAGGTGCTCGTGGTGTGCCCTCAGTTTCTGCAATGGGCGCAGGCATACTGTGCAGAGACAGAGAGACCGACTGTGGTGCTGGCGAAGACTTGAGAGTCCCTTGGACAGCACGGATATCCAACCAGTCCATCCTAAAGGAAATCAGTCCTGACTATTCATTGAAAGGACTGATGCCAAAGCTGAAGCTCCAGTACTTTGGCCACCTGATGCGAAGAGTTGACTCATTGGAAAAGACCCTGATGCTGGGAAAGATTGAAGGCGGGAGGAGAAGGGGGTGTCAGAGGATGAGATGGTTGGATGGCATCACAGACTCGATGACATGAAGTTTGAGCAAACTTCAGGAGTTGGTGATGGACAGGGAGGCCTGGCGTGCTGCAGTCCATGAGGTCGTGAAGAGTCGGACACAACCAAGCGACTGAACTGAACTGAGAGACCATTAAGTGGGATCGGAGGCACCCCTCTCCAGCCAGGCCCCGCACCATACTCATGCACAGCTTCAATTCTCCAACCCGAGATGGGTCCAGACCCAGGGGGATCTCGGGTCCCCTGCTTGCCAACTGCCTGCCTAAAAGCTCCAGCTCACTCCACTGACCCCGGGTTCTTTTCCTTCAGAGTTCTCACAGCCCTGAAACTACGTTCAGTTATTTGTGTCTCCCCAGCCCTCCCGGGGGAGCCGGGACCTTATTCCCGGTGTCCACCCCTGGGAGCCCACCCTCCACCATCCTCCACCTGGGAAACCAGAAGCTAGAACAGCTCTGGGCACACAACTGCTGCCCAAATGTCGTGAATGAGGGAGTGTCCACCTGTGTTCTTATCAACAAATACACTCACCCGGAGACCGGGAATGGGACTGACTAGGGTTTGGGTCTGTGAGTCTCTGGGACATGCCCAGCTGATTTCGTGTCTCCAGTTGATATTCCTCTCCTCTCTTGTCTGCCCCTGGAAGCCTTTCCCTCCCCTGAGCAAGACTTAACCGGATCCAAAGCCACTTGCTCTTGCCAGCCTTCCCATGCTTCCTGAATCCACACTCCCTACCCCGCCCAGGGCAGCCAGAGTTAATGGCTATTTCCTCTCTCCTTAGCACTTTTTCTTTGCTCCCCGCTACCTCGCCCCCTAGCTGATTTTCAAGTTGGCTAACACACCTCACCCTGTCTCCACCCCCACAGGAAGCCTCCAATTTGTGGAGGAAGTTCTGCTTGTGAGTTTCAGCAGCCTGTGAACTCTCTGGGGGCCCCAGAGCACTGTGGGGGCCGCTGACTCAAGCCACCGAAAGAGGGGGAGAGGTGGGATTCCTGTGGGCGCCAGCACTTACCTGAGATCTTTCCTGTGTTCCTTTAGGCCTAGGAAGAAGGTGCGGAAGTCACCGACGTTATTGTTCCGGATGGGGAACACTTAACCATCGCTGCGTACAGTCCCTCCTGCCCTGGATGAGGGGTCGGGATGCCATGTGTTTCGGTTCCTAAGCACCCGTGTTACCTGAGAACTGGGCTCACCTCTTGGGGGGCGTCAAGCCAAAAGACAGCCAAGCCAAACAGTGGGAAAACGAAGGATTTATTCTCGCAGCAAGTAAGGAAAACCATCAGGGGTCTTTCCAAAGCAGTGTCTCCCCGAACAGCAAAATTGGTGAAGTATTAAGCTAAGGGGACAGGCATCTTCAAGAAGGGGCTTGAGTAGAGAATTCCGCACTGAATGGGGGCAAAGGTCAACAGAGTCAGACCTTGGTTGATTGAGGTCAGGAAAGTCAACATCATCTTTCCATCCTCCCCCTGGGCCGGGTCCTTAGTTCCTGCAGATGGCAAAGATGGTATTACATTCTGGGCTTGAGTTCAGTTCAGTTCAGTTCAGTTGCTTAGTCATGTACAACTCTTTGCGACCCCATGGACTGTAGCCCACCATTCCTCCTCATGGAATTCTCCAGGCAAGAATACTGGAGAAGGTAGTTATTCCCTTCTCCAGGGGATCTTCCCAACCCAGGGATCGAACCCAGATCTCCCGAATTTCAGGCCGATTCTTTACCATCTGAGCCACAAGGGAAGCCGAGGAGGAGCTGGGACTCCGTTCTATCACTGACTGTTGTTTCTTGACAGCTTTTCCCTTGTTCCCTCACTTGTCTTAAGATCCTTGATTACTGAGATTTGTTCAAGGGCCAGGCTTAGATCCCCACAAGGTGTAAGCCAAAAATGGCTTCTCTTCTGTCAAGAAAGCCACATCTGGTTCTTTCTTCAGGGACCCCCTTCCCTATATGATTATACTCCTGCCCTTAAAACACAGCTCCTGCCCTTAAGGTCCCAGGCCCCAGCTTGGATCTTATAAACAGGACCCTGTGGGCTGGGTGTGTCAGAGGTCAGACCCAAGGTTCAGTGGGGTCCTGGGCAAGGCGTGACAGGGTGGTGGAGCTGGGATAATCAGTTCAGCTCCAGGCAAGACACAGGGTGGAAGTCTCAACCCTCCACCAAAAAGCTCAGCCAGGAAGCCTTACCTGGCTTCCCGATGGTTTGGCATGTAAAGTCTGCCAGCAATGCAGGAGACACAGGAGATGCGGGTATGATCCCTGGGTTGGGAAGATGCCCTGGAGAAGGGAATGGCAACTCACTCCAGTTCCAATATTTTTGCCTGGAGAATCTCATGGACAGAGGAGCCTGGCCGGCTACAGACCATGGGGTCACAAAGAAGGCACAAGAGGCCCTAAAAGGACAAAGCCAGCAGAAGGGACACCTTGGGAACCTTGCCTTCCCCTCCCCTCCCCCATATCCAGGAGACACGCAGCTTCTCTCAAGCTGTGGAAAATCACCCGGAGGTCCTGCCGCCTGGCAGCTCTGCACACACTCAGGGCTGATAAGGCATTGGCGGGACAGGGAGGCAAGGGGCCAGCATGGTGCTGGGTGAGGACAGTGTCGTGTGGCTGCACACACTCAGGGCTGATAAGGCATTGGTGGGACAGGGAGGCAAGGGGCCGGCATGGTGCTGGGTGAGGACAGTGTCCTGTGGTGTGGGTCCTGCAGGGTGCGGGACTCCGCACCCCGGCCTTCCTCATTCAGCACATACTGAACACAGGAGTGAACACGTGTGCACGTGAAACCGCGATGCGGCTCCCCGAGCCCCCACACAGACCCCACTCATCTGTGTGCTGAGGGTGCTCTCCTGGGCACACAGCAGGGGCTGCCCGGTGACACAGCAGTGTGTCTAGAATGCACATGCTTTGGCGTGAGTGTGTACACTACTGTGAACCGTGAACTTCCAGATGTTCAAGCTGGTTTTAGAAAAGGCAGAGGAACCAGAAATCAAATTGCCAGCATCCGCTGGATCATCAAAAAGCGAAAGAGTTCCAGATAAACATCTATTTCTGTTTTATTGACTGTGCCAAAGCCTTTGACTGTATGGATCACAACAAACTGTGGAAAATTCTTTAAGAGGTGGGAACAGCAGACCACCTGACCTGCCTCTTGAGAAACCTATATGCAGGTCAGGAAGCAACAGTTAGATCTGGACATGGAACAACAGACTGGTTCCAAATAGGAAAAGGAGTATATAAGTCAAGACTGTATATTGTTACCCTGCTTGTTTAACTTATATGCAGAGAGCATCATGCAGAATGCCAGACTAGATGAAGCACAAGCTGGAATCAAGATTGCCAGGAGAAATATCAATAACCTCAGATATGCAGATGACACCACCCTTATGGCAGAAAGTGAAGAACTAAAGACCCTCTTGATGAAAGTGAAAGAGGAGAGTGAAAAAGTTGGCTTAAAACTCAACATTCAGAAAACTAAGATCATGGCATCCAGTCCATCCATTGCTACTTCATGGCAAATAGATGAGGAAATAGCAGAAAAAGTTTTATTTTAGGGGGGCTCCAAAATCACTGCAGATGGTGACTTCAGCCATGAAATTAAAAGACGCTTACTCCTTGGGAAGAAAAGTTATGACCAACCTAGAGAGCATATTAAAAAGCAGAGACATTACTTTGCCAACAAAGGTCCATCTAGTCAAAGCTATGGTTTTTCCAGTAGTCATGTATGGATGTGAGAGTTGGACTATAAAGAAAGCTGAGCACTGAAGAATTGATGCTTTTGAACTGTAGTATTGGAGAAGACTCTTGAGAGTCCCTTGGACTGCAAGGAGATCCAACCAGTCCATCCTAAAGGAGATCAGTCCTGAGTGTTCATTGGAAGGACTGATGCTAAAGCTGAAACTCCAATACTTTGGCCACCTGATGTGAAGAGCTGACTCATCGGAAAGACCCTGATGCTGGGAAAGATTGAGGGCAGGAGAAGGGGATGACAGAGGATGAGATGGTTGGATGCCATCACCAACTCAATGGACACGAGTTTGAGTAAACTCCAGGAGTTGGTGATGGACAGGGACGCCTGGTGGGCTACAGCCCATGGGTGGCAAAGAGTCTTAGCAACTGAACAACAAACAGTGCAGGTCGTGTGTCTCTGGGCCACACCTGCATAGACAGCATACAGGGCACACCCTCGGCCTGGGGACACATTGCCGTATGACACATGCTTGCTGTAGACGTTCTAATGGAAAAGAGGCCAACGGTTGCACATGACTTAGCGACTGAACAACCTCAAGTCTTTTGAATCCTCCCCACACCTCCCCCTACATTAGCTTCCCGTAGAAACTCCAGGTCCTGTACCTGTGTCTGAGCAGACTAGCAGGTAGCACTGCAATGCAGCCCTGGGCAGCAGGCGAGGCGTGTGTGTCCGGCTGGATGGCTTTGCTGGCAGTAGAAGGGAGGAGGGGAGCTTGGCAGAAACACCTTGGAAAAGCCTCCCTGGCCCCCCTTCTCTGCCGTTCTATCCTCCCCCACCGTACCCCAGCTCCAGCTCAGGCCTCATCCTCACAGGCCTGGAAAATTTGCAACAGGCTGTTCCCCACTCAGCAATCAAGGGCCTTGCCCCCTCAGTTCAGTTCAGTCGCTCAATCGTGTCCGACTCTTTGCGACCCCATGAATCGCAGCACGCCAGGCCTCCCTGTCCATCACCAACTCCTGAAGTTCACTCAAACTCACGTCCATTGAGTCGGTGATGCCATCCAGCCATCTCATCCTCTGACGTCCCCTTCTCCTCCTGCCCCCAATTCCTCCCAGCATCAGGGTCTTTTCCAATGAGTCAACACTTCGCATGAGGTGGCCAAAGTATTGGAGTTTCAGCTTCAGCATCAGTCCTTCCAAAGAAATCCCAGGGCTGATCTCCTTCAGAATGGACTGGTTGGATCTCCTTGCAGTCCAAGGGACTCTCAAGAGTCTTCTCCAACACCACAGTTCAAAAGCATCAATTCTTCTGTGCTCAGCTTTCTTCACCGTCCAACTCTCACAACCATACATGACCACTGGAAAAAACATAGCCTTGACTAGACGGACCTTTGTTGGCAAAGTAATGTCTCTGCTTTTGAATATGCTATCTAGGTTGGTCATAGCTTTTCTTCCAAGTAGTAAGCGTATTTTAATTTCATGGCTGCAATCATTATCTACAGTGATTTTGGAGCCCCCCAAAATAAAACTTTTTCTGCTATTTCCTCATCTATTTGCCATGAAGTAGCAATGGATGGGCTGGATGCCATGATCTTCATTTTCTGAATGTTGAGTTTTAAGCCAACTTTTGCACTCTCCTCTTTCACTTTCACCAAGAGGTCCTATAGTTCCTCTTCACTTTCTGCCATAAGGGTGGTGTCATCTGCATATCTGAGGTTATTGATATTTCTCCTGGCAATCTTGATTCCAGCTTGTGCTTCCTGCAGCCCAGCGTTTCTCATGATGTACTCTGCATGTAAGTTAAATACGCAGGGGGACAATATACAGCCTTGACGAACTCCTTTTCCTATTTGGAACCAGTCTGTTGTTCCATGTCCAGTTCTAACTGTTGCTTCCTGACCTGCATATAGGTTTCTCAAGAGGCAGGTCAGGTGGTCTGGTATTCCCCTCTCTTTCAGAATTTTCCACAGTTTATTGTGATCCATACAGTCAAAGGCTTTGGCATAGTCAATAAAACAGAAATAGATGTTTTTCTGGAACTCTCTTGCTTTTTCCATGATCCAGCAGATGTTGGCAATTTGATCTCTGGTTCCTCTGCCTTTTCTAAAACCAGCTTGAACATCAGGAAGTTCATGGTTCACGTATTGCTTAAGCCTGGCTTGGAGAATTTTGAGCATTACTTTACTAGCATGTGAGATGAGTGCAATTGTGCGGTAGTTTGAGCAATAAAGCCAGGGGGACGGCATGAACACCCACTGTCCTAGGAGCCGAGGACACAGCAGGAAAACAGCCCTGCACTCATGGAGCTGACGATGAAGAAGGGAAACAGGTAGTAAACTCCATGTCAGAGTAGGGGGGAGGCTGTAAAGAAAAGGGGAACTGGGTTAGAGACAGACACCACCATGAAAGTGAAAGAATGAGACACAGTCTGGGAGCAATCTGCAAAACACATATCCAACTAAGGACCCCATCAAGAATATGCTAAGAACTCGTAACTCAATAATAAGATGAACAACCCAGTTTTAAAACTGAGCAAAAGATCTGAACAAGTTTCATCAAAGAAAATACATGAACAGCAAATAATGACCTGCAAAGATGCTCAACATTATCACTAGGAAATGCAAATCAAAACCACCACAGACCACCAGAATGCTCAGAAGATTTACTGAGCACGGCCCCGCCCATCAGGACAAGACCCAGTTTCCCCCTTAGTCGGTCTCTCCCATCAGGAAGCTTCCATAAGCCTCTTATCCTTCTCCATCAGAAGGCAGACAGCCTGAAAACCACCCTTACAGAAAACTAACCAATCTAATCACATGGACCACAGTTCAGTTCAGTTCAGTCACTCAGTCGTGTCTGACTCTTTGCGACCCCATGAACGGCAGCACGCTAGGCCTCCCTGTCCATCACCATCTCCCAGAGTTCACTCAGACTCACGTGCATCAAGTTGGTGATGCCATCCAGCCATCTCATCCTCTGTCGTACCCTTCTCCTCCTGCCTCCAATTCCTCCCAGCATCAGGGTCTTTTCCAATGATTCAACTCTTCGCATCAGGTGGCCAAAGTATTGGAGTTTCAGCTTTAGCATCGGTCCTTCCAATGAACACCTAGGAGTGATCTCTTTTAGAATGGACTGGTTGGATCTCCTTGCAGTCCAAGGGACTCTCAAGAGTCTTCTCCAACACCACAGTTCAAAAGCATCAATTCTTCGGTGCTCAGCCTTCTTCATAGTCCAACTCTCACATCCATACATGACCACTAGAAAAACCATAGCCTTGATTAGATGGACATTTGTTGGCGAAGTAATGTCTTTGCTTTTTAATATGCTACCTAGGTTGGTCATAGCTTTCCCTCCAAGGAGTAAGCGTCTTTTAATTTCATGGCTGCGATCACCATCTGCAGTGATTTTGGAGCCCCCCAAAATAAAGTCTGACACTGTTTCCACTGTTTCCCCATCTGTTTCCCATGAAATGATGGGACCAGATGCCATGATCTTAGTTTTCTGAATGTTGAGCTTTAGGCCAACTTTTTCACTCTCCTCTTTCACTTTCCCCAAGAGGGTCTTTAGTTCCTCTTCACTTTCTGCCATAAGGGTGGTGTCATCTGCAGATCTGAGGTTATTGATATTTCTCCCGGCAATCTTGATTCCAGCTTGTGCTTCCTCCAGCCCAGCGTTTCTCATGAGGTACTCTGCATATAAGTTAAGTAAGCTGGGTGACAATATACAGCCTTGACATACTCCTTTTCCCTTGTCTAATTCAATGAAACTATGAGCCCTGCCGTGTAGGACCACCCAAGACGGACGGGTCATGGTGGAGTGTTCTGACAAAACGTGGTCCGCTGGAGAAGGGAATGGCAGACCACTTCAGTATTTTTGCCTTGAGAACCCCATGAACAGAATGAAAGAGCCTGTGTCTTTGGGGAGGAGTAAAATTGCTTCACGATGTTGCTGTAGTTTCTGCTGTACAACCAAGGGAATCGGCCACGTGTATGCACACATCCCCTCCCTCTTGGACCTCCCTCCCTTATCCCTTCCCACCCCTCTGGGTCATCACAGACCACCTAGTTGAGCTCCCTGTGCCATACATCGGCTTCCCACTAGCTGTCTATTTCACACGTGGGAGTGTGTATCTTCAATCCTAAGCTTCGTCTCACCCTCCCCTTCCCCCTCTGGGTCCACATGTCTGTTCCCTATGTCTGTACCATTTTTCTGGATGCCACATACATGCATTAATATACAGTATTCTCTTTCTCACTTACTTCACTTGGTATGACAATCTCAAGGTTTACCCACGTGTCTACAAATGACCCAGTTTCATTCCTTTTTCTGGCTGAGTAATGTTCCACTGTGTGTATGCACCACAGCTTCTTTATCCATTCCTCTGTTGTTGGATATGTAGGCTGTGTCCATGTCCTGTCTATTGTAAATACTGCTAGTGTAAATATAGGGGTGCATGTGTCATTTTGAATTACGATTTTCTCAAGATATAAGCCCAGTAGTGGGATTGCTGGCTCAAACGAGAGTCCTGCTTTTACTTTTTAAGGAACTTCCACACTCTTCACAGTGGTCGTATCAATTTACACTCCCACCAGGAGTGCATGACGGTTCCCTTTTCTCTGCACCTTCTCCAGCTTTTATTGTTTATAGATTTTTTGATGATGACTGCTCTGACTGGTGTGAGATAATACCACTTTGTAGTTTTGATCTGCATTCTCTAATAATTACAGACAGTAAAGAATCTGCCTGCAATACAGGAGACCCGGGTTCAACCCCTGAGTCAGAAGATCCCCTAGAGAAGGGAATGGCTACCCATTACAGTATTCTTGCCTGAAGAATTCCCTGGACGGAGGATCCTGGCAGGCTACAATTCATGGGGTTGCAAAAAGCAGCTAGCACTTTCACTTTCAATAATTAACAATGTTGAGCATCTTTTCTTTGGCTTCTTGGCCGTCTTTGTGTCTTCTTTGGAGCGATGTTGATTTAGGTCCTCGGCCCAGTTTTTAATTGGGTTGTCTGTTTTTTTGATATTGAGCTCCATGAGCTGTTTGTACAGAAGAGCCAACATTTAAAAGCCTGACCATACCAAGTGCTGCCAAGGAGCTCTCACACCAGGGGTGGGAATGTGACGGTGTTCAGCCACTGCACACCTGTCAGAGTGGCTAATTTAAAAAAATATATATTAACACCAAGTGCTGGTGAGGACGTGCAGAAACTGGTCACCCGTACTCTGCTGGTGGGATTGTAAAATGGTTTCTGGCTTCTCTGGAAGATAGTTTGGTGATTTCTTTTCAAAGTAGACATGCACTTCCCATGCAATCCAGCAACAGCACTTAGGTCTTCATCCCAGAAAAATTAAAATTATGTTCAGGTAAGAACCTGACGTAAATGTTCAGAGCAACTGTATTCACAACAGCTAAAACCTGGAAACAAACAAGCTGTGCTTCAAGTGGGAGAACAGATGCACAAACTGACCTGTTTACATCACGGGACCGTATTCAGCAATAAAAAGGAATGTGCTGTTTATACCTGCAACAGCCTGGACAGACCTCAAGGGAATTATGCTGCTGCAAAAAAGAAAAAAAAATTTTTCCCAAAAGGGTATATGCACTATGATTCCACGTATACAGTATTTTTTAAAAGACAAACTTGTGGAGTTGGAGAGAATAGATCAGTGATTACCAGAGGTTTGGGGGGAGGTCATGAATGGGGCAGCAGGAGGAAGCCTTGTGGTGATGGAGGAGTTCTGTATCTTCTTTCTTTTCTTTTCTAAACGTTTTATTTATGCATTTACTTTTCGGCTGTGCTGGGTCTTCGTTGCTGCATGTGGGCTTTCTGCCTTGGTGGCGAGCAGGGGCTGCTCTCCAGTTGCGGTGCTCAGGCTTCGACTGCGCTGGCTTCTCAAGTTGCAGAGCATGAGCTCCCGGATGCGAGGGCTCAGCAGTCGTGGTCCCTGGGCTTAGTTGCCCAGAGGCAGGTGGGATCTTCCCAGACCAGGGATAGGACCCTGCACTGACAGGTGGATACTTAACCTCTGGACCACCAGGGAAGTTCTGTATCTTTTTTTTTTCCCCTAATAGGGGCTTCCCTCATAGCTCAGTTAGTAAAGAATCCGCCTGCAATGCAGGAGACCTGGGTTTGACCCCTGGGTTGGGAAGATCCTCTAGAGAAGGGAAAGGCTCCCCACTCCAGGATCCTGGCCTGGAGAATTCCATGGACTATACAATCCAATGGGTCGCTGAGGGTCAGACACGACTGAGCGACTTCACTTTCTTTCTGATTTACAGTATTAACAGTTCTGTGTACTGCTTGTGTGGAGAAGGCAATGGCACCCCACTCCAGTACTCTTGCCTGGAAAATCCCATAGATGGAGGAGCCTGGAAGGCTGCAGTCCATGGGGTCGCTGAGGGTCGGACACGACTGAGCGACTTCACTTTCTTTCTGATTTACCGTATTAACAGTTCTGTGTACTGCTTGTGGTAGGAGTGACACAAATCTGCATAGGGGAGGACGTGGCACAGAGCACACGCACAGGCACGTAAGTGCTTGTAAAACGGGGCGACTATGAATACACTCTGTGGATTTTCCCAATATTAACTTCCCGGTTTTGATATAACGATGCTATTGTTATATAAGATGTTCACACTGGGGAGAACTGGGAGAAGCGTCCACAGGTATTCCCTGTATTTCTGTGGCTTTGGCACAACTTCCTGTGAATCTCTAATGGTTTCAAAGTAAAAATGTTTTTCATGGTTCTGCCCCTGGGGATTCACCCAGGGGAAGTGAAACATGTGTCCATGCAGGAACTTGTACGCAAATCTTCATCACATGTTGGGGGCCAGAGTGAGGTACTCCGCCCATGACAAAGGTCATGAGGAAGGAGGCTCAACATACGCAAAGGCGGGATCGAACCTCAGGAGTCCCCCTGGAACTCCTCGAGCATCTACCCCCATAACCAGAGCCTGCCTACTTTACTACTTTGTGCTCTTACCTACACCTCTGACTTTACGGGGGGCTGTCCCCCACCACCTCTTTCGGAGAAGGAGTTAACCTAGAGCTCCAGTCAATAAAAACTCTTGGGTGTGACAAGAGTGTTTTAACCTACAAACTCCTCTGAAGGTTCTCTAGCCTGCCTGACAGTCTTGTCCGGCCACATGTGATCGCTCACAGCCTCCCAACTGTGAGAGGCACGAGATGCTTTAAACCTTCTAAAAACAGGTTCCTTAGAAAAGTTAGAAAACTATTACTATAAGTATAGTGGGCTAATTAGAAATTGTGTTGGTGAAGGGTTTTTCATTTGTTGAGCCAATGTTTGTTGCTAAGTCTCCATATCCCCTGCCCTTATACACATTAATGAATATATAGAATTGACCTTTGATATTAATCACGTTAGACCTTAGGCTAAGTAAATTCTTTCCTTAACTAAAACCCACTACACCCTCACCCTGTAGGAGTGTAACTTTACTTGGGTGGCGTCTGTTTTGAGAATAATCAGCCCTGGAGAAATAAGTGTCCTGATTGACTGACCGCTGTCACAAGGAGAGGGTCGTAAATTGTCAGCAGGCCCCCCTGGCCAGAAGATGATGTAACACCCCTAAGACCTCTGTATACATTTGTATGAAGCACCTGACTTTGATAAAAGTCAGGACTGCTGTCCCCACGTGACTTTTGTATAACATCTCAGTGTATAAAAACAGACTCTGGAAAATAAAGAATTGGGATCAGTTTCTCGAAATACTGGTCTCCCCATGTCGCTCTCTCTCTCACTCTGGCTGAGTCTCCATCTGGAGCGCGGAACCCACCATGCTTACTAATTATGCCTGGGCTTCTAAGATCCGACCGGGGAGGCCTCAGTGTCTCCTCTCCTTCGGGAGAACGGAAGGACGCCTGCGGCCTACGTAAGTGGTGCAAACTTCTTGTCTTGAAGTTTTATTGGTCTCCCGCGTAAACCAAGCCACTCAGCCTCTTTTCTCCACTGAATTTTCCTACTGAGCTATCCTCATCCTATTACTCTTTATATCTTTAATTAATATCTAATTGAAGCTATCGTATCCTGACCCTCGCCGACGCCGTCTCTCCTTCGAATACCCTGGATCAGCCGGGGCTGGTCCCCGGCAATCACAGCTTTAGTCGTAACAGTCCCAAACTGGGAACAACCAGATGGCGCCTCAACAGGTGAAGGACGGATCCGCAAGTTGTAGAATAGTCACACAGTGGATTCCTCCAGCAGTTAATAGGAACCAAATGCCAGTACAAGCTGCAATACGATGCATCTCAAAATAACGTTTGGGGTATTTATTTACTATTTCGGCCGCTGCATTTCTTAGCTGTGGCACGGGAGGCCTTCCAGCTGCGTCATGCTAACTCTTAGTCGCGGCACGTGGGATCCAGTTCCGTGACCAGGGATGGAACCCAGGTCTCCTGCATGGGTAGCGTGGAGTCTCAGCCACGGGACCCCCAGAGAAGTCCTTCGAAATAATTATTCTGAGGGGAACGAAGCCAGACAAAAAGAGACCTTTCTATGTGGTTCCATTTATATGACATTCTAGAATGTGCTATAGAAGCTTTAGCATCAGAAGCAAAATCAGCTGGTGGGGGACTGGCAAGGAGGGACAGGAGAGAGGCTGTACAAAGAAGCAGGAGACTTTCGGGGGTGTGTCTGTCCTCTCGATCGCGGTGGTGGTTTCACGGGCTCTGGGGAGGGGCTGGAAGGAGACCGAAAGAAGCACTCCCAAGAAACGTGCGGGGGACTGGACTGAGCCTCGTCAAAGAGCAGCTTAGCCCCTTCTCTCTTGTCAAGCAGACTATATGCTCCACTACTTGCCAAATTTAGAATTATTCAGTTAAAAATGGAGAAACAAGAAATATATATGGCATTCCAGGAATTTTTTACTCTTTAATGAGCACCTGTCTATCAGGTACAGGGCATGGAACATGACCTCTGGCCTTGGGAGCTCTGGGTTAGAGACAGTAGGAAATTGAGAAAAGCACTGCCTCCTCCAAGAAGCCCTCCCGGCTATGCCTGCCCTGATTGGGTAGGGACGGGCCTCCCATCTCCGGTTTTTACAGCATTGCCTGACCTGTGTGTACAAGGTCAGACCATGCTCTGTCCAGGGTCTCCCCTCTGACAACTCCTCTGTGCATTTCTATTCTGATCAGATGGGTGACTCCAAGCTTTCCCAAGCTTGGGGCTCAGGGTTTGGGTGGATTTAATTGAATGACATTCCCTTGGGATTGATTATATTTCAGGAAAAAACCACCTATTTTGGAGCAACCTTCCGAAGCAGCCTGGCTCTCTATGCACAGAGGCAGTCAGAGAAGCGCAGAGAGGGTGTGTCCGTGCCCTCGGTCACACAGCCTGTCTACAGTGGTCGGCTCACTGATGAACCACGACTGAGATGGGAGGGAGGGGAAGCCACATCTGTGCAGAGGTGGAAAACTCAGCGCGGAAGCCCTGGCCTCTCAGTCATGGGAGGAGGGGCTCCTTCAGAAGCTGAGACGTGAACCAGAAAAGTCACTTCTGTGGGTATGTATCATTAAACGTTTCTGGGAAGTCTGAGTCCAGCCCAGAACCCAGGCGCCAAGCCCAGCCTCTCCTGCCCACCCCCACCCCCCAGCTTGGATTGTTCTGCTGATTAATTAGAACTGGCTAGAAACTGGCACGGAGAAGGCAATGGCAACCCATTCTAGTACTCTTGCCTGGAAAACCCCATGGACGGAGGAGCCTGGTGGGCTGCCGTCTATGGGGTCGCACAGAGTCGGACACGACTGAAGTGACCTAACAGCAGCAGCAGCAGAAGCTGGCAAATGCGTGACCTCTGCCCTTGAATCCAAGCTCACCGCCCCAATGCCCAACTCGCCAAAGATGGTTCACCCTTTTCCACGGGGCCTCCTGCCTTCTCAGCCATGGGCCCTTCCAGGGCCTCTGGACACGTCTAGCATCCGTGGCCCTGGAGGACGGTCCGGGGTCCTGAGCGCACCCCGTCAGCAGCAGGGGCGCTTTCTCATGGTGTCAGGTAGCTTCCTGCTTTAACCAAACCTGCTGTGACAAAACTCTTCTTCTCTTTTTTGGCCACCCCGTGGCATGTGGGATCTTAGTTCCTCGCCTAGGCATCAAACCCCTGCCTGCTGCGTTGGAAGCAGGAAGTCTTAACCACTGGGCTGCCAGGGAAGTCCGCTGATCAACCTCTTCTTTCAGTGACGGGAAGTGGGGCACACCCCAGAAAGGGAGTCAGTCTTGCTACCTGGCTCAGAAGATAGCATTGAGTCACCTGAGCAGAGACCCAAGACTGGAGAGCCTGTCCAGCCCCACAGGAGGACTCGGTGCTCCTCCCCCGTGTCACCTCTGGGGCGGTCCTCAGAGGAAGCTGTGAAGGGACGCAGGTGTGCATGGCCCTTAAGTTAACTGTCTACATCAGCCCATTTGCAGATGAGGAAGCTGAGCTCCAGAGACAAAGAGCTGACCGGGGGCAGAGGGGAATGTGATGATGGGATGAGTTGCCCACAGAGGCGCACCCTGGGCCCAGACTGGTTTCCAAGACCTCGAAGCCAGCAAACCCCAAACAGCATCGAATAACCACACATGTGCCCCGTCTGGTGTGCGTGCATACTTGGTCGCTCAGTCCTGTCTGACTCTTTGAGATCCCTTGGACTGCAGCCCGCCAGGCAGGGGATCTTCCTGACCCAGGGATAGAACCCACGTCTCCTGCATTGGCAGGCAGATTCTTTACCCCTGAGCCACCAGGGAAGCCCATAACACCCGCACCAGCTGGCCAAACACCCGCGAGTCCTCCACCTTCCTGTGTCACATGACCTGGCCCTCAAGGAAGGGAGGGAGGGAGCGGGTGAGGATGGGGAAAATTATTAATCCAGTGACCTGCCTGTGTCTGGGGAGAATTTTCTGAGTGACGGCTTGAATCTGCTTGCCCAGGTTCCCCTGAGGTCCACCCCCGGCCCACCCGGGGCCCACCACTTACGCCGGTCGGTGCGGATGGGGTCTGACCACAGGGTCTGGTCCTGCACCAAGCCCGAGGTACAGCAGGTACTTGAACCTGCCACAGGCCGGCCCCTAAAGCTCCCGTGAGCCCACCCAAGGGGGCGCTGATTTCCCATCTTCCAGAGGAGGTGTGCCACCAGCCCTGATTTCCTTACCCTCTGCACCCTCGCCTTGACTGAAAGCCCTGCCCCCACCCCCTGGAGAAACGATGTGCAACTGCCCAAAATGACAGCGACTCATTCATTCATTCAGCATCTCACTCAGTCATTCTGTACATCTTTATTGAACTCAAAATCTCGGGAAGGTTTTATTAAGCGCTTTCCTATAGTTGGATCCACAGGCCTGTGTTTGTTGCCTTGGGTGGGGTCCGGATGTAAACACTGTTCTCTGCAGACCCCCGGGCAAGGCCCTTGGAGGGACTGTGGCTGCCCAGAAGAGGCGCCCGGCTCAGTCCTGGAGCTTGCTGGCGTACACCTCGGCCCTGTCCAGGGACGGCCCCCGGTTCACAGACGTGTATGAGGGCTCCGAGGTCCCCAGGGACTTGGGGACAGCCTCCTGCGTGATCTGGGAGTCGTGGCTTGTTGCCCCGTCAGCATCGCCCCTGTCCCTGACAGAGGAGATGAACAGAGCTGGGGTTAGGGGCGCAGAGCTAACCGCTCCCCTCAGCTGGGCAGGGACCTTTCTACTCAGACATGGCTTTCACAGAGGTCACCTTAGGCCTTCATTCAAAAGACCAGTCTTTCTGGACTGTTTCTTATGTGCCAGGCCCTGCATTAAGGAAAGTGTAACTCTTTTGGAACTGGGTGGACAATTTACAAGTCTTACTGAGCTGGACAAATGTCCCCAGAGAGCTAAGATTCTATGGGAGACAGACCACAGCACATAATGACTGGACAAGTCCAGGGAGGGAAGCCATGGAGGGCTTCCTGGAGGAGGGGGCAGTTAGTCTGGCCTTGAAGAGAGTGGAGGTACAGAAAGGCATTGCAGGCCTTTGATAGGAAGGACTGGGGTGTGTCTGGGGCAAGAATGGGGACCTGTGGGCAGCTGGAACTGGGATGCGGGAAGTAGGAGAGACCAATGGAAGAACCAGACAGAAGTCAGATAACAGGACCATGGTTAGGATGCTACCCAAAGGGAGGGAGGGATGTGACCACATTCCGCCTGCTCCCAGATCTGGCCAGACAGACCAATCCCTTAGTGGCTAATCTCATCTACTATTTGTTTTTATTAACCTAAATGTCAGACGGCAATCTGATTTCCAAGGTCACTGCCGTCTCCCTACTCCGTCCTTCACCCACCCCACATGTCTTTAAATCTGCCTGGCTAATTTCTACTTTTCCACTTAATTTCACCCACTCCAAGAAGCTTTTCCATCCACCCTCTCCACTCACACTGGGACAAGCATCCCCTCTCTCCTTCTTTAAAGCTGCCGGGTCTCCTACCTCTCTTGCTGAGATGCGCACCACACATAAATTTTCAATTCATCCCAGTCCTGATAAGAATTTGTTCCTGCTGTCCCTTCCTCCAGGAAGCCCACCCTGATACACCAGGGAGGATCTTCGCTGCTCTCCTCTGGATTCCCACAGCACCTGTACCCGTGGCTGCCTTGACCCACTCCCTGCTCCATCCTGTGACTGCATGCCTGTCTTCCCATCAGGCAGCTCTGTTAGCTGCTCCAGACACCCCAGGGGACCCCTCCAGCCCTAATCTAAATAGACACACATCAGAGTTGTCAGTGCGCTCAGGTGACTTGGGAGCTCAGGGTCAGCTCCGTTTTAACGGGTTCTGTGACCTTGGGCCTCTTTTCCCACCACAGACCTCAGTGTCCCCATCAAGACCTGTTTAGTACCTGGATTCCACCCTGACACTGGGAAAGACCCTGATGCTGGGAAAGATTGAGGGCAGGAGGAGAAGGGGGCCACAGGGGATGAGATGGTTGGGTGGCATCATCATCTCAATGGACATGAATTTGAGCAAACTCCGGGAGACGGTGAAGGACAGGGAAGCCTGGCGTGCTGCAGTCCATGGGGTCGCAAAGAGTCGGACACAACTGAGCGACTGAACGACAACCGCCTGAGTGCTCAACAGGCCGTATAGTAGAGGGACTATTTCTCTTATCCCTTGCAACTCCACAGGGCAGACAATATGGATCAGGATCTCCCTTTTCCAGAAGAAGACACTGAGGCATAGAAGGATAAGATATCGGGTTGGCCAAAAAGTTTGTTTGGGTTTTTCCATAAGATGATACGAAAAGCCCGAACGAACTTTTCGGCCAGCCCGATCCTCACCCAAGAAACACCGCTGTGTCGGAGCTGGGGTCTACCCACAGGGCCTTGGTGCTGAGCCTCTCTTACCCAGCTGAAAACTTGACCTGGGCCTCCCCGGGACCCTGCTCCTGTCTCACTGGACCCCCCTCCCTACACACACACACCACCCAGGGCAGAAGGCAGCTTTACTCCCAGGCTCTCCCCACCTAGGAAGAGCCTCCCGTGGGGTGTGTCCCCAAGCGCCGCACGCCCCACCCCCCAGCTGGCAGATACTCACACGAGGCTGAGGACGATGGCGCCAGCAAAGCCGATGAGCAGGAAGAAGGGCAGGGAGCCCAGGATGGACGTGATGACGATCATACCCCCGCTCCGCCGGCCGGGCCACGTGTCTATCGCCGAGTACAGGGTGACTGTGGGAGGCAGGCGGTCACTCCCTGGACACTGCCTCACCCAGCCTCCTCCCAGGGATAAGGGGGTGCCTGCCTTGGCAGCCAAAAATCTCAGGGATGAAGCGAGGCCAGGCCAGTGCCTCCCCCTGGGTCTGAGGCGGAATTACATTTGCCTCCATATTCCACTCCCCAGCTTTGTCTTGCATGTGTCTACTCTTGCCCTCTTATCACTGTCTTTTTGTATGATTTTAAATGACAAATGGCCTCAAGTCTTCCAGTGAAGATGGGATACAGATTATGAACAAAATACAGGAGGAGCAAAGAAAGCTGATCGCTGAAGAATTGATTTTTTTGAACTGTGGTGTTGGAGAAGACTCTTGAGAGTCCCTTGGACTGCAAGGAGATCCAACCAGTCCATCCTAAAGGAGATCAGCCCTGAATATTCATTGGAAGGACTGATGCCGAAGCTGAAGCTCCAGTACTTTGGCCACCTGATGCAAAGAACTGACTCATTGGAAAAGACCCTGATGCTGGGAAAGATTCAGGGCAGGAGGAGAAGGGGACAACAGAGGATGAGATGGTTGGATGGTATCACCGACTCAATGGACATGAGTTTGAGTAAACTCTAGGAGATAGTGAGGGACAGGGAAGCCTAGTGTGCTGTAGTCCATGGGGTCACAAAGAGTCGGACACGACTGAGCGACTGAACTGAACTGAACTGAGAGGTCCCTAATCTAATGAAGCCAGGGGACTGTGGCCTCCCTCTGCTCTGATCAGTGTCACCCATTGGAACTAGGTGGACAAATCATTATAGGTCCTCCCGTGAGCTGGCCACTTCCCGTTCAGCGTCCTAGGTAGATCCCATGCGACCCTGTTTTGCAGATCACTCACTGCAGCTTAGGGAGACTGTGTGCCTGTTCAAGGGGACTTGGACTCTAGCCTCAAGCCGAAGGTCCGTCAGGTCCCCAAGGGCACGGTCTCCACATGGACTGATCTCCAGGCCCTGCCCTTAGAGAGCAGGGCCTGGGGCTTTCATCTGGACTGCCCAAAGGAGCCCTGCTGGGGAAGCGGGGCAAGGATAGTCCTTCCCATTTCTCAGATGGGAAAACTGAGGTCCTGAAGGGCTCACACAGCAGTGAGGCTCAGCGGCTGGGATTGAATCTGGGACTCTTGGTTCCAGGGCAGTGTTGATCCAGTGGGACCACAGAGCGTGGCCGTGCCACCAGAGGATGGGAAGGAACCACCCAGTTGCACCCAGGCCTGCCTGTCTGCACCCTCACTGGCCCTGTGACCTTAGGCGACCTTGCCGAGCCCTAATTGACCCACAAGATCACTGTGAGTGGCAAGGGGGTTCTTTGGTTTTTTTGGTTGTGCCACGCAGCCTGTGGGATCTTAGTCCCCAAAAAGGGATTGATTCTGGGCTCCCAGCAGTGAAAGCGTGGAGTCCTAACCACTGGACTGCCAGGGAAGTCCTGGGGAGGTCTAAAATTAGGGTCACGGGTTGTCAAAATTACACTGGGAAATCGCTTCTGTTGCCCCTAAGCTTCAACAGATAAGATTCTGAATTTATAAACCTCAGATCTGTGTTGAGAACACAGCTGGAGGCTTGAGGACAGACGGGCAGGACCATGGGCAGATGCTTGGGCCTGCAAGACGCCCACTTTAGAAAAACCACAGGGCTCTCCAGGAGAATGGCACCCTGCTGCCTCTAGGGTTCCTGCCCCTGTGGCTGAGATGCCTCTGGAACCATCTTACGTGATAATGATGTTGTCGTTGGCAGGGTTCATCAAGGGGGCAGGTTAGGGTCTACATGCACGATAACCTCCCTGCCCTTTGGAGGCAAATGCATCATCAGGGCTGAAGATGCCGGCTGATTCTGTCTCCAGTGAGGCCTGTCCAGCTGGCCAGTGCGTGCTTACTCGCTCAGTCCTATCTGACTCTTTGAGACCCCTTGGACTGTAGCCCACCAGGCTTCTCTGTCCATGGAACTCTCCAGGCAAGATACTAGAGTGGGTTGCCATTTCCTCCTCCAGGGGATCTTCCTGACCCAGGGATAGAACCCATGTCTCCTGCATTGGCAGGCAGATTCTTTACCCCTGAGCCACCAGGGAAGCCCGTAGCACCTGTGCCAGCTGGCCCAACACCCGCGAGTCCTCCACCTTCCCGTGTCACATGACCTGGCCCTCGAGGGAGGGAGGGAGCGGGCGAGGATGGGGAAAATTATTAATCCAGTGACCTGCCTGTGTCTGGGGAGAATTTTCCGAGTGACAGCTTGAGTCTGCTTGCCCAGGTTCCCTTGAGGACCACCCCCAGACCACCCAGGGCCCACCACTTACGCCGGTCGGTGCGGATGGGGTCCGACCACAGGGTCTGGTCCTGCACCAAGCCCGAGGACATATTGACCAGGACGTACTTGAACCTGGAAAGAAGTGGAGTGGGGATGACTTCTATCCATCCTGTGAGCCTTGGCCATGGGGAGGGGGCAGGGTTGGGGGGCTGGGGGCAGAACCGGGAGTTGTGGGAGATGAAAATCTAGGTGGCTACAGTGGGTGCGGTGGCGGGGGTGTTCTGGCAGCAGGCTGCTGCTGGACTTTGCATCGGCATCACCTTCCCCCCGGCTGCTTCCCCAGCTCAGGCCCCTCCTCCACGCAGCCCTCAGAGCCTGCGCGCCCTCCAGGAGCCCCTCTGTTTCTTTGTCGTGTGTATCACACTCATAGCTGATATGCCA
The DNA here is from genome assembly GCF_029378745.1 of Bos indicus. NCBI lineage: Eukaryota > Metazoa > Chordata > Mammalia > Artiodactyla > Bovidae > Bos > Bos indicus. The sequence continues at coordinate 116,206,855 of NC_091764.1, read as the reverse complement.
GTATTGACCCGTGTGTCCTCCTTGCATTTCTGCCTTCCTCTCTTCCTAGCCTGGTCCTTGGTCTCACAAAAGTGACTTAAAAAAAAAAAAAAAAAACAAACAAGGGAATAATATCTGTTTGCAACCCCGCTGCCCTCTGATAAGGGCTAACTTTATAGGCAGAAAATCCCACTCAAGTGTTGCAAATCATAAAGGAAGACCAGGTGACCAGTACGGGATACCCACAGCCTTAGGCCTTCTTCACCTTCAGTTAAAAAGGATGAATGTTCTGAGATCAAAGAAATCAACAGCCTCTAGTTTGACACTAAAAAAAAAAAAAGAAGACCCTTAAAATCTTCATACCATCCAGGATTTTGCTTAATTCCCCTGCTTCGACAGGTCTGAAGATGGGAATTCCAGAGGCTGGGATGAGTCCCCTAGGTAGGGTGGGCTTCTCCCATGAAGAACAAGGTCAGAGGTAAGAGTCGAGGGTGGGGGCGAGGACATCCAGGACTCAAGTCCTGCCTGCTGGCCAAGGCGAGGGGAGGAGAGGGCTGTGTGAGAGGACGGAGGTGAGTGATGGCCTGGGTCCAGATGTGGCCCAGAGGGTACAGAGACCCCCCGTCCAGGTGTCTCCATGGGAACTGGAGTGGGTATAGTCAAGGCTTTGCACTGGGTAAGCCCCCCGGGCCTAGGTCACGGCTGAGCCCCCAACTTGGCCCCGAGAAGATGCTCAGGACATAGGTGTGAAAATGAATCGGGGACCCTCGGTTCTGGGGTGGGCCACGATAGGGTACATTGCGGGGAGCAGGGAGAAGCCTCCACACTGAGCCCCAGCTTTTCTTAAAGTGACCCCCTTCGGCTTCTGGACCAGTTCCTTCCCTGTCAATCAAACTGCTACACGGTGATGGGCCAGGATCAGGTGTGTACTTTGTGGGACCCGGTGCAAAAGGGAAAATGTGGCCCCTTGTTTAAACATTAAGGATTTCAAGATGGTGATGGCAGTGTCAAGCCAAGAGGGAGTCTCTCTGAACACAGGGCCCTGTGCACAGTCGCCCGCCCAGGAAGCCAGGAGTCCTTCGTGGTACCCAGGACGGTCCTGGCATGTGGTAGGTTCTGAAAGAATGTGGCCTCTGACGCTTCACCCAGCTCTAGGCGGCCCTCTTCCCCCACACCAAGTCAGGGCTGGGGCTCACCTGCCGTCTTCCAGCAGCTGTTCACACTCACCTGTATTCCGTGGCTGCAGACAGGGGTGGGTTGCAGAGGCCCTGGAAGTTGGGGTCCAACAGGCAGGTCCCGTTGGTGCCCACCCTGATCAGGTAGGCGTTCAGGATCTCCGAGGCCCGGGACACATCCCGGACAGCATCCAAGCTGGGCGAGTCGCTGCACGGGGTCAGGTCAAAGGCCGCGGCCTTGTAGGGCCCTGTCCTCCCCCCCTGGGTCTGTTGGAACGTCGAGCTGAGAGGGGTCTTGGTGCTGTCCTGCACAGAGGCGTTCCTGAAGCTGGCTGTGGAGGCAGTGCCGGGCTGAGTCACTCACTCAGTCATTCAACAAATGTCCCTAAGCATCCTCTCTGCACCAGTGCCGAGCCAGGTCTTGGGATCTCTTCCTTACTTGCTGGGTGATCTTGGACCACTCACTGTATCTCTCTAGACTCTTTGTGAGATGGGAGGAAAACACCCCACAGTGCCCACAGACTGGGATTGGGCATGGGTAGGCAGTCAATAAAATCAGGGCCCTACATGAACTGCTATAAATGGCTGAAAGCTAAGAGGCAGTCATCGGGTTCCTCTCCTGGACCCCAGGATCGCTGCCAGTGAACAGGCGGGGCTGGCCCAGACCAGCACGTCTCCCAAACACCTATCTCGAACCACCTTGAAAAGCCTTGAGAAGGACTTGAGCTTGAGGACCAGAGACTCTGATTTGCTCTCCAGCTCAGGAGCTCTCACGAGTCACTCTGCCCCTCTGGGCCCCGATTATTTGCCCTGTGACGGACATCCTAACAGACACCTTGCAGGCAGGTTGTGATCATCAGCTCTAAGGTCTGGGAAGCCCCAGGCAGGATGTAAGTGCTCCGTGATTGATGCTGTTATCTCCCCCTCTAGACTCGATGTCCCTCCAGGGCAGATGTCTCCAGCCCAGGGCTGGCACAGAGCAGATACCAGAGCGTGTTAGTGAGGTGCCTGGAGTGGTTTGATTGCATGGATGGAGCACCCCTTGCCTTGTCTCCTCCCCTCCTGCCCACAGACAGGTCAAAGCCACCTTCAGAGAAGCCCGAGGGCAGCAGGACCCTTACCCGAGTCGACCAGCACATAGAGGTAGACCTCGTAGGTGCCGTGGAGGGCCGCTGAGCTGTCAAACATGCAGAGGGGCTTTTCCAAGGCCACCGTGGTGAGGGTGGGGTTGTTGGTGGCAAAGGTCACACTAGCCAGTTGGGGCTGGAGGTTCACACCTGGAGGAGGCAGCGAGGATGGGAGCTGACCCCCGACAGAACTGCCCACACCCACGGGCAACCATCTGCATGCTCACACGCGCATGCCTTCGGCCAGTGAGTGCCCGCTGGTGCCAGGCACTGCCTTTCCCTCTCCCCACAGGCCATCTCAGGAGCTTGTCTCAGATGTGGGGAGAGCCCCTGTTCCCCTCCCCACACCCAGCCATCCTGAGCAGAAACTGGGCAATCCGGCTGGACTGCTGCCCTCTCGCTACCCCCAACAGGCCCCTCCCATGCATCTCCCCGGTTTGAGTCCACCCTCTTCACCTGGACCCTGGTAACCAGCCCTCCCCAACCCTCTGCTCTCTGACCTGCAAAGCTGACTGCAACGCCTTACCACTGGGCCCCCTGGGGGCTCCCCACTGCTCTCCAACAGGATCCAGCCTCTCTGGAGGGGCAGTGAGGCCTGGAAGCTCTGGGCTTGCCTCATGGGTCCCCAGACTAATCTGTATGTTCATCCCCTGACCTCACGCTCCAGCCACACTGATGGACAATGGGCAGGAGGTTCCCAGGGTAGACCCTGACGCCCCCCTCCTCCTGTGCTGCTCCTTCACCTAAAAATGTGCCTCCCCTCCCCAGTCAAAGCATCACCATGAATCTAGTCCAGACCCTCCCCTGCTCTCCAGCAGCTCCTGTGTCTTCTAACAGCCAACACAGAGCCCTTGAATTCCCATCAGAGAAAGCTTATTAATCATTGTTAGCTATTAGTAGTCCTATCTGGGTCCCCAGAGCCTGCACAGAGCCTGGCGCAGAGCAGGGCACCCACGCCTATTCTTGGGGTGAATAAGTCAAGTTCCCATCCAGGTGCCTTTCAGGACCCTTCAGGAGAATCGGGGGACGCAGGACACGCCCCGTCCACGGTGGGCACAGACCCGCCCCCCATCCTCTTCTCATTCTCCGCTTACCGGAGCCAAGTCGCAGGCAGCCCAGGGCCAGCACTACCCAGAGCGGAGGCATCGCCTGGGAGAAGCTGCGACAGGACGGCCGGTGGTCCAGGGGGCGAGCTTGGACCGCGCCTGTCCCGCTGCGCGCACCTGTCGGCCCTGAGCCAAGGGCACGCCCCGCCCCCACCCAAGCCAGCCAATCCTCAGCCTCCTCGCAGGATATTTGCATAAACCCGGGCCGGGCTTCCCCTGGACCCGAGGTGCTCAGAGCACAAATCCATCCCCACGGAACCTCCCCCAACCCTGCACCCCCTCCCCGCCCCCTTTGTACTGAGGATGGAGCGGTGTTTTCAGGGCGTTTCTCACCTAATGAGACCTTAAGGGCAAACCAGCCCCTCTCTGAGCCTCAGTTTCCATACTGTAAAGAGGCCCGTAATACCTCCATAGAATTCTCTTTATGGAAACCCTACTCTGTGCCACTCACTGGGCTCTTGTGAAGGTGAAACAGGTTAACGGGTGAAAGTGGTGTCCTGGAAACTTTGAAGTCCTGGGTGCGTAAGCTATCCGGACACCTCTGGTGTGACTCTTTCAGTTCACAGGTGCAGGGCCAAGGTCTGGGGAGGCCAGGGACTTGCCAAGGCTGCCGGTGGGCCAGAGGCTGACGCAGCGCAGGAGTCCTCCTGCCCAGCCCAGGGCTGTTTCAGAAGGGATGAAGCAGAGTTTTAAGGCCTGCTTGGTGGGGGGGCTTTTGACTGTAATGTTGGGGTCATCACCTGGACCATAGCGTTCCCTCCAGAGTCAGGAATCGTGCATGTCTCCCAGTACACCCTAAATGTTAGATTTTACATTTAAGAAAGAAAAGTAAAAGGGTGGAGGAAAAGTAACTTGGAATCCAACAGTAACTAGTGATCTGTGTGTGATATTGATGACATAACCACTTGAAGAAAAGGGCTGTATCTGAGGGACTTGTCTGCCTGCGATCCCTCGGTGGAGAGTCCTCTAAGGACAAAGAGACTCTGGTCCTTGCTTGTGAGGCAGTGGTGGGGTGGGAAGCAGGACGTTTGGGGAGCAACTTTGGGGTCCCCTGGGACTGGTGTTGTCAGGACCTGGGTTCTCACCTTAGGATGAGGGAGATTTGGAGCGGGGGTGGGGGGGGAAGGAGAAGAACTCTGAGGTGTTCTCAATTAGTAATTTTGTAATGACACAGTAACAAAATGACTCCTGAGCTCTCTCTCTTGAGAGGGCCTAGAAGGAATGGCAGCCAGCTGCATGGGACTGACCTAGACCTGAAACTCCACTCCCCAGTGAACGGCACGGGGGACCCTGGACTGAGACAGGGAGAGTCCAGAGGAGCCTAGAAAGTAAAGATGCGCTTGAAAAATGATGGGAAAGGACAGAAGGATCTTGAAAGGGCTTCCAGTGGCCAGATTGGGAGAGGGACTTGAGCACAAAATCAATGATAAAAGCAACACATTTAGTTCATTGGATAAAATACAAATCCATGAGTATTGATACTTTCAAAAGTATTTTAAGACTTTTCTTTTGGGTTGGGGGGTGGCGCTGTGCCACATGTAGGATCTTAGTTCCCTGACCAGGGCTCAAACTTGTACCCCCTGCACTGGAAGCATGGAGCCTTAAACACTGGCCCATCAGGGAAGTCCTAAAAAGTGTTTTAAAGGAGAAGGGAAAATGCTTCTTCAAAGAAGAACACCAGTGAATAAAAGGAGAGGGAATAACAAAACCAAAAATCACTGTTTTACAGCCATCCTGGTAATAAGTGATTCAAGAAAGAATCATCTCAAAAGATGTTAGGGAATTTCTTGGTGGTTCAGTGGTTAGAACTTTGAGCTCTCATCGTCGAGGGCCCTGGGTTCAACGTCTGGTGAGGGAACTAAGATCCCACAAGCTACACAGCATGGCCAAAAAGGAAAAACAGATGTTAAAACCGTAAGGTAAAATATTTTTAGGGAGGAAGAAATCTAAGGACACCAGCTTAACAAAATAATAAGACCTAATGTCACTAATAAGGCTTCCCTGGTAGCTCAGCTGGTAAAGAATCCACCTGCAATGCAGGAGACCCCAGTTCGATTCCTGGGTTGGGAAGATCCCCTGGAGAAGGGAAAGGCTCCCCACTCCAGTATTCTGGCCGGGAGAATTCCATGGACTGTATAGTCCATGGGGCTGCAAAGAGTTGGACACGACTGATCGACTTTCACTTTCACTAATGCCACCCGTACGGGAGGGACTGACCTCATGTGCTTGCTGGCATCATGGCTCTGGCAAGGGCTCAGCATCAGCTTGGGATTTCCTGACCAAAATGTCCAACTGAAGTCAAATCTACAGCAAACAATCAGACATATTCAAATTGAGGGACTTTCTGCAAACCAACTGGTCTGGATGCTCTGAAAGTGTCATAAAAGGCAAAAGCAAAAACTAAACAACAAAGCAGAAGGCTGAGAATTACTGTAGCTTGAAAGAGACACAGCAGCTAAGTGAACTGAGTGATCCTTGATGAATTCCTGAGTAAAAACGAAGACATTCTGGAACTTCCCTGGCAGTTCAGTGGTTAAGGCACCAAGCTCCCACTGCGAGGGGCACGAGCTTCCTGTTGCGGGGGCGTGGGGGGCGCGGGTGGGTACGAGGAGCCCACATGCTGAGTGAAGGCGGCAAAACGAAAGCACACACACACACACACACACACACACACACACACACAAAACCCGAGAAACAAAACAAGCTCTAACGAACACTACGGTAGTTAGCATGACAGAGAAATTCGAGTTACGGAATGTGTATTGGATAATGATATTGATCTGACACTAATTTCCTGGATTGTGGTTCTGTAGAGGGAGACACAGGCTTCCCCAGTAGCTCAGCTGATAAAGAATCTGCCTGCAATGCAGGAGACCCCAGTTTAATTCCTGGGTCAGTAAGATCCTCTGGAGAAGGGATAGGCTACCCACTCCAGTATTCATAGGCTTCCCTGGTAGCTCAGATGGTAAAGAATCTGCCTACAATGCGGGAGACCTGGGTTCGATCCCTGGGTTGGGAAGATCCCCTGGAGGAGGAAATGGCAACCCAGTCCAGTACTCTGGCCTGGAGAAGCCCCATGGACAGAGAAGCCTGGCGGGGTACAGTCCATGGACTCGCAAAGAGTCGGACTTGACTGAGCGACTAAGCACCCAGCACACAGGGAGACACATGCTGGATTCTTGTGGGCAAAGTGTCACAGTATCTGAAACACACATATTTAAGGAGAGAAACAGAAAGTAAGAGACAAAGCTAATGTAGTGTAACGTCAGCAACTGGTCAGTACAGATATTCACTGTACTCTTCTTGAAATACTTTTATAGATTTGAAATTTTTCAAAGTGAAAATGTTGGGAGAAAAAGATTCTCTTCTCGTGGCGCAAACGCATCGTCCCTCTCTGGATGTCTGTTTCTTCTCTGTAAAACAGGGCGGGGGTTTGATGGCCTCTCAGCTCTGACCTGCCAAGAATTAGAAGAACAGATCCTTATCTCCAGGGAACAGGAAACGCCCCGAGATAAACAACTGTTGAGCAAAGGGTGGGGTGTTCCTCCAGGAATTTTTATGGACTGACATTTCTTGTCCAGCAAAGGTGTGTGGACCGGAGTTTGTCAGAGGCCAGCAGAGCGGAAGTTGAAGGCTCGGCCCAGAAACCCCCGTGAGAAAGAGAGAAGGCCCAGGAACCCACTGCGTTCTCTGAGACACTGCAGTTTCTTACGAGAAAGACAAACCAAGAGTCCTTGGTCTCTTGCCTTGCCCAAATATGGAAAAAATATTTGGGGGAAAAAGTTAAAATAATAATCTGCTAAGGCCCAAAAATGTTCTGCAAAAAAAAAACGTTTTGGATTTATAAACAAGTTTCCACTTCAAAGATGCTGACTTTTGTCTGGCAGACTCTGAAGAGGGAAAAAGTTCAGGAGATTTGAGTCATGGTGGCAGATTTGCCTGGGAGACCCTCGTGCTGATGTCGGTGGAGGGAACCCGGTGACGAAGGGGCCCGGACGCCTGCCCGCATCCTCCTGCTACAGCCCAAGTACCCACGTGGACGTCCCCAGAATTTTTTTTTGGCAAATACCAATTTTTTAAAAATTTCCCCTTTGAAGAGTGAAACATATGGAACCTCTCAGAAAGCAAAAGCACAGTTTGACTGTAAGAGCAATTCAGAGATACTATCCAAACATTTTGTATTAAAAGGGCCTTAGAACTGTTTTACATAATGGAAATCAGTAGTTTTTCAAGAATTTGTCAACATTTTTAAAGTTTTAAACGATCATACCAATTATTTAAAGTATTCTTTATAAAATCTTTCAAGACTAAAAAAAAAAAATCCACTTTTGATCAGGCCAGTTCCAGGACTCCAAGCCTTCTGTCTGACAATTTTTTTACTTCAAGTTTTATTGAGATAATTGGCATACTGTGCTTCCCCAGTGGCTCAGCAGTAAAGACTCTGCCTGCCAATGCAGGAGATGTGGGTTTGATCCCTGAGTCAGGAAGATCCCCTGGAGGAGGGCATGGCAACCCACTCCAGTATTCTTGCCTGGAAAATGCAAATGGGCAGAGGTGCCTGGTGGGCTACAGTCTATGGGGTTGCAAAGAGCCAGGCACGACTTAGCGACTAAACATGCTGTAAGTTACAACCCCAGTACTTATGGATCTTATAACTGGAAGTTGGTAGCTTTTGACTGCCTTCATTCATCCAGCTCCCACTTGCCCTATTTCTCACCTCTGGTAACTACAAATTTGATCTCTTTTTCTATGAGTTTTTTGGTTGTTTGTTTATTTTTTATTTTTTTAAGTATCATTGACTACAGCTCTATGTTAGTTCCACCTGTCTTTGAATCTGTCCGTGTATTGCAATCCATCAGACCATCTTTCTGAACCCTGGCCTAGACTACGTGCTTGCTGGGAGGCCATGGAGCAGGAAGTCGTGTGATGTGAAAGGTTATACAGACCCAGCCCTGCACAGGCCTCCTCTGAATCTCAAACACGGGGAATTTATAAGCTGCAAATTCTTGACCCAGAAATGTTTCTTCAAGGGCCAGAGAGGCCGGAATTGGTTTTCACGACTCTTTCTTTGATGTCAGAGAAGTGGGGGGTCATCCTCACCGCCGCCCCAGTAAGCACTTGGTCTTGGCTGCCTCTGTGGGGTTCTGGAAGACAAGCTTCTCCATGCACGGAGATTCAGTCACTTTCAAAGCAGTTCACCCATTTGCCGCCAGCTCCGAGTGGCTCTCAGCAGCCCCGTCCCTCTCTCCAACTCCACGCCCCCACCTCCAACCCCACACCCTGCACAGCATCCCCAGGGGGGCCCCGAAGGGCCATGACTCTGGTCCTCAGAGGCAGTGCCTGTTCTATCCAAAGCTTTAGTTCTCTTTTAGTAAACTGGGAGGACTCAAGGTGCCCCCCAGCATTGCAGAGGCACAAAGTGCCGTCTGGGGCGAACGTGACTGGGGAGCTGGGCGGTGTTGGGGTAGACCCTCCAGCCCTTCGTGCTCAGCCCGGCCTGTCAGGTGAGACCTGCCTCCTCTAGGCCATCGAAGGCCTCCCTTTCGGTCTCACGCACACAGGATCCAACCTTGTGTGTGTGTGTGTTAGTTGCTTCAGTTCAGCTCAGTGGCTCAGTCGTGTCTGACTCTTTGCGACCCCATGGACTGTAGCCTACCAGGCTCCTCCATCCATGGAATTTTCCAGGCAAGAGTACTGGAGTGGGGTGCCATTGCCTTCTCCAGGATCCAGCCTTACTCTACAGGTATTTACTGAGTGCCTAGTATGTGCTGGCACGCCGTCTCCCCCGTGGCTCAATCCATCTCTCCTTGCTGCTCTTGCTACCCTGCCGGCACACAGCGTTACTTTGCTAAAGTGTTAGTCGCTCAGTTGTGTCTGGCTCTGCGACCCCATGGACTGTAGCATCTGTCCATGGAATTCTCCAGGCAACGGCACTGGAGTGGGTTGCTATTTCCTTCTCCATACTTTGCTAAGGCTGCCATAACAAATATCACAGGCTGCGGCTGGGGTGGGGTGCTGGGACTTCAAGGACAGAAACTCAGTTTTGCACAGTTCGGGAGCCTGGAGTCTGCGACCAGGGGCCAGCAGGACTGGCTGCTTCTGAGTCTCTCCGCTCCGCTCGCAGGAGGCCACCTCCTCCCTGCGTCCTCACGCGGCCCCCCTCTGCACATCCAGTCCTAAGCTCCTCTTCTTCTAAGGGTGTCTGTCACGTTGACTTAGGGCCCACCCTAATGACCTCATCTAACCTTACCACCTCTTTAAACGCTCTGCCCAGTTCCAGTCACATTCTGAGATACTGGGGGTTATGTGATATGTGAAAGTTGCTCAGTCGTGCCCGACTCTTTGTGACCCCATGGAATATTCAGTCCGTGGAATTCTCCAGGCCAGAATACTGGAGTGGGGAGCCTTTCCCTTCTCCAGGGGCTCTTCCCAACCCAGGAATCAAACCAGGGTCTCCTGCATTGCAGGTGGATTCTTTACCAACTGAGCTATTAGGACTCCAGTGAATGGTGAGTCCTGTGGCACACACTTGGCTCTGTCTACGCCCTCCTGCCTGGGATAGTAATATAATAACAATTGCCCTCACGTATCAGGGACTCTACTGAGCATTCTAAGCATATTAACTCACTGATCACATCCAGTCTGGGAAGCAGGTACAAATATTACCCCCTGCCCCCATTTCACAGATGATGAAACTGAGGCTCAAAGAGGTTGACTAACTGCTCACTAGACTGTAAGCTCTTTCACTCCAGCACAGTGCCTAATGCTCCTGTGCGGGAGAGATGGACGTGCCCAGTGGCCGCCAGTAGAAGTAGGGAGCGAATTTTAGAGCCATGCCATCACAGGGCCCCAGCTTTGACCACTGCACAGGCCCGCCTCCTCCTTCGTCTCCTCTTACTCGGAAACCAGAGTGACGTTTCTAAAGTGCAAATCTGATGTCACTGCCTCGTGTAAAACCCTTCTGCGGTTTTGCTCTTGGCCCTCCTCAGGATAAAGCCCCTGCTTCTTAACCCGGCCTCCAAGGCCCTTACCTGGCCAGTGAGCTCCCTCCCACCTCTCGGCCTTCCCTCTCCCCCCGCAGTCCAAGCACCAGCCCCACCGGACCCTGGCAAGTCCCCAAGCTCCCCAAGCACTCTCCTGCCCTGTGTGACTCCAAAGATGAGGGCTTTGGCTGTGTTCCCCAACTTTGATATCAACAACTGATGCTTCCTCAAGGCTGATCTTAGCTGCTGCCGTCAGATCGTTGTCCAAAGGCCTTTGCACGCGCTGTGCCTGCTGCGTGGTCACTGTGCTGCATGCTTCTCCGTGGAGACCTGGCCTGAATCCCTCCTCCTCCAGGAAGTCTTCCTTCCATGGCACGTAGCCACTAGGATGACATCATGCCGGTGGTGTGTCTTGCTCCCTTGAGCCCCAGACTGAGAGCCCCTCCTGGCCTGTGATAGAATCTTCTTTGTTACTCCCGGACCCTGGATGGGGCACATGCCCATCAGTGTTTGATGACTGAATAAGTGAAGGAATTTTCAAATGCACTTCCCTGTACAGCAGAGACTGGTGCAATACTGTCAATGAATTATTGCTGTTGTTTAGTTGCTAAATCGTGTCTGATTCTTTGTGACTCCATGGACTGTAGCCCACCAGGCTCCTCTGTCCATAGGATTCTCCAGGCAAGAATACTGGAGTGGGTTGCCATTTCCTTCTCCAGGGGATCTTCCTGACCCAGGGATTGAACCCTCGTCTGCTGTATTGGCAGGCAGATTCTTCAGCCCTGAGACACCTGGGAAGCCCTTCAATCAACTATTGTTCCATTTAAAAAGAAAGAAAAAGAATAAAGGCAGCAAGAAGGGTGGGGGAAAACCAGAATTTTAAATTCTTCTTAGAACTTGGCGTAACCTGGTTTTGATTTTTATTTAATGAAAATCAAATTTTTAAATGAAAAAAAAAATTCTTTAATGAATGTAAGCAGAAGAGCGTGGCTCTCCCGAGGTGCCAAGTTCATCTTGGTTCACACCGGACGCCCTTGGGAAGGAGCCGTGGCAACGTGGGGCAGCTGGGGTCAGCGGAGGCAGCGGGGCACTGATGAAGGCTGAGCCACCAGGATGTTGCCGATGGGCGGGGGGTCAGGTGTGGATGAGAGGGGGAACCAAGGGTGGCCTCAGGCGCTGGCGAGTGGGGGCCACTCTCTGGTTGCGGTGAGTGGGCTTCTCACTGTGGTGGCTTCCTGTGGGCCCCAGTAGCTGTGGCCCACGGGCTTAGTTGTTCTGTGACATGTGGAATCTTAGCTCCCAGACCAGAGAGCAAACCCGTGTCCCCTGTATTGGCAGGTGGGTTTTTTTTTTCAATTTATTTATTTTAAGTGGAGGCTAATTATTTTGCAATATTGTGGTGCTTTTTGCCATACACTGACATGAATCAGCCTTGGGTGTACATGTGTTCCCCATCCTGATCCCCCTCCCACATCCTTCCCCACCCCATCCCTCAGGGTTGTCCCAGTGCACCAGCCCTGAGCACCCTGTCTCATGCATCAACCCTGGACTGACGATCTATTTCACATAGGGTAATATACATTTTTCAGTGCTATTCTCTCAAATCATCCCACCCTTGCCTTCTCCCACAGAGTCCAAAAGTCTGTTCTTTACATCTGTGTCTCTTTTGCTGTCTCTCATATAGGGTCATCATCGTTACCATCTTTCTAAATTCTATAGATATGCATTAATATACTGCATTGGTGTTTTGCTTTCTGACTTACTTCACTCTGTATAATAGGCTCCAGTTTCATCCAGGCAGGTGAATTCTTAACCCTGGACCACCAGGGAAGCTCTTCAGTTGAGGCTCTTGAGCACAGAGAGGGAAAGTACCTGGGCCAAGGCACTCAGCCCCACAGACACGGAGACAGACTCCGGTCATCCTCCCACCCTGGATGGTTTCTACTTCAAGATCCGTGAGGCCGGTTCCCTGATGAGGGACCCATTCCTGGCCTCCGGGGGGGAAGGTTTATAAAGCGAGTGGCCGCTTTTCCCACCCGAGGGTGGCAGGAAGTGGGGGCAGGACTGATTTACACCCTGAGTGTAACCAGTGTTGCCCTGCGCTGCCAGCTAGGTGCCCAGTCCCCTGCTGGGCACGGGGGTCTGAGGGCAATCAGCCCCATAGGCCCTGAATGAGCTCCCAGAGCCCTGGTGTCACCAGTCAGTCCTGCGAGGCAGAGGAGGGTCAGGGGAGCTCTGGCCCGACCCCGGCCTCCCCCGCCGCTGGGGAGAGGTGAGGCTTCTCCAGTTGAGAGGTGGCAGACTGGTTTGTCCGTCCCTGGAATGAAGCCCGGCTTAGACATGAATCTCTGCTTATCTGTGTCATCGGGAGGCTGGGAGGCATGCGGGTCCTGGCCCGCCCAGCCCTGAAAGGCCCCTGTCAGCTCAGAGGAATTGTTTGCTCTCTGTCACAGGGGCCATGGGTGACCCAGTCACCCCGGACTGGCCCCTCACCCTGGCCAACCCTGTGGATCAGAGCCCAGACGGTGAGCGCAGGAGGCGGGGCGCTGGACAGCTCCCAAGGTCAAGTGTGCCCCCCTCATCACTTTCCTGCAGCCCTGCAGGGGCTTGGGGAGGCGGCTGGCCTCACCCCCACTTTACAGAGGAGGAACCAGGGCGTACAGTGCCTTCCCCGTCCCCCGCCTGCACCCCCAGGCTGCTGGCTCTGTGTACACGGTGCCACATGAAGTGTGTGTTTCAGGGGTCCTTGGGGATGGGAGCTATGGATACAGGGGAAGAGGCAGGGCAGCCCCAGGCCCTGCAGAACGTCCGGGCACGGGAGCCTGGACTCCAGGCCTCTGTCTGATTTGACTGCAGCTCACCCACCTCCCCTATCCATCCCAGGACATCCTGGCCAGCTGGGAGGGGCTTGCACATGCATCCAGATCCACCCCCTTGGGGTCTGGTCAGGGGACTACCCAGGTGGTGCCAGTGGTAAAGAACCCGCCTGCCAATGCAAGAGACGTAAGAGATGAGGGTTTGATTCCTGGGTCGGGAAGATCCCCTGGAGGAGGGCGTGGCGGCCCACTCCAGTATTCTTGCCTGGAGAATCCCATGGACAGAGGAGCCTGGCGGGCTATAGTCCATGGGGTCGCAAAGGGTCAGACATGACAGCAAGTAAGTGCGCACGCACACATGGGGACACTGAGGAGCAGCTGGGGACTGCCCAGCCTGGCCCCGAAGGGTCGTCTCAGAAGCCCGTGATCTTGCCCCATTTCCACTCCCATCTCCACCAACATGCAGGCACCCAGGCCGCTTCCCTGCGTCTCCCAGAGCAGATGCAAAGCAGCTCTGACTTGACCTTTTCTGATGCTGCCCTTTGGGTACCAGTCCCGGAATCTGAACACCCTGCCAGTAACCTCAGTTCTCAGGTGAGTTCTCTATTTCATGTTCTTCTCCTAACCAACCCTTCAATGGCCACTGCCCTAAACATCTGACAAACTAGGCCACGTGACTCTGTGAATTCCTGGGGGTGGGGGGCTCTTGGACAGTTCCTGCGGACGCTGGGAGGCATTCAGGTTAAACCCCCAGATTTGCTGGGGAAGTTGCAGAGTCAGACACGACTGAGCGGCTAACACTTTCACTGTTTTCCATGGCCTTGGGCACGCTGATTGTAATTTTCACTGTGTCCTATTTGAAAATGATCATAATCTCTTCTTCACGGATCTGCTCTAAGGAATAAATAAGCTAATATATGTAAGAAGGACTCAGGGGTAACGATGAAACGAGACGGTACACATCACGTGCTGTGCTTAGGCGCTCGGTCGTGTCCAACTCTTTGCCACCCCATGGACTGTAGCCCGTCAGGCTCCTCTGTCCATGGGGCTTCTCCCCAGGCAAGAATATTGGAGTGGGATGCCATGCTCTCCTCCAGAGGATCTTCCCAACCCAGGGATTGAGCCCAGGTCTACCACACTGCAGGTGGATTCTTTACCATCTGAGCCACGAGGGGAGCCCTACATATCACTAAAGTGAAGTCGCTCAGTCGTGTCCGATTCTTTGCGACCCCGTGGACTGTAGCCTACCAGGATCCCCCGTCCATGGGATTTTCCAGGCAAGAGCACTGGAGTGGGTTTCCATTTCCCTTCCACATATTATGAGTACTTGATAAATAAATCAGTGCGTCCTGGGCATCTCCTGGCTTAGCAGTCTCACTCCAGACAACCCCACTGAGGGGTTTAGAACACCAACAGGAAGGGAGCCCATCAGTGCAGCCCCTGGAGGTCAGCAGGGTGCGGGCAAGATGGAAAGACAGAGAGGGAGTTGGGAGGGACACACGGAGAGAATCTGGTCTATGCCTGGTCCATGCCTGATGGCTGAAGGCACCTTGGAGCACTGATACCCCAAGTGTGTCCTCCCCAGATTTTAAGCTCAGCTTATAAGCCTTGCATTCTAAGGCATGATGCTAACAAATGTGAACACTGAGAAAAGATGGTTTTTTTTTTTTTTGCTATGGAAAATTTAAAACAAGCACAGAAGTACAGAAAATAGAATGTACTTATCACTTGGCTTCTACAGTGATTAACATTTTGCCAATTTTGTTTCATCCATCCTCTGACTTACAATAATCTTTTTATCAAGGAAAATTGTAACTATATTACAAAAGTCGAACAATGGAACCAGGACTCTCCCACCTTCAACAATTACTCGTTCTTTCATCAGTTACCTGGTCTATACTTGCACCGTGTGCCCCTCCCCTCAAGCGATTATGAAGCAAATCCACATTTATGATTAATGGAAGTTACAAAGTATGGGATTACTCTATCAAGTTCTTGCCGTGAGTTGGAAAATGTCTTCAAACAAATGTATTCCTTATTAATATAATAACTCAATAAATGATAAAAGAACACAAGTCATCTTCCCGGGGATATTTTCTTTCACAGATCTCCATTTCTTTAACGTGATTTTTTAACTTTTTATTTTATATTGGGGTGTAGCCCATTAACAGTGTTGGGATAGTTTCAGGTGGAGAGCAAAGGGACTCAGCTGTACCTGTCCATGTATCCATTCTCCCCATCCCGGCTGCCACCTAACACTGAGCAGAGTTCCCTGTGCTGTATAACAGGTCCTTGTTGGCTACCCATTTGACTTCTTTATTTAGGTGGGTCAGTTCTTCGTCGCAATGCGGGGTCTCCATCGTTGCCTCGTGCGGGAGCCTTCGCTGTAGTGCAGACTCTCTCTAGCTGTGGTGCTCAGGCTCAGTGGTCCTGGCTCTCAGGCTTAGTTGCTCCGCTGGCATGTGGGACTTGGGTGTTCTCTGACCAGGGATCAAACCCGTGTCCCTTGCATTGCAAGGCAGATTCTTAACCACTGGACCACCAGGGAAGTCCCTCTCCATTTTAAGAACAGCAGTGTGTTCATATGGATCCCAAACTCCCTACCTATCCATCCTCCCTCTTCCTTGGGGATATTATGGTAACTTTTTATCTTGTGTATCACTATGGAGTCATGGTATTTCATAGATTCAATGTGTTTTAATTAAGTACACTCTATTTACTTCTTTTAGTGCTCAAATTGCCAGACCTTCAGCCAATGGGAGGCCCTTTAAGTAAGCTCTGTGCCCTCTTGAGACAACTCGAGCGATCCTTAAAAGCTTCCTTGCCCCCACGATGAATCACGATGGCCCAGGTTTACCAGATGGCTCCTGGCCCACTCGTGGGGACAGGCAAATATGTTTATATCATTGTTAATGATTACTAATGTAGTTATTTCTGACCATGAGTTTGTGTCAATATTTCCAATGCAGTTCTGACATTAGAGCATTCTCACTTACATTATTTGACTCTGTAATTGTTATTTATGTTCTTATCGGAAAATCCCAATTCCTAACACATGAACATATATACTTAGTTGTTTTTGCTTACAATACAATAAAATAAATCCAAAAGAACTCTGCCAGATTCATACTGGGGGAAAAAAAAGAATACTACAGAATCAAGTCCTGGATTTTATAAGAAGTTCCTTTTTCTGCGTCCATTTGTGATGGTTCATTATATGTGCTAACTTGGCTGGAGCACAGTGGCCAGATACACGGTCAAACATGAGATGTTTCTGTGAAAGTGTGTTTTGGATGAGATTAGCATTTAAATTGCATGGACTTTCTTCGCTGTCCACCTGAAACTGTCACAACACTGGTAACTGGCTATACCCCAGTACAGACTAGTTAAAAAAATAAATCAAATGGACTTGAGTAAAGCAGATTCCCTTCTCTAAGGTGGGTGGGCCTCATCCAATCCGTCAAAGGCCTGAACAGAACAAAAGACTGCCCTCCCTCTGCTGAGCAAAGAGGAATTCTGCCTCCAGGTGGCCTCTGGACTTGAACTGCACTGTTCTGCAGTCTCCAGTGTACCAGCTACCCTGGAGATTTTGGACTTGCCAAGCCTCCAGGGTCACATGAGCCAATTTATTAAAACAAATCAATGTCCCAGCCAACCACTAACCAGGTCCAACCCTGTTTAGCTTCTGCAGTAATTAACATGCATTGCAGCTCAGCTATACTTCAATAAATAAACTAAGCTAAATTAAACAATAAAACAAAACAAACTCTCTCCATACACATGCACACACACACACACACACACACACACACACACAGGGCTGGTTCTCTTTCTCTGGAGACCCCCAGTGGAGTCCAGAAATGACAATATACATCCTACAATGCACAGGGCAGCCCCACACAGAAAGAATGACCCAGCCCCAAAGACCACTCTGCAGAGTTGGAGAAACTAAGGCATGGGTGGGGTGGGGGCCCGGACCTCCACCACCAAGCACCCAGGAAAGCTGCGTGGGTCTCCCAGCTCCCGTATTTATCCACCTGAAAACCATTTCTCTAGGTTAGGAGTGACCCAGGCCCATCCCAGCCTGAAGACTCCCTGTCCACTGTCTTAGGAGAAGGAAGCGACAGTGTGGACAGAGCTCCAGGGGCTTTTGGGAGCTCAAGGGAGGCGCCTGGCTCAGAGGACTTCCTGGAGGCGGTGGTAGCTCAACTGGGTCTTGGAGAGGAACGAGGGGCCGTGAAGTGCACAAGAGGGTTTTTGGTGCGGCGGGGACCGTAGGGGATGGAGCGGAATCCGCAGAGAACCGCTAGGCCTGCGGAGCACGGGCCCCCGTCCCCTCCCCGCTTTTCAGCGGGGCCGCGCGCCGGAGTCGGGCGCCCTCTGGCGGCGCCCCGCGAGCGGTTCGGACCGGGGAGGAGCGGCGTGGTGGACGCGCTGGGAACTGCAGGACCGCGCCAGGCCGGCTGAGCCCAGTTCTACTGTAATCAGAAGAAACAGGAAGCTTACAGGAAGAAAATATTTTAGCATATCACTTTGGTATATGTGTCTCTATGCTGCTGCTGCTGCTGCGAATTCGCTTCAGTCGTGTCCGACTGTATGCGACCCCATAGATGGCAGCCCACCAGGCTCCCCCCGTCTCTGGGATTCTCCAGGCAAGATCACTGGAGTGGGTTGCCATTTCCTTCTCCAATGCATGAAAGTGAAAAGTGAAAGTGAAGTCGCTCAGTCGTGTCCGACTCTTGGCGGCCCCACGGACTGCAGCCCACCAGGCTCCTCCGTCCGTGGGATTTTCCAGGCAAGAGTACTGGAGTGGAGTGCCATTGCCTTCTTCTGTCTCTATACTAACGCTCTAAAAAAAAAAGCTGAGCGCGGAAGAATTGATGTTTTGAACTGTGGTGTTGGAGAAGACTCCTGAGAGTCCCTTGGACTGCAAGGAGATCCAACCAGTCCATCCTAAAGGAAATCAGTCCTAAATATTCATTGGAAGGACTGATACTAAAGCTGAAACTCCAATACTTTGGCCACTTGATGCGAAGAACTGACTCGGAAAAGACCCTGATGCTGGGAAAGATTGAGGGCAGGAGGAGAAGGGGACAACAGAGGATGAGATGATTGGATGGCATCACTGACTCGATGGACATGAATTTGGATAAACTCTGGGAGTTGGTGATGGACAGGGAGGCCTGGCATGCTGCAGTCCATGGGGTCGCAAAGAGTCAGATGAGGCTGAGCCACTTAACTGAACTGAAGAGATACTAATGCAGTTGTAAAATCATTTAATTTATGATGAAGAAATATTTACATATTGAGGTTTGGGGAAGTCATTCTGGCATATACATGACTTATTAATAACTTGAAATATATGCTGTCTTGGCTCTCTCTCTTGAGCTAACCTGATCAACTCCCCCTTGGGTCCTCCTACTTACGGTACTCCCTCTGTGTGGTAGCAGGAAAGACCCAGTGTGGACATGTGCGTCCAGACATCCGATCTCATTCCTCAGCACTTAAAAGACAGTGAGCTCTGGGACTTTTCCTGGAGGTCCAGTGGTTAAGGCTTCGCGCTTTCACTGCAGAGGGCACAGGTTTGATCCCTGGTCTGGGAACTAAGATCTCACATGACTGGCTGCCAAAAATTAAACAGTAAAAATTTTTTTAAAAAGAAAAGCCAGTAGATACGAGAGATCCTTCTGTCTTCCTGAAGTCAAGGAGAAGTGCTCTGAGCTTCCCTGAATCCCTTTTCTTAGTGGTTCGGTGCACAGATATAGTAAGGGGTGAAGGTGAGAGATTTCTCCAACTCCCTGAGGCTCCCAGGATCCTACAGTTCCCGCAGAGCGGATTTGGTTGAACCCCAGGAGCACAGAGCTTTGGGAAGATTCTGAGTCCCAGGACACAGCTTCGTGGGGTCATGTTTCTGATCTTGGGAGTTAGCAGTTCCAAGGAGGAAGCTGTGGAGACGAAGAGAACCCTTGAGGAGTACTGGAATATTACCGAAAACACTGAGCCTTCCTTCCGCCTTAGAGATGGGGAGACTGAGGCCGGGGAGAGGGGAAGAGATGTGGCCAAAGCCACGCAGGCCAGTTCTGCAAAAATTTACCCAGAGCTGGACCAGTCGAAGCACAGAGCTGCCTGAGCAAGGCCAGCCTTGGCGTCCCTCAGGAAGAGGGGCGAAGGTGTGCAGGCAGAGCTGGGTTCGCAGCGGCTCCCAGCCTCCTGGCTCGACTTGGTGTTACAGACACAGAAATCAGGACCAAAGGAGTCCCGCACAATCCCCACCAGCCTCCGCCCCTTACCCCACTGGACAGCCCCCACAGGGTCGTCTGTAAAACGGGGCGATGATTCAGCCTTTCAGGGTGTGATGTCTGTCCTGAGCTGACCCTGTTCTAGGATGAAGTCCAAAGTCTGGTATTCGAGGCTCTTCTTAACCCTCCCAGCAAACTTCAGCTGCAGTCAGAATGAGCAGGGCCTCCTGGGGCCACCTGGCAAGGGCCTGGAGGAACAAATCTGTGTCCCCTTGCTCAAAACCCACTCCCAGCTCTCTGGCGATTCTGCTGTCTCCATGGATGCAGGGTGGAGAAAAACCAAAAACCAGCAAGTGGGTCCAAGGCCAGCTGGGGAGCCTGTACTGGGTCCAGAGGGGCCCCAGGACCTCCAGTCCAGCGGATGGGAAAGCCACACGTAGCCGGTCAGTCCTGTTTTCAAGTAAAGTCAGAGGTTTTTAAATCTCTGCTTGTTGCTGCCTGCGGGCTTTCTCTAGTCGCGGTGCGCGGGCTGCTTGCTGAGGTGGCTTCCCTGGTTGCACTGCACAGGCTTTAGGTACACGGGCTTCCGGAGTGGATCGATGACTCAGTGGCTGTGGGGCACGGGCTTAGTTGCTCCGAGGCTTGTGGGATCTTAATTCCTTAACCAAGGATCAAACCCACATCCCCTACATAGGAAGGCGGACTCTTAAACACTGGACCACCAGGGAAGTCCCACTCAGTGTTATCGTTTTGAGCTCCACCCACGTAGTTCCGTGTATTGAGTTTGTTTCTTTTAACCGCCGAGCAGTATCCCATCATCAGTTCAGTCCCTCAGTGTGTCCGACTCTTTGTGACCCCATGGACTGCAGCACACCAGGCCTGCCTGTCCATCACCAGCTCCCAGAGCTTGCTAAAACTCATGTCCATTGAGTCGGTGATGCCATCCAACCATCTCATCCTCTGTCATCCCCTTCTCCTCCTGCCCTCAATCTTTCCCAGCATCAGGGTCTTTTCCACTGAGTCAGCTCTTCGCATCAGGTGGCCAAAGTATTGGAGTTTCAGCTTCAGCATCAGTCCTTCCAATGAATATTCAGGAGTGATTTCCTTTAGGATGGACTGCTTGGATCTCCTTGCAGTCCAAGGGACTCTTAAGAGTCTTCTCCAACACCGCAGTTCAAAAGCATCAGTCCTGATGGAAGCACTAAATTCCATCAGAACAGTGGACAGTTTGTTGACCTATTCACCTGTGTGGACATTGGATTGTCTTCCCTTTTGTTCTCTTGCTGTTCAGTCACTCAGTCGTGTCTGACTCTTTTAGGCCCTATGGACTACAGCACACCAGGCTTCCCTGTCCATCACCAACTCCCGGAACTTGCTCAAACTCCCATCCATTGAGTCGATGATGCCATCCAACCATCTCATCCTCTGCCGCCCCCTTCTCCTACCCTCAATCTTACGCAGCATCAAGGTCCTTTGTTCTCTCAGCTGTTACCTAAAGCTTCCTTGAACATTCATGTACAAGTCTCTGTATGTATGTATGGCTCTGTTTCTCTTGGGTAAATCCTAGGAGTGGAATGGTTGGGTTGTGTGGAAGGAGTATGTTTAATGTCTTAAGAAACTGCCCGCTGTTTTCCAAAGTGGGTGTATGTTTACAGTCCCACCAGCCATGTATGAGGGTTCCTATTTTTCCATATCCCTGACAACACTTGGGATGATCAGTTGTTGTTGTTGTTGTTGTTTTTAAGGGAGTCTTTGGTGTTTATTTTCTTGATTTTTAGGTGTTTGGCTGTGCTGGGTCTTGGCTGTGGCACACAGGATCTTTAGTGTGGAATGTGAACTCGGTTGCAGCAGATGGGATCTAGTTTCCTGACCAGGGATCAAACCCAGGACCCATGAAGTCTTAACCCCTGGGCCACCAGGGAAGTCCCCCAACGCTCAGTCTTTAGTTTTGGCCGTCCAGACACAGGCGCAGTGCTGCTTCCTCATGAGATCTCATTCCCTAAGCGCTCATGCTGCTGTGCTTCTCTTCATGGGCTCCTTTGTCAGCCCTGTATATTCTTTGGTGAAAGATTTATTGGAATCCTTTGCCCATTAAGTGAAAATTGGGTTGTCTGTCTTCTTACTCTCTAGCCATAGGGTTCTTTTTATATTCGAGATCACACAGTTTCAATGGAGGCAGTATTGCCCCCGAGGGGGTGAAAATTGGTTTTGAGGACGTGAAAAAAAACATACTCTTTTAATGTGGAAAGCATGAACATATATATGTACTGCACAGAAGCAGTATCTGTTCTATTAAAACTTCATGGGAGCAGTTAGGGGGGGAAATGCCTGAAAAGGCTCCGTGGAGGAGAGAGGGGTGATAAAGGCTGAGAAACATCGTTGTAGATACAAGTCCTTTGTTGGATGTTTTGCAAAGAGGAAAATTTGTAAATTTGGAATAAGTCCAGTCTATCAGTTGCGCATTCCAGGGCTTCCCAGCTGGCGCTCTTGGTAAAGAACCCGCCTGCCAATGCCAATGCGTTAGAGCTTACTATTCTATAACAGAAGTGTCTACTTGAGTCACTCAAGGTCACTAGGATTTTCTCCTATGTTTTCTCCTAGAAGTTTCATAGTTTTAACTATTCCACTTAGATCTATGATCCATCTCACAGACCTAAAGAGATCAAGGTAAAAAAGAAATCTTGGCATCTGGACATCCAAACTGATCCAACAGTGTTTGTTGAAGCACTTTTCTGTCCCCGCTGAATTGCTTAGCTTTTCAACCTCTGTCAAAAATCAGTTGACCAGAAACTCCCTGGTGGCTCAGTGGTAAAGAAGCCACCTGCCAATGCAGGAGACACGGGTTCGATCCTCCCTGATCCGGGAGGATCCCACCTACCGCAGAGCAACTAATCCCATGAGCCCCAGCTACTGAGCCCGTGCCCTCGAGCCCGGGAGCCGCAGCTCCTGAAGCCTGTGCGCCCGAGAGCCTGTGCTCAGCAGCAAGAGAGAGCTGCACTCTCTGCAGATAGAGAAAAGCCAGCAGAGCCAAAAATAAATAAATGAATGATTTTTTTAAAAAAATCAATTGATTGTAGATGTGTGAGTCCATTTCTGGACTTTCAGTTCTGTTCCAACTAACTCAAATATCTTTAATACATTGTGTGGATCAAAGAGAAGCCAGTCTTCAGTCGGCCTGCTACAGGCCCTGCCCATCTCTCTCTGTCTCCCACGCAGACCTCCTTGGCTGCCTTAGCCAGGCACCTCCTGACTCAGGGCCGCAGTTGCACCTGCATCCTGGCCCCACACCCTCTACCCTGAGATGACCTCCTGGTCCGTGTCTCCTTCTCTGAGAGGGAGGCCCCTGCTCACACGCAGCCCTGGCCCCTCTCTGTGGCATCACGCTGTTGGTTTGGTTTTAGGAAAGCTCAGTGAAGTCTGCAGACTTCCCTGGTAGCTCAGTTGGTAGAGAATCCGCCTACAGTGCAGGAGACCTGGGTTCGATCTCTGGGTTGGGAAGATGCCCTGGAGTAGGGAAAGGCTACCCACTCCAGTATTCTGGCTTGGAGAATTCCATGGACTGTATAGTCCAGGGGTTCGCAAAGAGTTGGACACGGCTAAGCGACTTTCACTTTCACTTTCGGTGAGGTCTGCAGGCATCAGGTCACACAGGCTGTGCAGACAGTGATGAAGACTTGGGGTTTTGTTCCTTGTGAGATGGAAGCAGGAGTGGAGCAATCAGAACTCAGTTTTGGGAACGTCGCTTGGGGTGCTTCGTGGAGGTGGTCTGAAGGGAGCAGCGTGGAGGCCCTGGCTAGCACGTGGACCCCGCCAGCCGTGGTCCCGCCATCAGAGCCATCCCTCCCTTTGACAGCAGCGCCCACAGGAGGAAGGGAGCTCTGGTCCCCTCCCTCCTGGCTCTCGGGTGGTGAGAATCGGGGAAGGTAGGAGCTGGGTGTCCTGAGGAGGGGCGGTGGGTGGCTAGTGACCCCTGATGCCTGCTGGAGTATCAGCACCCCTGTGGCGCTCCCCTGGGGTCAGACCCTTTGGCCATCAACTCCCCTCTGGCCAGCAGGGGCTCGCAAACTCCTCTGATGGTGGCACAGTGGCTCGTCCACAGCCTGGTCCACTCCTGCGTCCACCGACTCAGCGTGTGCTTATTGAGCACCTACAAAGTGCTGGCTCGGGGCTAGGTGGTGGGGCGATCCCAGCACCTGACGGTGGGCAGACGTCCTTGCTCTTGGGGTCCCAGGCTGTTGGGAGAGTGAGAGAGCAGTCAAGGAGGCACCCCCTGAATGGGTCGCTGTGAACTGGGGGGGCGGTGCTCCGAAGGACAGGACTGGGGCAGGGCAGACACAGGGGTCCCAGAGATCAGATGAGACAAGACTTGGACCTGCTTCGGGGATTCCTGGGGGCTTCCCCGGGGACTGAAGGCTGGACTGCATGGAGGAGGAAAAGGCAGACCAGTAGGTCCCACGGAGGGAAGGAGGAGGGCTCATGGGGGGCTCTGAAGGGCTGATGGGGGAGGCAAGGGTGGGGTCCCGAGAGCTGGGGAAGGGAGAGGCCTCAGGGTGAAGGCAAGGGCTCCAGCTGCACTTTACCCGGGCCACCAAGCCCTGCACTGAGACCTCTTCGTGACCTTTGGACTCTGTCCTCTCTCCTTCCTCATTCCACCGGAGGGCCCCAGCCCAGGGCTCCCGGCCCCTCCCCTGACCTCCCGCAGCAGCCTCCTTCCCCTCACTCGCCTCCCTGACTCCGGTCCCCACCGGTTCTCAGTGGCCCTTCTTGCATGCTCACAGCTGAGATCACGCCCTTACCTGGGACTCCCTGGGCTCTCAGGGCAGCTCTGGGAGGGCAGGAACCACGTGCGACCCACCCGTTCCTGGGTCCTTGGAGAGCACCGGGGACAAAGTTGCAGATACTACCATGGTTTGTGACGTTTCTGTGATCTGAAGCCTGCAACCATACTGAGAGAAACGATCATTTAAGATAGATACTTGTGACAGTAAAGAGGTGATTTTTTTTTCCCCGCTCAAGTCCACCAATCTCCTAAATTCTATCTACCAACCCCAGGGTGAAGGGCTGGAGCTCTGTCTGTAATAAGGCGTAAATTGGTTCGCTCAAAGCAGGGTAGCCTCACCAAGAAAGGAGAAAAGGGAGCCGTGGCCACACATTCAGCAGGGCCACCTGGAGGGCGGGAGGACAGACTGGACCAGGAAGACAGTTCACTGACAGCCAGCCGGCCTGGAAGAGCCAAAGGATTGGAGCTTCAGCTTCAGCATCAGTCCTTCCAGTGAACACCCAGGACTGATCTCCTTTAGGATGGACTGGTTAGATCTCCTTGCAGTCCAAGGGACTCTCAAGAGTCTTCTCCAACACCGAAGTTCAAAAGCATCAATTCTTCGGCACTCAGCTTTCTTTATAGTCCAACTCTTACATCCATACATGACTACCAGAAAAACCATAGCTTTGACAAGATGGACCTTTGTCCACAAAATAATGTCTCTGCTTTTTAATATGCTGTCTTGGATGGTCAAAGATTTTCTTTCAAGGAGCAAGTGTCTTTTAATTTCATGGCTGCAGTCACCATCTGCAGTGATTTTGGAGCCCAAGAAAATAAAGTCTCTCACTGTTTCCCCATCTATTTGCCATGAAGTGATGGGACCGGATGCCATGATCTTAGCTTTCTGAATATTGAGCTTTAAGCCAACTTTTTTTACTCTCCTCTTTCACTTTCATCAAGAGGCTCTTTAGTTCTTCTTCACTTTCTGCCTTAAGGGTGGTGTCATCTGCATATCTGAGGTTATTGATATTTCTCCAGGTGATCTTGATTCCAGCTTGTGCATCTTCCAGCCCAGCGTTTCTCATGATGTACTCTGCATATAAGTTAAATAAGCAGGGTGACAATATACAACCTTGATGTACTCCTCTTCCCATTTGGAACCAGTCTGTTGTTCCATGTCCCGTTTTAACTGTTGCTTCTTGACCTGCATACAGATTTCTCAGGAGGCAGATTAGGTGGTCTGGTATTCCCATCTCTTGAAGAATTTGCCACAGTTTGTTGTGATCCACACAGTCAAAGGCTTTGGCAAAGTTACTAAAGCAGATGTTTTTCTGAAACTCTCTTGCTTTTTCGATGATCCAATGGATATTGGCAATTTGATCTCTGGTTCTTCTGCCTTTTCTAAATCCAGCTTGAACATCTGGAAGTTCATGGTTCACATATTGTTGAAGGCTGGCTTGAAGAATTTTGAGCATTACTTTACTAGCATGTGAGATGAGTGCAATTGGGTGGGAGTTTGAACATTCTTTGGCATTGCCTTTCTTTGGGATTGGAATGAAAACTGACCTTTTCCAGTCCTGTGGCCACTGCTGAGTTTTCCCAATTTGCTGGCATATTGAGTGCAGCACTTTCACAGCATCATCTTTTAGGATTTGAAAGAGCTCAACTGGAATTCCATCACCTCCACTAGCTTTGTTCATAGTGATGCTTCTTAAGGCCCCTTGACTTCACATTCCAGGATGTCTGGCTCTAGGTGAGTGATCATACCATTGTGGTTATCTGGGTTGTGAAGATCTTTTTTGTACAGTTCTTCTGTGTATTCTTGCCACCTCTTCTTAATCTCTTCTGCTTCTGTTAGGTCCATACCATTTCTGTCCCTTATTGTGCCCATCTTTTTATGCAATATTCACTTGGTATATCTAATTTTCTTGAAGAGATCTCTAGTCTTTCCCATTCTATTGTTTTCCTCTATTTCTTTGCATTGATCACCGAGGAAGGCTTTCTTATCTCTCCTTGCTATTCTTTGGAACTCTGCATTCAAATGGGTATATCTTTTCTCCTTTGCCCTTCGCTTCTCTTCTTTTCTCGGCTATTTGTAAGGCCTCCTCAGACAACCATTTTGCCTTTTTGCATTTCTTTTTTTGGGGGATGGTCTTGATCACTGCCTCCTGTACAATGTCATGAATCTCTGTCCATAGTTCTACAGGCACTCTATGAGATCTAAAGCCTTGAATGTATTTGTCACTTCCACTGCATAATCATAAGAGATCTGATTTAGGTCATACCTGAATGGTCTAGTGGTTTTCCCTGTTTTCTTCCATTTAAGCCTGAATTTGGCAATAAGGAGTTCATGATCTGAGCCACAGTCAGCTCCCGGTCTTGTTTTTGCTGATAGAGCTTCTCCAACTTTGGCTGCAAAGAATACAATCAATCTGATTTGGGTGCTGACACGCAGTGTCGTTCTGCTTCCTCCACCCCAGTCTCCACCCCCGTGGACCGCGGCCCACGCTGTGGGTCACCGGGGAGGACGGGCCGTTTGCAGGCGTCTGTTGGCCTCTGTGTAATTCTTGCTCTTGGAGGCTCTGTCCACACGGTCCCAAACATTAAGGCAGCCTTACAAAATGTAATGTTTTTTCAAAAACAGACTCTGAAAGGATTTTAAAATAATTTTTCACTTGAATTGACTTGGTTCCTTGACCCTGCCTTTGATGACCTTGGAGCAGATGCTTAACCTCTCTGGACCTCCTGGCTCCTCCGTGAAAGAGCGATAATGGTGTTCCTGAGTCACGGGGTCGAACGTCAGCATTTGTAAAGTCATGAAACAGTGCCCCGCACATAGCAGACCCGCAGGCACGTCAGCTATTTAAGATGAAATACCAGCAATTTTCCATCTGATTTCTCATCAATGACTCTGAATTCTCAGGATTCTTGTTACTTGAGAGTTCTCGATGTAGTGAAACTAGAGAAACTTTCATAATTATCAAATCAAAAATAATGATGACATATTGTCACATCCTATAGGATTTGTTGTTGTTGTTCAGTTGTTCAGTCGTGTCCGACTCTTTGTGACCCCATGGGCTGTGGCACGCCAGGCCTCCCTGTCCATCACCAACTCCCAGAGCTTGCTCAAACTCGTGTCCATTGAGTCAGTGATGCCATCCACCATCTCATCCTCTGTCACTCCCTTCTCCTCCTTCCCTCAATCTTTCGCAGCATCAGGATCTTTTCCAATGAGTCGGCTCTTTGCCTGTAGGTATTTAATGAAGCATTATTCATTTATTTGGCTGTGTTGGGTCTTTGTTGCCGTGCCTGGGGCTGGTTGCCCTCAGGCATGGGGGATCTTAGTTCCCTGATTGGGCATCAAACCTGTGTCCCCTGCATTGGAAGGCAGATTCTTAACCAGTGGACCACCAGGGAAGTCCCAGTAAAGCATCTTTTAAATTTTACTTTTTTTTTTTTTTTTCTATTTGCAGTAGTACACAGTGTTGGTTGTTAATACAAGTTCTATCACCCCAAGGGACAAAAGCTGCATTCACAGACAAGGGAAGTGACCTCCAGGCAGGAGCTCTGAGAGCCTAGAAGAGCAGGGGAAAGGAGGGCAGGCTCTCTAGCTCTCTGCTGGGCTCACCAAACCTGTTCTCCTATCCGGTCTGGGCTGGACAGGCCCCAGGGGACATATAGTCCAGCCTCCATTGACGGACAGGAGCCCGGGGCTTTGGAGCAGAAGGGACTTGCGCAGGTACAAAGTGTGTGCTCCCAGGTCTCCCTCCCGATGAACAAATTTCTTTCCCTATTTCAACCCCTTCCACATCCAGCACAGCCCACGACACCTCCCACATCCCTATCCCAGGTACAATTGTTCTTCCCAGGAACAACTCACTGCCTGGCAGTTCCATGAAGAAAGGTTTCTCCTTTGCAAACTTGACATCAAACGTGCATTCTCCAAGAGGCCTTCCCGCCCCAAACCAGAAAAAAAGGACTCACTAAAGCCAGATGATGTGTGGGTTGCTGTCTCTCCCTTCCTGGCTCCAGGGTTCCAGTCCAGACTCCAGGTCCAACCTGCTGTGTGATTTTAAGCGTGACTCAGCCTCTCTGGGCTTCTTCACGTGTCTCACTTAACATGGAAGAGAACACCAGTTGCCTTTCGGGACTGAGGATAATCCTTGTCCACATTCATGAAGCTTCTGACATCAGGCGGCTTCTCAAGAAATGTTAGTTAGGTATCTCCCCAACCCCCAACCGTCTCCAGCACATCCTCTTTCAAAATCGCTGAATTCCTTTCTTTTCCCCAACGTGTCGGTGCCTAATAATAATTTTAAGGTTATTCCTTCTGGGGGAATTTTAACAGTGATCTATTTTTAAAAAGTGGAGTGCTAAAGTTGGAGTTTCTGCCAACAGATGAGGATGAGAAACTATTTCATGTGTGAGGCGGGTGGTAGAAAGGGGGCCAGAGGATGGGAGAGGAGGTGGCTGGACCTTTCCAGGTCGCTCCTCTGTCTTGTTAGCAGGTGAGAAGTGCCCAGCATTGGAGCAGCTGTTCCAGTCTTGATCTGGGGACGGTTGGGTTTAAATTTCCTGATGAAAAAAAAAAAAGGCTGAGGAACCGGAGTTTCAAGAACCTGAGTCACAAGAAGGGAGAAGTCAGGCTAGGAAGCTGCTGACAACACTCGCACATGACTGAACAAAATTTAACAGGCTCTCAAGGGTGACTAAGAGAGCCTTTGAACCTGCCCCCTGGGCCTTCTGCTCATCCACCCGAGGAGAGGTTATTTATTCCCGATCTACCTCCAGAAATATTGTCTTTTCTTCTTGGGGACTAAGCAGAAAAGACGAGCAATTGGTCCCAACTATGAAGCAACAGTTAGAACTGGACATGGAACAACAGACTGGTTCCAAATAGGAAAAGGAGTATGTCAAGGCTGTATATTGTCCCCCTGCTTATTTAACTTCTATGCAGAGTACATCATGAGAAACGCTGGGCTGGAAGAAGCACAAGCTGGAATCAAGATTGCCGGGAGAAATATCAATAACCTCAGATATGCATAACCCCTTATGGCAGAAAGTGAAAAAGAACTAAAGAGCCTCTTGATGAAAGTGAAAGAGGAGAGTGAAAAAGTTGGCTTAAAGCTCAACATTCAGAAAACTAAGATCATGGCATCAGGTCCCATCACTTCATGGCAAATAGATGGGGAAACAGTGGCTGACTTTATTTTTCTGGCCTCCAAAATCACTGCAGATGGTGATTGAAGCCATGAAATTAAAAGACTTACTCCTTGGAAGGAAAGTTATGACCAATCTAGACAGCATGTTAAAAAGCAGACATCACTTTGTCAACAAAGGTCCATCTAGTCAAGGCTATGCTTTTTCCAGTAGTCATGTATGGATGTGAGAGTTGGACTATAAAGAAAGCTGAGTGCCGAAGAATTGATGCTTTTGAACTGTGGTATTGGAGAAGACTCTTGAGAGTCCCTTGGACTGCAAGGAGATCCAACCAGTCCATCCTAAAGGAGATCAGTCCTGAATATTCATTGGAAGGACTGATGTTGAAGCTGAAACTCCAGTACTTTGGCCACCTCATGCGAAGAGCTGACTCACTGGAAAAGACCCTGATGCTGGGAAAGATTGAGGACAGGAGGAGAAGGGGACGACAGAGGATGAGATGGCTGGATGGCATCACCGACTCAATGGACATGGGTTTGAGTGGACTCCGGGAGTTGGTGATGGACAGGGAGGCCTGGCGTGCTGCGGTTCATGGGGTCACAGAGAGTCGGACATGACTGAGCGACTGAACTGGACTGAAGTGATAGACTCACAGAGCATTGGAAACCCAGGAAAGTGCTTAGAGATCATCCGATCCCATGGGCCACTATATGGAAAATAAATGATGCTCAGAGAATAGAAGGTTGGTGGCCAGGGGCCAGCATCAGGACTGCTGGCTTCTCTGATGACCAGTCCCTTCGAGAAGAGTTCTCTGGGAGCATTTGTTCCTAACACTGACAGGCTCTTTGAATCAGATCAGCCCCAAATATTGAGAGAGGAAAACATGAACCGCCAATGCCATTGTCCTTGCATACACAAGGATGGCATTCGGGTCTGTGGGCACAGATGTCAGGGAACGAAGCAACTGACCTATGAAAGCAGACCGCTTGTGCTTGATTTTCCTCTGCACTTTGCTTGATTGCTGCTCTAATGTTGTTTGCAAAGTAAACCTTGGGAAAAGAAGTGCTCAAGTACAAAGTTTATATGATGCCCTTCATCTCAGCTTTGCCCACCGCATTGGTTAAGTGGCTAACAACAAACTACAGGTTAGAAGTAAGACTGGGGGCAGTGGGGAGGAGATGGGTTAAAAGCAAGGTGCAGGGAAGGCTGTGCTCTTTTCTGGAATCTCTGGGAGAGCATCTGTTTCCTGGCCTTTTCCATCTTCTAGAAGCTGCCTGCATCCCTTGACTCGTGGTCCCTTCCTTAACCTTCAACACCAGCAGCGCTGCATTTATCTGCTCACTTTTCTGTTGTCCGCTCTCTGACTACAGCCAGGAAACCTCCAATTTTAAGAACATATGTGGGGAGTCTGGCTAAGACTCTTAATGCAGGAGACCTGGGCTCAATCCCTGGTCAGGGAACTAGATCTCTCACGCTGCAAGTAAGAGTTCAACTGCCATGGCTAAAAGCTCCCATGTGCCACAAGCAAGACCCCGCACAGCCGAATAAATACATAATAGTAACAATAATAGAAAAAGAATGTGTGTGATTGCATTGGGTAAACATGGGTAATTCGGGATACTTTCTCCATCTCAAGATCCTTAACCTAATCGCATTTGGGAAGAGTTTTTTTTACCATGTAAGGTAATATATATTTACAAATTCCAGGGATTAGGGTTGGGCATCTTTGGGGACCAATGTTCTGCTCAGATGTTCTTTTCCCCCCTCAGTGGTGTCTCTAAAAATATACCCAGTTCTTTGCAGAAAAGAACATTTTCATTGTCATGGAAAATATGGCTACACCAAAATTCTTTCAAAGACTTTAAATCTTTTTATCTTTAATTCTATTTAACATTCTGCATATATACAGAAAAGTGTATAACTCATCAAGTTACAGTATGAGTTTTATAAATCGACCGCACCAATGTAAGCATCACCCACATCAAGAAGCAGAACATGCCCTGGGACCCCAGAAACCCGGCTCATGCCCGCTTCAAGTCCAAGGTATTAGTCAACATTTGTTGACATTAAACAATTTCCTATGTGGGCAATACTTGGAGTATGATTGAATAAAAAGGAAAGAACCCAAGGGCTGTTCATTTCTTCATTCGATGAGTATTTTCTGGCACCTCTCCTGGGCTGGATGCCAGGGAAAATGGGATGAGCTGATTGGACAAGGGTCCTATGGCACAGAAGCAATAGAGGCAGCTAGTGTGTGTGTGTGTGTGTGTGTGGTGGGGGGTGAGGGGGTGGGAAGAAAGTTTGAGAAAGAGATAAAAATACAAATGCATTGGCCAGGCCTAATCAGAAGGCTTCCCATAGAATGTAGGCCCTGAAGGTGATCACGCAGAGGAAAAGAAAGGATTTCCAGCAAGTGGAGGCACAAAAGAAGGAGCGTCAGTGGGGTCGGGTGGAGTCAGGTGGAGTTAGGGGAAACAAAGAAAGAGCTGACCACTGGACTTTTCAGCCTGTGAGTCCTTGCTCAGTCATTCCTGTGTCCCATTTCATTTTTTAAAATCTTTCTCACAAACATTTTATTTATTTATTATTTTGGCTGCGCTGGGTCTTGGTCATGGTGCTGGGGGGCTTTTCCTGTTGCAGAACACGGGCCCTAGAACACGGGATCAGTATTTGCAACACGTGGGCATAGTTGCCCCGTGGCGTGTGAGATCTTAGCTCCCTGACCAGGGAAGTCCCCCCATTTCCCATTTTACCAGCCCCAAATCCCAGCAGTCTGGACTCAGAACCAGAACCGTAGCCCTCAGGCCAGCGTCTTCCTTTCAAAGATGGGGAAGCAGTCCCGGGGAGAAGAGATTACACACACACACACACACACACACACACACACACACGGCAGGTCATTGGCTTCATCAGTTCTCTTCCTCCACATGCCTCTACAGAGCCTCCCAAACCCCACCCTCCCCATGCCTGGTGTGGGCACACAGGGTTCAGACCCCCGCCCTGCCACGAGGTGCTCAGGGTGGCACAAAAGTAGCCGTGAGGCCTGAAGCAGGACCCAGACCACCCACTTCTTCCTCGAGTGCTGTACCCCGAGGTCCCCCACTGCCTCCTCCACGCCCTGCTTCCTACCAGGCCTCTCAGTCATTCTTCATGTGCTCAATTCACAGGCATTTACTTGGTGGCGGGCCACGTGCCAGGCACAGGGAATACAGTGGTGCAGAAGACAGGCCCCTCCCTCAGTGGGGACGTCAGACAATAAAGAGAACACAGAGCTCTATAATGTAGTGTCAGCAGAGGGAAGTGACGTGTATGAAGAAAAACAAAGCAGGATAGGGACTTCCCTGGTCGTCCAGTGGCTGAGACTCTCAGCTCCCAATGCAGGGGACCTGGGTTCGATCTCTGGTTAGGGAACTAGATCCCACATGCCGCAACTAAGAGTTCAAATGCCCCAACTAAAGATACTGCATGCTGCAGCAAAGACTGAAGATCCCACGTGCTGCAACTAGGATCCAGGGGAGCCAAATAAATAAATCAATAAGAAACAAACAGGATAAAGGGGTTGAGGGGAGGGAAGGTGGTCTTTGAAGTTAGGTGGTTGGGGAATCTCTTTGAGGAGGTGACATGGGACCCAAATAAGACGAAGAAGCTTGAGTTACAAGGCTGGGGGACAGTTAGAAGGGTGGTCTGTGGACAGAGACTGGCATGACCATAGGGGGATGTCCTTGGAGATTTAGTGAGTGGGGAATGCCAGTTTCTCCCTTTCCATGTCCATCTCCCTAGTCCGCAGAAATGGGTTACCAGGGGTGAGATCAGGGAAGGGCCTCTAGCTACTTCCCTCCCAGATCTCCCTCTCAGTGGAGCCCAGCATGGGGACCGATGGTCCCACTGGACCTTGGTCTTTATCAGAATCACAAGTCCAGCTGATCTCAACTCCCTGCCCCCAACCCCCTCAGTTCAGTTCAGTTTGGTCGCTCAGTCGTGTCCCACTCTTTGCAACCCCATGGACCGCAGCACGCCAGGCCTCCCTGTCCATCACCAACTCCTGGAGTTCACCCAAACTCATGTCCATTGAGTCGGTGACACCACCCAACCATCTCATCCTCTGTCGTCCCCTTCTCCTCCTGCCTTCAATCTTTCCCAGCATCAAGGTCTTTTCAAATGAGTCAGCTCTTCGCATCAGGTGGCCAAAATATTGGAGTTTCAGCTTCAGCATCAGTCCTTCCAATGAACACTCAGGACTGATCTCCTTTAGGATGGACTGGTTGGATCTCCTTGCAGTCCAAGGCACTCTCAAGTCTTCTCCAACCCCCTCGTACCTAGTTAACACTCAGAGAGAGACCCCATCACACGGCTGAGGAAGCAGGCTTTCTCAGTACCCTGCACTGTGGCAGGCGAAGGAGGCTGCGGTGGCAGTAAGGAAGGGCTTTTCCACTGTCCCCCACCCCCCGACGTGAGACCTGTTTCTGGGGGAGGGGTGACCCCTTTCTGGGTTCTGAAGAGGAAGTTCGCAGTGGAAACCGGTACTGACAACTTGATTGAGGAGAGAAGGGTGACAACGGGGAGGGCAAGTGACAAATTCAGTCCCTCACGGGGCAGCGCGTAGGGTGTGGAGCCGGCCGGGTTGGTCCCCCGCGGCAGGTCACAGGCGGGTGACCTGGGGCGTGGCCTGAGACGGGGGCGTGATCTGGGCGTGTCCGGGGTGGGACCTGGGCGCCAGGGGCGGGGCCTCGGTGATCATGGGGCGGGGCCTGGAGGATGGTGGCAGGATCTGGATGGGTGGGATGTGGTCTGAGGGCGGGCAGAGGCGGGGCTGGGGCGGGACCCGGGCGGCTTGGGGGAGGGGCCGGGCGGGGCCGGCGGCGGCCTGGAAGCGCGCAGGCGGTGTGTCAGCGACGCGGAGGTGCGCTGGTTTCGCCGGGCTCGGCGGGCGGCGACGGCGGCGGCGACGCGCACAAAGGCGGATTGTGGCTTCTCTGGTGCTGGCGGCGGGCGGCGCCGGGGCGGGGTCGGCGGGGCGCGCCCGGGGCCCCCGCGGGCACCGCGGCGCGGGCGATGAGTCGGGGCCCGGCATGGCCTCCGCGCGGCCGCCGGGCCGGGCCTGCGCCGCTGTGCCCGCGCCCGCGGGGCTCCGGGCCGGGCCGCCCGCCCTCCCGGCCGCCGCCGCCGCCTCCCCCGAGCCTGCGGGCGGCGCGGAGGCCGAGGAGCGCTCGCTGCAGCACATGCTGCGCGCCATAGCCGAGGAGCGCGGCCGCGTCAG
The DNA here is from genome assembly GCF_029378745.1 of Bos indicus. Taxonomy (NCBI): domain Eukaryota; kingdom Metazoa; phylum Chordata; class Mammalia; order Artiodactyla; family Bovidae; genus Bos; species Bos indicus. The sequence continues at coordinate 116,172,251 of NC_091764.1, read as the reverse complement.
CCTGCGTCGCGAGGTCTGCGGCCTCGGTGAGTGGGGCCGGGCGGGGGCGAGGCCGGAGCAGTGGTGGCGCCGGAGTGTCAGCGCGCGTCTCCGTTTCTACGCGTGTCTCTGAGTCTCCGCACGTCTGTCCCCGAGTGCATCTCGAGGGGGACCCCCGCTTGTCGCTCCAGGTCCTCGCGTCCTGGTCGTTCCCGCGCCCCCGCGTCTCCGTCTCTGATCCTGGTCCCTGGAGGGGTCCGGCACGCTCGCGTCCCTGCGTGTCTGTCCCCCTGTCCGCCCATCCGGGGGTCTGCCCGTCTTCTCCCTCCCTCTCCCCTCCTTGGCTCCGCCGGGTCTCTTCCGTCTCTGGGAAGCCCTCCCTGGGGCCTCCGTGCCGCGGCCGGCAGTGTGGACAGGGCAGGTCCCCGGCGCCCGAAGCCCTCCCCGGGGCCTCCGTGCGGCGGCCGGCAGTGTGGACAGGGCAGGTCCCCGGCCCCAGAAGCCCTTCCTGGGGCTTCCGTGCCGCGGCCGGCAGTGTAGACAGGTCAGGTCCCCGGCGCCCGAAGCCCTCCCCGGGGCCTCCGTGCGGCGGCCGGCAGTGTGGACAGGGCAGGTCCCCGGCGCCCGAAGCCCTCCCCGGGGCCTCCGTGCCGCGGCCGGCAGTGTAGACAGGTCAGGTCCCCGGCGCCAGAAGCCTTTGTCTCCCCGCGCGGCTCTGCGCCTTCGCTCTGACTGGGGACCTGTTGGACCCTGGGCCCCGAACCCACCCACTGGGCAGAGGGAGCGGGGCGGCCGCCCCTCAGGCTGTGATTTCCGCTCTACGGAGGCCGCGGGTCCTAGATCGGCCGGTGAGTGGGGGCAGCGGTGTCCAGTATTGTCTACAGGGAACCGGGGGTGGGGGGCTGCAGGCGGGGATGGGGTCTCCCGGCGCGGCTGGATGTGAGGTAATGGTTCCTGGTGGATCGTGTTTGGACTGAAGCGCTAGGAGGCCCCCACCCCCACCGCACCCCACCCCGTAGGGTGGGTTTTAAGGTTTTCTCTCTGCAAAGACCCCTCCCTTCCTCCTGCGGGAATGACTTCATTACCACGTTGTCACCTCCCACCCACCTCCCACCCCCCGAGTCTGGGCTGGGGACTTCTGAGGGGGCGACGGCAGCTTTTGGAGAAGGGAATGTCCACCTTGGAGATTCTACGGCCCCGCCTTCATTCACCGTTGGGGAAATTGGGTCCCAAAGAGCCGATATATCCCCCACCCCCAACCCACCTGAGGTCACAAGGCTTCCAGACCCCCTCAGCAGGCCACACCCTGGAGGCCGGGATGAGGGCGGGGATCAATTTGCATCCTCTTTTTTGTGGCGGGCAGGCTGCCCTGGAATGAAGCTTTCCTCACAAGTGGGGATGAGGGTGGTGGGCGTGAAGGTGAGGGTGTCTACAACACAGAGCTGGACAGGGACATAGGTTTCTCTGGTCTCTTCTGAAAAGGTGTCACTAATGAGTTCTGAGCAAAAACTGAAGGATCCTCATTCCTCCATTCAGCAAACGTTGGTTGAGCACCTACTCTGTGCCCGGCTGCATGCCCGCCCGGCAGGCTGCCTGTCACCTGGCACAGAGTGTCTGAAATGCGAGGGGTCGGAGCGACCATCTGCTCCAGGCACCTCTGCCCTGTTTGCTCAGCCTCCCTGGCACCCCTCCCCACTTCCCTGTCAGCCCATTCCTATGTCCTCTGAGCATCCTCTGCCCTGTTAGACAGTCCCTGCCCCGAAGGGCCTGCAGCGCCACCCCGTAAGCACAGTACTCATTGCCCTGGCACCTGGCGCTCCCCGAGCACTCGCTGTGTGCCAGGTGCTTTGTGCGGGTGCCCTCCATCTGATGCTGACTTTGCCCGAGAGGAGTGTGATCTCTGTTTGACCGACGAGGAGCCTGAGGTCCAGAGGGGCCCAGGGACAGCCTGCGAGGACGTCATACCGCTGGGGTTGACCGTGGTCGGGGCGACCCCGGGGCCTGGCCGCCCTGGATAATCCCAGCCAGGCTGCGTTGCGCCTGCTGTTCTGCTGCATCTGGGGAGGAGAACTGCGCCTGCTAGGCTGGGGACGCAGGCCGAGGGTCACACTGGTGCTGCGTCCCTCCTCCTCACCTCTACTTGCCCTTTACACACAAGGTCTCCCATCCTACCACCCCCAGCCCCTCAGAACTGTCCCTGTAGTGCTCCGGTGCGCTGCGCTTTTATCCCTGCTGTTTTCTGCTCCCGGGAGGCCACCTGTCCCGCACATTCACCGGCCCTGCAGACAGCTGCAGGTCTGCCTTCGGGCGTTAGCGCTGATGCCGCCACCCAGGGACCCTTCCTCCGCCCCCTGTCCTGCTGTCTGGGCACTCATGTCCAGTGGGTCATTGGACTGCTGTGGCTCTGTGATGCTGTCTCCTCAGTTAGCAGGTGACCCCTCCAGGGCCTTGCCCACATCTGGGTCCCCCCATCCCCCACCCAATGCCCAGCACGCAGCACGTGCAGAGCAGGTGCCCGGTGCTCATTCAGCAAAAGAAGGAGAGGATTACTTTCTGGACTGGGAAGTAAAGGGCATGGATGGCAAGGAAGTTAGGATCTTCAACTCATAGAAGGGCTCATGTTGCCCATCTCTTTCAGTTTTCAGACGAGAGATGTGATGTTCAGAGAGGGGCAAGCTAAACAGTGACTTCATGCCCAAGCAGAGTTAGGAGCGACTGGCCTGAGCACCTGGGTGTGAGCCAGAATGCCCTCCCCAAAGCACTTTGTACATCCAGTTGCTCCCGTCATCCTCTCATCTCCACTTTGCAGCTGGGACAACCTGTTACAGTTATGAATTAACTTAACTCTCCCAGATTGTTGTTGACTCAACCCTTAGGCTATTCAGAACTGTGCCATGCTCTCTGAGGTTGTTTTGAAGGTATGCAGGAGCCTCTAGGGGAGACCCTTGAACCTGGATGAGTCAGTGTCTGTCTATAAGATGGGAGAAATTGACTACCGTTGCCCCACACCTAACCCCCACCCTGGCCACTCCCCACATCATTGCTTGGCTGCTATGATGAAAGGCACCTTGGAGACCCAAACCTGATTTCTGAATCTTGTCCACTGTATCCTCTGCAGCGGAAGCATTTGTCTGAACACTCGCTCCATGCCAGATGGGGGATCAGCTTGGATCCCTACCGCATGGGGCGGGGGACTGGTGAGTGGGGAGAGAGCCAGGTACTCAGGTGAACTCTGTGGAATCAGCCAGGTCATTCTGAGCGGGGTTTTGGTGTTTTATCCACAGGAACCTGCCTGTGCTTCCAGAGAACTTGTGGGCCAAGCTGGCGGCTGGGTTAGCTTGTTCAGGGACCAAGAATCTCTGAGCTGGGAAGAGTGAGGTGGTCCAGTGCCCAGGTTTTGTGTGATGCCGACATCTGAACCAAAGGTGGAGATAGCCTGAGGCTTCCTCTCGGGGCTTGGGCCTTCTGATGGTTCTTGGGCGTCAGCCCACGCACGCTGTGTGGACAGGCCCCCTTTAACACGGGCGTCATGCCACTGGCGTGTAGTCAGGTCATATGGACACAACCTGGGTGTGAGTTGCGGAAGGGCTCTGTGAGGGGAGGGGCCTCCTCACAATGCTTTTTTTGGTGCCCTGCCTAGGCTGAGCGTTATATATTTTTTACATTTTATTTTATTGGCTTTTTTTTTTTTTTTATGGCTGAAGCCAGCCTGTGGAATCTTAATTCCCCAACCAGGAATTGAACCCTCACCCTCCGCAGGCAAAGTACAGAGTCCTAACCCCTGGAGCACCAGGAAGTTCCCAGGGCTGAGCATTTGAAGCATTTTGAAGTTCCTGGGCTCTCACCCCTGTTTAGGTAGCTTAGGGAACTTTCTCTGGAGTGCTGCGGGACCAAACGGGGTATTTCCCTTTCACCATGTCCTTTTATCCTCAAACTAATTCTCTTAAGGTAAGGATTATTAAACTCTTCTCTTTGTCCTGGTGGAGAAACACAGGTTCGGCGGTGAAGTAACGTACCCCAGTCCCGTGGCTAGTAAGTGGCGGAAGAATCTGCCTGAACCCCAGCTCTTAGCAGAGGTGAAGGCCCACATCTGTCCTCAGGTGACCCGATGTGGGCCTGCGTAGCTACCTGCCGCCAGGTGGCCTGGAGGTGGGAGAGGTGGTGAGGGGCACAAAGAGGGGACCCCTGTCCGCTGATGGGACGGGGCGGGGTCATGCCTTTGAGAGGGGGGCCTGAGGCGGGCAGAACTTGCCAGGCTGGAGCAGGGAGGCTTGAAGGGTGGCCACGGGAGTTGAGGCCGGAGCGGCGTTTGGGGCTCCGGGTGCCCGGCTGGGACTTCGGTGCTCCCGGGGCCCGCCCTCAGGCTGCTCTGTGGGTGTTTGACTTGAGGACCAGCTGGCACTTAGATAAGCTGTTAGTCCTGGGGGTGGGGGGCTCAGCCCGTCTGCCGTGTGCCAGCCCCACTGGGCCTTCACTTCTGTCTCCTGTGGAGGCAGCTTCTGCTGTTACCCCAGAGGAGGAAACCAGGCTTCAGAGAGGAAAGTGACTCCCCCAGGGTCACACAGCTGGGAGCTAGCAGAGCTGGGGTTCTCGGGGTTCCAGCCAAGGCCAGTCAGGCGCCAGGAGCCATCCTGCAGAGAGTTGATGGAATGAGGCCTACAGAGGGTTAAGGGGTCAGTTAGCCCTCTCCCGCGGGCCTCACCTCTGCGCGGAACACCTGCACGCACCACCGCCACTGCGTTGGGAAGGTCCTTGCACGCTCCGCTGGGCCTCTGTCTGGCTCGGCGCTGTGTAGCTGGGGCGTCATGTCGGGCGGGAGATGTCTGTGGGAGGTCTGGCTGGAGGGGAAGACTGTGGGGCCTGTGCCTGCCATCCCTTGGGGCCTGTGTCCTCATCCGTGAAGTGGGGACGTCAGGGTCTGGAGGGTCGAGGGAATCATCAAGGAAAGGGCAGGCGCAGCCTCACGAGGCGGCGTAGGGCCACAGGAGCCGCGGCAGGACCGGGCCCCACGCCGCCCCAGCACGGGCTGGCCCTCGGTGCCGTCATCATTATAACGGGCACAGACCTCTGTCTGTGGAGTTGGGGCGGGACCCGAGCTCCGCAGATGATGGCTTCGCCGTGGCTGTGGCTGGTTTCCCGGGGGTCCCTGGGGCCGCCCCCAGCGCCAGGGCTGGCTGAGTTGGCCGTGGGCCAGTGCACAGGGAGGAAGTGTGGCCGTTGGAATGGCAGGGGGGCCTCTCTCGGTTCCTGCGCCTATTTTTAAGGCCTGTGGGTTCCGGCCTCCACCATTTCTGGGGCTGCCGGTGGGTCCTCTCTCAAGGTCGGGGCCCTGCGTTCTTTCAGAGAATGCTGAGGACGCGGGCCTTCACTAGGGAGACTGAGGCTCTGGGCTGCAGAGATTCTTGGCAGAGCCAGAGGGCGGTCAGCCGTGTTGGCACCCGCCGCCCTCCCCTGCCCTGGGCTGCAGTGCCTGCTGTGCCCCTGCCCCGAGGCCTTGCACAAGGCGCACCCCCTCCTTGAGGCAGTGGCTCCTTATTTACATCCGCCTCGAATACCAGCCAAGCCACCAGGCCCCTGAAGAGAAGCCCCGGGTGGGACACTTGTTTAAAAAAAACAACAAAAACAGCCTCAAAAACCCCGAACAAAAATTTGTTTTTCCAATTAAAAAATGTTACATGCACAATATAGGAACTGGAAAATATTAAGAGAATGGAAAAAAAATCACTCATAGTTCCAGTTACACAGACACACATGGCATCACCGACTCAATGGACACGAGTTTGAGCAAACTCTGGGAGCTGGTGATGGACAGGGCTGACACTTTTAACTTTGCAAAGTCTCCATTTCCAAGCTTTCTGAAGCCCCTTAACAGATACTTGACATTCTACACATGAAGTTTCTTCATCATGCTTTCTCACTTAAAATTCCTAAAACATTCTCCATGTTGTTCAGACTCGAAGCATTATTTAAATGACTGCAGGGTAGTTGAGTGGATGTGCCATAATTTACTTAATTGGTCTTGTCTTGTGGGAAACTTAGTTTGGATCCAGTTTTTTGCTTCTATAAACAGCTTGCCACAAGCCTCTTCATCTGTGCGGAGCTTTCTGCAAGCGGAGGATTTCTTTGGGCCCCCAGCCCAGGAGGCTGTTTCTTAGAGGTTGCTGTCTGTGCCCCCAGGGCCGGACTGAGACCATGCGTGGATATGGCAGGTGGCAGACAGATGTTTACCAGACTCACGGAGGACTTTCTGAATTGCCGGGGCGGAGCGCTTCCGGGGCAGATGGTAGAGTCAGGTGGGCAGAGGGTGACGGTTCGTGCTGCCCCCGCATCCCGCCCAGCCCCTTCCCAGACCAGCCCAGACCCTCGCTGGGTCCTCAGCCCCCAGTCCCGACTGCCCTCGGCCATTGGACACCATCTTCCCTCCAGGGACGCGTCGCAGGTACCTGCCCCTCAGCCTGGCCAGGCCTGGGCAGAGGTCAGCCCTTCCCGGCACCCCTCTCTCCCGTGGCCGAGTTCTACCTGCCCCGGGCCGTCCCTCACCCCCACCTCGGGTCCCCCTTGGGCTGCACTGCATCCCCGCAGCTGCCACCCCCGACCGTGTCGTACTCGACCTTGTCATACTCTGCTGCTCAAGCCCTGCAAGACTCCTCGAGGCAGCCAAGTCAGCTTGCAAGACCCTTTGTGACCTGGCCCCGCTCACAGCTGCTCCCCCGGCCGTGTGAGTCTTCTGGCGGGGGGTGGCGCTCCTCCATGGGGAGCCTCACCTCTCACTTCCTGCCCTTTCCTGACCTCTGGAGGGGCTCTGCTGCCCCTCTCCCCACCCTGTTCTTGGCACCTGTAGGGATGTCCGCCAGCAGGCCTGTGAGGCAGTCTCCTGTGTGTGGCCTCCTCTCCCTCACCTCCCCTGCAGGGCCACTGGGCTGGCTCCGGGTCGCCTGTGCCAGCTCATGGCAGAGCAGGCCCAGGGCCGGGGCTGGGGGCAGTGAGCGGGAGGGGTCGGGTGGGGGAGGGGGGTGCGGGGGGAGGGCTTGGTGTCTGTTGAGTGAAGACAGTGGTCATTCTTAGGAAGCAGCCCTTGTGTAGGGCAGTCATCAGGGTATGGGGGGTCCTGCCTGGCAGAGACAGAGCAGAGAAGGTTCAGAGGTTGAATGCTGTGTCACTTTGGGGACGTTACTGCTGTTCTCCGATCCCCTGGAGGAGTGGGACTGCTTCTGCCCTGCGTCCACCTCAGGCAGAAGTCGGCCTGCAGACCTGGAGCCCAGGGAGGGTCACCGAGGCTCCCCAGGACAGGTTTCGGCCCTGGGTCAAGTCCGGGGGATCCCGTGGGAGTTGCTGCAGGCAGGGCCCTTCCCCCGCCCAGCCCTCGGTTTCCTCTTGGGTAAAACGGGGAGGGGAGGTTGACTGGCCCACTGTTCACAGCCCGTGGTTCTGGGACACTTGGTCACCAGTGCACATGCCTCTAACACCGAGCCACCAAGCTTCGGGGAGGACCGTGCTGCTGTGGTTCAGGACAAGGGAAATGAAATTGGGAGAAGCAGACGCAGGAGGAACCATGCAGCCCACCCCAAGGTGGACATAAGAACCGGGCCATCCACCACCCAGAGCTGCCGCGTCATGCTTGGGACAGTAGGCTTCACACCCGGCGAGCCCCGCAGCTCGGTCTGCAGGTCCGTCCTTCTGATCCCCAGCTTGTGGGAACTGGTGCTGCCTCGGGTGGTCCCCAAGGCTGTGCCCCGCTTCCGGGAGGGGGGGCCTGGGTTTCAGGCTCCCCCCTGATCTGTGGAGGAGGGAGCTGCCCCCCAAGTGGAGCTGGTCAGCTCCTGGGAGTCCTTATCCCACCCCCGCTCCCTGCAGCAGACCCTGAGGAGTCAGGGGGTCAACCTAGGGGAGAGGTTGTGCAGGGAGCAGGGGCCATCCCAGTCTGTGTCAGGAGCCCCTCTCCAAGTTGGGGAGGCCGCTTCCCTCCCCGAGCAGCCACTGTTCCGTCACTGCGAGCCCAGCCCTGGTCACCCCCTGGCAGCCGCGGCGAAGGGGACGTCACCTCTGCTGGTGGACCGAGGTGATGGGCCTCAGAGACACGAGGGCCCCTGGTCAGGGTCCCAAGTAGTCTGTGCGGGTTCTGTACCCAGGCCTCCTGGGCTCGAGGCTGTGTCTGTGCCTGCCTCACGCGGACATCCATTTCCCCAGAGGCATGTGTGCCTTTTCTTCCCCGTGGCCTCACCCTGGCCTAGTGTATTAAGAGGAACCCCGGCTGCTGCTCTTCACAGGGAGGGACCTCTTCGAAGAAGCGAGAGTGAAGGAGGGAAATGAAAGAGGAGGACTGCCTGGGAGGGGCATTCCGGGGCAGGAAGCCACGGGGCTGAGGGCTGGAATTGCACAAGGCTGCCCCCACCCCCCAGACCCTGGGAAGGAGGAGAAATGAGAGGAGCCGCCCCTGGGGGAGGGGCGGTGTGTTTGGGGGGAACTCAGTGGGCGACACCTGAAGCGCCCGTGTCTGTTGACTGCCCAGGGCCTGGTCGGGGGAGGCGGGCAGGCCTCGAGTCGTAGCTTCCCGCAGCGGGTCACACGTTGGAAGCGCTTAGTAAACCTCAGCCTGCACCCTGAAGCCCGCAGGAGCAGCTGCTGGGGTGCGACCATGAGCAGGGCAGTCCTTCTGCCTGGGCTCCCTGGGTGGGCTGGCCCAGCTGACCTGGGTCCCCAGCCCCGAGCCTGGTTTGTGGGCGGGGGTGGGCACCCACACGGCCTAGGGTTGCTGGGTGGCACCCTGCTCGGGCACAGCTGTGAGCCTCTTGCAGGGCTGGCCTGGGCTTCTGGGCTCCCACCGTGTGCCTCGTGCTGTGTGACTCCGTGGGAGGAAGCGGGATAGTGACCAGGGCAGGGACCAGGTGACCTCCAGCCGGGGCAGGTGGGCGGGAACTGGGGCGGCCAGGCCATGGCCCCTGTCTGGGCTGGGCACCTTGCGTGGGTGTTCATGGAAGGTCACTCAGGAGAACGGCCCCTCCTCGTCCTGGAGGCTGGTTGATGTGCTGGACAAAGCAGTGAGTCGGGAGTTGGTTAAGGCCACGTTGGTGCTGGCGATGTGGGGTTTGAACGGGGAGCTACTGTTTTGGCCTGATGAGCGGGCAGGCAGGCTCGAAGCCATCTGGGAGCGGTTACTAGGGAGCGGGCTGGCCACAGTCCCGTGACGGTGGCCGCAGGACTGTGGGGTTTGCACGCAGTGCTGCTTCGGAGAATCCAAAGGATCGCTTTTGGGAACTGTGGGGGCCGTGGGAGCTCGAGTCCCACCCATGAAAGTGACCTTGAGGTCGGGTCCGGGTTTCTTCCTCACTGCACCCAGGCCTCAGGTGATGCCCAGCATGGGGCAGGTCAGGGTGGGGGCTGAACCCGACCTGGAGCTGGCCAGTGGGGATCAAGGCCTCCCTGCGGGGGAACCCAAGGGTGTAGGAGCCCTTGAAGGATTTCGCAACACTGCACACATTGTGAGAAGGGACTGTGGCTTTGGGCTGGGTTTAAAGCCGACGTGTTCTCCGAGTGAACCGGAAACCTGAGTGTGTCACAGTCACACGGTCGTTGGTTCAGCGTGGCTGACTCCCTGTTTGGGCCCTGCCCTGTGCTGGGTGCTCCGCCACTCTGCCAGCGAGCTGCCTGCTCACGGTGGGGGGACACACACAGGTGGTTAGTGTGACGAGGCCCCACCCAGGGCTGAGCGCTGGGCTGCGGTTGGGCCTGCCCCCTGCCAGCAGGGTGACCTCAGACAGGTGAGTCACACCTGCAGCCTCCACCTCCTCCTCAGCGGAGTGAAGACACTAACAGGTGCTTTAATTGAGTGTTAGCAGCTGAACCCGTCAAGATGCACACGCTTCAAGCTTCTGATGACTTCACAAGCCTCCAGTGTACATGTATATAGGATACTCCCATCACCTCCCTGGGGCAAACCTCCCATCACCTCCCTGGGGCAAACCTCCCATCACCCCCCTGGTGAAAACCTAATACTGAAGCTGCAGCTGAACCCAGAGCCAGTACTTGGTGGTGGCTGCCCGTCTTTCCTCACCGTCTCCTTTTGCACAACATGTGGGTAGAAATCTGGCTCTGACTTCCACTCCTCGTCTTCTGGGGTCCATTCCTCAGCACGCTAAGTTTTCCCCCTTGTTTTGTTGGCATCTTGTTTTTTCGTTGGTGCGGGGGCATTTGTTATCCCTTTCTTTTGTATGTGATTTGCAATGATGCGCTTACCCAGCTAACCCTTGAATTGCACTTTTTAATAAATACTTGTAACAGTGAACACATTTTTTGATCTTTAGAAGATCACGTGCGGTCAAGTGGCTCGTTGGGTCGGGGAGGTGCTTGGTGGGGGATGCGGATGGTGGGGACGGGCCCCCCGGAGGTGATGGCGAGCTGACCTGCATAAGCCAGATTGGGCTGAGCCCCGGAAGAGACTCCACGGTGAGGGGAGGGGTGGCTGAGGATGCGTAGGGTGTTCAGTCAGGGAAGAAGGTGTGGGGGGTGGCTGGAGCGTGGGGGACCACACTGCCCTCTGGAACGGGTTCTCTGGAGGGCCTGGCTCCTCTGGGGAGGAAGGCTGGACTTTCCCTGAAGAAGAAAGGAGCCAGGCAGGTGATGGCTCTCCTGGTCAGGCCCCTGAGCATCACTGAAACCCCGAGCTTCCCTGGGGCTGCAGCAGAGGACCGGCCTGGCCCATGGGGTGGCTCACGTGGGGCCCGTCTGACCAGCTCTCCATCCAAATGCCTCATTGGGGCAGCCCTGGGCCTCCCCGGGCAGCTTCTTTGTCCTCTGTGCCCCGGGGGCGGGAGCACGGAGAGCCACGAGTTGATGAAAGGCCTATTGAGGGGCCACAGAAGCCTATTCATGCTGCCCTGGCTGCCCGGGGGTGGAAGTGGCCGAGTGCTGCCCAGCCTCTCCCCAAAGAGGCCAGCTGACCCCCCGGCCTTCGGGAGGGGCCGGGCTGAGCTGGGCACCCCCAAGCCAGGCAGCTCTCAGGAGGCCTCCCGCGGGGCCCTTGGGCAGGCTGGACACCCAGCATCCACAGGCGCGGGTCACGCCTCCACCCCTTCCTCGTCTCCACAGCAGAGAGGCTCCATCTCAGCCCCTTCAGGGCCCCAGTCCTCTGAGGGTCCGCACAAAGCCCCACCCTGCCAGAGGCCACGTGCGGTCCCGGCCCCCCAGCCGTGGCCCCTTCCCCTGTCCCACCCCCTCTCCAGGAGGCCTTGAGTGCTGGTCCCCAGCCCCCTGAACCTCCCCCCTTCGGGGTGCGCTCCCTGACGTCCTGGCCGGGTGCAGCGCTGTGGTGCCTGCCCTCCCCACCCTCCCGACGCAGCTGTCCTGAGACCGATAGGTGTCCCTTCACGGGAGCTCCAAGAACTCCCGGACCGTGGTCTTTTGTGTCTCAGTGCAGAGGAGAATTCAGCGAGAGCGGAGTGGCTGATGAGAACTGGTTTGCTAGACTAGGACACTTGTGAGGCTTGCTAGCGGGCGGGTGAGAAAGCCACACCCCAAGAACTCAGTGGGCTGCAGTTTCCTGTGAAAGTGTTAGTCTTTTCAGTCGTGTGTCACTCTCTGTGACCCCGTGGACTGCAGCCCGCCAGGCTCCTCCGTCCATGGAGTTCTCCAGGCAGGAGTACTGGAGTGGGTTGCCGTACCCTTCTCCAGGGGATCTTCCTGACCCAGGGATGGAACCCAGGTCTCCCGCATTGCAGGTGCATTCTTTACCATCTGAACCACTAGGGAAGCCCCACAGTTTTATAGTCAAAGGAAAAGTGGGGAGGGGGAGAAGACCTTCTTTGTCTTTCTTGCGTAGACGTCATGCTTCCATTACCAGCTCCTCCTCCAGGCTGGGCAGGGGAGTTTCCTTCCACAGATGGTTTTTCGCGGGTGCAGAGAGCATGTCCTTGTGATCGCTAGCTCACCAGGCTCGCTGGACAGGATAGAGGTCTCAGGCCGCCTCTGTTTTATTGCTCTGGGTCACGTCTCGTGCTTCTGCCGTGTGGTTTGGTTGCTAGGCAAGCCTGCTTGGTTGCGTGGTTAAGCGAGCGTGCTTTCTCGAGCAATGATTAAGTTCCAGAGGTCTCCCGTATTTTTCTACTCACAGTCCCGTGGTGGGACCGACTATTTAATCACCTATCTGTCCCTGTGATTCCCCCCTCCAGGTGTTTATCCTTTTATGCATAAAAGGGGGTGAGGGTGATGGTCCTTCAGTCATTAGCTCCTTCCAGCTGAGATGGGCAGAGGCCTGCCTGGGGAAGGAGCAAACAGCCGGCTTATTGCCCGTCTCTGCTGGGAGAACTGCCAGTCATTGTCATTCTGGTTAACATCACCCTTTTCTCTCTCTCAGAAGTTAAGCGTTGGAGAACGAGTCTCCAAAAAGATGTGTATGAAAAGAAATACAGCAGTAAACATCAGAAAAGTCATTCAAAGAGATTACAATCACGATTTTGAAGATCCAAACCATTTTTTAACCCCGACAGTTTCCAAATCCGGAAGGGGGTCACTTAAGGCCTCAATTTGTTTTGAGTTAGGCCCAGAATCTCAGTGTTTTATATTTCAGGGTCTGTTGAGTCTTTTATTTCAGTTATGGGTTTAATCTGCACCTTTTTTTTTTCTTTTTTTCTGTTAATAACATTTGGTGATGAGGGTAGCTTTCTTGTCCCTTGAGAGAGAGGGTGGCCCCTAATTTAGTTAACGAGTAAGTTTCTTTTCTTAAAGAAATAGGACAATCAGGCACAAACAGAAAGCAGAGTAGAAGCAACAGGTGTTGATGTCACAGAAAAGGGGTCCCGGGAAAGTGTGCCCCGCCTCCTTCCTGCCACTGCCGTTACACATTCCCTACAGTTGTCAAGGTTTTCAGTCATTTGGGTTGAAACCCAGGAGGCTGCACCAGTGTATATGAGAAATCCCGTCAAGTGGCCCCGTTTCAGTGAGCACCGAGGCTCAGCCTCACTTGCACAGACGCCACCTCGAGGCGGAGCCACCTCTGACTTTGGGCCCCGTCAGTCTTCTGACTGTGAAGCTGTCAGTGACCGAGGGGCCCCTCGCTCGCTGGTGCCTGAGGTATTCCCTCTGTCAGTGCCCTGTCGACCCCTGGTCAGGGAGCTAGGTCCCCTGTGCCGCAACTAAAGATCCCACGTGCCACAGCGAGGACCAGAGACCCCACGCCCTATGAGGACTGAAGATCCCGCGCACTGCAGCTGAGACCCGGCTCAGCCATATAAATAAATGTATTTTTAAAAAGCCATTTATATCTCCCTTTGCCTTTCCATTCTGCTGCATTTTATTCTGCTCTCGTATGAAACTTACTTGTTAAGAAAATTAACCCTCATTTAAGAGCTCCGGTAATTTTTCCAGCGTGGTGTTTGTTTTTGCCTTTATTTATGGTGTGTAGGGCTTTTTGTTTTCTATAGAAATTTTTTATGTACTTTGATTTATCTATCATCCTTTTTTTTTTTTACTATCATTCTTTTCTTTTTACTATCATTCTTTTCTTTGACAGCCTCCTCTTTCCGAAAGAATCAAAAAAACTCATGCATGGTTTATTTCATTTTCTTATGATTTTACTTTTAGCATCAGAAGTGTTTCTCTTTCCAAAATTGATTTTGGTCTGAGCAGGGGCCCCGCCTCATTCTCTTTTCTCTGCTGGCCAGTCTGTCCAAGACCATCTGTTGAAGAACCAGCTTTATCCTACTGACATAAAGGACAAATCTTTATGTGAACTAAGTTACCGTGTGTTTTCATTCTGGTTTTGTGCTTTCTCTTCTGTTCTATTGATCAGTCTAATTGTGTACCAGCACCACCTCGCTTTCCTTAATCACTCAGTTCATCTCCCTCACTTAATTAGCCAATATTTATTGTTTCCTACAAGTCAAATACTGTTCTAGGAGCTGTGTACAGCAGTGAACAAAACAAGGAGGGAAGGTGCTCTGTTAGGACAGATGGGTTCTAGTGAGGCAGGTGCTGGCACTTGAGGGCCCCAGGCCAGCTCCAGCCTGCTGCCCGTTGTTGTAAATGAACTTCTTGGCACATCGCCATGCCCATTTCTTTATGTAGTGCTGTGGGTGATCTTGTAGTTGAGACAGGACCATATGGTCTGCAGAGTATTTTCTGTCTGGACCTTAATAGAAAAAGGTTTCTGGCTGCTGTACTTGGGAAAGACTGAAGGCAAAGAAAACAGATAAAATAGATGCAGTGCTATCCAGTGGTAGCAGTGGTACAGGTGCTTTGGGAAGGCCCCCCCGAGAAGGTGGGCGTTTGAGTAAAGAGCTAAGGGAGCGACTTCCCTGGTGGTCCAGTGGCTAAGAGTCCGTGCTCCCAGTGCCCTCCCTGGTCAGGGAACTAGATCCCACATGCCACAACTGAGTTTGCCTGCTTCAGTTAAAAGGTCATTTGAAAAGACCCTGATGCTGGGAAGGATTGAAGGCGGGAGGAGAAGGGGACGACAGAGGATGAGATGGCTGGATGGTATCACCGACTCAATGGACATGAGTTTGGGTGGACTCCGGGAGTTGGTGATGGACAGGGAGGCCTGGCGTGCTGCAGCCCATGGGGTCACAAAGAGTCAGACATGACTGAGCGACTGAACTGAACTGAACTGACATGCCTCAAAGATCCTGCCTGCTGCAGGTAAGAACCGGGGAGGCGAGGAAGGAAGCCTCATGGAGGATTTGGAGCAGGAAAGTGACAAGAACTGTTTCAAGTCTGGGGGCCGTTTAGGAAGCTGGGACAGTTCACACCGGCAGGAAATGGTGGTGCTTGGCCCCGGCTGGAAGAGTGGTTTGTGGGAAGCAGTTGGATTCCAGATACATTTAAAGATAGAATCAATGAAATGATGCAGAGATGAAGTCAGAGAGTTCTGCAGGAAAACAAAAGACAAACCCACCAAACAATGGTAGAATTGAACAAATTTGTCAGTTCACTTGTCTGTCCAAGTAAGAGAGGACTGAAAAGTTTCCGTTGGAATCAACATCTGGTGAGACAATAGCTAGAGGTGTCGTGGGGTTAAGAGAGGGTTTGTGGTTTTTCTTTAACTTGGGTAATTCTTGAGTATTTTTTTTGGGGGGGGGGAGTCTTTTGGTTAGAAGTGAAGAAACTTATCCATGGCAGCTTAGAAAGGGAAAATAAATCTGAAAAAGAATATATATAGGTATCTGAATTATATGAATTTATATAACTGAATCACTTTGCTGTGGACCTGAAACTCTACATTGTAAATCAGCTGTCTTCAGTGGGGACTTTCCTGGGGGTCCAGTGACTAAGACTTTCCTGGGGGTCCAGTGACTAAGACCCTTCCGATGCAGGGGGCCCTGGGCTTCGTCCCTGGTCAGAGAACTAGATCCCAGGGGTCGCAACTAAAGGTTCACACGCTGCAACTGAGATCCCACGCGGCCAATAAGGGCTGGCGCTAGTGGTAAAGAACCTGCCTGCCGGCGCAGGGGGTACAGAGATGCAGGTTTGATCCCTGGGTCCCGAAGATCCCCTGGAGGAGGGCATGGCAGCCCACTCCAGTATTGTTGCCTAGAGAATCCCGCTGACAAGAAGCCAAGCGGGCTACAGTCCATAGGGTTGCAAGGAGTTGGACATGACTCAAGTGACTTAGCATGCATGCACACAGCCAAATATTAAAAAAACCCCAACAACACTATACTTCAATTTAAAAAAGTAAAAAGAGAAATGTATTGGCTAACAATCTAGAAGATTGAAATCTAAGCCTCCGGAAGACTGGGGAAGCCCAACACTAAGAACTTGAGTGGATCTCCTCTCTCTGTCCGTGACCTCTTGTCTCTGGCTGTCTCCTCTCGCAAGTCCTCCTCCTCCACGTGGCAGGACAGGCACTGTACGATTTGGGTTGATGGTGATATAAGGGTTTAGCTTTCCGAGTGTGTTTCCATATCTGAGAGGGTTCATGCCCCTCGTCACTCTTTCTGCATTTTCCTGGCTGTTTTTATTTTGAAACATTCTTGGCATTTTCTCTTGGGTCATGTTAAATTAGGTAGAATTGCTGCCTCCGTGATCTGAATATTCTACTATGATTATGTTTGTTGTGGTGCTCTGTGATCAGTGAGCTTCGATGTCAACACTGCAAAAAGATTGTGACTTCCTGCAGACTCAGATGATGGTTAGAATTTTTCAGAAATAAAGGATTTTTAAATGGAGGTATGTTTTCGATTTCTCAGACATAATGCTATTGTGCACTTGCTGCTGCTACTGCTAAGTCGCTTCAGTCGTGTCCGACTCAGTGCGACCCCATAGATGGCCTCCCACCAGGCTCCCCCGTCCCTGGGATTCTCCAGGCAAGAACACTGGAGTGGGTTGCCATTTCCTTCTCCAGTGCATGAAAGTGAAAAGGGAAAGTGAAGTCGCTCAGTTGTACACTTGCTAGACTACAGAATTGTATACTCGTAACTTTTAATTCAGCAAGCCAGGCTTCAGAAATACGTGGACCGTGAACTTCCAGATGTTCCAGCTGGTTTTAGAAAAGGCAGAGGAACCAGAGACCAAATTGCCAAATCTGCTGGATCATCGAAAAAGCAAGAGAGTTCCAGAAAAACATCTATTTCTGCTTTATTGACTATGCCAAAGCCTTTGATTGTGTGGATCACAGTAAACTGTGGAAAATTCTGAAAGAGATGGGAATACCAGACCACCTGACCTGCCTCTTGAGAAACCTATATGCAGGTCTAGTCAAGGCTATGGTTTTTCCAGTGGTCATGTATGGATGTGAGAGTTGGGTTGTGAAGAAAGCTGAGCACCGAAGAATTGATGCTTTTGAACTGTGGTGTTGGAGAAGACTCTTTAGAGTCCCTTGGACTACAAGGAGATCCAACCAGTCCATTCTGAAGGAGATCAGCCCTGGGATTTCTTTGGAAGGAATGATGCTGAAGCTGAAACTCCAGTACTTTGGCCACCTCATGCAAAGAGTTGACTCATTGGAAAAGACCCTGATGTTGGGAGGGATTGAGGGCAGGAGGAGAAGGGGACGACAGAGGATGAGATGACTGGATGGCATCACCGACTCAATGGACAAGAGTTTGGGTAGACTCCGGGAGTTGATGATGGACAGGGAGGCCTGGCGTGCTGCAGTTCATGGGGTCAAAGAGTCGGACACGACTGAGTGACTGAACTGAACTTTTAATTCACTGGGAAACCAGTACATGTGATTCACTTTATTGTGATATTTGCTTTTATTGCCCTGGTCTGGAACCAAACTCCCAACATCTCCAAGGTCTGCCTGTAATAGTGGGTTGTGATGATACTCACTTCGTCTCTTTTTTAAATATTTATTTCTTTGGCTGTGTGGGGTCTTAGTTGCAGCATGTGGGGTCTGTTAGCACTCCCCTGACCAAGGATTGAACCTGGGCCTCCTGCATTGGGAGTTCGGAGTCTTAGCCACTGGACCACCAGCGAAGTCCCCATTTCTAGTTTTTTCTAGTTGAGATACATATCGTGTTTAAGGAAGTATTTGCTTATTTCTATTTTATAGGGAATTTTTTAAAAATCAAGAATGAGTATTTAATCTTACTGAATGTTCTCCCAGTATCTGTGAATACGATCATGTGTTACTTCTCATTTGAACTATAACTTTATCATGAATATATAACTAGATTTCCTAATATGGGACCATTCTTATATTTCTGAGTTAAATTCTACTTGGCATACTTTTAACAGATGGCTGGATTCTATTAAATATATCATTTAAGATTTTTATGTTTGTGATGAGTGCAGTTAGCCCATAATTTTCTCTGTGTTGTTTTGGGGGGTCAAGGCTGTACCTTCTTGTTAAAAAGAATTTGCAAGTTTCTCAGGCTCTTAAAAACTTGTGCATAGCATTTGAGCTATCTGTTTCTTGAAGATCTGGTAGTGAGTGACTGATAGTTGCCCAGTCATGCCTGACTCTTTGCAACCCCATGGACTGTAGCCTGCCAGGTTCCTCTGTCCATGGAATTCTCCAGGGAAGATTACTGGAGTGGGTTGCCATTTCCTTCTCCAGGGGATCTTCCCGACCCAGGGATCCTGCATTGCAGGAGAGTCTTTACCATCTGAGCCACCAAGGAAGCCTACTATTAAGAGACATTTGTAAGTATAAAGACAGGTCAACTTAAAAAGTATCAGCAGATACATGCTTGACTTTATTTTATAATCTATAGACAATACATTAAAATATGTAGTGAATCCATACAACTTTTCCAAAGGAAAACCCAAGACAGAAGTAGAAGATCTGGTAACATCCTCTCAAAAACGTCTCTTGGCTGCAGCGCGCTTGCTTAGGGAGTAGCTCTGGGGCAGTTTTCTGTATTGTAATACATGCCCATGGTTTCTTTCTTTTTTGGCCTTGCCATGCCGCTTGCAGGATCTTAGTTCCCCGACCAGGGATTGAACCTGCGCTTCCCTGCAGTGGAAGCGAAGAGTCCTAACCACTGGACCACCATGACCATCATTTTTAACGGCTGTAAACTGTTTTAAGTACTGAGTTACCATAGCTTGTTTCACCTGTGTGGTTTACTGGTCTGGAGAAGGACTGGGGTGGTTTTCAAGGAATGCCTCCTGAAATCCAGTTCATGACTGTTCCGGAGCTCTGGTTAGTGAGAGATAATTCCAAGTTATCAACAGGAGCAACAGCATGTTCATCCACTGAGTGTTGAGGAGGCGCCTGTTAGCATTCTGAGCACCTGGGGTTAGCTCTAATCTCGAGGGAGGCTGTAGGATAGCTCTACTGGGCTCTCAGATGTGCAGTGGGAAGGTTTGGAAGCCTGAGTTGATTTCTTGGTTGCTCACCAGCGACCCTTCAGTGTCCTCATTATACAGTGGCTGGAAGACCCCAGGCCCGGGGTCTTGGAAAGAGTAGGAGGGGCTGGGTTTGAGCCTCAGAAGCTCTTGAGCTACTGGATTCCCAAGCTTCTGTGGCCTTATCTTTAAACTGAAGCCTGAGGATTTTTTAAGCTCAGGTTATCCCACCTTATCAGTTAGAAGCAACAGTTAGAACTGGACATGGAACAACGGACTAGTTCCAAATAGGAAAAGGAGTACATCTAGGCTGTATATTGTCACCCTGCTTATTTAACTTCTATGCAGAGTACATCATGAGAAATGCTGGGCTGGATGAAGCACAAGCTGGAATCAAGATTGCCGGGAGAAATATCAATAATCTCAGCTATGCAGATGACACGGCC
The DNA here is from genome assembly GCF_029378745.1 of Bos indicus. Taxonomy (NCBI): domain Eukaryota; kingdom Metazoa; phylum Chordata; class Mammalia; order Artiodactyla; family Bovidae; genus Bos; species Bos indicus. The sequence continues at coordinate 116,153,097 of NC_091764.1, read as the reverse complement.
CTGATGGCAGAAAGTGAAGAATTAAAGAGCCTCTTGATGAAAGTGAAAGAGCAGAGTGAAAAAGTTGGCTTAAAGCTCAACATTCATCATGGCATCTGGCCCCATCACTTCATGGGAAATAGATGGGGAAACAGTGGAATCAGTGACAGACTTTATTTTGGGGAGCTCCAAAATCACTGCAGATGGTGACTGCAGCCATGAAATTAAAAGACGCTTACTCCTTGGAAGGAAAGTTATGACTGATCTAGACAGTATATTAAAAAGCAGAGACATTACACTGTCAACAAAGATCCATCTAGTCAAGGCTATGGTTTTTCCAGTGGTCATGACTATAAAGAAAGCTGAGTGCTGAAGAATTGATGCTTGTGAACTGTGGTGTTGGAGAAGACTCTCAAGAGTCCCTTGGTCTGCAAGGAGATCCAACCAGTCCATGCTAAAGAAGATCAATCCTGGGTGTTCATTGGAAGGACGGATGCTGAAGTTGAAACTCCAATACTTTGGCCACCTGATGCGAAGAGCTGACTCATTTGAAAAGACCCTGTGCTGGGAAAGATTGAAGGCAGGAGGAGAAGGGGATGACAGAGGATGAGATGGTATCACCGACTCAATGGACACGAGTTTGAGTGAACTCCAGGAGTTGGTGATGGACAGGGAGGCCTGGCGTGCTGTGGTCCATGGGGTCACAAAGAGTCAGACACAACTGAGTGACTGAACTGAACTGATCCCACCTTATCAAGTTGCCATGGCGATCTGGAGAGGTCACAGGGGAATGGACTTTATAAACTGTAGTGCATGCTAAGTCGCTTCAGTCGTGCCCAGCTCCTTGCAACCCCATGGGCTACAGCCCACCATGCTCCTCTGTCCATGGGATTCTCCAGGCAAGAGTACTGGAGTGGTTTGCCATTCCCTCCTCTAGGGGATCTTCCTGACCCAAGGATCGAACCCACATCTGTTAGGTCTCCTGCATTGGCAGGTGGGTTCTTTACCACTAGCACCAGCTGGGAAGCCCCATAAGCTGTAGAGTACAGGGCAAACATGAGCCATCATCATTGTCAGTACTGTTGAGCTGTTGGCATGGTTATGTACCCAATTCAATGTCTTGCAGAATGAAGTGGACAATCTGTGGCGGGGTGGCGGGAGAGCATGGAGCTGGGCACGGGTGGCTCAGGTTCAGTCCTTGCACAGCGGCGTGCCCTCCTCCACGCTTCCCCAGAGCCACTAGTCTATGAAGGACTCTCCAGACCTGAAGTTCAAAGACTGTGACTTATGAAAGCAGGTCACTCACTGCAGGCAGCGGGGGAGGCTGGATCCCATAGTCCCATTTGGAGCTGGCAGATCCCACTTTGTGATATGGCCCTTGCTCCTTATTCACGGATTCTGTATTTACGGATTTAGCTACTCACTGAAATTTATCCATCACCAACACAGTCAGTACCTTGGGTGCTTTTGTGGTTAATTGCAGATGTGTGCAAAGTGGTGGGAAACTTTGAGTCACCCGGGGTGCATGGTCACAGCTGAGGTTCAACAAGGACACGCCTGCCTCCTTGTCTCAGTTCATCCTTTCTGTGGTCTCCTTGGTTGTTGTTCAGTCACTCAGTCATGGCTGATTCTTTGTGCCCCCATGGACTGCAGCACAGCAGGCCTTCCTGTCCTTCACTATCTCCCGGAGTTTGCTCACACTCATGTCCATTGAGTTGGTGACGCCATCCAATCGTCTCATCCTCGGGGTCTATTTAGTGCCACGTATTTGCATGTTGTGCTTTTTTGGTGGTGATTTTGCCATTTGGAGTGGCCCCCAAGTGTAACGCTGAAGTGTCTAGTCCTGAGCAAAAGAATGCTGAGATGGGCCTTATGGAGAATATACATGTTAGATAAGCTTCATCCAGGCACGAGTTAGAGTGCTGGTGGCCTGGAGTTGAGTGTTAATGACCCAACTGTATACACACACATAACGCAAGATAATGTATAGATCATCTGATGAAAACGCAACCAGAGGCTTGCAGGAGCCCAACCTTGTATTTCTGTAGGAGCAGTGACTCCATATTTGCCAAGTCAGCGTCTGTGGCCACTTGATAGAGCTACCACTACAGTCACCATGGATTAGAACAGGCCGGAGGACCCCGGCCCCACAGGGGAGGCGGCGGTGAGTGCGGAGCTGTCCATGGTGCTGCTCCACGTCTGGGGCTGGAAGCCTGCTGACCTTGGGCTGGACAGAGCCCTGGAGTTGAGGGAGCTCTGCTGGCCTGGCGGCTCCCGGGGCTTCTGACCCAGGGCACGTCTTGGTGAACAGGCTTTGGGACAGGATGCAGCGAGAAAGGGGCTCACCTCTGAGAGAAAGAGCTGGCACTGATTCCACAGCACTGGCCACATGGCGAGGCCGGCCACACGGCGAGGCCAGCCACCCTGTGTCTGTCTGTTCATCCAATTAGCACATCGCGTGGTTCAGGGACACTGCTGGCTGGGGAGTCATCACCTCATCTGAGCAAGCCAGATGTGCAGGGCAGCAGTGTGGAGGCCCCCACAAATACACACATGGACAGAGCTTTACAGCGTGCAGAGGACTTTCCACAATGGCCCCTCTCCCCACCCCCAACCTCACCACTGGTTCCGGGAGAGTGGCAGGTTAGACCCCTCTGACAGAGGGACTCTCTGGGGTCCCCAGGGGTTCAGTGAACCCATCACCCAGATGGGGAGGAGCAGAGAGCCAGGACCTGAGCTCAGGTCGTCTGGTTGCAAAGCCTAACGCTGCGCTGCGCCTCCGCCAGTCTGAGCCCTCACCCTGACCTTGACCCTTCCTAGTTTGGACTTGGACTGTCTCCTCTCCCTCCCTCTTCTGCTCCCTCTGAAGACAGGGAGCCCCTTCTCCACCCCCATCTCCCTCTCTCTCTTTAATTAGTTTTATGACACTCATCAGAAGTCATATATTCATGGGCAAAAGTGGTATCATCTTACTATTAAAAGTATTAAAGGTGAAAAAAAAAATCAAGCCTGTGTCCTGTGAGGTTCAGCAGCTCCTGCCATTCATTCAGGTGTACGTGTTTCCATCAAGTGTACACGTTTCGTGTTCTGTCTCCGTCGAGGGTGCGTGTCTCCGTCAGGGAGACATGTTCCATCAGGGGTGCGTGTCTCCGTCGGGGGTGCGTGTCTCCATCGGGGGTGCCTGTGTCTGTCGGGGGTATGTGTCCCCGTTGGGGGTGCGTGTCTCCATCGGGGGTGCGTGCCTCCATCAGGCGTATGTGTCGCCATCGGGGGTACATGTCTCTGTCGGGGGTGCCTGTTTCCGTCAGGTGTATGTGTCTCCGCCCGTGTGTGTATCCAGGGCTCCATGTGGTGTAGCAGCTGTGGTCAGGGTGTGAGCCTCTGCTCTTTGGGCAGGTGCTGTGTCACATGCCTTTCGTGTCATGAGTGTCTTGTCTGCTCATCTTCACAGCATCCTTTAAAAGTGTGATGGCGATTCGATTTAGTACACACAGCACAATCTACCGAGATTAAACGTGAGTGATTACTGAATATTATTTTCTTTTTCTCCTAATGTTATGACTACTGCTATATTATTTGCTGTCATTAATACATATGGAATGTCTTTGTGCATAAGGCACTTCCTTATTCCCGTTTTTTTCTTTGCCATAAGATAGAGTCACATAAGCAGGAAGATGCTTGTTTGGCTTCCACAAAGGACACAGTAATTTTTCTTCTCTCACAAGAGCTCCCACTTCAAAGTGTTCTCGCCAGCTTTGGTCGTCATAGCTTTTTATCTACTTTGCCGGAGTATGGTTTATGTCAAATAAACTGTGTCGATGTCAAGTAAGTAACTGAATGAGTTTTGATGGCTGTGAAGGCACCAGCATCGATGCACAGAACGTTCGGGGCGACCACCAGTCTGCTGTCTGTGCCTCTGGTTTCGCCTTTTCTGAAGCATCCTGTGAATGTGGCCTTTCCGTATGTAGCTGTTTTCCTACGTCTGACTTCTTCACTCAGCGTGATGGTTCCGAGATTTATCCTCGGTGCTGTGTCGATCGGTAGTCTGTTCTCATCACCAGTAACAGGCCACTCAGTGGCTATGCCACGTTCCGTAAGTGTCTCCTCCTGGTTCCCAGTTTGGGTTTATTTAGGAACACAGCATCTGTGAACGTTTGTGTACCAGTGTCTGCAGACACGTGCTTTGTATCTCTTGGGCAAGAACCTGGAAGTGACTGAATCGCTGGTAAACACGTTTAGCTTTATAAAATCTGCCAGTTTTCCTGAGTGATTGTTTCTTCTTTTCTTTCTAGTTTTTTGGCCGCTCTGGGTCTTCGTTGCTGTGTGAGAGCTTTTCCTGCTGCGGTGGGTGGGGGTTAGTCCGCAGTTGCAGGGCCCAGGTTTCTCCTGTTGCAGACACGGGCTGTGGCCCCGAGCCTCAGCAGCTGTGGCCCCGAGCCTCAGCAGCTGTGGCACGTGGGCTTGCTTGCCTCACAGCAGGTGGGGGTCTTAGTTCCCGGACCGGGGACTGACCCCATGTCCCCTGCATTCACAGGTGGATTTTTAACCACTGGACCACCAGGGAAGTCCCCTGGTTATTTTTATAAAAGGCAAATTTGCCTTCTTAAAAATGACAGCTTGTTCTTTCAGTGTGATTTTTTTAATCGCTAGTGAGATTGATATTTTCCCACATTTTACTGAGTGGGTCTGTTTCCTTCTCGGCAGTTACCTGTTTGGGTATTTCACTCATTTATCTGTTGCGGTCTTGCGCATTTTCTTTCGTAACTTGTTATGCTGTGAATTCTTTACATACAGTTATTTATTGTGACTTGCGCTGCCCTGGTTTTCATGTTCCCTTTGATTTCAGCTGTGCCTCTCTTGGACATAAAGGGAATTTTGAGTGTTCAGGGTGGCGGGCGGGTCTTGACTTTCGCAGTCTCTCTTCTTGCTTTATCCTGAGTGTCCCTGGTCTGGCCTCTGCCTGACTGTCCCACCTGTCTGTCCTGCTGCGTCTCTGGGTGTGGCGCCCACAGCCACTCTTGGCAATGGTTCTGGCGTCTCACTGGTGAGAGGCAGGGTACGAGGGGGCTCCCCGACAGAGTAGTTTTCTTCCTCCTGAGTTTGTCATTGGTACTAAATAGTGATACGCTAGTGATAACATCTGTGTGATGTCTGCAGCGAACTCCCAGCCCCTTGTTCCTTTCAGAGGTTAGCACTGGGTCTCCCCACCCATACCTGCGGGGCAGGCAGGGGCTGCAGATGCTCAGGAAGACGGGTGGGGAGGGCCCTGTCTGGGTGCCCAGGTGCCTTCTCAGCGGGTGGCTGGGCCACCTGCCTGTGGAGTCACCGCTTTGAGCCCTGGGCGATCTGAGTCAGAGGCGCTTCGGCCCTTGTGTTGTGTGTGGTCTTGGGGCTTCTTTGAAGGTTTTTCTTGGATCAGAGCCCTTTTGACTGAAAGAAAAGGGCATGTTCGCACCCTGTGTCCTGCGTGGGGCACCTAGGCCTCTGGTGGACAGTGGCTGGGCCACATCTGTGCTGTGGGCACCTGGGCAAGGCACCCACCTCCCTGAGTTCGTCTCCTGTTAAGTTGGGCCAATCCGTTTATTCACGCAGCATTTATTGAGTACCTGTTGTGTGCCTGGCTCTGTTCTGGGCACTACACTCAGATGGTCATCCAGGCAGGTCCCTACTCCTGGGAGGCATTTGTGCAGCGGGGGACAGTCGTGAAACCCCATAGTGATGGCGGCAAAACAAGGTGAGGAGGAAGGAGCACCTCCAGCACGTTTAATGTGGGGTCTGAAGTGGTTCCCTGAAGACAGGAGAGCCATCTGAGCTGCAGCGGGAGTGGCAGGAAGGAACCCCCTGTGTAAAGGCTCCAGGGTAGAGGGGCGGGCAACCCCAGGAGGCCAGCAGGGCTGGTGAGTGGCGAGGGGAGGGGCTGTCACAGGGAATTTTCTTAGAACTTTGGCTTTCATTCTGAATTCCATGGGAAGGTTTGAAGGGGGACAGGAGCCGACTTTAAATACAGACCCTGTAGCTGTGGTGTGGGGGGCGGACTCGGGGGTGAGAGTGGATGGGGCCGTGGATGCAGTCCAGGGGAGCTGGCCCCCGCCACCCCGGGAGGGGAAGGACCTGGGTGTGGTGCCCGCCATGCTCTCTGACGGCTGAGGGGCTGCCGGCAGTTTCTGGGAGAAGCATCCAGGTGGTGGGCTGGTGGTTCGGGAGCGGCCCGTCGAGGATGGGGGCACCGGCACAGGGTGACCTTCCAGCTGAACCCCACGAGCCCCTGTGTCGGGGGGAACACGGGCAGGCAGTGTGCTGCGGCTCCCTCACTAACTGGGCCGGATGGGCTGTGAAGAAAGCGATCGCTCAGCATTTACAGCAGGGAAATGGGACCCCTTGTGCGGACCTGCTGGGACAGGCCTGGCGGCACGTGGAACCCTGGAGGGCACGTTGGCATGTATTTTGTGCCGTCTCCAGCACGCCAGTCCTGCACGCAGGACCCCCCCCCGCCCCACCCCCAAACTCAAGGACCTTCCCTTGTCAGAACCTGGGGCTGCCAGCTGCCTGCCGAGCGCTTTGCGTTCATTATCTGGGTCCATCACATTGCATTTTCCAGAGCCTGAGTGTGTGCGTGTGTCTGGTCTGACAGGTCTGAGGACTCAGCAGTTTCTAGCTCTGGGATCTTGGGCCTCTTTTTCTGACTCCTGAAAGTCAGTCTCTTCTCTTGTGAAATCAGGCAGCAACTGTAACAGGCTGTGGGCAAAGTTCAGTGAGACGGCCCGCACGGCTCTGGTAGGGGCTCAATATGGCAAATGCAGGAAGAACCGTGGCCGCCTACCTGGTGCCGTGGGTACCACCAGGCTCCTTCTGCTTGCAGAATAAAGAGATCGCCAGAGGGCGTATGCTCTTGAGCCTGAGTGATGTGGATGGTGAACTTGACTCACTGTGGCAGGTGGTGGGGTTCAGAGCCCTGACCCACTGGGTGTGGAGACCACAGCGGCTGCCGTAGCCCCTCTGAGGGACCAGGAAGCAGTGGGTGTGGGCAGTCTTGGAGCGTTGAGTCTAGAAGGCCTTCTGCTGGGCTGGGGGCTCAGAAGGAGCTGAGATAAACTGTCCCGGGAGAGTTCTTGCTTTGTTAGGAAGAATGCACCCACCACCCCCGCCACCCTTGATTTTCTGCAGAGGGCTTTAGGGGTGTGAGTTGGGCACTGCCTGTTGTCACAGGGGTCAGTCTGGGGGTCCTGGCCTTTGCCCCTGAAGCTGATGGGTGACCTTTGTCTTGATAAGGCTCACCGGCCTGGGCCCCTGACTGATGAGACCCCCTTCTGTTTTCCTTCCGTGGGAGCCAGCTAGGGTGTGGGCCTGGGTGGGCTGCGGACCCCCTGGGCGCAGAGGGCGGGAGCCTGTGTCGGAGAGCTGATGTAAACAGGGCCGGGGTGTTCAGAACTCCAGGGCCTGAGGGCTGAGCCCCCCCTCACCCCCCATCCCCGCAACGCCCTGGAGGAGTGGGTGTGGGCTGCAGGCCAGGGGGTCTGACCACTTGTGAGGCCCCGAGGGTCCCGCCTCCACGGGTTCCAGAAGACAAATGCGAGGACTTAGGGTGATGAAGTCGCTTGGGGAGAAGAGGGAAAGAAACCAGCAGCAATGTAGTATCTCGGGTTTCTAAGTGATGACTCTGCAGCACATCTTGTGGTTCCATCAGGTCTGTGCAGACGCCCACCTTGTCTAGGTCCCGTGGGCCAGCCACGCCTGCGGTGTCTGCCTTCACCCCCAGGAAGCTGGGGATCAGAGCGGTCCCTGGGCTGGCCCGCGGTCACACAGCTAGTGCAGAGCTGGAGCGGAACCTCTCAGCCTTCCTACTGGAGCCTGTTGAGTTTTTTTCCTCCTTGTGTGGGAAAGAGGACCATAACGATCTAGGTATCAGGAAGAAACACTGTCGGTAATAAGAAGCAGAGTCAGCCGGCGTGCTGGAAGGCTGCCTCCCTCCTGCCTGCAGCTGAGCCCGGCAGGCAGAGGGGCAGCTGTCCCTTTAAGTCAGATTCCCGGGGTGGGGGTGGGGAGGGAGGTGCCGGCAGGAGATGGATGGATCTCCCCTCCTGAGCCCTTGGGGCTCCCCGCCAGACAGCCTGCCAGACAGCCTGCCGAGCCTTCCCTCAGATCCAGGCTTCCCTTCCCCGTGCGATGCTGCTGATTCATCCTGGGGCTGGAGTCCGCGGTGCTGCGGGGCTCGGGGCCTCCCGCGGAGGTGCCCTTGGGCCTCTGCGGGCGCCCGTGGGGGCTGGGGCTCCGCACATCGTGGAGGTCTGCGGGGGGCAGGGCGGGGGGCCGGGGCTCGGCCAGGCCCCTCACAGTACCCCCCATCCCCTCTGGCCTCCCTGCGCAGGGTGCTTCAAGGACGACCGCATCGTCTTCTGGACGTGGATGTTCTCCACCTACTTCATGGAGAAGTGGGCCCCGCGCCAGGACGACATGCTCTTCTACGTGCGCCGGAAGCTGGCGTTCGCGGGCAGCGAGGGCGCCCTGGACGGGCGGAAGGTGAGCGCCCTGGACCGCCCCCCCCCCCCCCCCCCCGAACTGGGTCTGCAGGCTTGTGGGCCGGGGGTCTGCAGTCCTCCTCGCGCGTGTTAGGAGGGGAACGCGGTGTTCATTCAGTGCCCGCCAGGTGCCAGGAGCTGGGCGGGGACAGTCACACATGTGTCCCGTGGTGGGACGCGCGGGCCTCATGTGGGTATTATTACTGAGCTTCCCCACGAGCCCGGAAGGCGGCGATGAGTATCACTACAGTGCCTTGGAGGAGACACGTCCAGAGGCTGGGTGGTCTGGCGGGCATCTCATCCTTAGTAAGTAAACAGAAGAGCAAAGACGTTGACTCCAGAGGCTGGGTCCAGCCTGACCGTGGGCAGGTGACCTGGCTTGGTGATGGTGGTGATGCCTGCCAGCCCCCGAGCCCTCACCTCGCCCCCGAGCCCTCACCTCACCCCCGACAGGGGCTCAGCTCTCTGCCTCTCCCATCTCCCATGTCTTCCCAGCAACTGGACAGGACAAGGGTTGTTATCCCTTTTTTACAAGAAGAGACCAAAGGCTCGCAGGTGACTTGAGTCACCTCCGGTGTTTAATCCACTTAAGTTTCAGTCGACAAGTTAATAGAACAAGCTTTGCATGTCTTTCAGAAGCTTTATTTAGTGTTTTGTAAAATATCGAAGCAACCTGTATGCCAAACATACAAAGGCGTTGTTTTCATTTAAACACAAAAGTGCCTCGGGAAGTGGAGACGGGTTTTTGCAGCCTGCCTGCCCAGCGCTTGTGACCCCGGGCTGGGGCTTGGTGGCCGGGGCTCATGCCTTCCCTGCCTTGTGCCTGCTCTTTGAGCCTGATTGTGCAGGACGGGCTTTCTGCAAACAGATAGCCTGGTGCCTGCTGCAAAGGAGACATGGTGGCCTGCATGCCTGCAGCCAAATGGCTGGTCCGATCCGGCTGCGTGACAGGCGGGAAGACCTGGGGGTGGGCCAGGGTGCTCTGGTGACCATCTGGAGTCTGCAGCAGCTGGCCGTGTGACCGGGTTGTCACTGGGGCCAGTGGACACTGGGACCCTGAAGTGCATCACGCAGAGCCAACACAGTCTGGGTCACTATAGTGACCAGAAGGGAGGGGAGTGGTCAGCGGAGGCCACCTGAGTGAGGTGGGTCTTGAAGGAAGGGCAGATATGGTCCCAGCGGAGGGGCCGGTGGCCGAGCAGTGGGCCTGACCGTCTGCTGAGGTTTAAGTTTCAGATTTTTTTTTTTTTTTTTTTTTACAAAATCTTGGTGGTTGTTTAGAGGAAGCATGTTGAGACCAGAGGCGACAGTAAGGGCTGAGTGTACCTGAGACGCGGTTGTGCCTTGAATGTTGGTGCCTGGAGAGGCCCCAGCTCTGGTCAGGGAGGGTTTTCTTAGCCGATCTGGCCTTGACTGCTCCAGTGGGCAGGCAGGGCTCAGGAGGGGTCCGCTTTGTGGGCTCCCAGAGTGGCCAGGCAGGGAGGTGAAAGGAAGCTGCAAGTGCTGGCTCCTTCTCTCTGGAAGAGAACCCTGGACTCAGGCCTGAGCAGTTTTGGAGCCGGAGGCCTGAGGCTGTGTGTGAGGTCCCCTGAAGGCTGGGCTGGGGCCGTGTTGACAAGGGCAATGAGGGGACCCCGAGTTTGGGAGCGTGTGGCAGTCTAGCTATGCGCATGCTGGAACGTTCCATCGCACCCCTGCCCAGAGGGCTCTGCAGGCCCTTCTCTCCCAGCACTGGGAGGACAAGATGACTGAGTCTTGGCCGGGCCTCAGGGAGCACTCCCCCACACCCCTGCCCCCGGCCCGGTCTGCTGGGACCGACGGCGTGGCCAGTGGCACGTGGAACGGTTGGTGCTGTGATGGGGTGAGGAATGGGGTGGCTGGGGACCCACAGAGAGGAGGAGGCAGCATCTGCCGGAATGTTGTAGGTCAGAGCGAGGGGATGACGGTGGACGGAGGACATTTGTGGGGAGGGGCGAGCCAGCACACGCACGACAGGCCCTGCCGGGGTGGGTCTGCGGTATCTGAAAGGCAGCAGGCGGGTGGCGCGGCGGGGGAGAACCCACGGGTCTGGAGGTGCGAGGTGGACGGGGCGGGGGAGGAGGGAGACCACACAGCTGCTCCCGCGCAGCCTCCCTGCCCGCCTCTGCTGCGAAGAGCAGAAAGGAAAGCCCCTGGCCGGCGCGCTGTGGGCGCTGCTGCAGGGCCTGCGCACTGCGGGCTCTCTGCGGCAAGCCCGGCTGCCTCCCGCCCCCTCCTCATCCGGCCGCGGAGCTGGTACCCAGTTGCCGTAGCAACCCGAGGGCCTCCTGCGGGCTCCGCTGGTGTAGAGGGTGGCTGGCTGGACTGGCTGCCTGTGGGCTGGGCCAGGATGCTGGGATCCCCCGCCCTGCTGGGGGGCCCAAGGGACGACCTCGGTGGGAGGCTGGCTTCTTGATGAGACCCCGGGGTCGCGAAGCCAGAGAACCCAGGAGGGAGATTGGAGCCCAGGCCCCGCGTGGGAGGGGCCAGGGAGGAGAGGATGCCCCCGGGGCCGGGGGGGCGGGGGTGCTGGGACTCACCTCTGCCCTGGGCCTCACAGCTGGCGGAGGCCGAGCCCGAGGTGGAGGTGGAGGTGTACCGGAGGGACTCCAAGAAGCTGCCAGGCCTCGGAGACCCCGACATCGACTGGGAGGAGAGCGTCTGCCTGAACCTCATCCTGCAGAAGGTGCCTGGCGCGATGGGCAGGGCTCCCGGCGTGCGGGCGGGGTGCTCGAAGGCCCCGGGCACGCGGACCCCTGAACTCCCCTGTCCCGCACCCCTTCCAGCTGGACTACATGGTAACCTGTGCTGTGTGCACGCGAGCCGACGGCGGGGACATCCACATCCACAGGAAGAGGTCCCAGGTGAGCCCGCGGCGCCCAGGGGTGCCCCTCCCGCTGCCCTGCCCTGAGGGGAGGCTGACCCCAGAATTTCCCTGCGGCCTGGGGGCCTGGGTCCAGCTCAGGAGCCCTGAAGCAGGTCCTCCCTCCCAACGGCTCCTTCCCCAGCGGCTCCTGGGGCCCTGGCGACCCATGCCTTACAGCACACCCCACCCCAGCGCGTGGCTCCGGGCCCGGGTGTAGGGCTCAGTGGGGGTTTCACTCAGCCCCTTCCAATCTTTTTCTTTCCAGCAAGTGTTCGCGTCCCCCAGTAAGCACCCCATGGACAGCAAAGGGGAGGAGTCCAAGATCAGCTACCCCAACATCTTCTTCATGATCGACAGCTTCGAGGAGGTGGGGGCTCTGTCTTGGTCTGGCTCCCCCGCAGCCACCCCCCAGGCCTCACATGCCTTCAGGAAGGAGGTGGGGGCAGGGCTGGGCTCCCGCTCTCCCTGCTGCTTCCTTGACTCAGGGCAAACGAGTTCACTGGGCTCTGAGCCTTAGTGTTCTCATCTGTAAAATGGGCGTCAGGGTTGAAAGATCAGAGAGCTCACGCGTGGGAGGAGGCATCATCAAGTCCTGCAGAGCGCTGCCCGGGCAGGAGGGACGGTTATTACCACCCTCGAACCCTAAATGAGGCCTCCCCACCTTGGGATCCTAGGATGTCTGCGATGGGTGGGGCTCCGGAAGTTACAAAACTGGGGCCTGGGGCAGCTCACTCAACTGGGAAACGCGGGGTGCTGGGAAGCCAGCTGCGCCCCCTGGCGACCCTGCCGGCTCCTGTCAAGCCACCCTCCTGTCGAGGTCTGGGCAGTGGAGCTGCTCCCCCCACCACCCACAGTGAGGGCAGGGGGTGGGGGGCCCGGGAGCACTCACGAAGGATGGGGCGTGGGCTGCAAGTCGCTTCTCGATTTGGTTGGTGTCTTGAGCATTTCAGTTCAGGGGGCTGAGCGCCCTCTCCAGACTCACACAGCTTGTCCACAACAGAGCTGAGATTGAAGCCAGAGTCTGGACCTCAGAGCTCAGCCTGCACACAGCCCCCCGCCCTGCCCCATGGGCAGTGACTCTCGTGGGGGCAGGCTGTCCGGTCCCCTGCAGACAGTCACCCCCCCCAGGCAGGCAGTCTGTGAGGCTTCTGAGCTGGTGCCCACATACACGCCCTGACGGCTGGGGCAGGGCTGGGGCGGGTGGGCTGTGCACCCATAGCTGGAGGTGGAGAAGACACTTGAAAGCGGCCAGACAGTCCCCGTGAACTGTTCTACTTCCTGGTGTCGCTCCGGTGGACAGTGAGAGGGTGGCACATCCTTTTCCTGTTCCAGAGTCACTTATGACCTTAGCCCCTTGTAGACGCTGCCCCTGCCCACGGGTGGGATGTCCCCCTTGCTGCGCGGGTCCCCGTGGAGTGGTGGCAGGCCTGGGGGCCTTGGGCAAAGGCCTTCACGTCTGTGGCTCAGCGTTCTCCCCTGTAAAGGGGGAGTTTCCAAGCAGCCCTCCCTGGGTCAAGGAGCCGGGCAGGGGGCTGGGAGCCGGGCTGTGCTGGGGGCCGGGGGCAGCCAACCGGTGCCATCCCTGCGTCTGCCTCGCGCCCCCCCAGGTGTTCAGTGACATGACCGTTGGGGAAGGGGAGATGGTCTGCGTGGAGCTGGTGGCCAGTGACAAGACCAACACGTTCCAGGGAGTCATCTTTCAGGGCTCCATCCGCTACGAGGCGCTCAAGAAGGTGTATGACAACCGCGTGAGTGCAGGGTGGGCTGGGTCCAGGGGGCGATCACCCCGCAGCGCCCCCTGCCCTCGCCCAGCTCTGCTGTACCTGGCCCACCCCAGAGCTCCTGCAGCGCCCCCAATGCCCCTCCTAGGCGGCTGGGGCCTGGGTCACGTGGGGCTCTTCCCAGGAAAACCCTCCTGGGATTATTGGTCCCCGACAGATGGGACCGAAGGGAGAGGAGTCCAGGTGGATGGGTGCCCTCCTGCCGCTGGGCTCCGCCCCGGGTGTCCTCTCTCTGGACCCCGGGGCAGGGGACGAGGAGGTGGTCTCTGTCCCCAGACGGGGTGTGGTCATTGGGGCGAGAGGGCGTCAGACAGGGATGCGAGGGTGCCGGCACTGCCCCGCCTTGTGGGCGAGCCCGGGTCAGGTGGGGCTGGGTCTCCCCGGAGCGGGGCTGGCGGCCCTCGGGGGCTTCTTGAGGGAGGGTCCCCCGGCTGCTGGAGCCCCCAGGGAGCGGGCACCCCGCCTGCCTGACTCAGTGCCCCCGCCTGCCCGCCCGCAGGTGAGCGTGGCGGCCCGCATGGCCCAGAAGATGTCGTTCGGCTTCTACAAGTATAGCAACATGGAGTTTGTACGCATGAAGGGGCCCCAGGGCAAGGGCCACGCTGAGATGGCCGTCAGCCGCGTGTCCACCGGCGACACGTCCCCCTGCGGGACCGAGGAGGACTCTAGCCCGGCTTCGCCCATGCATGAGCGGGTAAGGCTGCGCAGCTCGGGGAGGGCCTCTGCCCTTCCCTGAGGCCTGCCTCCCACAGCCTCCCTGGTCCTTCCCGCCCCCCAGCCCCCCGAGAGGTAGGTGTCATGGTCCCCACCCCTCTGGGGAGGAGGCCGAGGTTCAGAGAGGGCAGGTGACTGGCCCGGGGTCACACAGAAGGTTAGTACCTGGGCCCCGAGCTGCCACGGTGGCAGGGCTCAGCCAGCGGGGTCCCAGCACCCGCCCTGGTGGACCTGCTGGGTGGGGGCGGGCACCCAAGCGGCCTTTCCAGGGGGCGAGATGGGGACGATGATGGATGAGCTCCAGCAGGGTTGGCCAGAGCCTCGAGACCCTGGGGCCCCCCAGCTGGTCTCTGCCGGGGCCGCTTGCCAACCAGATGCTGGGCCCCGGAACTGCTGGCGACTGCCGCAGCCATGGACGGGTCCGAGTCTTCCTGTCTGCAGAGCTGGGCACCCCCAGGCCTGCGGGGGTTCCTTGCTCTGCCCCCTGCCATGTGGCTCATGCAACAGCACTGAGCCTCTGAGCCCTTTCTAGGCTGCTGTCCTTCCCCGGGGGCCGGGAAGCTGACCTCAGTGGCAGCCTTATTCCCAGAGCCTCTGGGGTGGTGGGTGGGGGGCAAGCCCAGGGCTCAGGCAGGAGAAAATACCCAGCCCATCGGCCACGTTGCCCGTGTTGGGGGCTCCAGAGGAAACCGGGGGTCTTGAAGGAGGAGTGCGTCCCCCCCGGGCGTCTCCAGGAGGGGCTGCAGGGTGGGCTGCAGTCCGGGCACTGCTGCTGCATGAGCTGGGACAGTCTCTCCTCTCTGAGCCTCAGTTTGCTCACCCGGAAATGGGGTGAACACACACCCGCCTCCCGAGGTGTTGGGGACTCAGGAGCCAGGGCATCAGGGCCCCTCTGGGGGTGGGGCCGGCTGGGGCATCTGCCTGGAGAAATGGCCCCCGAGCGTGTCAGTCCAAGTCCCCGCTGGCGCGCCCGAGGTCAGGGAGCCGTGCGCACCCTGCCTTTCACTCTAAGCTCACCGTCACGCGTCCTCCCGGCAGTCAGGGGGCACTTTTCTTTCTCTTGTTGTGTCTTTTTTTGTTCGCTTTGAGTTTCCTGCAGTGAATGTGTTTTGTAAGCAGAGCAGAAACGACAAACGCTCTCTTTCTGTGATGATGGGTGAGAATTCTGAGCAGAGGCGTCTGTTGTCTTGGGAACAGAGGTGGTTTGTCTCTGCGATAAGGAGCCTTATCCCCCTTGGTTCTCAGGTGCCCACTGAGGCTAACAAATGTGTGCGTGACAGCCCTCATGAAGATGTGGCCTGGGCTCAGGCGGGACAAGCCTGGATGCCAGTTCTGGCCGCGTGTTTGCCCAGTGACCACAGAGAGGTTACTGGACCAGTCCGGGCCTTCATCTTCCCATCTGTCAAATGGGGGTGCTGGTCTTTCTCTCCCAGGGTGGCCGTGGCGGGGAAGGAGGCATTGCCTGGGAAAGCCCCTGGCCCCCAGCAGCCGGGGGAGCTAGGGTCAAGGGGCGGGGCCTGCCAGGGTCGTCCCAGCGCTGCTCGGGCGCCCCGCCTCTGTGCTCCCTGCCTTCCTTTCCCAGAGGGGTCGTTTGTAACCAGCGCATGACAAATACAGACTCTGTGTGTTGTGGTTTCTGGTGTTTGCTTTTCTATCTTCTAAAAACCTTCCCTGGCTTGTGGGAGGACCGTCTGGAGCCCAGCGGCCGCCGGGACTCTGGTGGACGTCGGAGCCATGACGAGGAGGCTGACGGGGCTCCCGAAGTTTCAGTCCCAGCTCACCTTGTTCCTCAGATTCTTGTTTGCATGGGGAGGAGGGAGGAGATGGGCCACGTTCCCTCTGCCTGGAACGCCCTTCCCCCCCTTCTTCACCTAGCGAACTCCTACTCGTCCTTCAAGACCCAGCTCAAGCGGCGTCTCCTCCGGGAAGCCTTTCGTGATTTCCCAGGCTTTTGATTCCTTTTGCCTGCGTGCTCGCCTGTATCCTGTGCTTCCTTTTTTTTTTCTGTCTTTAACAACCAACATTCAGTCTGTGGTTGTCAACTTTTGGGTCTCTCACCACCCCCGGCAGACTGTGAGCTCCTTGAGGGCAGGGACCCGGTCGTGTGCTCCCCTGAGTGGGTGTGGAGAATGGTTGGTGATGGGCAGTGTGGTTAGAAGAGAGGAGAGCAGGAGATGGAGGGGTGAACTGTTTGACCACTGCATTTCTGTGGAAGGACGCTGGGGGAGAGGGGACAGGAGATAAAAGCCAGGAGAAGAAATTAGAGGGAAGAGCATGGCCTTAGGGGCAGCAGACCTGGGGTGCAGCCCAGCGTGGCCGCCGTCTGCTGGGTGACCTTGGCCCCGCCAGGGTGGCTGTCCCGCCTCAGCCGGTTCTCACGTCAGGGGTGGTTGGGAAGGTTCCGGGGATTTGGTGCCTGGAGGGTGCTCGTCCCGCGTGAGCAGCCAGGCTTGCTCTGTGCTCCGATGACCCCTGGCGGGCGGTTGAGGCCCCAGGTGGGCGGCTGGGTTCTTCCCGGGGCAGAGCTGGTGGCCAGCGCCCACCGAGCCCCAGGCTGGCTACGCTCTGCAGGCGGGAGACGGGTGGGCGCCAGGGCCCCCCTAGGTCAGCGGGCTGCCCTGGTGACATGCTCCTTGTTCCCAGGTAACCTCCTTCAGCACACCCCCAACCCCTGAGCGGAACAACCGGCCCGCCTTCTTCTCCCCATCCCTCAAGAGGAAGGGGCCCCGGAACCGGATCACGGAGATGAAGAAGTCTCACTCGGCCAACGACAGCGAGGAGTTTTTCCGGGAGGACGACGGGGGAGGTGACCTGCTGCTCCCCCGCCTCCCGGCCTGCGGGGCCTCCTCACTCCCTTCTGCACATTCAGAGAGCCAGGGGGCCATGCGCCTGCCCATCCTGGGCGGGGGTGGAGCTGTGGACAGACAGCAGACGGCCACCGAAGGGAGCCCCCAGCCCCGGCTCAGTGTGGCCGGCAGTTGGCACCTGATTTCAGGGGCTCCGAGGGGAGGGCTCTGGGCGCGCGCGTGCTGTTCCCTCCCTCTGCGAGGTGCCCTGTGGCCCTGCCGCCTTCAGTGAGGTGTCCCTCGGGGCTCACCTGCCCTCCTCCCTGAGCCTGGGCCGTCTGTCCAGCGGCCTCCTGGTCGTCTCTGCCCGGGTGTCTCCGTGGTCCTCAATCACACCTACTCGGTCCTCAGGCCTCCCTGCTCCCTTTTCCGCCCTGCGTGGGCCCTGCCGTGGGAGCAGTACCGCGGGAGGGCAGGGCCGTGTTTATCAGAGGGGCGGCAGGAGGCCGTTGGAGGAGCTTAGAGGGTCCTGATCGGCAGGACCGAGGCAGAGGGCCTGCTGGACGAGACCCTGGCCGGGGCTGCAGACCCCAGCCCAGGCCTTGACCTGCTCTCGAGTGGGCTTGGGCAGTGCCGCCCTCCTGGGTTCCTTCCAGGCCAGCAGGAAAGTGTCCACAGTGCCCACCTGCCTCCCCGGTGGCCCACCGGCCGGGTGATGGTGCCGGGTCGTCCCAGCTGTACCCCCATACCCCTCCGGGGAGAGGACCAGAGCGGGGCAGCCGTGGGGCCCGGCACAGCAACAGGCCCGGGCCTACAGGGGAGGCGCTCCAGGACCGGGGCGGGGGTGTCAGGCTAGAAGGCACAGGGGGCTGGAGGGCAGTCAGGAGGAGGTCCGGTCAGGTCGGAGGTCGAGCTGGGCCGGGGAGGGGTCACCTGGGTGGGAGGTGTGCTCCGCTCCGCGGCCCGGGCCTGACACGTCGTCTCCGCTGCAGCTGACCTGCACAACGCCACCAACCTGCGATCTCGCTCCCTGTCGGGCACGGGGCGCTCCCTGGTCGGGTCCTGGCTGAAGCTGAACAGAGCAGACGGGAACTTCCTTCTCTATGCACACCTAACCTACGTCACTTTGCCGCTGCATCGGATTTTAACAGGTAACTCTGACTTTGGGGTGGGACCTCTGGGGGAACCACGACCCCTAAAAAGTACTCCTGTGGGCAGTACTCGGGCACCACGCCGTCCCCCTGGAGGGGCTTCAGACCCTCAGCACGTGCGTGCTACTCGAGGGGTAGGCGGCCCCACGGGGGCCGTGGCTCCAGAGTCAGGCTGCCTGTGTGAGCCCTGCGCCCTGAGCCCTTGCCCCGTGGTGCAGCCGTTCCAGGCGCGCGCATTGCCCCGTTCCTGTCTGGAAGGAGGGTGAGCCCAGCCCCGCAGGTCCCCAAGGGCTGGAAGAGCGCCTTGAGGGCGTCCCTCACAGATGGAGCACTGGGAAGGTCCCCGTGCTCCCTCTGCGAGCACAAGGAGGGTCACCCTTCCCTGTCTCCTCCACGCCCCCTCCTGCCACCCTAGACATCCTGGAAGTTCGGCAGAAGCCCATCCTGATGACCTAGCCGTGTGCGGAGCCTGCGCGGAGCCCCCCAGCTCTGCCCAGTCCTGGGAGTGCTGCCAAGTGCCTACCTGCCCACCGCCACTGGGGTCTTCCAGGACCACCCAGCGCCGGAGCCGGAGCCAGGCGGGGCCGCTCGACTCCTGGGGCCAGGGCCGACTCCACGAACACCAGCCCAAACTGAAGTGCCTCTTCCTCGTCCCTGCTGGCCCTGCTCCGGCCCCTGCGCCCGCCCACCCACCACCCTCAGCCTGTCTTTGGGGGAATCCTCTGCACCCCGAGGAGCAGATCTGCCAGTAGGCCGCAAGAGAGCAAGGGAGTGGCCAGCGGCCAGCCCGCAGACCCGACGCTCACCTCCCAGCAGACAGCAGGGAGACCACCTGGCTGGAGCTGCGCCACGTGTCCAGCGCTCACGGAAAACCGGTTTAAGATGTGGTGATGCTGATCCGATGAGTTAGTCCCGATCGTCTGTCCCCCGGCTTCCCCACAGTCGTCTTTAGATGGGTTCCCACAGGGAGCACGGCCGTCTGCTGGCTCTACCCTGGGCTGGGAATACCTCACCCCGCGCCCAGCTCCAGACCGGCCCTCGTCCCGCCAGAATGGCCTTTGCTTCCAGCCAAAGAGCATCAGCCACATACACACACCTCCAACCTGGAGACGACCTGTCTGCACCTCGGCGGACGTGACCTGCAGTACTGGGGTCCTGAGGGCAGGAGGGAGGGGTCGTACCCAAACAGGAGAAGGGTGGGGTCCTGCTGGAAGGGCGGACGGTGCGCCGTGGGGTCGACGTCCTCCCAGGAAGTTCCAGGCCGAGCCTCCGTCCTCCGCGGCCAGGGCAGGGGCTGGAGCGTCTAGTCTTCCCTGCTTTCCTGGAGCTCATTTTCTTTGACTGGGTGTGCGGGTCCCACCTCTTAGGCCAATCAGTGAGGCAAAGAGGCATTGGCTTCCCCATGGCCTGGGGCTGGTCAGGCCTCCTTCCAGCTTGGATGGAAGGTTTCTGTGTGTGGGGACACAGCGTGCTCCTCTCAGAACCGCGAGCCTCCCCGGGAGCAGAAACGTCGCTCCTGCCGCTTCCCACGGGATAAGCCGTCAGCTGGGTCTCTGCTGCTCTGTGCACACCCTCAGGGGTATCTGAAGGGTCTCTGGTGTGCGGGTAGCGACCCCCCTGGGGGAGGAGAGGGGGAAGGAGGAGGGGCTCGTGTTCCCGTCCGTTTCTGTCCTTCGTGCTCCAAGGGTTTGCTTCGAGCTCCGGGAAACGGGGACTCCTTTGGGGCTTCTCCAGATTTTGTATGCTGTTATTAAAAGCGAGCTACTGCATTTCATTCTGCCTCAGTTTGCCCACCTGTGAATGGGGCTGATACCACCTACCTCACTGAAGTCTCCAGGGTTCCAGCGCACGACCAGGTCAGGGTGAGATGGCCAGTCATTCCGCATAGCTCAGCTCAGGTGTCGGGTCATAGGAATGCTTTCCTCCCCCTCCCTGCCCACCCCAACCCTGCCACCCGGGCCAAGAAGGCGAGTGGTGGGATCGGGGCGAACGTTCTCGCCTTCTCTGACGGCACCCGGCTCACCTACGTTCGGCCGCATCTCAGCTCCTCACATGATTTGACCGTCTGACGTCCCAAAGCTGTGTCTTCCAGCCCCAGAGCGCTGGAGCAGAGCTTCATGGACCTGGGAGCCCGGCCCAGGGTCCTGAGACGGGGGTTGAGTGCTCCCTGGGCTCCTTTCCTTCCTGGTTTTCTGGGGTCTGAAGGCTCTGGGCCCCGACCTCGGGAGAAATGCAGTCCTGACTCGTCTCCCGGCGGCGAGGTCGTTCAGCACACGGGCAAGTGCAGGGCCCTCCCCGTCGTCAGCGGTGAGGAGCCGGAGGAGGGAATAGGCTCCCCTGTTAAGAGCCTCGTAGGGTAACTGAGGGCCAACTGCAGGAAGGTTGTATGCGTGCTTTGCAGATCTTAGAAATGAGGGCCTGGGGTTAGCGATCACAGCTCACTCGTAAAGCGCGTGAACAGACGCACAGCATGGTTTGGCTGTTTCGTATCCAGCGTTGAGGAGTCCCTGGCGTATACAGGCGCTGCGCTAGACATTTAGGTACCGTCATCACCCCTGTCTTAGAGACGAGGAGGCCGCCACAGAGAGGTTAGGTGAACTGCCCGAGACTGAACCGTGAGCAGGGCGACAGGAGCACAGCCCAGGCGTCCGGCCCCCATGGACACTGAGCCGCGACCCCCTGCCGCCCCAGGATGGACACAGGAGCCGAGCTTGCTCAGTCTTATACGCTCCCCGGGGCACTTCTGACACTCGATTTAAACAAGCATAGAGGCGTTTGGTCACTAGGCAGTAAGCCCTTATTCTGAGTTTTGCGTTTTTCAGTCCCAAATGACTTCAGTAACAGAGTCACAGAGAGGCACGTGACAGCTGGAACCAGGCCTCCAGCGTCCCGGGGCGTCTCAGTGTTGCCATACCTCACTTCCTGTATGGCCATCTTTCATTTTGCAGGAACATGCCTGACTTCTGTAACATGGAGGTGGCCAGAGCTGTGGACATGTCTTAAGTGGGAACTGGATTCATGTCCGGGGTTCCTTTGAAGAAACCTGTAACCTTTAAGCTTTTTAAGGACATTAGTGAGGCCATTCCCTGCTTTACAGTGAAACGTCTCTGTCCTGCAGCCAGGCCAGGCCTGCTGTCTGTTCGCATCTCCCAGCGCCTGAGGGTTCAGGCAGCATTTAGCCTCCATTCAGTGTCTGATAGAAGGAATGTTCAGTTGTCTGTGAAAACAACTGAGCCTTGTTACTTCAAAAGATTATTATTTAAAACAAATATCATTTAAAACATTCGGTAACAGAGAAGTTGTCAAAGACAAAATATTCTATAGCCAGTCAGCTTGGAGATAGCGTGGGTTTTCTGGTGAGTCAGAGCCTTGCTAACATTTGGGCTTTTCAAGGACTGTGAGCAAAGCATCAGAAATCAACCAGGTGTCTACCAAAGATGCTAATAACAGGAAGGCATGTTCCTGATGTGATTTTTTTTTTCAAAGAATCTAGCTAGAATCAAACCAGGATTTCTTTTTGCTATTTTAATCACATAAACTAGTCAGTAAACATTTTCGAAGAATGATGTGAAAACATCATCTTTTTTTCTGTTAAAAGACATTCCAGAGAAAGTCCCTATGCAGTTACTATTGTCTAATGACCGACATTTGAAAAACATATTTGACATTATCATAATACAGGCATTTTAAATTGCTGGCCAAATTTTTAAGATTTACAGATAAAACTGTCAACTTACACCGTGGTAATAGGTTCCACTCTGATAATTCTGTTCAGTTTTCCAGTGTAGCTAGAATTTAGTTTCAAAAGCCAAGTGTCTTTTGACAGTTCATGGATTATTCCTGTTCAGGCCTTTTCTTTCCTGAGTATCAGAAAGCAGAGCTGTTTCTCTTTGAAAGGTATCCACCCTAGTGGGACAGACTCCAGCAGGGATGCGATGCAGGCCCAGGTCGGGCCCCAGAGCCGGGATGAAGCAGCGTCTGGGGGCATCAGCCGTCCTTTGGACAGGGCTCCTCTCTGGCCAGAGTCCCGCCCCATCCTCCCAGGAGCTGGGTGCTGGGGGCACCGTGGCTTCTTTCCCTTGTCCCTGCTCACGGACTGACTGGGCACTGACATGCCATGGATGAAAAGGAGCCCTGCAGCCCTTCCTTCGTCTGAGCCCCAGGGCAGCACACGGAAGCCAAATCAGTTGAAAACCGAGTGGCCTGGGGTTGGGTTCAGAGTCCACAGCGGGTAGAGCCTCGGGAGCAGAGGCAGCCGGCCTCGTGGAGGTGTTTGTTTACAGTTCTCTACCCTACCCGAGGCGGGCGGGCATCTTTGCAGCTGCAGCTCCAGACCCTAGCTCAGCAGATCAAAGCCCACAGCGATGCTCCAGCTCCGCTGAAGGTATCCAGTCTCTCGTTTCCCCACTTCTTGAAGGTTGGGCGATTTAGGTGTAAATAGTAATCTTTCATGGTCTCCAAACGGACTCTACGTGTGACGATATGTAAACCTGAAAAGAAAACCTGTGGAGGTTTTTCACGACTTTGAGGCTCAATTAAAATGATTTCTACAAAGTATATTTTAGCAGAAACACCACGACGGCGTACTTTGACTGTATTAGGATCTGTTGGTGGTGTTTCCGTAAGCACTGTCAACGGCTTCAGGATTAACCATCTTCCACATACAATAGGAATAATTTCTAAGCAGTAATTGTGGTTGGCTGTTAGCCATGCTTTATGACTTTGCATTTCTTTTGAAAGTTGATTTGCATGTTGGGTATTATTTATTTCTTCTCTATTGAATCTGTACCATTATTTTTTTCTCTAACGGGTGTTTCGGATTAAATATGGATACTACTTCAACGTGTTAACTTGCTGATTGAATCTTAATTTTTCCCCCAGAGATATCTTAACCTTTGGAGCTTTCATACAAGTTACTCTATTGAATGACAGAAGGCACGCCCCGGCTTTGGCGGGCCTGGGAATTAGCAGGGAGGTCTGGAGGCCAGCAGCCGGAATGTGCTCAGATGCTGTATTTGCAGAATGAAATCACAGATACGCTTTAGGTTCGGCTTTCAGCCCCTATAAAGCAGTATATACCCTTTGAGCTATACTATAAAATTTCCCAAGCTTCTGCTAAAGAACCTCTTAAAAGGCCCTCAGAGAAGTGGGAGAAAGACTAGAATAAAAGTCAGGAGTCCCAGGTTCAAGTGCCGGCAGGCTCCCAACAAGCCACGGGTCTTCTGGAAGGTGGTCTTTGGACTGTGGCCCTGTTGCCGCCTAGCACTGTAGCTGTCAAGTCGACACTGAGAATGGTCACAGCGCCCGCAGGCCAACTCCGCCCGCGCCACCCCCCGCGGGTTCTGTGGAAGGAAGCTGCTCAGGCAGCGGGCTCTTTCTTTCCATGGTTAGGTGATCTCTGATGTCATGAGGTGATGGGCAAAAGGCCTAAGACACCACAGAAAGTTACAACAAAAGGTGGGGTGTTGGGGGGGAGTTGGGAGGAACACATACAATCAGGAAATAGGGTCATCACTTCAAATGACATCTCGTAGAAAGTCACTGCATTAGAAACACAAGCCAGGAGCCTCAGAACTGGCGTCAGCAAGGGCAGCCTGTACCTAGGAAGATGTACAGACGGTGCTTTGAGAGGAGGCAGCTCAGTAGGTCAGAGAGGACTTCCTTTTCACCCAGTCAACCCCCTTTCTTGCTGACTTTCTTGAAAGTCTCTACCCCGGAAGCTACCTGCCGTAGCTGCGCCCCTACCAACGGCCTGCTCTCGAAGGCTGCCTGTCTCCATTCTCTCACTCTGACAGAGATGCACTTGAGGAACCACTGTCATGCCCTAGCTTAGAAAAAAAAAGTTGACTGGAAGGGAAAACCTTGGGGAACTTTCTACCGGGAGGAGGGGTAAACGTGTAATAATCCATGCAGTACCACGGCCCATCGTATATACACCTGTTGAGTGAGTAAACGCCCTGTACTCTGCGCTCGATTGTTAAAAGGACAGCACAGTTGGAAGACTTGTATGAAGAAGGAAAATATTTGTTTTGTTTTGGGCATGATCAGACGAAAGATGTCTTTTCCTTTGCTTACAGCTTTATTCAGTTCTCTCCTGACTTGGCCTCCACGTAAGCCAAAAGGCTTAACAAGACACTTTTTTCCTGTTTGTGGGTTAAGGAACCTGACTTTAATAAAACAATGAGACCGCTCCATTTGAAACATCATGGTTTTTAGTAAACTAGTGATTATATATTTTTAAAATTAATTTTTATTGGAGTATACTTGCTTTACAATGTTATATTACAATGTTATTGCTGTAAAGAGAATCAGTTAACACATGTACACATTTCCACTCTATAGATTTTCTTTCCCATTTAGGTCACCACCCATCATTGTAGGGTTCCCTATGCTAAACAGTAGGTTCTCTTAGTTACCAATTTTATATGTTGATTATATTTTCAATAAACCACTTTGTTAAAGAGATTTTAGACAGTTTCAGAAATCAGTGAAGCTTGGTCCTTTAATGGGCACACACATACCTTCAAGACACAGGGAGCCCCATGTGGCTGTTCCGCCAACAAGCTCCATCTTGGGGTTTTCTGAACTGTGAAGGACCGCCACCTACCTTCCCAGGCGCGGTGAAGCGGGACTGAGACGTGTACAAAGGCTGGTGTAGTTCCAGGAAATTACGATGATCATTGTGCCAAAGGGGCATTTTATAGGTTATCTTGAAACAAGAGTCATAAGGGAAAACAGATGGAGCCCACTGGTCCTCAAATTTGACGGGAGTCCGAAACAGCGGTTAAAATCCAGATGGCTGGTGATAAAATATTCTGGAATTACTGCTAACAGTGGTCATGGGTGTGCAGCTCAGTGCACAGACTAGAAACAGCTGGGCTGTACACGTTAAAAAGGAGAATTCTATAGTACGTGAGCGACGTCTGCCTCTGCTTCGGCAGGCGCAGGGTGGGCCCTGAGCGTGATTCTGTCGGGCCCTGGGTGTTGCTCGCTGCTCTTGGGACCAGCCTGCAGAACCACTGCTCCAGCCCAGCCGTCCAGCTGAGCGCCTCAAGCAGGGCCCGCGTGGCCGCAGCGCTCTCCCTCTAGGCAGCACCTGCACACTCGGCGTCTTCAGTAGTCTCCACAAGACGGTGCCAGCTCAGGAAAAATATTTTGATGGATAACTTAGTCTCTGTAATAGTTTTCTTTACCAGACACCTCTTATAAATAAGCTAAGTGAGTAACTCAGGAACGTTTTAAAAATATGAACCTTACTCTAAATTACAGTTTACTGTGTTAATGCCTTAGCAGTGATTTCCTAAATCACTGAAAACAAGGTTACACAGACGCAAAATACATTTTTATCCTCGATCATTTTGATCCTTAAGTTTCACAATGTCCTCCTGGACACAGAGTCCCAACTCTACTTACTTGCTGGAAGAAACCTCGCCTGCCCAAACCCGTTTCTTTGGAAAGTGCACCCAGGAGCCCATGTCTGGAAGGTTTGCTGCAAGCATTAAACAACAGAACATATGAAAAGCTGCTGGCACAATGCTTCTCACAATAGCCAATGAAAGGTCCGCTATTCCCAGTCTATAACCGTTATTCCCAGTTATAACCAGTCCGTTATTCCCTGTAAAACAAGGACCCACCAGAAAGTCCTGAATGGCCTGGAGTGGGTCTCATCCGGCACAAGGGCCCAAGGCACCTAGGGATCCCGTTACTGGGGGTCTGGGTCTCTCACCTCCCAGCCGACCCTCCTGCTGCCAGGGCTTCCGGGCACACTTGCACACGGCTCCTCCCCCTCCGGCGGGCTTGACTTGCACCAACACCAGGTGCAGCAGAGGAACATAAAGTGTCAGACACTGATTCTGTTTACTTTCCATTTATTCACATTTCATGGATTGATACACTTGCTCAACGGGATCATTCAAAAACTAATACACACCGAGATTACATTGTCTGACAATTCAAGTATTTTAGCTTTAGAAAACAGTTTCCTATGTAAAATAGAAAGCAAACAATTGATCCATTTGATATATGCTACCAAGTTTCCCGTCTCTGCTACAACTGGGTCTGCCACACCAGCCACACACACACACACACACACAGGCCTGTGCTCAGAGCACCACACGGGAAGGAAGTTGTGACAGGTCCCTCCCTGTCGCCTACTGGTGCTACAGGACAAAGCAGTTTGTACTCAGAGACTTCACTTCCAGAATAAGGATGACTACCAGGGGTTTGGGAGTGAGTCGCTCAGTTTGTAAAAATGCACTGCACTTGCATTTGGATTGTTCTGAACTGTTCTGAAACAGAATAACTGACAAATGCTCAGAAACAGGTAATTCGCTGACCTTTAAACCAAAAAAGCCTTCTCTAAACTCTAAGGTAGAATATTAGTTTTTTTCCCTCTACCCCAGAACAGGTAGATATTTTTTGGCATGCAGCATATCAAAAATATGATTTAGAATTCAAACTGTAAAACAATAATCCTTTTAAAAGAAAACCAGTCCATAAACCTGTTCTTTCATGAAAAACACAATCTAAAGTTTAAAAACTGGACACACATTTTCAGCCTGTAATTCTAATAATGAAAACAGCATCATACTCTATGTTTTGCTTAATGGGAATGCTCAAAAGGAAGAGATGAACACACAGCAGTTAAAAAAAAGGCCACTGGGATATTCGGTATTTGTCAAGATACAACACAATCTGATTTAAAGATATATACACCCTTTAGGACACATTTACGACACTCTCTTTGTAGATTCTCAAACCAAAGATAAAAACTTCATCCACATTCAACATTTTAAAGCCTAATTTCTAATAACTTGTTAAAAAATAAATCTAAACCCAAGGGGTAGAATTGAGCTGTTAAACAGTGGGGACAAAAAGGCCAGCCCCCAGCCCTCCAGGGGCCAAGGCGCCCCTCCCCCAGTAACACACATGGACTTAAGATTTTACAGAGAAATCCACATACACTTATTAGGCTCTTTTACACTCAGACATAATTAAAGTGGAGACCGGCGAGTTCCTAAAGGACAAGAGTGATTTTAAGACAATACCACATTTTGATTTATGGTATACATACCACTGTCCCCCCTGTAATTTCCACTCTAACAGTACAGTCTTAGCAAGAATTTGCTGGGAATGTTAGAAAAAAAGAAAGCCATACACACCCAGTGATTTAAAAAGACAAACTTCTTAGGATGGTGGTGGGGAAGAGTGAACCCAATCAGGACTTTCATGCCATTTTTGGTGAGCACTCCACATCACATGCAAAGGCAAACAAGTAATGCACCCGAGTTCCTAGAGATACACAAGTCTGCGAGCCTGACCTTCTGGTGGGACAAGGAGCATGTGCGGCTAAGCTAGGACATGCTGATGAGGTTTGTTCCCTAATTTCCTCGTCCCTGTAACAGCCGGATAAACCTAGTGTGAACAGGGAAGGGCCAGTATTAAGTAATCAGCCACTTGTTAACTAAAACTCATCTACAACGAACACTCATGAACTTCTCATTTCTAAAAAGTAAAAGAAACAATTGCCACTTCCTCCCCAGGCCTCATGATACAGCCAAATTCGATCCCATTCCTTAATAGTGCACGTTATCTACCCAAAGTCACACATGGGGCCAAAGTCTCCCACGGAATCAGAGGCGAGAATGCAGCAGTATAAGAATTTCATGATCATTGTTGGCCCAACTACTTTACCTCAAGTATTAAAGAGCAACGTATCATAAAATGGTTTCCCTGCTCCCTTTACATCTAAAAATTGTATTTTTTTTAATAAAAGCAACTGTACTATCTACAGTAATTTTGACTATTTTTTTTAAAGTCAGAAGACATTATGTTCTGAAGAGCAGAATATACAAGTGTGAGCCCTCAGGCACAGACCCTGAGCCTATCTGGTACCAGCATTAAATGACTCGTGAGGAATGAGTGGACATTTAGAACATTAAACCTGACATCTAGTTTGCATGACCAGAATCTTCAAAGAACGCTAGTGCTAGTTACCCAAAAGCTATGGAGAAGTGACGTGGCTGCCTCGGGTGCAGCCACGGCTCCATTCCACATGGACACACGGAACGTCTTACCGTTAAAAAGTAAATGGAAATTTCAGTATCAAATGCAGAATACACTGGCGTCTAAAAGTTAAAGGCAACGTTTACACACACAACTTCCTCTTCCATCACCTTATTGCGTGTTTCCTGCTGAGTTCACATGGCTCATGTGTAATAAAAGCTCCTATGACTTAAGTTTAGGGTTTAGATCCAGAGTTCATCACGGTACAATTAACTAAGAGCATATTCTTTCCCTTTTGTTGTACGGTTTAACCCTTTAGTCTCTAAGGGTTGTGACCACTGTCTGTGGTCTACAAACTACCAAATTTGTGCTTTTAAACCTCTTTCCTGGCAAGCCCCCCATCCCTTTTGTCTCTAGGGGGATAGAGAAGTAAGAGCACCTCATGAAGGAACCTACAAAACCAAAGAACAAGCTACTCATTTCCTCTTAAAACGAAAAAGCAGCTCTGGAATCCTAGTAAAGCAGCCTGTGGGGTTAAAGGCCAGCGTCCACACGAAAGCAGCTGAGGACTCCTCTGCTGAAGGCAAACGTCCCAGCTGTAAAGCGACGTGACAAAGCACGGGGAGCCCCTCGGCCACAGCGCGGCGGCAGGTCCACCCCACACCAGCCAGCCACGCCTGCCAGAGGATGCACGCCGTGAAGCCGTGCAGATGCTGGCAGCAGACCCCAAGCCCTGGATCAGAAAAGCCTTTGGGAAATCTACTCGATACCCTGATTTCAGTCCATTAAGAAATCACTTGTGGTTAGTTTAATAAATCAATGTTAAAAATCTTCCAAAATTTTTCTTTCAAATGTATTTTACACATTAGACAGTTCTTAAGAAGGGAGAATGCAGTTTCTTAACACTTAACATCGAAGGTTTTATTGGCCTTTTAATATTAATCTTCCCCACAAAAGTTTTAAGTTATCTCTAAGTCCTAGAACGTCAAAGTAAGAAGAGAAGAAAACTGACTAAGCTCAGGGGCGCCAGGGGAAGCAGCAGCTTGGCAACAACTCCGCAGCGGGCATGCTCAGGCATCCTTCTTCTCCAGCAGAATTTTGTGCAGCTCGTCCGCGTCCTCGCTGGTTTTCACCCGAATCAACATGGTCACGGGGGTGGCGGCGTTCTTCTCATCAACGGGCGGGTTGGGGACGCAGACGATGAGTACATTGTTCTTCCCCATGCGGGTGCAGGGCATGCTGGGCACAATCAGGATGTTGAGCAGTATGTTGCCTGCATCGAACAAAGGGAAATGCATCAAAATATTTCCCATGAAACTACACCTTGAATAGGCTAAACATTGAACAATTATGCAACAAAAAGGGCCTGGTTCCCCGACAGACCCCCTGACAGGATGGGGTCCCCGAGAGAGGACCGTGGGGCCTCTGGCAGGACGTGGCCTAGGCCCCACCGAGGAGGCCTTCTCCCCCAAGAGCAGTCAGCTGGGAAACGGCCGTCACAGGGGCCAGCACGCTCACGGGCAAGAGTGAGCACGCTGTGACTGCACCACGGGTCAGCCGAACCCATGTGAAAGAAAGAGCTTCACGGGAGTCTGTTTCAGGGACACTCCGACCACTTCCCTCCCCTCAGACCCCCGACCCAGGCACTACCCCCTCCTTTCAGAGGACTGTTAATGGTAAAGCTGGAGGGTGGACAACAACGAGTTAATGATTCTTTGCTACATAAAAAGGATCCTTTACAAGGTTAATTCTCCTTGAGAGTTAACTAAACCGTCCAATTTACCTACAGTTTCTTAGTCATATTTCTCGCACAAAGGAAAATGAAAACACGTTGTCACTTGCTGGCAGCAGCTTTTTAATACATTGAGTTTTTCTTCTGCACTATTACCCCATCATTCAAATAAATCGGTAAGTAATGAGTCAGTATAGGATGAATTTGTCCTGAACAATCTCTTCTATTCCAAAAACCACATCAACATCCTTGAAAACCTTGAAGACTAAAATCAGCAAAGTACAGAGCTTCTATGTACCATGTAATTATGATTATTTTGTGCCACCTGAAGAAAAAGGTACTCACTCACCTAAATTGGTGTCTGCCCGCACTAACAGCTGCGTCTTCTGATTCGCTGTAGGTTTTAAATGCAGAGTGCCCACACCCTTCTCCTTAAATTCATTTTCTTTCTTGTAAAATAGTTTACACCTAAGGAGAAAAATAATGATACGATCACTCAGTGACACGTCATGAAAGCCACACGATTCTCCAACAGCCCCTGCTCATGCTTACGTGGAAGCCAGTTAGTAAATACGGCAGAGGGAGCTTAGAAGAGTCTTTTGTTGACGCAAATCAGGTCTGCACACAAGGCAGGTAAGAGAATCCGCTGAGACAGGCTACAGTCCCTCCTTTTTCTAACCATTACACAGCAGGCCCGACACAATTCTTCACAGTGGTTTCTGAAACCATCCTTTCTCAGGTCAGTCAAAAATCCCCACCAAGCACCTTACAGTTCCCGGATGTACTGGTCCTGAGCTCAAGAGCTGCCCCTGGTGCTTAAAGAACAGGAACATACAGGACAAACGCTCTGCCCCTCAACCTCACCTTTTTCCTATTTCTTATTTTTGAATTTTCTTCAGGACTCTTTCATCTCCGTTGGTCATTATTAAACAAGTCAGAACCACTGCCTGTTCCTTTGATTCACTATGATTAGAAAAAAATCTTGGGTTAGAGTCTCTGGTCCAGTGGTTAGGACTCGCACTTTCACTGCTGGGGCCAGAGTGCAATCCCTGGTCAGGAAATTAAGATCCCACAAGCCTTGAGGAGTGGCAAAACAAAACCCAAAGAAACCTCATTCAAAACAAGCAAAAAATGCCCTAAGTCAGGGTCATTCCCTTACACCATCTGTGTAATTACATTTTAAAACAGGCAAAAGGAATTGGTCTCTTTTTAAAAGTTCTCAAAAATAAACATTTGAAATCAAACAGGATTTGGTGATTTATACTATGAAAACTGCTGACTTACTACGTCTGAAATTTTTGTGTTAGAAAAACATATCCAAGGGAAGCTTTAAGGGCACAAATGTTTTTCAGTAAAATCTTTGTTAAAAAGCACTAATTTCATTTCACTGAGAGATAACTAAAAATTTCCCTTCAGCCTTTTTCTGAAAGCAGCAACTCTCATTAAACAAAATCCCCCCAAACGCCAAACCAGCTTGCACCGCTGGGGGAAGACAGAGTAAAGGAAAGCCAAACCTAGAATCACTGACTTAGGTGACTATCTTTGCAGGGAAAGGAGGGGAAGAAAGGAAGGAGAAAAAGGGAGAGAACAATGAGGTAAGAGATGAGGACAAGAAAGGAGTTTCTAAAGCACCTGAAAAGCAGAAAGAGCTAAACTAACATGAAAGAGCAGGCTTCGCCCAGCAGGAAATTTAAAGATCATATTATTTTTAAATAAACAGGCCCAGAATTCTTCCTTGTCCCAATTCTGGGAGCAGGCACAGCCTGACCCCAGGAGGGGTACCTGGTAAACTCTGCAGGGATGATGTTGCCCATGCGCTCCAGCCAGAAGCCTGTTTCCACGTCTCTGAAAATAAATTCATCAAGTGGGTTGCCGTGACTACTACTTACTTTTTGGAGTAAAAAGCATCGTCTTCTTTTACTTCAGTAACTACTACTTTCGGTGGCTCGTCATTCTCTTCTTCATCTCCACCTTTTGTAAAAACACCACCAATACGATTCTGATCAAGAGCCTGAAAATATGATAAAAGAAGTTTGCCCCCCACCCCTCACCTGAACCTAAAAATTACATGTAAGCGGATACAGAAACTGAAAGCACCATCTAACTGTGTGTGGGGGAGTCAAGGTGAGGAGGTACTTGCTGGGTTTTTGTACAAAGTCTTAGAACAAAAGTGTCCGTGCTTGTATGCAGAGTGCAGGCAAAGTTACACAGAAAAAGCCAACACTGACTTACACTCAGGATGCCCACAAGAAGAAAAACCTCAGACAGGCTTCTAGCACAAGAAATTTCACCCCCAAATATTCCTGTCATCATTTCTGCATCATGCCAAAGAAGAACCAAGGAGCACAATGGCCAAAGATGGAGAAAACAAGCATTTTACAGGGCATGTTTGTCAGAGAAATGAGTCCCAAGCCAAGTGTAAGTAACTGAAGCTGTGTCTGCATTGCCACACCTCTGGACATGCTGGTACGGTGGGTGTTCTCTCGGTCTGAGCCCAAAGTACTATCCTTGACCTCAGTGCCCCAATCATAGGGGAGAGTAAGTCACTGGTGGACACAAATTATGATCCCCTTAAAGAGAAAGCAACTGCATAAAACTCAGTGATGAGTAACTAAGAAAAAGAATTCTGCTGCTCCAACAATTCAGATCACAAGATTTAAATTTTAAGCAGGTGCTCCGGAGGTAGGGCATTTTGTTATTCTAACAAGTTCTCCAAGTCCTTCCATGCACATGATAACCACAGGGTGAGGAGTAAGTGCTTTATGGAGGGGTGCCCTGCTGAGACGGGAGACTATTCCAATTCAGCATCCTTTCTACAGACAGCAAAGTCCCTGTGACTGGGACACACTCTCTGTTGTCTTATTTAAGACAGACAAAGGGAAGCTCTTTATTCTCTGCTTTGCCCTGGAGGGCTCTTGCCTGAGGATAGCTGAAGGCAGGGCAAAGTAACAGAAGGAAGATTCCCTCCAGGAAGAAAAACATAGTATTTATGGCCCACTGGCAGCTGCAGTTTTCTTTCTCAAAGATCAATATGCTAATACCCGGGGAATGCACTTTTAACTGCTTTTAAGTCTCTATACATACACTACTTGTTTTATGACCACCACGGGGTGAAGAGGGATAATGACACAACCCGTATTTGGAGATGTTCAAGCTGGATTTAGAAAAGGCAAAGGAACCAGAGATCAAATTGCCAAAATCAGTTGGATCATTGAAAAAGCAAGAGAGTTCCAGAAAAACATCAACTTCTGCTCCATTGACTATGCCAAATCCTTTGACCATGTGGATCACAACAAACTGTGAAACATTCTTAAAGGGATGGGAATACTAGACCACTTGACCTTACCTCCTGAGAAATCTGCATGCAGGTCAAGAAGCCAGAGTTAGAACTGGACACGGAAGAAAAGACTGGTCCCAAACTGGGAAAGGAGTATGTCAAGGCTGTATATTGTCACCCTGCTTATCTAACTTCTATGCAGAGTACATCATGAGAAATGCTGGGCTGGAGGAAACACAAGCTGGAATCAGGATTGCTGCAATCTCAGATATGCAGATGACACCATCCTTATGGCAGAAAGTGAAGAAGAACTAAAGAACCTCTTGATGAAAGTGAAAGAGGAGAGTGAAAAAGTTGGCTTAAAGCTCAACATTCAGAAAACGAACATCATGGCATCCGGTCCCATCACTTCATGGGAAATAGATGGGGAAACAGTGGAAAGAGTGACAGATTTTATTTTTTTGGGCTCCAAAATCACTGTAGATGACGACTGCAGTCATAAGCTATGTGAATTTATAAGCAAATCTCTTAAAACATTTCAGTGAACATCTATGATGAGTTTTCAATAAAATAAATTTTCAAAAAATGTTTAGTTTTTTTTTCTTAATGGAAAGGCATGTGTTTGATGGGTTTTCAAAGTTCCCATGCCAGATGTTTCTATATTATTTTTATATTCGTAATCTTTAAAATAATCCTATAAAATAGGTCTTACTCTATTTTATGAATAAGGAATCAGAGAAGTTAACCAGCTCTGCCCAGGATCACACACATGTCTAGGCGCTGATGGAGTCTGGACGTGAATCCAGACCCATCTCACTCACAAGACAATGCTTTTCCCACTAAGCACAGGCCTCCCATGAACCTAAACAGGCCTCGAGCGCTGAGCTGTGTTTACCTTTGCATTCGTTGCTGCCACTTTCTGCTTGGCTCTCCAATGTTTTAGTGGAAAATGGTGAAGAAACTGGTTTACTCTGGGTAGTATCTTTGCCAAATAAACTGGAGTTTCCAGAAGAAAATGAAAATCCAGTCAAGGGGCCCGAATTTAAGGAGCCCATAACAGAACTCTCAATTTTCTTGCCAAAGTTAAACGAGGCACTTGTGGCTCCTAGTGATGGGTCCTTGCTCTTTTCAGACACAGCTTCCACCTTCTTTTCAGACGTATCCTCCGTTTTGTTGACATGAAACAAAAATGGTGACTCTGGTTGTAATTTTGTTGAACCAAATAGAGAAGGAGGCTGTGCTTCAACTGATATTTTGTTGGCTTCACTTTCAGAATTACTGCTGCCACTGTTCCCGTGTTGCTGTTCGATGCTTGCTAAGTATTTCTCATAGTCTTTAAAGATAGGTGTGAGGTCGCAGAGCGGGTTTGTGTTCACGTGCTTCACGATCCAGTCCCGGACGGAGCAGTTTAAAGCTGCCAGCTGTTTGTGATAGGCGTTCCCGTGGCAAGCAGCACCAGAGGAGGAAGGCTGCTGACTGTCACCGTTAGTTTTAGGAGTTGAAATCTTTTTATCGACCAAGGAGGTAGGGCCATTTATAGCAGTAGATCCTATAGGAAATTACATGTTTAAGAATTTATTCAGAAGCTGATTTAATTAAGCCATTCACATTTTCATACCGCTCTGCCTTCACATTTTCTTTTATCGTATCCCATTTTTGTTACAGTTCAAGATGCGTATATATAGTATTCAAAAACTGCTAAGCACTTCAGTCGTGTCTTGACTCTGTGTGACCCCATAGACGGCAGCCCGCCAGGCTCCCTCGTCCCTGGGATTTTCCAGGCAGGAACACTGGAGTGGGTTGCCACTGCCTTCTCCAATGCATGAAAGTGAAAAGTGAAAGTGAAGACGCTCAGTCGTGTCCGACCCTTAGCGACCCCGACCCTTAGCGACCCCATGGACTGCAGCCCACCAGGCTCCTCCGTCCATGGGATTTTCCAGGCAAGAGTAATTACAAAAATCAAATCAAACATTTTACATATATGTATGAATGTGTATATATATATATATATATATATATATGTATTTTTCACATGCTTGCATTAAACCTGTCATTTTAAAATAATCTTTTCCTTCAAAAGGATGCCCACTTCACCTAAAACTGTCAAAATAGTACAAAACTTAACCCCCAAGGTTGCAGGAACATCTATTAATGTAGTTAAAATCTTAACAGGAAGTGCTTATTTTAATACACTAAACACTCTGCCTAATTTAAATGAAACAGTATACACTCTTAGAATAATTTGCTAAGTATGATCCAATGAATCAGGATCACTTCCAAGAATCAAAGATTTTAACCCACAAGCCCATTCTCTGTCGCTAATTCCAAGATTCTTGAGTAATTTCCTCAAAACAGGATGAGGCAATCAACATATCCTGAGCAAAATAAACCAAGCCTGGGAATGTAGGTGTGTGGCGCAGAGGAAATCCTTGGTACATTATAATCAATGAGGTGGAGGGATGGGAGGCCTTCACCTAGGGGCCACTAAGAGCTTCTGTTTCTCTTTTGATCCTTAGGTCAATTCTGAGGTCATATTCATTTCATAGTTGAAGAAGATTTGGAAGCTCAAAGGTTAAGGAACTTTACCAAGGTCACACAGAGCTGGTAACTGGCAGAACAGAACAGAACCCAGACTATTTTGGCCTGTACTCTACTTACTCTGTAATTAGCCAAAAGCTCCCTAATTTTTGTCCCTTTCATCATTACCGTGTTCTTGCTCCTACAGCTGCAGAACCCAGAGAAAAGAAAAAAAAAAAAACCTTTGCAAAATCAGTTTTTATAGATTATCCTTACACAGGTTAAGACGGGGGAACAAGAGCCTACTCACCGAACGTGGCCTTGGTCTCAGTTGCTGCCCTCGTGCTGGAGAAGGGAGGGGCACTCGTTACGCTGTTTCCGTTTGACAGTCCTTCCAGAGGCTTCCCTCCAGCACCATTACCAAATCCAGAAAACCCTCCTCCTCCAGAAGATGCAACCAAACCTTTAAAACCTTTAAAGGCCCCTCCACCATCAGACTGAAAAATAAAGAAAGAGCACACATTAGGTAACTCTTTTTGTTTCCAAGCAAGCAAGCAAAAGGCAGTATTCTCTTGGCTAAATAGTACCCACAACCCTTGTGCAACCAGCATTTAAGGAAACTGCCAGCACAAGCAGAGACAGAACACAGATTTTACTCATAATGGTAGCTTTGCCAGCTGAAACTGCCTTCATGTAACAGGAAGGACAGATGGAATCTAGAGTGAAATAATTTTTTAAGATCTATGTATGATATAAAAGGTTAAAAAGACTAATTCAAATAAATTTATGGACTCACCACCAGCTACAGAACTATAAATACAACACATTCTCAACACAACTAAACTCCAAATGAAAGACTTTTCATACACTATTCAAAGACCAAGTGCCTAAAGAAGTTATAGAAACATCAAGTTAGGTTCACTAGAAGCATTTTACCCACTACTTACAATTTCCTACGAACTTCTGGAGCTTTCAAACTGTGTTCAACGTACAGAACGCTGGTGCTTTGGGGGTGCCTGGCCCGCTTCATGACACCTGAAAGCTGCTCTCGGCACTGCGGTCTGCACTGTCTCTACCTCTTCACTGTCACTCGCAGCAACAGCCGGCCCGCCCCTCCCCGAGCCTATCTTCCCAGGCAGCTTGTCCTCGCCACAAGTTCCCGCTCTCAGGCCTCTTCCCAGCAGCCCCCAAGGGAAACTTACCAGAGCTGCATCTCCCAATTCCTGTTGAGTGACCAACCAGTATACCTAGCAGTCTCCTAGAGAACTCCATGTGGAGGTACCACAGGCCCTGAAATACTTTGCTAAAACAAAATCAGTAACTTCCTCATGAAGTCCCTTCCCCCCTATATCTTTTCCATGAAAGAGCTATCAAATACTACTTGGCTCAAGACCTACATCCAACCAGTCACCAGTCTTAAGAATGACATTAGGCCAGAAAATAACTCAGAAGAAAGAAAAATTGAACAAAGCCACCACAGAAATGCAGCTGAGCAGGTTTATTCCAAGGATGCCACCCAGGCTGTTCAAACAAGCCTCTCTTGACTGACAAGAGACGTCCAGATCACCAAGACAGCACTCACGGGTCTGGGATGTATTTGAGGGATGAAGAGCTGTTAAACATGGAGTGATTGCTGAATATGGAGACATGATTTCAGTTCATGAATTATAACTCATATTTTATCTTTTTGAACACAAGAATGAAACATTTTGCTGGGAAACAGCTATAGCAAACCTAGACAGCATATTAAAAAGCAGAGACATTACTTCGCCAACAAAGGTCCATCTAGTCAAAGGTATGGTTTTTCCAGTAATCATGTACAGATGTGAGAGTTGGACCATAAAGAAAGCTGAAAGCCAAAGAATTGATGCTTCTGAACTGTGGTGTTAGAGAAGACTCTTGACAGTCCCTTGAACTGCAAAGAGATAAAACCAGTCAACTGTAAAGGAAATAAATCCTGAATATTCATTAGAAAGACTGATGCTGAAGTTGAAGCTCCAATACTCTGTCCACCTGATGCGAAGACCCTGATGCTGGGAAAGACTGAAGGCAAGAGGAGAAGGGGATGACACGAGATGATTGGATGGCATCATCGACTTAATGGACATGAGTTTGAGCAAGCTGTGAAAGATGCGGAAGGAGAGGGAAGCCTGGTGTGCTGCAGTCCATGGGGTCACAGAGTCGGACGCCACTGAGCAACCCAACAACAGCACACACTAGAAGGACACCAGAATGGGAAGCGCTTCTGTTATTCTCAAAGGTGTTACCCCACCCACACCTCAGTCCTGGGAGGCAGATAAGACTGAGAATAGCTTACATTTTCCTGTCTGATTCCCAACACCCACTTCCCTTGCTTTCCAATTACTATATTCATTTTTCCACTTCATGCTATAACACAACTTGAATTTGTCTACATCTATCTCTTATTCCCCCAACTGGATAAGCTCCCTTTAACATACAGATGTCATTTATTATCTTTTATATCTTCCATTACTGTGATATTGAATGGTTTGCTTTGGAAATGAACAGAGATCATTCTGTCGTTTTTAAGACTGCATCCAAGTACTGCATTTTGGACTCTCTTGTTGACCATGATGGCTACTCCATTTCTTCTGAGGGATTCCTGCCTGCAGTAGTAGATATAATGGTCATCTGAGTTAAATTCAGCCATTCCAGCCCATTTCAGTTCGCTGATTCCTAGAATGATTCAATATCACGGTAATCCAAGTCTATGTCCCAACCAGTAACGCTGAAAAAGCTGAAGTTGAACGGTTCTATGAAGACCTACAAGACCTTTTAGAACTAACACCCAAAACAGATGTCCTTTTCATTATAGGGGACTGGAATGCAAAAGTAGGAAGTCAAGAAACACCTGGAGTAACAGGCAAATTTGGCCTTGGAATACGGAATGAAGCAGGGCAAAGACTAATAGAGTTTTGCCAAGAAAATGCACTGGTCATAACAAACACCCTCTTCCAACAACACAAGAGAAGACTCTATACATGGACATCACCAGATGGTCAACACCAAAATCAGATTGATTATATTCTTTGCAGCCAAAGACGGAGAAGCTCTATACAGTCAGCAAAAACAAGACCAGGAGCTGACTGTGGCTCAGATCATGAACTCCTTATTGCCAAATTCAGACTTAAATTGAAGAAAGTAGGGAAAACCACTAGACCATTCAGGTATGACCTAAATCAAATCCCTTATGATTATACAGTGGAAGTGAGAAATAGATTTAAGGGCCTAGATCTGATAGATAAAGTGCCTGATGAACTATGGAATGAGGTTCGTGACATTGTACAGGAGACAGGGATCAAGACCATCCCCATGGAAAAGACATGCAAAAAAGCAAAATGGCTGTCTGGGGAGGCCTTACAAATAGCTGTGAAAAGAAGAGAAGCGAAAAGCAAAGGAGAAAAGGAAAGATATAAACATCTGAATGCAGAGTTCCAAAGAATAGCAAGGAAAGATAAGAAAGCCTTCTTCAGCGATCAATGCAAAGAAATAGAGGAAAACAACAGAATGGGAAAGACTAGGGATCTCTTCAAGACAACTAGAGATACCAAGGGAACATTTCATGCAAAGATGGGCTCGATAAAGGACAGAAATGGTATGGACCTAACAGAAGCAGAAGATATTAAGAAGAGGTGGCAAGAATACACAGAAGAACTGTACAAAAAAGAGCTTCATGACCCAGATAATCACAATGGTGTGATCACTCACCTAGAGCCAGACATCCTGGAATGTGAAGTCAAGTGGGCCTTAGAAAGCATCACTACGAACAAAGCTAGTGGAGGCGATGGAATTCCAGTTGAGCTATTCCACATCCTGAAAGATGATGCTGTGAAAGTGCTGCACTCAATATGCCAGCAAATTTGGAAAACTCAGCAGTGGCCACAGGACTGGAAAAGGTCAGTTTTCATTCCAATCCCAAAGAAAGGCAATGCCAAAGAATGCTCAAACTACCGCACAATTGCACTCATCTCACACACATGAGTAAAGTAATGCTCAAAATTCTCTAAGCCAGGCTTCAGCAATATGTGAACCATGAACTTTCTGATGTTCAAGCTGGTTTTAGAAAAGGCAGAGGAACCAAAGATCAAATTGCCAACATCCGCTGGATCATGGAAAAAGCAAGAGAGTTCCAGAAAAACATCTATTTCGGCTTTATTGACTATGCCAAAGCCTTTGACTGTGTGGATCACAATAAACTGTGGAAAATTCTGAAAGAGACGGGAATACCAGACCACCTGATCTGCCTCTTGAGAAATTTGTATGCAGGTCAGGAAGCAACAGTTATAACTGGACATGGAACAACAGACTGGTTCCAAATAGGAAAAGGAGTATGTCAAGGCTGTATATTGTCACCCTGCTTATTTAACTTATATGCAGAGTACATCATGAGAAACGCTGGACTGGAAGAAACACAAGCTGGAATCAAGATTGCTGGGAAAAGTATCAATAAGCTCAGATATGCAGATGACACCACCCTTATGGCAGAAAGTGAAGAGGAACTCAAAAGCCTCTTGATGAAAGTGAAAGTGGAGAGTGAAAAAGTTGGCTTAAAGCTCAACATTCAGAAAACAAAGATCATGGCATCTGGTCCCATCACTTCATGGGAAATAGATGGGGAAACAGTGGAAACAGTGTCAGACTTTATTTTTCTGGGCTCCAAAATCACTGCAGATGGTGACTGCAGCCATGAAATTAAAAGACGCTTACTCCTTGGAAGGAAAGTTATGACCAACCTAGATAGCATATTCAAAAGCAGAGACGTTACTTTGCCAACAAAGGTTCGTATAGTCAAGGCTATGGTTTTTCCTGTGGTCACGTATGGATGTGAGAGTTGGACTGTGAAGAAAGCTGAGTGCTTAAGAATTGATGCTTTTGAACCGTGGTGTTGGAGAAGACTTTTGAGAGTCCCTTGGACTGCAAGGAGATCCAACCAGTCCATTCTGAAGGAGATCAGCCCTGAGATTTCTTTGGAAGGAATGATGCTAAAGCTGAAACTCCAGTACTTTGGCCACCTCATGCAAAGAGTTGACTCACTGGAAAAGACTCTGATGCTGGGAGGGATTGGGGGCAGGAGAAGGGGACGACAGAGGATGAGATGGCTGGACGGCATCACTGACTCGATGGACATGAGTCTGAGTGAACTCCGGGAGTTGGTGATGGACAGGGAGGCCTGGAGTGCTGCGATTCGTGGGGTCGCAAAGAGTCGGACACGACTGAATGACTGATCTGATCTGATCTAATATCTCCCATGGCCTTTACCAAGCGTATGCACAAGTGAACTAGGCATTTTAAAAAGCCTTTATTAACAACTCAATCAAAAAATGGACAAAATGTCTAAATAGACACTGCCCCAAAGAAGATATACAGATGATCAACAGGCATGTAAAAAAAATGTTCAACAACACTAATTATCACAGAAACGCAAATCAAAACTACAATGAGGTATCACTTCACACAGGTCAGAATGGCTACCATCAAAAAGTCTACAATTAATAAATGCTGGAGAAGACGTGGAGAAAAACGTTCCTTCAACAGAAAAACACTGCTGGCAGGAATGTAAATGGGCACAGCCACTAAAGGAGAAAAGTGTGAATGCTCCTTAAAAAAACAAAACTAGAACTACCATACAATTTAGTGATCCCACTGCTGGGCATTTATCCAGACAAAACTGTAATTCAAAGATACATGCACCCCAAAATTCACCGCAGCACCATCTACAAGGGTCAACACACGGAAGCAGCCTAAACGTCCACTGATGGATGAATAGATAAAGATGAGGATGGTGCTGTGTGCTCTTTCTCACTGACTCTTTGTGACCCTGTGGACTGTAGCCCATCAGGCTCCCCTGTCCATGGAATTCTCCAGGCAAGAATACTGGAGTGGGTTGCCATTTCCTTCTCCAATGATAAACCATTATATATTTTTAAAAGGCATTCTTGATAGATTACATAAAAGATACTTTTTTTTCAAAAAAGCATTTATTGATCTGATTGCTCCCAGAAGTGGAAGTACTCTACAACTCAGAAATAAAATTAGTGTTTAGAACCAGAAGCTGTAAGGAAACACTCACTTCGAATCCAACATTTCTACGCTTTGCTTTCTTTATGGCTCTGTTCTTCAAGACTTCCTCACTGGCCACCGAAAATGTTCCCACCTGCAGGAGTGTACAAATAAAACAGCAATAAAAAAAGGGCAAAAAGAAGGTAAAATGCTGAACTTTTAAAAAGCTAGACCAAGACAAACTGATATATCTCTGGGTTTTAAGTATCGTTAATACTGGTAACACAAATTATGGAAAGTACATTAAACTAAAGTTTATGTCTCTTATCTGTCTTATGAATTTCATTGCTAGTCAGGTGAATCAGAAATGTTTCAGAAACTACAAATCCAGACTTTGAATCACAATTCAGAGAGAGGGGTGCATACATCAACTTTCTAAGAAAACTAAGATCATCCAAACCTTGGCACAAAACTGTTCATAATCAATTCTTCAAATATATTCAAGGACATTACCCAGATGTCAAAACTAGCATCTTACTACTATAGTTTTCAAAAATTAAGTTCATAATACACATTATTTTACAGAACAGCTCTGCGCATTTGCCCATGATCCAGAAGACCTCTGAGGGACCTGGGACTCTAAGTGACCTGTTGGAAATTTGCTGAAAATCTTTGGCTTTACTTCACCCCTTCTTCTACCTTAGAGAAATGGCATAAAATACTTGCTGTAAAAAGTTCTCTTCTATACTTATTTCAGATAAACTTTGGAATCTCTGAACCCACAGAAGGGATCATCTGACTACACCTGACTCAAATATAATGTCCTTCCACACATGTTTCATTAGAATCTATCCAAATGGAAGTTCTTTCATTTCTGAAATATTTTAATGTCAAAACAAATCATTATGTGGTAGGCCTGGAACGTGACTGTAGCCTAAAACATGGAAAAAACTTAGTTACCAAAGACGTGTTTAAAAAGTACCAAGTCAGTCAGAATTGTTAAAAACACTTCTTCGTAAGCCCATACTTGATTTTGGTTTCCCTAAAAATATTGGTACACATATTTGTAAAGGAAAAATATTAGTACTAGAAAATAGATTAAGAAAGAAAGAAAACAGCAGTCTAAGAATTATCTTGGAAACGCTTTTGCAAACTATTTAAAATATTTATGTATATTTTTTAACTTAACACACTTCTTTTAACTTGAAAGGCTAACTTGGTTCAGGCTTGCTCAGTGAACTGGCCTTGGAGTATCAAACTGCTGATGAGGCATTTCAGAAATACAGCTGTGTTTTATTCTTTTTAAGAGAAAAATTAAAAGGTTTCCTCAGGGAAGACCATTTTTGTTAGGAAAGAAACTAGGCCATCTAAATTCTATTCCTGTTAACCCAGATGGGGGTGGAGAGTGTCTCAGATCTTCAATATGAAATAAAACAGGACTCCCAGACGCAGTACAGTAAGGGAGGCAACTGCAATCTTCTAAAATCTAAAACTGTGAGTATGGCAAACTAAGACACTGGTGGTAAAACACTTTTCAAATTTACTTTATAACTAGATCATTTACTCAGCCTTCAATATGAACTAAAACCAATGGGCTGAGCGTGCTCAACGAAATGCTATATGAAATTCAGGAGGAAGGTGATTCTACAAAGGAGTAGAGTATTGAAGGAATAGTTGCTAATCGAAAAGCACACCCATCAATTTTTATACTAAGCACAGATCATAAGAAACCATATTATTTCCAGTTCAGTTCCATTCAGTCGCTAAGGCGTGTCTAACTCTTTGCGACCCCATGAACCGCAGCACGCCAGGCCTCCCTGTTCATCACCAACTCTTGGAGTCCACCCAAACCCATGTTCACTGAGTCAGTGATGCCATCCAACCATCTCATCCTCTGTCATCCCCTTCTCCTCCTGCCCCCAATCTTTCCCAGCACTGGGCTCTTTTCCAATGAGTCAGCTCTTCACATCAGGTGGCCAAAGTATTGGAGTTTCAGCTTCAATATCAGGATGCTCTTAAAAAGCCCTTTTATTTTTACCAGAGTCTTCATGAGGAATCACAAAACGAATTTAAACTTGGAAGTAGCAGGAAATCATTCTTAGGGAAAGCACTTTTTACCTCTTCTGCTTCATCTTCTTGATCCCAATTCCTATCTGTCAACTCCTTCTCGGCGATTCTTTTGGCCATTTTTTTGAACCTAAAAGTAAAAAGATTAGAAGCAGTAAGCTTTTGTTGTTGTTAAGTCGCTCAGTTGTGTCCAACTCTTTGCAACCTCTTGGACAATAGCCCGCCAGGCTCCTCTGTCCATGGGATTTCCCAGGCAAGAATACAGGAGAGGGTTGCCATTTCCTTCTCTGGTGGATCTCCCCAATCTAGGGATTAAACCCATGTCTCCTGCACTGGCAAGCGGGTTCTTTACCAATGAGCCACCAAGGCAGCCAGTAATAAGTTTGCTTTTCTAAAACATGATTTAACTCTTACAACGAATTTTTAAAATTTACTTTAGCATTAAATGAGATAAAAACATCCCTGATACCAATGGGCACTTCTTTAACGAGAACGGTATAACACTGTTAGGCTCCCGTGTCACAAATCCAACAAAAATTACAGAAGGCAGCGAGGTCTTCTAAGGCACAGTGAAAAACAATAAAACACCTCCATTTGAAAAAAAAAAGCTAATGAAACACTGATTTTTTAAAAATCAGAAATCTATAGAACTGCATAATAATCAACAAACGCTCAATTAACTTAACTCCATGCAAATTACATTTATACATAGTCTGGCTATAGGCAAGACATTTTTAATATTTAAAATTCTCTTAAGGATATTTAGTAAAGTTTGATCTTAGTTAAGAATGTGAACGAGCTATTATTTTCACTACAAGAGTACAGATGGTCCCTGACTTCAAGGGTTCATCTTGCAAGTTTTCAAGTTTACGATGGTGGGAAAGCAACACTCATTAAGTAGAAACCTTCCTGTAGGTTTTGACTTTTTCTCAGGCCAGCAATATGAGGTATGATATTTTCCTGTGATCCTGGGCAGTGGCAACAAGCCACAGCTCCCAGCCAGCTAGCCAAGCCACCACAACCAAGGATACACTTACAACCATTCTGTACCCATATCACTATTCTGGTTTTCATTTTCAGGATAGTATTCAAAAAATTATATGAGATGCTCAACATTACTATAAATCAGTCTTTGTGTCAGTTGACTCTGCCCAACAGTAGGCTGACGTCTGAGCACTTCTAAGGTAGGCTGGGCTATGATCTTCAGTAGGTTTGATGTACTAAATGCATTTTCGACTTACAGTACTTTCAACTTACCATGGGTTTATTGTGACATAATCTCAACATACGCTGAAGAAGATAGTTCAAAATATGATTAACATGACTGTGTTAACATTCTTAGAATTCTTAATTCTTCAAAAACAAGCCATCAGCAGCAGAAACCAACATAACATTGTAAAGCAATTTGCATCCAATTAAAAAATAAATTTAAAACAAAAAAATCCCCCCAAAAGAAAAAGAAGCCATCAGCTCAACTTCTATTCAAGGCACGTTGTTGTTTAGTTGCTAAGTTGTGTCCAATTCCATGTATTCACACCTTAAAATTTCCAGTTTATTTTCTGATCCTAA
Organism: Bos indicus; assembly: GCF_029378745.1. Lineage (NCBI taxonomy): Eukaryota > Metazoa > Chordata > Mammalia > Artiodactyla > Bovidae > Bos > Bos indicus. The sequence goes on along the minus strand of NC_091764.1, from coordinate 116,108,098 downwards.
GATGTATATCTGTTGCTATTAAAACCTGAAACAATCAATGGAGAGCTCCACTGTAAGTGCTGTGCTTGGCTCTTTCCTAACATCAATTAAATGGGCCCCAAAACTCCTTACCTTGCCCAGAGATTTACTGGTTAGCCTGGAACACTAGCAAGGGTTCCTGAAAACCAGCCTAGCCTCCTTCCTAGTCCTTCCCCACTCTTATTTGCCCTCAAGACTACAACCCACCAGAGAAGTTTCTAGAAGCTCATGGTCATTAAGATACAAACTTACACATCACTCACTAGGCACAGAAGATCTGTAAAATAAAATTCAAATGCCAGCATTCCAAAGTCCTCCAAACATAGCAATTTTCAGCTTTTAATAATCTCCTAATAATCTCTGAATTTTTCTTTTACCAAGTGCTTCTGATTACAGAATTAATGGCTTTGAAGTCCCAGATTCTAAAACATAAGTGAGAATTAACATAATTTTGTCATTACTTGCAAATCTTTTTTAATGCCTCCATCCCAAACACTCGGTCAAGTTTTGCTATTAATCTTGTCATCCAGAAAACAAACAAGGTACCCTTCCCCATAAATTCTTAGTAAACTCTAACTGTTCAGAGGCCAGGTCTCTGTGTGGCTTCTTTTGGGCCATTTTCCCATTCAGTAACTAACACCTCCACCAGAGGGCAGAAGAGGGGAGAAACTTAAACAGTCGTTTTTTTGCTAGTAACTTAATAACCTAACTAGTTATTAACAGGCAAAAAGGAGTGGAGCTGAAAGTGCAAAAATTTTATTAAGTGTTAAAATTGTAACACCTAACCCACAGCCACAACTGAAGACAACTGGCAGAGTCAAACAACCTAAGTTAATACAGCCAGTTCACTTCCGATTCCATATTTATCCAATCCCCATTTTTATCAAATCAAAGAATAACCAGAGGGCAGGTACCTTTGTTTCACTCACTCTGGTACCTCAAAACCCGCCCCCCTCCACATGATAGATGGTCTAGAATCAGAGATCTGGGACACTGCAAAATTGAGAAAAATACTACAAAATGTTAGCATCCACTTTTGCCGTGTTGTTGTTGAAGACTTTGAAGTTTCATTTTTGTGCCTCAATTTCTTTACTTCACAACAGGGAGGTGCTGTGACATTTATATACAAAAAGCTTAGCTTAGAAGAGTGGCTGCAACAGAGGAAGGACTCAATATATCTTATCAAAGAGAAAAGCTCTGTCAGAAACAAAGCCTCTAAAATACTTTCCTTCCCTAACTTAAAGGTTGTGGTGTGGAAAAACAAAATTAACTTGAATTATGAATCGGGCTCTAAACAATACGTTACCAAATCCATATTTTATTTCAAAGCATGGTACTTCAGACAATAACATGCTTTGAAAAAGGGAAAAAGTGCCGGTAAAGTACTTAGAACAAAGCCTGGCACCTAGAGTCTTTAAGTGTGAAGATCTAAGAACGTAAAAAAAAAAAAAAAAAATGTGGGCTTGTGGTTTAGAAGGCACCAAATCATGAAATGATTACTGGGTATGAAGCATACCTTGGGATAGGAAAATCGCAAACTTTCGGTAATTGGGGAAACTTTATTCGTGCCCGATACAGGGAATTCTGTGCTCTCTCCACCGCGGGCTGCCCCCGCCCCGGGGTGACTTCAGTCCACGTCGGTCTCCTCTAAGACGGAAACAGACTGGAACAGACTTGACAGCGTGGCCCCCGGAGGGAAAATGGAACTCGGGGCGGCCCCGGAGACGGAGACGCTCGAGGAAAACGGAATCCTCGAACAGGGCTTCTTAACCGAGGGGAGTCAGGTCATCAGGGGCCTGTGGCCGCAGTACAGGAGGAGGGTAGCGGAAGGAGCGGAGAGAGACGAGTGCCGGGAAGAAGCGCGAGAAAGGACACCGAGCCAGGACGGCCCCTTCCCTCTCCGGCTCCCGCCTCCGCCGGGGCCGCAGGCGCCCCGCGCCCGGGCCCAGCCTTCCCCAGATCGGACACCGCAGCCGCGACAGGCCGGCCCCGCGCCCGGCCTCACAAACACCCGCCGGGCTGCGTGGCGGCTGACACCGCGCCCCACCCTCCTCCGCTCCCTCAAGCGCCGCGTCCCCAGCCGGCGCCCCGCACCGCGCTCCACCCTCCTCGGGCTCCGCGTTTCAGGCCCGGGTCCGGCACCCGGAGCCCGGCTTCCTCTTCTTAGACCCGGCGCCCGCCCCTTCCGTGCCGCCCGGTCAGCCCGCCCCTCACCTCTCCGGTGGCTGCGGTGGCCCTCGCTGGGTTGTGGGCGCGGCGAAGCCGGGGTGCGCAGCGAGCAGGTGCGAGGTCGCGGCCGCGGCACTCGGGTCTGAAGCGGCGCGCGATCGTTTCTGGTGTGCTGAGAGCCTCGAAGGATTCGGTGATCGGCAACCCCTGAGTCTCAAACAGCATGTCCTTCCGGGCGGGGGTGTGTCTCGTTTCTCTGCGTTGAGCAGTGAGGGGAGGTAAGCAGTCCGTTCAGCAGGAGACGGCTGAGAGAACAGGGCCCCACACACCTCAGGCCGCCATTTTGTAACTGGAATCGAGCCCTCGCGACCAATTCGAAAAAAAAAAGGGAGGAAAGAAACGCCCGCTTCCAGCTACTGCGCAAGCGCGCCGGAGCCTCGGTTGGCAGCACTACCCACGGCGGCGGCTGGGCCTCTCGCAGCGCATGCGCCCAACTGCTTTGGGAAAAAACCGTTGCCGAAGGCGCATTCCCCGTTTTCCGCATGCGCGCGCGCAAGCGCACGTCTCACGCTCCGGCTCCGGCAGGAAGTCGGCACCGGGGGGCGGGGCTTGTGCGCGTCGGCCGCGTGTGGAACGCTGTACGCGTTGGAGGCGGTCGCGCGGGGTTGGCTGCTGGTTGTGGGCGCGGCCGGAGTTCCAGAGGCGCGTGGGACAGCAGAGTCTGTAGGGGAGCGCGGCGGGCGCTCGTGGTGTCCGGGTGGGGTGCTGGAGCTCGGAGAAGGGAGCGATCGTGAGCCCCGGAGGCTTGAATGAACTCGGGTAGCGTCACGTCAGGAGCTCGGTGCCTCAGCCGTGGACTAGAGCTGCCCCGTGGGCCGGCCACGTGCCTGTGACGCGCCGGCCGCGGATGTTTGGAAGGTCTGGGACTCGGGAGCCCAGGTGGGAAGGTCGCGGGCGTTGACGGGAGAAGCGGACCCGTCCTCTGTTCCGTGGCCAGCTTGTATTTCCTTTCCTCGGTGGGTGCCATAGAGGCGAAGTCACTTGCCATTTTGCATCACTAGTCGGTATCAACGAAGATGAAATGAAGTCTCCAACCTCTTTTTTTGAACTGTGGGACGGGTACGAATGTCCAGGGGCAGGATGTGTATTCGTGTGCTTTTGCTTGAGTACTACAGCATAGTATCTCAAGATATCATGAACAGTACTGAAGTGAAAGTCGCTCAGTCGTGTCCAACTCTTTGCGACTCCATGGACGATAGAGTCCATGGAATTCTCCAGGCCAGAATACTGGAATGGGTAGCCTTACCCTTCTCCAGGGATCTTCCCAAGCCAGGGATCGAACCCAGGTCTCCTGCATTGCTGGCGGATTCTTTACCAGCTGAGCCACAAGGGAAGCCCAAGAATACTGGAGTGGGTAGTCTATCCCTTCTCCAGCGGATCTTCCCGACCCAGGAATCGAAATGGGTCCCCTGCATTGCAGGCGGATTCTTTACCAACAGACCCCATAGACGACAGCGCACCAGGCTCCTCCGTCCCTGGGATTCTCCTGGCAAGAATACTGGAGTGGGTTGCCATTACCTTCTCCAAACAGAGCTATGAGAGAATGAATAAAGCTGTACAAAGCAATTTAAACGCTCCTTGCCTTACAGTTAATAGGTCGCTATGGGAATTAGATCCGTTACTAATTAGCAAAAATTGCTTCAGAAAAGGAACGTTCTTAGAACAATGGTTCTTAACCTTTTTTTTTTTCCCTCCAGGCAGGGTTTATGATTTACTTGTGTGAAATACCGGCTTCCTTGGCAGCTCAGCTGCTAAAGAATCTGCCTGCAATGAGGGAGACCACAGTTGGATTCGCGGGTCGGGAAGATCCCCTAGAGAAGGGATAGGCTACCCACTCCACTATTCTTGTCCTTTCCTGGTGACTCAGCTGGTAAAGAATCTGCCTGCAATGCGGGAGACCAGGCTTTTATCCCTGTACTGGGAACATCCCCTGGAGAAGGGAAAGGCTACCCACTCCAGTATTCTGGCCTGTAGAATTCCAGGGGAATTACAGAGAGTTGGACACGAAATGTGTGAAATGAAAATATCTCCTGCGTTATTAATAAACAAGAAATGTAAGAAACAAAGTGAATGAGGAAACAGGATTGGTTCCAGATAGCTGAGGTGCATATGAAGGGAGTAAATTCAGTGATGCCTGGTCTTTGATGTTCAGACTGCCTGCTCCTTTTGTTGCAAACTTGTGTATAGCCTGACTTTCCCTCCTGCTTCTTTGGAGCAGTTGTCTCAGAGCTACTGAGATGCTGTCTCCTGGGCTGGGAGTCCAAAACATTGCCACAAAATAAAATAACTCTGCTTTCAGGATGTGGCTATATATTTTAGTCCACACTTGAAAGTGCAAAGAAAGTTTGCATACAGTCATGCAGAATCAGAAGAGTGGGGACGTTCTTGGTGGCCAGTGAGGAAGTCTTGAAGAATAGAGCCGTGACGAAAGCGAAGCTGTAGAAATGTTGGGTTTGAATTGAAGTGTTTTCTTACAGTTTCTGGTACTAAACACTAATATGATTTCTGAGTTGTAGAGTATTTCCACCCCTGGGAGCAATCAGATCAATAAATGCTTTTTAAAAAAATTGTCCTTTTATGTAATCTATCAAGAATGCTTTGTAAGTGTGTGTATAGTTCCCTGTGCTCTACAGGAAGTCCTTGGTTGGTTATCTCTTCTGTATAGTAGTGCTGTGTATATGTGAATCACAAACTCCTAATTTGTGTCCCCCGCCCCACATTTCCCCTTCCTAACCCGTAAGTTTGTTTCCTATGTCTGTGAATCTATTTCTGTTTTGTAAGAAGTCCATTGTATCATTTTTTAGATTCCATACATAAGCACTATCATATTCGTCTTTGGCTGGCTGGCCTCAGTATGATAATCTCTAGGTCCACCGTGTTGCTGCACATGGCATCATTTCGTCCCTTTTTATGGCTGAGTAATATTCCGTGGTGTGTGTGAGTGTGTGTGTGTGTGTACACCACATCTTTATCCATGTCTTCCCAGTGGCTCAGCAGTAACGAATCCACCTGCAGTGCTGGAGTTGTAGACTCTATCCCTGGGTCGGAAAGATCGCCTAGAGAAGAAAATGGCAACTCACTCCAGTATACTTGTCTGCAAAAATCCGATGAACAGAGGAGCCTGGCAGGCTACAGTCCATAAGGTTGCAAAGAGTTGGACATTGAGCATGCAAGAATATCATCATGTAGGGAACCAATTTGCATATAATTTCAGGATGTTTATGAACCGTCCCTAAAAGCCTATTCATGGACTGGTGTGTAAAGACTGCTTATCTAGATACAAGGATTACACGTTCAGTTCAGTTGCTCAGTCATGTCCGACCCTGTGACGCCATGGACTGCAGCACACCAGGCCTCCCTGTCCATCACCAGCTACCAAAGTTTACTCAAACTTATGTCCATTGAGTTGATGATGCCATCCAACCATCTCATCCTCTGTCATCCCCTTCTCCACCCGCCTTCAATCTTTCCCAGCATCAGGGTCTTTTCCTGAGTCAGTTCTTCACATCAGGTGGCCAAAGTATTGGAGTTTCAGCTTCAGCCTCAGTCCTTCCCATGAATATTCAGGATTGATTTCCTTTAGGATGAACTGGTTGGCTCTCCTTGCTGTCCAAGGGACTCTCAAGAGTCTTCAACACCACAGTTCAAAAGCATCAGTTCCTTGGTGCCCAGCCTTCTTTATAGTCCAACTCTCACATCCATACATGACTACTGGAAAAATGGTAGCTTTGACTAGACAGACCTTTGTTGGCAAAGAAATGTCTCTGCTTTTTAATATGCTGTCTAGGTTGGTCATAACTTTTCTTGCAAGGAGCAAGCGTCTTAATTTCATGGCTACAGTCACCATCTGCAGTGATTTTGGAGCCCAAAACAACAAAGTCTCACTGTTTCCACTGTTTCCCCATCTATTTGCCATGGTGTGATGTGGTGTTGGAGAAGATTCTTGAGAGTCCCTTGGACTGCAAGGAGATCCAACCAGTCTATTCTGAAGGAGATCAGCCCTGGGATTTCTTTGGAGGGAATGATGCTGAAGCTGAAACTCCAGTACTTTGGCCACTTCATGCGAAGAGTCGACTCATTGGAAAAGACTCTGATGCTGGAAGGGATTGGGGGCAGGAGGAGAAGGGGACGACAGAGGATGAGATGGCTGGATGGCATCACTGACTCAATGGACGTGAGTCTGAGTGAACTCCAGGAGTTTGTGATGGACAGGGAGGCCTGGCGTGCTGTGATTCATGGAGTTGCAAAGAGTCGGACACGACTGTGCGACTGAACTGAACTGAACTGAACTGAACTAATGACCACATGTCATGATCTTAGTTTTCTGAATGTTGAGTTTTAAGCCAACTTTTTCAGTCTCCTCTTTCACTTTCACCAAGAGGTTCTTCAGTTCTTCACTTTCTGCCATAAGGGTGGTGTCATCTGCATATCTGAGGTTATTGATATTTCTCCTGGCAGTCTTGATTCCAGCTTGTGCTTCATCCAGTCCAGCATTTCTCATGATGTACTCTGCGTGTACGTTAAAGAAGAAGGGTAACAATATACAGCCTTGATGTACTCCTTTCCCTATTTGGAACCAGTCTGTTATTCCATGTCCAGTTCTAACTGTTGCTTCCTGACCTGCATACATTTCTCAAGAGGCAGGTCAGGTGGTCTGGTATTCCCATCTCTTGAAAAATTGTCCAAAGTTTGTTGTGATCCACACAGTCAAAGGCTTTGGCATAGTCCGTAAAGCAGAAGTAAATGTTTTTATGGAACTCTTGCTTTTTCAATGATCCAGTGGATTTTGGCAAGTTGATCTCTGCTTCCTCTGCCTTTTCTAAATCCAGCTTGAACATCTGAAATTTCATAGTTCACATACTGTTGAAGCCTGGCTTGGAGAATTTTGAACATTACTTTGCTAGCATGTGCAATTGTGTGGTAGTTTGAACATTCTTTGGCATCACCTTTCTTTGGGATTGGAATGAAAACTGACCTTTTCCAGTCCTGTGGCCACTGCTGAGTTTTCCACATTTGCTGGCATGTTGAGGGCAGCACTTTCATAGCATCATCTTTTAGGATTTGAAGGAGCACAGCTGGAATCCCATCACCTCCACTAGCTTTGCTTGTAGTGGTGCTTCCTAACACCCACTTGACTTCACACTCCAGGCTATCTGGTTCTATGTGAGTGATCACACCACCATGGTTATCCAGGCCATTAAAATCTTTTTTTGTATAGTTCTGTGTATTCTTGCCACTTCTTCTTAATGTCTTCTGCTTCTGTTAAGTCCATACTATTTCTGTCCTTTATTGTGCCCATCTTTGCGTGAAATGTTCTCTTGGATCTCTTATTTTCTTGAAGAGATCTCTAGTCTTTCCCATTCCATTCAGTTCAGTTGCTCAGTCACGTCTGACTCTTCGCTACCCCATAGACCACAGCACTCCAGGCACTCAAGTCCATGGAGTCAGTGATGCCATCCAACCGTCTCATCCTCTGTCATCCCCTTCTCCTCCCGCCTTCAATCTTTCCCAGCATCAGGGTCTTTTCCAATGAGTCAACTCTTCGCATCAGGTAGCCAAAGTATTGGAGTTTCAGCTTCAACATCAATCCTTCCAATGAACACTCAGGACTGATCTTTAGGATGGACTGGTTGGACCTCCTTGCAGTCCAAGGGACTCTCAAGAGTCTTCTCCAACACCACAGTTCAAAAGCATCAATTCTTCAGCGCTCAGCTTTCTTTATAGTCCAACTCTCACATCCATACATGACCACTGGAAAAACCATAGCCTTAACTAGAAGTACCTTTGTTGGCAAAGTAATGTCTCTGCTTTTTAATACACTGTCTAGGTTGGTCATAACTTTCCTTCCAAGGAGCAAGCATCTTTTAATTTCATGGCTGCAGTCACCATCTACAGTGAGTTTGGAGCCCCCAAAAATAAAGTCAGCCACTGTTTCCACTGTTTCCCCATCTATTTGCCATGAAGTGATGGGACCTGATGCCATGATCTTAGTTTTCTGAATGTTGAATTGTAAGGCAACTTTTTCACTCTCTTCTTTCACTTTCATCAAGAGGCTCTTAGTTCTTCTTCACTTTCTGCCATAAGGGTGGTGTCATCTGCATATCTGAGGTTATTGGTATTTCTCCCATTCTATTATTTTCCCCTATTTCTTTGCATTGTTCATTTAAGAAGGCCTCCTTATCTCTCCTTGCTATTCTCTGGATCTCTGCATTCAGTTGGGTATATATTTCTTTTTCTCCTTTGCCTTTCGCTTCTCTTCTTTTCACAGCTATTTGTAAGGCCTCCTCAGACAACCACTTTGCTTTCTTGTATTTCTTTTTCTTTGGGATGGTTTTGGTCACTGCCTCCTATACAAAGTTACGAACCTTCACCCATAATTCTTCAGACACTCTATTAGATCTAATCCCTTGAATCTATTCATCACCTCCACTGTATAATCATAAGGATTTGATTTAGGTCATACCTGATTGGTCTAGTTGTTTTCCCTACTTTCTTCAATTTAAACATGAATTTTGCAATGAAGAGTTCATGATCTGAGCCACAGTCAGCTCCTGGTCTCATTTTTACTGACTGTATAGAGCTTCTCATCTTCAGCTGCAAAGAATATAACCAATCTGAATAACTCTGTATCACGACTTCTCAGATCCCTTTATTAAGGAATCATATTTGATAATGTGCTGGTGAAGCTCCACGAGTGTGGTGATAGCATGTCATGTGTTAGTTGCTTCAGTTCAGTTTGGTTCAGTCGCTCAGTCGTGTCTGACTCTTTGCAACCCCATGAATCGCAGCACGCCAGGCCTCCCTGTCCATCACCACCTCCCGGAGTTCACTCAAACCCACGTCGAGTCAGTGATGCCATCCAGCCATCTCATCCTCTGTTGTCCCCTTCTCCTGCCCCCAATCCCTCCCAGCATCGGAGTCTTTTCCAATGAGTCAACTCTTCGCATGAGGTGGCCAAAGTACTAGAGTTTCAGCTTTAGCATCATTCCTTCTAAAGAAATCCCAGGGCTGATCTCCTTTGTCGTATCCAACTCTTTGCTGCCCCACCAGACTCCTCTGTCCATGGGATTCTCCAGGCAAGAATACTGAAGTGGGTCGCCTTTCCCTTTTCCAGGGGATCTTCCCAACCCAGGTCTCCCACACTGCAGACATATTCTTTACCATCTGAGCCACCAGGAGCACCCCTGCCCCTCAGAACAGCTCATTCCTGTAGGAACCAGGATGACTGCATCCTCCAGGGCCCTCCTCTCTTCACCTGGATGGGGGTGAATTCACAGGTCAAAAGTTTCTTCTCCAAAGCCAGCTTATCTGGCTTTTGTCACCAACAACACTTCTTCCAATGAATTGTTTTCTTAAATTTTTTTTTTACATCAACTAGCTTTCTGTAATCAAGGAGACTTTATCCAGTGACTGTATTAGTTTTCTGAGACTGATGTAACAAATTATCACAAGAAGGGAGACTTACAATGAGAAAGATTTATTCTCTTGCAGTTGTGGAGGCCAGAAATCCAGACTGCAGCAAGGTCACACTCCCTCCAAAGCCTCTAGGGGAGGATCCTTCCTGCCTCTCCCAACACCTGGTCGCTCTGGGTGTTCCTCAGCCTGTAACTGCATCACTCCATTCCCTTCCTCCATCTTCTCTTCCCCTCTCTAATAAAGACACTTGTCATGGCATTTAGAGCCCACCCTGAAAGTACAGGAGTATATCTCAAAGTCTTAATTACATCTGTAAAGATCCTTTTCCAAATAAGATCACATTCACAGGTTTCAGGCATTCAAACATAGACTTACCTTTTGGGGGCCCTGCTCAACCTACTATAACCCTGAAAGAGATATATTAGAGTCAATCTTCACCAAAATCATCCTGGGCAAGTTAATACGAGAAGTTTAGACCTGTAAAGTTGAAGGCCAGATCTTGGACCATAAATTCACCTTCTGCCTTACCGTGAACCATCCCATCAACTCTTTCATTCAAAACATCAGTAGAAGGCATTATTATTATTTCCATTTTACAGATATATAAACTGAAGTTCAAAAAAATTGAGTAAACCTCCAAGGTCACACAGCTAGCAAGTGACAGGCTCTGGTCTTTCTGATTATGAAACTACACTTTCTCCACTCTCACTGCCTTCCTCATTTCCTTTAGAACTATTACAAGATCCTTTCTTAGGAGCTATACAGAATGTAAACAAACATGATACACAATTTCTCCCAAATATGTGAAAAGTTTTCACATCCTCTGAATTGTCTCTTTTCTAGCCTCCACATTCCTGATTCCTTCAGCCCTCACTTAGAGGACGTGGCTTGTTTGCTTGCCTTTACAGTCACACCCCCTAAACCTGCTGCATTTTGTCTGTAGGCTTCCTTAAAGAATGATTCCCAGGACTGACTAATTATAACCAATTTTCATTGTGTACAGACGTGCCAGGATCAGGTCCAAGCACCTCAACTCTATTACTTCAGTTAAATCTTCAACAAGCTCATGAGAGAGGTGAGTAGTATTATTGCCCATTTTGTAATTTTCTGAAGTTCATCTATTTTATTTTTAGCTGTGCTGGGTTCTTGTTGCTGTGTAGGCTTTTCTCCGGGTGCGGCTGGCGGGGGCTCCTCTCCATCACAGTGTGCGAACTTCTCATGGCCGTGGCCTCTCTCGTTGCAGAGCCCGGGCTCTAGGCTCGCAGGCTTCAGTGGCAGCCTGCTCACACCCAGAGTCTGGACAGTTAGATAAGGGCCTGAGCTCAGGATGCCCGCCCCAAGTTCCCGCTTTGCTTTTCCTGGGGGGGTGCCTTTTAAAATAACCACTTAGAGTCGAGCCTGCAAAGTCATAAGCAACCTTATACATCCTGGGAAAGATTGAAGGCTGGAGGAGAAGGGGACGACAGAGGATGAGAGGGTTGGATGTCATCACCAACTTGATGGACATGAGTATGAGTAAGCTCCAGGAGTTGGTGATGGACAGGGAGGCCTGGCATGCTGCAGTCTGTGGGGTCACAGAGAGTCGGACACAGCTGAGAGACTGGACTGACTGACTGATAAATCCTGTTGTCTGCACACTCTTCACTGTGACCTGGGATGGCGGGGGTGGGGTGGGGGAGTCGGGGGGGGAGTCTTGGGGGAGGGGGGCTGCCCTTTACCCCACTTGCTCATCATGCTCCCCAACCCCACTTCCAAGACCTAGAAGTAATAAATCTTGTGACTTGGCTTCTTTTGTGTGAGTGTATTGAAACTGCCCCTTCAGTTAAAACAACCCCGGTTTTCACCTTCCCAGAGTGGGAGCTGGGATGCTGAGGGAGCTCACTGGTGACCCCCACGTGGGTGGCTTGTGTCTCCACATTCAGTTGGTCCTCATCTGCATGTTCTTAATCTAACATGCCAGCTACGGCCCCCCGACCCTGACACAACAGAGGAGTCACGTATCTGACTCAAGGTCACAGAGCCTGTCTCCAGAGCCCTCCATTAACTTCGGCCCTCTGTGCTGCCCCCCGCCTCGGACCTACTCCAACTGTGGCCTCAATTTCTCAGAGTAGGACCACCTCCCTTGTTTTAAATATTATACGCAACTAACGCAACCTAAGACCACACGACAGTCACGTCCTGTTTGGGCACTTGGACATTGCTAAGTGCGCATCCATGTCTACTCTCCTCTTCCTTGCTGAAAGGGTTCATTAAAGTCACAAACCTGGAGAAAAATTCGGCAAGGGAGGTAGGGGAGGCAGGGAAGGGTGGACAGGCAGGAAGAAGGCTAAGAGTAAGAGAGGGCCAGACTCAACAGGAAGCAGGTGAGGGATCGACGCGTGAAGCAGCAAGCGGGTCAACACGGAGCAGCAAGGACGGAGCCACGTGCAGGAGTGTGGGCCAGTTAAGGGCACATCTCGTGCGGGCACACGTGGGCACATCTCACAAATAGTGTTCCGGTTCGGTTAGTCCTATGCGTCCTCAGGGGCAGTCCAGTCACTGTACTCTGTCATCCAGAACGGTACCGGCTCACAGCAGCCCTTGAAAACTGTTAACCACTAACAGGTACAAGCAACCGAGGAGACAAGGGTCGTGTTCCTTAGACATGGAGGGGAATAGAACAAGTCGGATCTCTTCAAAGACATCCGCTCTGGTCTTGTTTCCATTCTTTCTTCTCTGAGACCAGAAACCTTAATCACTTTTTTACGTCTCTGTGTGCTCTGCTCGGGCTTCCCAGGTGGCTCAGTGGTAAAGAATTCACTTGCAGTGTAGGAGCCATGACGTGCCCCCTGGGTTGGCAAGATCCCCTGGAGGAGGAAATGGCAAGCCACTCCAGTGTTCCTGCCTGGGAAATCCCATGGACAGAGGAGCCTGGTGGGCTACAGTCCTTGGGGTCACAAAAGAGTTGGCCAGGACTTAGGAACTGAACAAGTGCTCTGCTCACAGTCTCATCACCACCCCACTTCGTCTCCACTTAACAAGACCCACTCTTGCTCGGAGGGCATTTAGAACCAGTGCTGTGGATATTTTCTTTATCACTGCTGCTTGTGGTGTTTCTTGCTCCTCGGAACTTAGAACATTATACTTTGCGTCTGTCATAATGGCCCCGTGCAGTCTCTTGATGGGTTTATTATTTAATTTTCATCAGCTAATTTTGCTCCCAGAAAAAAAGCTAACAACATGCTACTTCATATAATTCATAGTAGCATAACAGTTTTTTCTTAACCTACTGCATATTGTTTCTGCTTTTTGAGACTGTAAAGCCTCAAGAAAAAAATAACAGCTCTAGAAAATTTAACCATTAGGTTTTCTTTCGCACCGAAGCCTGAAATATGAAAATACAAGTAAGCGGGCTGCAACCTCCAGGACAAAGTAAGTCGGGCATTGCTCAGTCTGGAGAGAATCCAGTTGAATCCAGTTTGACATTAATTTTTTGTTTTGAAACAACTGTGCTGAGACTGAGAAAGATCTAGTCTAGAACCTATGAAAAAGAACAGGAATTTCTGACCCTTAAGCAATGTTTCAAAGAGCCCACTAGAAATCATAAATCTAACTCACCATAAAATTGCTCCAGCCATAACAGCACAGTTCTTTGCTTTTAGCTGAAATAACAAGAACCCAGTGAGATTATATTAGTTGTGCTGAGGAAGCAGAAACCTCTGCATGTCGGTTACATTTTTGATTAGTAAAGGCAAACTGAATTAACATTTCACAAGTACAATCTTTGATAGCAAACAAAATCTTTTAAAACAAGAATCCTATTAGAAAAAAAATAATTAAAGTTCTTTCATAGTAGTTGAGGAGGAAAAAGCTCCAAAAGACTTAAAAATAGAGGCTATTGTCTTAATAAGGATCCATTTACTGAGACCTTACTGTGTGCTTTACGTCAAAACGTTCTCCTTTAAAGCTCACAGCTCCATGAACGTACTATTACCTTCAGATAACTGACGAAGATGTGTCCCTTGGACTGCAAGATCAAATCAGTCAACCCTAAAGGAGATCGGTCCTGAATACTCATTGAAAGGACTGATGCTGAAGCTGAAACCATACTTTGGCCACCAGATACGAAGAACTGACTCATTGGAAAAGACTCTGGTGCTGGGAAAGATTGAAGGCAGGAGGAGAAGGGGGCAACAGAAGATGAGACGGTTGGATGGCATCACCAACTCGATGGACATGAGTTTGAACAAGCTTCGGAAGTTGGTGATGGACAGGGAAGCCTGCCATGCTGCAGTCCACGGGTTGCAAAGAGCTGGACATGACTGAGCGACTGAACTGAACAGATGAGGAAACTGAGCTCAGAGTTCAACAGCTTGTTCAACTGGTAAACACCACATCTAACAATCAAACCCAGGACAATTAACTCCAAACTTGCCCTTAATCACCATATTTACTGTTTGATTCATCTCTGTTCCCTCACTGGGTTGGAAAACCTTTGCCTGCCCAACAACTACAGGAAGTGGACTTTCCATTAGGTTCAAATTTGGGAAAGAAGGCTCTTGGGAAAAAAACAAGACCCTTGGTGCCTATGTACACGCATCTCCCACCAGACTCCTGGCTTTCAGATCAGATCTGGGGAAACGTGAATCTTCCAAGAACTCTGAATTCTGGTGGCACAACTGTTTAAGGACCCCACGCTCTGTGGTCTGGTGATCATAACCTCAAATTCTTCATTCTGCTGTGTTTACTACGTATCTTCTCTTGACCACTGAGGTCATTTTATCAGTATTCAACACCAAACTCATGAAGAACTGAAGGGCAGGATGAGAAAGTTGTACATGACACTCTTTTCAGCATTGCATGCTATCTACTTTGGCCACCTGATGAGAAGAACTGAGTCACTGGAAAAGACCCTGATGCTGGGAAAGATTGAGGGCAGGAGGAAAAGGGGACAACAGAGGATGAGATGGTTGGATGCCATCACACACTCAATGGACATGAGTTTGAGTAAGCTCCGGGAGTTGGTGATGGACAGGGAGGCCTGGGATGCTGCTGTCCACGGGATCCCAAAGAGTTGGACACGACTGAGCAACTGAACTGACTGACTGATGCTATCTGCCCGTCTGTCTTTTTTTTTTTTTTCCTATTGTTGAGGTAAAAAGATAGTCCAGGACAGGGCACAGATATTGGTCAATAAATGACCCAAAACAAGAAGGAAGGTGCAAATGCATTTCTGGATTCAAAAAGGTCACTTCAGGCCCAAAGGAGGGGTCCATTTCTATTACTTGGGATCCTCAGCGATACCACTGTCTGACAGCAGCCCCTCTGCCAGGCTGAGGATCGACAACACTTCCTTTCACGATTCCTTACCGTTAGGAGCACAGTGTGTTTGGGCCTGTAGGCTTCCTATTGTTGAATGTTTTCTGGTGAGTCCAGTTCAGTTCAGTTCAGTCGCTCAGTCGTGTCCGACTCTTTGCAACCCCATGAATCGCAGCACGCCAGGCCTCCCTGTCCATCACCACCTCCCGGAGTTCACTCAGACTCACGTCCATCGAGTCAGAGATGCCATCCAGCCATCTCATCCTCTGTCGTCCCCTTCTTCTCCTGCCCCCAATCCCTCCCAGCATCAGAGTCTTTTCCAATGAGTCAACTCTTCGCATGAGGTGGCCAAAGTACTGGAGTTTCAGCTTTAGCATCATTCCTTCCAAAGAAATCCCAGGGCTAATCTCCTTGCAGTCCAAGGGACTCTCAAGAGTCTTCTCCAACACCACAGTTCAAAAGCATCAATTCTTCGGCGCTCAACTTTCTTCACAGTCCAACTCTCACATCCATTCTAATTTCAAGGTTTTCAACCTAAAACAGAGGCCAGAACACAGCCTGAAATCAACAGATATTATCTTGCAATTTTCTAGGCTTGAATTATCTAAGACATTTACGACTTGATCACGGTGGCAAAGCTGACTCATGGCACTTTCAGTTACAGAACTCAAGCAGCAGAAAAGAATGCATGACTACACTGCCATGAACTAATTTTGAATTAGGTAAAGGTAAACCAATGTATATGGTTACTTATTTACTTAACATAAAGATGAAAGTGATCTAACCTGGCAACCATAAAAATTCTCAGAGGTTAAGCAAATGCAGAGAGACTTTTGAGAGGTAGATTTCAGAAAAAACTAGCTAATGCTTTTGGAAGACTGTTTTATAAAGTGAGGGACAAATGGATATATCCAGATTCAGCGAAGGTAGGGGTTGCATACAGACTGTCTCCAATCTCCTCCGGAATTACAGCCTGTTTAAAGCTGTCATTCTACTAAGCACTAAAATCCACCGTGATAATGCGCAAGTCAGCTAAAGCACTGTTGTGCTATTATATGCATAAATCTTTGTTATTTGCATTAGAAAGGCATCAATTACCTCATACTACAATGTGTAATTAAGAAACAAATGTACCAGTTTGCTTAGCCTTGCAAGATAAATACTGGGATTACAGCAAGAATAAAAGTTGTGATTTTAACTAGCCACATTTCAATGCTGACTGCAAGAAAACCGAGTACTACCTAAGCTGGGTCTTTTATATGGTAAGGATGAAAATACTACATACAGCAAGTTGGCTAGTAATTATACTTTCACGTGAAGAAAATAACCATTCAATTTCTAAGGTACTAGAAAGTTTGGAATGAATGAGCTTCACGCAGACAGAATCAAACAGGAAAATTCACAAGCTACTAGTCAGAAAGGACCCAGAAATCTCCAGTATAATGTTTCTCTCAATGATGAAAAAGAAGCGTTCAAAAAAAAAAAAAAGAAAGAAAAAAAAAAAAAGAAAGAAAAAAAAGAAGGGTTCACTCATTTGGTGACTAGTTGTGTGCATATTACGTGCTAAGGATGGTTAGGTAGGAGGGCAGGCTGGAGATAGGAAGGCTGAATAGGAAAACATGTGGCTAGAGGTTTAAGTGATAAGGATTTAGAAGAGCCACTGTGATGAGCCTGGAAAATCCCAAGGACGGAGCAGCCTGGTAGGCTGCAGTCCACGGGGTCGCTAAGAGTTGGACACGACTGAGCGACTTCACTCTCTTTTCACTTTCCTGCATTGGAGAAGGAAATGGCAACCCACTCCAATGTTCTTGCCTGGGGAATCCCAGGGACGGGAGAGCCTGGTGGGCTGCCATCTATGGGGTCACACAGAGTCAGACACCACTGAAGTGACTTAGCAGCAGCTATGATGAGCAGGAAAGCTGACCCGAGACAGCTAGAAGAGATGAAGAGCCATTTGTAGTATCTGTGGCATTTCCAGCAGTAGGCGTTCAATGATTGCTGAAATTACAGGTGAAAAGGGATGCTGGGCTGGAAATGAGACCTGGGCTCTGCCCTAGCTCTGCCACTAACCAACTGGATGGCTGTACCTTGTCATGTAGCATCCTAAAGGGTCTGCATTGTAAGTTCTCTTTTTGTTCATAAAAACACTTAAAGAGCAAGTTTCTGTAGATGGAAACAGAACTGTGTTTGAGTGTCTCCTGTGGAGGTACGGGTCAGCAGTGGCCTGCCGCACGGGCAGGGGCTCTGGGTGCAGCAGACCTGGGTATGGCATAAGCCCTCTTGGAGGAGGTCGCCATTAACCCCACCATAGAGCTGCCAGAACTTACACAGGACTGCGGAAACAGACCCTTGGAAGGCACAAATGAAACCTTGTGCGCACCAGGACCCAGGAGAAAGGAGCAGTGACCACGAAAAGACTTGCCTGGGAGGGTCCAGGAGTCTCTGGTGGAGGCGTCGGTCAGCGGTGGCCTGCTGCAGGGCTGGGGGCACTGAGTGTAGCAGTGCCTGCACGGGATCTTTTGAAGGAGGTTGACATTATCTTCACTACCTCCACCATAGTGTGAAGAAGTGAAGTCGCTCAGTGTTGTCCATCTCTCTGTGACCCTATGGACTGTAACCTACAAGTCTCCTCTGTCCATGGAATTTTCCAGGAAAGAGTACTAGAGTGGGTTGCCATTTCCTTCTCCAGGGGATCTTTCCTACCCAGGGATCGACCAGGGTCTCCCGCATTGCAGGCAGATGCTATACCCTCTGAGCCACCAGGGAAGCCACCATAGTTTGGCTCCAACACCACCCTTATGGCAGAAAGTGAGGAAGAACTAAAAAGCCTCTTGATGAAAGTGAAAGTGGGGAGTGAAAAAGTTGGCTTAAAGCTCAACATTCAGAAAACTAAGATCATGGCATCCGGTCCCATCACTTCATGGGAAATAGATGGAGAAACAGTGGAAACAGTGTCAGACTTTACTTTTTTGGGCTCCAAAATCACTGCAGATGGTGACTGCAGCCATGAAATTAAAAGACGCTTACTCCTTGGAAGGAAAGTTATGACCAACCTAGATAGCATATTCAAAAGCAGAGACATTACTTTGCCAACAAAGGTCCTTCTAGTCAAGGCTATGGTTTTTCCTGTGGTCGTGTATGGATGTGAGAGTTGGACTGTGAAGAAGGCTGAGCACCAAAGAATTGAGGCTTTTGAACTGTGCTGTTGGAGAAGACACTTGAGAGTCCATTGCACTGCAAGGAGATCCAACCAGTCCATTCAGAAGGAGATCAGCCCTGGGATTTCTTTGGAAGATCAGATCAGATCAGTCACTCAGTTGTGTCCGACTTTTTGCCACCACATGAAACCCAGCACACCAGGCCTCCCTGTCCATCACCAACTCCCGGAGTTCACTGAGACTCACATCCAACGAGTCAGTGATGCCATCCAGCCATCTCATCCTCTGTCGTCCCCTTCTCCTCCTGCCCCCAATCCCTCCCAGCATCAGAGTCTTTTCCAATGAGTCAACTCTTCACTTGAGGTGGCCAAAGTACTGGAGTTTCAGCTTTAGCATCATTCCTTCCAAAGAAATCCCAGGGCTGATCTCCTTCAGAATGGACTGGTTGGATCTCCTTGCAGTCCAAGAGACTCTCAAGAGTCTGCTCCAACACCACAGTTCAAAAGCATCAATTCTTTGGCGCTCAGCCTTCTTCACAGTCCAACTCTCACATCCATACACGACCACAGGAAAAACCATAGCCTTGACTAGAAGGACCTTTGTTGGCAAAGTAATGTCTCTGCTTTTGAATATGCTGTCTAGGTTGGTCATAACTTTCCTTCCAAGGAGTAAGCGTCTTTTAATTTCATGGCTGCAGTCACCATCTGCAGTGATTTTGGAGCCCAGAAAAATAAAGTCTGACACTGTTTCCACCGTTTCCCCATCTATTTCCCATGAAGTGATGGGACCGGATGCCATGATCTTAGTTTTCTGAATGTTGAGCTTTAAGTCAACATTTTCACTCTCCACTTTCACTTTTGTCAAGAGACTTTTTAGTTCCTCTTCAGTTTCTGCCATAAGGGTGGTGTCATCTGCATATCTGAGCTTATTGATATTTCTCACAGCAATTTTGATTCCAGCTTGTGCTTCTTGCAGCCCAGCATTTCTCATGATGTACTCTGCATATAAGTTAAATAAACAGGATGACAATATACAGCCTTGACATACTCCTTTTCCTATTTGGAACCAGTCTGTTGTTCCATGTCCAGTTTTAACTGTTGCTTCCTGACCTGCATACAAATTTCTCAAGAGGCAGATCAGGTGGTCTGGTATTCCCATCTCTTTCAGAATTTTCCACAGTTTATTGTGATCCACACAGTCAAAGGCTTTGGCATAGTCAATAAAGCAGAAGTAGATGCTTTTCTGGAACTCTCTTGCTTTTTCCATCATCCAGCAGATGTTGGCAATTTAATCCTGGTTCCTCTGCCTTTTCTAAAACCAGCTTGAACATCTGGAAGTTCACGGTTCACATATTGCTGAAGCCTGGCTTGGAGAATTTTGAGCATTACTTTACTAGCGTGTGAGATGAATGCAATTGTGCGGTAGTTTGAGCATTCTTTGGCATTGCCTTTCTTTGGGATTGGAATGAAAACTGACCTTTTCCAGTCCTGTGGCCACTGCTGAGTTTTCCAAATTTGCTGGCATATTGAGTGCAGCACTTTGACAGCATCATCTTTCAGGATTTGGAATAGCTCAACTGGAATTCCATCGCCTCCACTAGCTTTGTTCGTAGTGATGCTTTCTAAGGCCCACTTGACTTCACATTCCAGGATGTCTAGCCTTGTCTAACTCAGTGAAACTATGAGCCATACATGTAGGGCTACCCAAGACGGACGGGTCATTGTGGAGCGTTCTGACAAAATGTGGTTTGCTGGAGAAGGGAATGGCAAACCACTTCAGTATTCTTGCCTTGAGAACCCCGTGAACAGTATGAAAAGGCAAAAAGATAGGACACTGAAAGATGAACTCCCCAGGTCAGTAGGTGCCCATATGCTACTGGAGATCAGGGGAAAAATTATTCCAGGAAGAATGAAGAGATGAAGCCAAATCAAAAACAGCATCCAGCCGTGGATGTGACTGGTGATGGAAGTAAAGTCCGATGCTGTAAAGAGCAATATTGCATAGGAACCTGGAATGTCAGGTCCATGAATCAAGGCAAATTGGAAGTGGTCAAACAGGAGATGGCAAGAGTGAACATCAACATTCTAGGAATCAGTGAACTAAAATGGACTGGAATGGGTGAATTTAACTCAGATGACCATTATATCCAACTGTGGGCAAGAATCCCTTAGAAGAAACGAAGTAGCCATCAAAGTCAACAAGAGTCCGAAATGCAGTACTTGGTTGCAATCTCAAACACAACAGAATGATCTCTGTTCATTTCCAAGGCAAACCATTCAATATCACAGTAATCCAAGTCTATGCCTCGACCAGTAACGCTGAAGAAGCTGAAGTTGAACGGTTCTATGAAGACCTACAAGACCTTTTAGAATTAACCCAAAAAAAGATGTCCTTTTCATCATAGGAGACTGGAATGCAAGAGTAGGAAGTCAAGAGATACCTGGAGTAACAGCAAATTTGGCCTTGGAGTACAGAATGAAGTAGGGCAAAGGCTAATAGAGTTTTGCCAAGAGAACACACTGGTCATAACAAACACCCTCTTCCAACAACACAAGAGAAGACTTTATACATGGACATCACCAGAAGGTCAACACCCAAATCAGATTGATTATATTCTTTGCAGCCAAAGATGGAGAAGCTTGATACAGTCAGCAAAAACAAGACCGGGAGCTGACTGTGGCTCAGATCGTGAACTCCTTATTGCCAAATTCAGACTTAAATTGAAGAAAGTAGGGAAAACCACTAGAGCATTCAGATATGACCTAAATCAAATCCCTTGCCATTATACAGTGGAAGTGACAAATAGATTCTAGGGATTAGATCTGATAGATAAAGTGCCTGGTGAACTATGGACGGAGGTTTGTGACATTGTACAGGAGACAGGGATCAAGACCATCCCCAAGAAAATGAAATGCAAAAAAGGCAAAATGGTTGTCTCAGAAGGCCTTATAAATAGCTGTGAAAAGAAGAGAAGCTAAAGGCAAAGGAGAAAAGGAAGGATATAAGCATCTGAATGCAGAGTTCCAAAGAATAGCAAGCTGAGATAAGAAAGCCTTCCTCAGTGATCAGTGCAAAGAAATAGAGGAAAACAATAGAATGGGAAAAACTAGAGATCTCTTCAGGAAAATTAGAGATACCAAGGGAACATTTCATGCAAAGATGGGCTCGATAAAGGACAGAAATGGTATGGACCTAACAGCAGCAGAAGATACTAAGAAGAGGTGGCAATGCACAGAACTATACAAAAAAGATCTTCACGACCCAGATAATCATGATGGTATGATCACTCACCTAGAGACAGACATCCTGGAATGCAAAGTCAGGTGAGCTTTAGGAAGCATCACTACGAACAAAGCTAATAGAGGCGATGAAATTCCAGTTGAGCTATTTCAAATTCTAAAAGATGGTTCTGTGAAAATGGTACACTCAATATGCCAGCAAATTTGGAAAACTCAGCAGTGGCCACAGGACTGGAAAAGGTCAGTTTTCATTCCAATTCCAAAGAAAGGTAATGCCAAAGAATGTTCAAACTATCACACAATTGCACACGCTAGCAAAGTAATGTTCAAAATTCTCCAAGCCAGTTTTCATTCTAGTCCCAAAGAAAGGCAATGCCAAAAAATGTTCCTTTCTTGCCTCTTCTGATTTCTGGTGATCCCAGCATTCCAGAGCTGTGACCTTGTCACTCCTGTTTCTGCCTCTGTCCTCACCTGGCCTCCTCTATGTCTGTGCTCCGTGCCTTCTCTCCACTACTGTAAGGACACTCACTTGTGATGGCTTTTAGGACCCATGCAGATAGTCTCTCTGGGTTATATTTATCTTCAAATCCTTAATTTAGTCACATTTTCGAAGACCTCTTTTCTAGATAAGAAAGTGAAAGCGGCTCAATCGTGTTCGACTCTTTGTGGCCCCATGAACTGTACAGTCCATGGAATTCTCCAGGCCAGAATACTGGAATGGGTAGCCTTTCCCTTCTCCAGGAGATCTTCCCAATCCAGGGATCGAAGCCAGGTCTCCCGCATTGCAGGTGGATTCTTTACCAACTGAGCTATCAGGTTTCTAGGAAAAGTAGCACTTAAAAATTCTGGAGGATAAGACTTAGTATCTTTCAGTTCAGTTCAGTTGCTCAGTCATGTCCGACTCTTTGTGACCCCATGGACTGTAGCACGCCCGGCCTCCCTGTCCATCACCAACTCCCGGAGTTTACTCAAACTCATGTCCAGTGAGTTGGTGATGCCATGCAACCACCTCATCCTCTGTCATTCTCTTCTCCTCCTGCCTTCAATTTTTCCCAGCATCAGGGTCTTTTCAAATGAGTCAGTTCTTTGCATCGGAGAAGACAATGGCACCCCATTCCAGTACTTTTGCCTGGAAAATCCCATGGACGGAGGAGCCTAGTAGGCTGCAGTCCATGGGGTCGTTAGAGCTGGACACAACTGAGCAACTTCACTTTCACTTTTCACTTTCATGCATTGGAGAAGGAAATGGCAACCCACTCCATTGTTCTTGCCTGGAGAATTCCAGGGACGGGGAAGCCTGGGCTTCCGTCTATGGGGTTGCACAGAGTCGGACACGACTGAAGTGCCTTAGCAGCAGCAGCAGCAGTTCTTTGCATCAGGTGGCCAAAGTATTGGAGTTTCAGCTTCAACATAAGTCCTTCCAATGAACATCCAGGACTGATCTCCTTTAGGATGGACTGGTTGGATCTCCTTGCAGTCCAAGGGACTCTCAAGAGTCTTCTCCAACACCATAGTTCAAAAGCATCAATTCTTAGGTGCTCAGCTTTCTTTACAGTCCACTCTCACATCCATATATGACCACTGGAAAAACTATAGCTTTGATTAGACAGACCTTGGTCCACCAAGTAATGTCTCTGTTTTTTAATATGCTGTCTAGGTTGGTCATAACTTTCCTTCCAAGGAGCAAGCATCTTTTAATTTCATGGCTGCAATCACCATCTGCAGTGATTTTGGAGCCCCGCCAAATGAAGTCTGACACTGTTTCCGCTGTTTCCCCATCTATTTGCCATGAAGTGATGGGACCAGATGCCATGATCTTAATTTTCTGAATGTTGAGTTGTAAGGCAACTTTTTCACTCTCCTCTTTCACTTTCATCAAGAGGCTCTTTAGTTCTTCTTCACCTTCTGCCATAAGGGTGGTATCATCTGCATATCTGAGGTTATTGATATTTCTCCTGGCAATCTTGATTCCAGCTTGTGTTTCATCCAGCCCAGCGTTTCTCACGATGTGCTGTGCATATAAGTTACATGGGATGGTCATTATTCAGCTGGCCCCAGGAGGCAGAATGTATCCCCCATTATGTTTTTGTTTGTTTTTCTTTTATTCTTATATTTTCAAGTGAATCAATATTTAAAGATATAAAAATATACAGAGATCAATGTTCTAATTTTTAAAAATTTAAATACTGAAAACCATAAAATATCTTTCAGTCCATGTTTTCCCATTTCTTGCCTTTCCTGCTTATCCAGTCTCCTTTATTCTTTCAAGCCTCGTCTCGCCATCTCTAGGAAGTCTTCCCTGAGAGCGCTAGCTTTTGCTGGGCCTCTCTTCAGAATCCCACAGAATTATCTTTTATTTTTTAAAATTTTTTGGCCTTGCTGCTCGGCATGTGGGATCTTAGTTCCCTGACCAAGGATTGAACCTGTGGCCCCTGCGGTGGAGGCCCAGAGTCTTAACCACTGGACCGCCAGGGAAGGCCCATGATAGCACATCACGCTCTTTTGGTCATCTTCCTCTGCATGGTCAGGCATTTAAAGTGTGAGTTTGTGCATGTATGAACATGAATGTGCGATCTTCCCATGTACAAATAAAATCCTGGAACGTCGGTTTCCGACTCTGTGGTCTTCTGCTCTCTAGAGGTCTTAAAGGTGTGGTAATGTGTTTAGCACAGTTTCCCACAGTCAGGGGCATAGCTAGAGATGTGAAAATGAATGAGACATTGTCCCTATTTACAGGGCATTCAGAAGAAGGAGAGAGATACAGTCACATAACCACAGAAATGTCAATACACTTATGTAAGTGCTTTGAGAGAGACACACTCAGTGTGTCTGTGTACCTAGGAGGATGCCCTTCACAACTGTTGTTTCAAAAGTTTATCAGTCATCACATATCTGCCCCCAATGTCTTCACAGGAAGATGTCGTATTTTCCTCTTAAGTTGAGATTTTACCAACGTAATATGGTGATTCTAGATGTTGCCTGCTGATCAGAGTTGATATAGTGTCCTTGATTTTTAGAAATGAGGAATTTGTAAGTTGATAAATGTAACTTGGCAGGTGATATCTTTCAAAACCTGGGAGTCCATTGCAGGGGGGATGAAGAAATGGCATAAAAGGAATCACCTTGCTAGTGGGCAGTGTCTTAAACGTACACGTATTGTACATATTGCTGTTCATTACAGGCCAATGGTGCCCCTCACCCAGCTCCCTGAATTCAGATGTTAAAGTCCTAGCCCCTACTGCTCAGAATGCGGCCACGCTGGAGATAGGGTGTTTGTTGTTGTTCAGTGGCTCAATCGTGTCAACTCTGTGTGACCCCATGGACTGTAGCCCGCCAGGCTCCTCTGTCTCTGGGATTCTCCAGGCAAGAATACTGGAGTGGGCTGCCACGTTCCTCTCCAGGGGATCTTCCCCAACCAGGGATCGAGCCCACGTCTCTCTTGCCTCCTGCGTTGGTGGTGGATACTTTAACAACAGTGCCCCTTGGGACGCTCCCGTCTGCTCAGGCTGCCGTCAGAAAGCAAACCGAGTGACTTAAATGACAGACATCTGTTTGCTCACATTCCAGAGGTTTGGAGTCCCAGATTAAGCTCCAGCGGGGTCAGTTCTCTTTCAGGCTGCTATTATGGATGGCTGCCTTCTCACGAAGTCCTCACATGGCATTTCCTTGGTGTGTGGTGTGCGAGGAGAGTGCAAGAGAAAGGAGGAGAGAGACCGCTCTCTGGTGTCTCTTAAAGCAGTGGGCCCCAATTTTTTTTGGCACCAGGGACCAGTTTTCTGGAAGACAGTTTTTCCATGAACATAGGGGGTGATTCGAGTGCTTTACATTTATTGTGTACTTTATTATTATTACATTGTGATATATAATGAAATAATGACAAACTCACCATAATGCAGAATCAGTGAGAGCCCTGAGCTTGTTTTCCTGCAACTAGATGGTCCCATCTCGGGGTGATGGGGAGACAGTGGCTGCTGCTCCCCAGTGCTAACATCACCTCTTCAACTCCACCTGAAATCAGTAGGCGTTAGATTCTTGTAAGGACCACTCCACCTAGATCTCTTGCACGCTCAGTTCACAGTAGGATTTCGCTCCTATGAGAATCTAATGCTGCCGCTGACCTAACAGGAGGCAGAGCTCAGACAGTCATGTGAACAGTGAGGAGGGGCTGTAAATACAGATAAAGTTTGCTTGTTTCGTCACCTGGGCTCCTTCTGTGTGACGGGTTCCTAACGGGCCCATGGTCTGGGGGTTGGGAATCCTTGCCTTAAAGGACATTAATCTTATCAGATCAAGGCCCCACCCTTATCTCATTTAACCTTAACTTCTGTATAGGGCTTCCCAGGTGGCTCAGATGGTAAAGTGTCTGCCTGCAATGCAGGAGTTCAGTTCTGTTCAGTTGCTCAGTTCTGTCCGACTCTTTGTGACCCCATGAATCACAGCACACCAGGCCTCCCTGTCCATCACCAACTCCCGGAGTCCACCCAAACCCACGTGCATCAAGTCAGTGATGCCATCCAACCATCTCATCCTCTGTCATCCCCTTTTCCTCCTGCCCTCAATCTTTCCCAGCATCAGGGTCTTTTCCAATGAGTCAGCTCTTCACATCAGGTGGACAAAGTATTGGAGTTTCAGCTTTAGCATCAGTCCTTCGAAAGAACACCCAGGACTGATCTCCTTTAGGATGGACTGGTTGGATCTCCTTGCAGTCCAAAGGACTCTCAAGAGTCTTCTCCAATACCACAGTTCAAAAGCATCAGTTCTTCGGCACTCAGCTTTCTTTATAGTCCAACTCTCGCATCCATACATGACCACTGGAAAAACCATAGCCTTAACTAGATGGACCTTTTTTGGCAAAGTAATGTCTCTGTTTTTGAATATGCTATCTAGGTTGGTCATAACTTTCCTTCCAAGGAGTGGGCGTCTTAATTTCATGGCTACAATCACCATCTGCAGTGATTTTGGATCCCAAAAAAGTAAAGTCTGACACTGTTTCCACTGTTTCCCCATCTATTTCCCATGAAGTGATGGGACCAGATGCCATGATCTTCGTTTTCTGAATGTTGGGCTTTAAGCCAACTTTTTCACTCTCTTCTTTCACTTTCATCAAGAGGCTCTTTAGTTCTTCTTCACCTTCTGACATAAGGGTTGTATCATCTGCATAGCTGAGATTATTGATATTTCTCCCGGCAATCTTGATTCCAGTTTGTGCTTCCTCCAGCCCAGCATTTCTCATGATGTACTCTACATATAAGTTAAATAAGCAGGGTGACAATATACAGCCTTGATGTATTCCTTTTCCTATTTGGAACCAGTCTGTTGTTCCATGTCCAGTTCTAATTGTTGCTTCCTGACCTGCATATAAGTCTCTCAAGAGGCAGGTCAGGTGGTCTGGTATTCCCATCTCTTTCAGAATTTTCCACAGTTTATTGTGATCCACACAGTCAAAGGCTTTGGCATAGTCAATAAAGCAGAAATAGATGTTTTTCTGGAACTCTCTTGCTTTTTCGATGATCCAGTGGATGTTGGCAATTTGATCTCTGGTTCTCTGCAATGTGGGAGACCCAGGTTCAATCCCTGGGTCGGAAGATCCCCTGGAGAAGGAAATGGCAACTCACTCCAGTACTCTTGCCTGGAAAATTCCATGGGTGAAGGAGCCTGGTAGGGTACAGTCCATGGGGTCGCAAAAGGGTCTGACACGACTGAGCAACTTCAGTTTCACTTCTGTATAAGCCCTATCTGCAAGTATAGTCACATTGGGATTTAGGGCTTCAACAGGATATGTGAATTTGGGACTTGGGGGCACAATTCAGTCCACAACATGTGGCCCATCCAGGCTTAAAGTAATTCGAGAACAAAAGGCTCAAAAGATGGTTAGTGAACACAAGTCTCTGTCTAGATATGAACTATAGACAGTTCTATTTTAATAAAAGTATATTTTGAATAAAAAGTGGATATAGGCTATTGAACAGCAAATATAAGTGGAATGAGATAATCTGAGGTTGTGTGTCTACATTGTGATGTGCAGAATACTTGCTCTGCGCTGTATTAGACAAAGATACCACAATCCTTGGAACCTTTCCCAGAAGAACATGTTGCCTTTCAAATATCTGTAATAGCAATAAGCCACCCAATCTATGATTTCACTTAATTATTTCTATCATTGCTTTGTACTTTAGGTTCTTTTCTTGCCAGCAAAACTTACATTTGGCATAGACTTCCAAATGCAGAATAAATTTTTAATATTTATGATTGGAAAAACTTCATAGGGAAAGAGCGTCTCAGAGCAAGTTCTTAAGACAGACCCTAAAGGTGGACAGGGCTTCCCAGGTGGCGCTAGTGGTAAAGAACCCGCCTGCCCGTGCAGGAGATGTAAGAGATGCGGGTTCAATCCCTGGGTCCGGAAGATCCCCTGGAGGAGGAAATGGCACCCCACTCCGGTATTGTTGCCTGGAGAACCCCACAGACAGAGGAGCCTGGTGGGCTACAGGCCACGGGGTCACAAAGAGTCGGACACAACAGTGATTTGGCACAAAAGTGGGAAAATAGTAGGTGAAGTCCCACGTTACAGAGAATGATGGTGTTCTGATTATCATGTCACTTGAGTTCTTTTTAAATGAAGAATAATCAGAAAGCTTTTTTTTTTTTTTTATAGCTCTGTGTGGTGGGCATGTGGCATCTTAGCTCCCTAACTAGGGATCACACCAGCGCCCCCTGCATTGGAAGGCAGAGTCTTAACCACTGGACCACCAGGGAAGTCCCACTTTCGACTTCTGTTACAATAAAAAAGCAACATTGTGAGAGAGGGATCGTGGAGAGATGAGCAGTTAAAGAAACTAAATATGACACATAAAGCCTTGTACTGAGAATCGCAAGAACTTAATAGTGAGACAGACTAGGTTGCAGTCTACACAGATTCTGCACAGATTCTGCGTGGAGATAAAATCCCAACAGCTGTATAGTTTGATGATTATGATTTTCAGATGAAATATATATCTGGGTATGGCTTCCCAGGTGGCTCCATCCCTGGGTCCGGAAGATGCCCTGGAGGAGGAAATGGCAACCCACTCCAGTATTCTTGCCTGGGAAATCCCATGGACAGAGGAGCCTGGTGGGTTGTAGTCCATGATGTCACAAACAGTTGGACACAGCTGTGTGACTGAGCACACACACACGCAAATATCTGGATGAAATATAATGCAAGTATACTGGAGACATGGTGCATATGATTTTCACAAGAGAAAACTGAAGATGGTGTCAGAGGTCAATGTGATAGTTTTTATCTACAACTTTGTCTTAGCCCTCCGATACAGTACCAGGTGATGAAGTCTGTTCAAGGAGAATTCTGGCTGGAGAAAATGAATATGCTCATTGTACATTAAAAATATGAACCCTTATACTGCGCCCTAGAAGCCACTTATAGAACAATGTTGATACCCAGGGGAAAAATCCCGCCTATTCTCTAAGCTGCAAATAAAATATCATAGGTGGACGCATTTCTAGAACGGTGGACTAAGGGCCTCCAAAAATCAACTCTTTTTTAAATTGTAAAGAAATATTTATTTGGCCGCATCACATCTTAGCTGTGGCACGCCGGGTTCTCTAGTTGAGGTGCGTGAGCTTAGTCACTCTGTGGCATGTGGGATCTTAGTTCACCGACCAGGGATCGAACCCACTGTATTACAAGGTGGACTCTTAACCACTGGACCACTAGGGAAGTCCTCAGAAATCAACTCTTTTATAAAAGCAGCTAGACCAAAGTACATGAAGCAAAAAACAACAGGATTGAAGGCAAGAAAAGACAATTCAACAATAAAGCTTGAAGACTTAGATATCCCCCTTTCAATAGTGGATAAGTAGGCAGATGATCACCAAGAAAATAGATGACATAAACAACACTTTAAACCAACTGAAACTAACAGACATCAGTAGAACACGCCACTCAACCAAAACAGAGGGCACGTTCTACTCAATCGCACGTGGAACATTCCCAGCACATATGTCAGGCCATAAAATAAGCCACACAAAGTTGAAAGGACTGAAATCACATGAAGTATGTTCTCCAACCACAGTGGAATGAAATAAGAAATCAATAACAGATGGAAATTTGGGGAGTTAAAAAATATGAAATTTAAACATCACACTCATAAATAATGAATAGACCAAGATAATTGCACAGTAATCTGAAAATACTTACGAGATGAATGAAAATTAAGCTGCAATAAACCAGAACTTAAGAAAAACAGCAAATTCAATCTTAGAAAAGAAATCTCTATTACAAAGAAAAAAGATCTTAAAAAGATCTTATGAAAATCACATTTAAAGTTCCTGAAGTTATAACACTCTAATTTTTTTCTTTGGCTGCAGTGGGTCTTAGTTGCAGCCCATGAGATCTTCTGTCTTCTTTGGGGCCAGGAACTCTTAATTGCAATATGTGGGATCTAGTTTCCTGGCCAGGGATCAAACCTGTGCCCCCTGAATTGGGAGCATGGAGTCCTAGACACTGGACCACCAGGGAAGCCTCACCCTTGGGTTTTAATGAAGTTGGTTTTTGTCTGGTTTGCAGGCTCAGTGGTTCTCTCTTTAGAAGTCTCTGTTCCATTCATTCGGGTGATGAGGCCGTTGCGCACGTTAACCTTGTATTGCTCTCTCTGCTACAGGAATATCCACGTGAGCTTCTCCAACATGGGCAGTTAGCACTGGCTGGGGGAGGCGGCGGCCCAGGGGCAGCTTCCAGCCACCGTGAGGGTCTCACCTGAAGTCTCCTTCTTGCAGCCCCTCTACCGCTGGGGAGTGGGGCTCCCTCCTCTTTGGCTTTGCAAGTGGCCTGAGTGTGGCTGCTACCTGGATGTGGAAGACTGACAGCAGCAAAGGCCTGAAAAGCTTGGTGTGGGGACAGTTGTTGCTCACTGAGCTCCTTCTGGAGCTGACTTAGGCGTCTTCCACTCCTTGCCCCGAGGGCTTCCGAGGTGGCCTAGTGGTAAGGAATCTGTCTGCCAACGCAGGATATGCAGGAGATGTGAGTTTGATCCCTGGGTTGAGAAGATCCCCTGGAGGAGGAAATAGCAACCCACTCCAGTATTCTTGCCTGGGAAATCTCATGGACCAAGGACCCTGGCGAGCTACAGTCCACTGAGTCGCAAAGAGTCAGGCACAACTGAGCGACTGAGCACACACGCTTCTTCTTGTCCCTACCCAAGCCTCTTACATGTATAACTTGAACCAGGGGTGCTCGTTTCCTCAGCAACTGCCTGAGCGCCTGGTACCTAATGTTCGATGAGCACTGGATGTATTTGAACCAGCTCTATGACCTGGGTCAACTCATTATTTTATATCCCTGGGCTTCCTTCCATCATCTTTTCTGCCAAATAGGGACCTTGAACTGGATGCTGTCCTCAAGGTGACTTTAACTCCAAACTGCTCATCTTCAACATGTGAATGTCACATCCTAATAGCTTCATCAACAACTCTTTCCATCCCCCCACCCCAAAGACAGCTGTCAGCACAGCCCAGGGTTTGGGGAGATGAATCTAGTCTTAGAAGGCACAAATCATTTCTCCCATCTTCATGTCTTTCACACCTAAGGCGAGAATGATTGTTAGCATTTAATGATTTGTTGACCTGTAGGAGGTACCCAAGACTACTTTCAGGTTCAAAATTCTCAAGAAGGATTTGCAAATTCAGAAAGCTTTTATACTCATGATC
This sequence comes from Bos indicus, assembly GCF_029378745.1. Classification (NCBI taxonomy): domain Eukaryota; kingdom Metazoa; phylum Chordata; class Mammalia; order Artiodactyla; family Bovidae; genus Bos; species Bos indicus. Next base: position 116,077,038 of record NC_091764.1, on the reverse strand, counting down.
ACATTAATTACCATGAAAAGACACAGATCAGAATCAGCAGACATTAAGAGGCCCAGAGGGCAGAGTCCAGGGGAGCCCTGGTGTGGGACTCCCAGCTGCCTTCTCCCGTGGAGTCGTGTGGACAGAGTTCCATTCTCCCAGGAGTGAAGATGGAGAGAAGAGGGTGAATTTGAGGTATATTTAATCTGACTTGAGGATGTGTGCGTGTTAAGTTGCTTTAGTTGTGTCTGACTCTTTGAGACCCTATGGACCAGAGCCCGCCAGGCTCCTCTGTCCATGGGGATTCTCCAGGCGAGAATACTGGAGTGGGTTGCCACGTCTTCCTCCAGGGCATCTTCCCAGCCCAGAGGCTGAACCCGCTTCTCCTGCAGCTCCTACATTGGCAGGTGGATTCTTTACCACTAGCACCACCTGGGCAGCCCCATAGGAACTGGCAAAACGTGAGCATTGATCAAATTTTAGGGATCACATGATAGGAAAGTCAAGGATGACCCCCAGTTTCCTGCTTATGAGAGAAGGAATGTTGGAGGGGGTCTGAGTCTGGGGAAGGACAGGGAAGGATGGAGACAGTGAGTTGGTTTTGAACATACTGGTACGAGGTGACTGTGATAAGCCCACGTGGGTCTGAAGTTCACAGAAGAGGTTGGAACTGGGAATCACAGGTGTTCAAAGAAGTATCAAAGCCTTGTAAGTGGATGAAATTGCCTGGCGGTAGAATTTAGAGTGGGAAGGCATGTTCTTAAGGAGTTCCATTGTATGAGTCTCTACTAGAGACTGGAGACTGAGGACACTCAGCCAGAAATACAGGAAGAAAACTAGGGGAAGATGTCAGTGTTTCAAGAGAGAGGGGATGGTTAGGGGTGCTGACTGTGCTGAAAGGTTAAGTAAGATGAAGACGGTACTAATACAATGTCCATTGGATCTAGCAAAATCATTGGTCATTGGTGACTCTGCAGTCAGCCGTTTTGGAGAAGGGAAGGTTGAGTAGAAGCCCTTTGACGGTCTGAGAAATGAGGAGCAGACACACGGTGGATCACTTGGCAGAGGTTGGGCTGAGAACAGAAAGTCAGAGATCAGGAAAGAACTGAACCGGGTAATGGGGTGGAGGGGTGGTTTTTAAAATGTTATCTCTAAAAGTAGCGGGGCTCCCAGCATGTCCCTTAAAGTACAGACTGGAAGGATCTAAGAAGAGGCTGAAAAAGAGGAGGGAGCGATAATGTTAGAATGCGGTTCTTGAGAAGGTGGGAGGGGCCGAACCCAGGGCGCAAGGGGAGGGAGCAGAGGATGGTCTCGGGCATGGGAGGGCCCGAGTGGTCACAGTCCCCTCTAAGCCCACGGGCGGTGCCCCTTTTCTGTTCAATTCCAGTCCACAAATACTCCCTGATGGCGGACTTGGCCGGTGATGTGAGAGTGAATCTAAGGCTCTCGGGGAGTCAGCGAGGAGAGGGGGAGACAGGTGACCATGATCAGAGGTGGCGTCAGGGAGCAGGGACCAGGTTTGTTAACTGAGATCCAACACTGAGATCTCACAACAGCTCAGGGAGTGAACATCGGTGTGACTCTGTCCTAACAGATGAAGGCTCGGAAGCCCAGAGAAATTAAATGACTCGTCCTCAGTTAAAAGAAACTGTGGGACTGAAATGAAAACCCTCCTCATGACAACAGCACATGCTTGCTCTTGTCCCTAAAGCACGTCGCAGGAGAGCAACTGGCCAAGATGCCGGGCGCCCAGCCATCTCTGGTTTTCCAGGGCAATCCTGGTTTAATGTCATCCTCATCTTTTCTGTGAAGGCAATTCGTTAACTTTCCTTCTGGCATCTCTTCAGATGGCACGTTCGTACTCAGCGATCATAATCCAGCCTGTTAACCCGCTGCTGCTTCTGCAAAACTGGTCTCTCTAAGTATTAATCCTTCTTGTTTTTTTTTTTTTTAAATTATAGCTATTTTCTACATCCAAAACTGGGGCACACAGGACTTATTTTAATTTAGGAATCTGTGTGGGAATCTTACAAAAGGCTTACGTGGCGGGGGCGGGGGCGGGCAGGGCTTCTCTGGTGGCTCATTGGTACAGAATCCACCTGCCAGTGCTGGAGACGTGGGTTCGATCCCTGGTCCAGGAAGATCCCACCTGCCGCAGAGCAACACAGCTCCTGAGCCCCTGCTCTAGACACGAATACGGAGCCCACACGCTGTAACCACTGAAACCTAGAGCCTTTGCTCTGCAACAGGAGAAGCCGCAATGAGAAGCACGCACAAAGCAACGAAGACCCAGCACAACTCAAATGACTAAATAAAAATTTATTAAAAAAAAAAAAAAAAGCTCACAGAGATGATATGAGACTCTCATCTGCAGCCCAAACCTCCGCCCTGAACTCCAGCTCCATGTACCCGGTTGCTTGCCCGGCATCGCTGGATGTCACCTTTCAAAGCCTGAGCCTTCAAAGTCTGACCTCCTCCTCTGACACCGTGACCTCGTCCGCTGCCCCCAGCGGTCTCCCCATCATTAACCCTCAGCTAATGGTGTCTTCGTTCCTCCAGGTCCTCAGGGGGAGGGGGAGCTCTCCTTCTCAATGTATTTTTTACTTTTTAAAAATTGTATTGAAGGATAGTTGATTTGCAAGGTTATGTTAGTTTCTGCTGTACAGCAAAATGACTCAGACATATATATATTCTTTTCCATTATGGCTTTTCACAGGCTATTAAATGCGGTTCCCTGTGCCATACAGGAGAAGCGGGTTGTTTATCCATCCTACATGTAGAACTTTGCGTCTGCTAATCCCAGACTCACTGTTCTGCCCTCCCCCGCATCCCTCCTCCTCTGGCAACACCAGGTCAGTTCTCTATGTCTGTGAGCCTGTTTCTCTTTCACAGATAGGTTCATTTGTGTTCTATTCTAGATTCCATATATATAAGTGATATCGTATGATATTTGTCTGTCTCTTTTTAAATAGATTTTATTTTATTTTGTGGAGTATTTAGTTTATATATATATATATTTTTTTTTTTTTTTTTTTTGGTCATGCCATGTGGTATGTGAGATCTTAGTTCCCAGACCAGGGATTGAACCTGTGCCCCCTGCATTGGGAGCATGGAGTCTTAACCACTGGACCACCAGGGGACTCCCAGTACCTGATTTCAACATGACTTAACCCTGGGATGTCGACTGTGATCACTTGTTAAGGTGGTAGCTTCACATTTTCACTGTGAATTTACTGTTTTCCTCTTCCAGCATTCTTCTTTGGGACAGAGTCAAGTTCATCCTCAGGGGGCACGGCAGGCAATGAAGGGCCACTTCTTTGTGGGGAGAGTATCTAATATGTTGTCTGGAATTCTTCTGAAAGGAAAATTTGTCTCTTCTCCCTTTATGTGTTCAATCATTTATTCACATCAGTGTGCACTTATGTGGATTTTATTCTCTTGTTATAATCCAGTCACTCAGTTGTGTCCAACTCTTTGCAACCCCATAGACTGCAGCATGCCAGGCCTCCCTGTCCTTCACCAACTCCCAGTTTGCTCAAACTCATGTCCATTGAGTCGGTGATGCCATCCAACCATCTCATCCTTTGTCATCCCCTTCTCCTCCTGCCTTCAATCTTTCCCAGCATCAAGGTTTTTCTAATGAGTCGGTTATTCAAATCAGGTGGCCTGATTGGAGCTTCAGCTTCAGCATCAGTCCTTCCAATGAATAATAATCCACCACCACACCTTTCTTTTGTTCTACTTGCCCCATTTTTTTCCCTAGCACTTCCTTTCTTCCTCACACTACAAGACGTTCCAAGCTTATCTTGTATTTTCTCTGCCCAAGCCCTAGAGTCAAACGTATCTCCATATTGTAACATTTTACAAACACCTTAGCATAGTTTTTAAAAATAATTTCTTAATAGTTTTGAACAAATAGGACATCAACCTGAATTGTATTGAATGTTTAAGTATGAAAAAGTGGAGAGTAACATATAGATTGTGTTGATGGGTTTTTAACCTTACAAAAAAAAAAAGAGAATTATCTGTTTATATTAATATGTGTTGTTATTACCTTATCTTAAATATAATATTTAAGTAGCAGAAGCTGTTTCCTGCCTGGGTATCTGGAAGTATATTCTGAAGTATACTGTTTTATATATGTCCTTTAGCTCAGGTTTGTTAATTTTGATTTTCAAAAGCACTTGGTGCTTTTAAGACCTTTTGGTCTTTTGTATTCCACAGTTCGACACTGATATTCCAAAGTATGGACTTGTAAAAAAAAATCCAGATTAGAATTCACTGAGAATCCTGAATGTGAAAACTAGTTTCTTTAATTAAATTGGGGAAATTAACTGCCACCTCTTCCCTATTGTATCATCTCTGGAACCTCTTCCTTGCTTCTCAGCTTCCTCTATTTTCCATCTTTATTTCTGTGTATATTGTATGCTGTGTAATTTCTTTAGGTCTATCATCCAGTTCATTAATTATTTCTCTACCTATGTCTAGCCAGCTGTTTAGCATGCTGATGTTTTTAATTTCAAGTTTTATGCTTTTTATAAGTTTTAATTGTTTCTTTTTCAAATCTGCCTGGTCTTTTCCTGTAGAGTTTCTCATTTTGTATTCAGATGTTCCATTTGCTCTTTAAATATGTTGGATAGATTTACCTTCTGTTGTGTATGTGATGATTTTCAAAATCTGGAGCCTTTGCTGGTCTGCTTTATATTGTATCTGCTCACTCACTCATGGAGACTTACATCTTTGTGTGTGTGTGTGTGTGTGTGTGCACGCTGACCAAAAGTTAAGATCCCTGAAACATTGTCACTGGGAATTATTTGAGGACATGCTTGAGGGTGAAGATTTTAGTTTGATCCTGTCAGGCTCCTGGGACCACTTTGGATCAAATTCTCAGTTTCAGGTTTTTCTGGACCCGAGTGTGTGCCAGGTCACTTTAGTTGTAGCCCGCCAGGCTCCTCTGTCTGTGGGATTCTCCAGGCCAGAATACTGGAGTGGGTTGCTGTTTCCTCCTCCAGGGGATCTTCCCAACCCAAGGATCGAACCTACATCTCTTGCATTGGCAGGTGGGTTCTTTACCCCTAGTGCCGCCTGGGAAGGTGGTGTTAACTGCCGTTTCCCCCTGCACCCAGAGTTGAAACGGAGACACACTCATTTCCTCACTGACCCCCTTTCAGGGCAGGCTCGTCCTAGCTCACCCTTGCGGTGGTTTCCAATGCAAAGCCCCACCTGCGTGCCCCTGAGACTCGTCTTCTACAACTGAAGCTCTTGTTCTCCATGGTTGACAGAGGATGGCTCAGGGCTGGTTCTCCTTCCAGCATCCCTGCACCCGCTCTGCTTTTGGCAAGCTTGGTCATGCATTTAAGAGGACACTGTTTACATTTAATCTAGAACGTTAGGATTTTTCGTGGGGGAGCATCAGGATGACTTTTTGCTGAACTAGAAGCCTCTTGCAGAGCTCCTCCATCCTCTTGGCTGCAACGGGGCACGTGCTTCTCTTTCCTCATACTTGAGCCTTCTTTTATGACCACGGCCCAAGTGGTAAAGAATCTGCCTGCCAGTGCAGGAGACGCAATGGACACAGGTTTGATCCCTGGGTCAGGAAGCTCCCCTGGAGGAGGGCATGGCAACCCACTCCAGTATTACTGTCTGGAAAATTCTATGGACAGAGTAGCCTGGTGGGCTACAGTCCCTGGGGTCACAAAGAGTCAGACATGATTTAGCGACTGAGCAGGCACATTATGACCACACCTCTCACTCCAACAAAGAGCTGTTCGCTTTCATACAATTTCACATTGAGGAAGCAGAGGGGGGAAAAAAGGAATGAGGTTCTGTCTTCTCCTCCTTGGCCAACTTAAAATATAAACACTCCAAGAGTGGGCAATTTCTTAGGAATGCTTTGTATAGTAAGTAGCTGCTCTTTTTAAAAAAAAAAAAGTATTTTTACTTATTTACTTAGCTGTGCTGGGAATTCGAAGCATGCAGAATCTAGTTCTCTGATCAGGAATCAGACCTGGGCCTCCTGCATTGGGAGCGTGGAGTCTTAGCCACTGGCCACCAGGGAAGTCCCTGAGTAATTGCTTTTAATCATGAACTCTCGTGTGTTTCCACAGATTTGTATGATGAACTGGCTAGTTACTACCTTTAGATCGGCTTTAGATGGCTGAGTGCTGAAGAACAGATGCTTTCAAACTGTGGTGTTGGAGAAGACTCTTGAGAGTCCTTTGGACTGCAAGAAGATCAAACCAGTCAATCCTAAAGGAAATCAGTCCTGAATATTCATAGGAAGGACTGATGCTGAAGCTCCAATACTTCGGCCACCTGATGTGAAGAGCTGACTCATTGAAAAAGACCCTGATGCTGAGAAAGACTGAAGGCAGGAGGAGAAGGGGAAGACAGAGGATGAGATGGCTGGATGGCATCATTAATTCAATGGACATAAGTTTCAGCAAACTCTGGGAGACAATGAAGGGCAGGGAAGCCTGTTTTGCTGTGGTCCATGGCGACGCAAAGAGTCGGACACGACTTAGCAACTCAACAACAACAAGCTGGGTTTGATGTTCTCAGGATTTGGACTTAAGCCTCCTGCTTTTGGTTTTCAGTCTTATTTTTACAGTAGTCTCAAGACTTCTCCTTCTATACAGCACCGTTGATAAAACATCTTGCTTAAAGATTGTAAAGTAAAAAAATAATAATAATAAAAAAAAGGAAAAACATTGGGTTTGGAGCTGAGCTGGCTATTTAAAGTCATCCCTGACTGACTCTTTGTATATTAAAAGACATGCTTTGGTTGAATGGCATAAGAAATTTTGCTTAAAGTGGGATACTTTTGGCATTGTGCAGCTCTATGTAGATTTAACCAGCACAAGGTAACTAGGGGAAGCCTCTGGTATTATCTTAGCGGGCAAAGCAATGACTCTTTGACAATTATATATTTGCATGTGTGAAAGTCGCTCAGTCGTGTCCAACTCTTTGTGATCCCATGGACTATATAGCCCATGGAATTCTCCAGGCCAGAATACTGGAGTGGTAGGTGTTCCCCTCTCCAGGAGATCTTCCCAACCCAGATCTCCCACACTGCAGGCAGATTTTTTACTGTCTGAGCCACCAGGGAAGCCCCAGTTTGTGTATTTAACAGTCAGCAAACGTCCATTGCCCAAACAAAGCGACAGGTAAAGACATGTTTCCCGGCCTCAGAGAAGTTGCCTTTGCCGGCTCCCTTTCAGCCCCAATGGGCTGATAAGCACGTCAGGCTCACTGGCCAGGCAGGGAGATGGTTTTGCTAGAGTCTGGTCTAGCAGAAGGCTGGTTGCCGTGCTTCAGTTCCTAGGAGAGCAGCTGCTCATCACTCCTGTGATTTCTGGGAATAGTTACCGCCCCTGGCCCCTTTCAGCAGTAAGGGAATGCTCCCAGAGCGAAAGGCGACCCAGCAGCTTTGGACACTTCTCTACATCATCGTTTTGGAAAGCACTGCCAGAATTTAGTTTGCTCCTATCGTCCAGAGCAGGGATACGCATCTAAAGTGAGCAAGGGCGTGTTTCCCCCCACGCCTGCCTTCGTTGTGCCGCAGAGACTATGGGGGAGCCCAAGGGGTCCCATGGACAACAGAACCCAGAGTTATTTAGGAAATAAGGACTGGTGATGAAGTAAATGTTTTCCAAAGCTTTGCAAATCTCTCTCACAAACCTACAAAGGACCGCCGGAGAGCTTCAAAATACACGTTTCTTTTTTTCAAAAGAAAGTATAAGATACTAAAAGCTGAGATCAGACTGAGTGGGAGTAATCACAGAGTGAACGACCATTTTTCATCTCTGGAATCCTTTAAAGCTGTATATTGCCCTGGTCGGTGCCAAAGATTCCAAGGAAAAAGTGCCCAGTTGTCAATTGTGTTAAGAATTTCTAAAAATGGAGGCTATGCTTTGAGTTAAAAAAAACGTTGAACAGAATTATGATCTTTGTATTATTTCATAAAATCCGAGCCCTCTTAGCCCTCCTTGCGAGCGTAGCTGTCTTTACGATAATGAGTTCATCAGCAGAGCCAGTAGTCAGGCTGTGCTCAGGCTGTTTGTTACTTTCCGCTAGTCCGAGCGAGGGTCTTTCATCAAGCAGCCCCTTTGTGTGCCTCTGGTCCCTAGTTGTCATCTCTTCCTCCCTCCCCACCCGCGTGTGTCTGCATGGTGAGAGCACCCTGGAGCTGCCTTTTCACGCGCAGTGCTTGCGGTCTTAATTAACGCGCCCATGTCTGTCAGGAGGCACAGTGTCCCGTGGCACGTGGTAACATTGATATGGATTGCAGTCTAATTTCGAGCCGCTAAATGTCAGGAGAGCAGAGGCCACCCCGTTTTTGGACTTGGACTTTGAAGGCAGGTCTCGTTGCTAGGCTCCTCATCCCCTCCACCGGCTCCCATGGAGTCGAAGGGAAACAGCCCGCAGCTGGAAGAAGTCTTCCCACACCAGGGCAGCTTCCTTTCACTTCCCTGGACAAAGGGTGAAAGCAGCTGTTGTCGGCAGCTCCCAAGGCGGCCGTTCTTCCTGGGCAGAAATAAGAGGATGAATCATTTGAACAGGATCTTGAAATATGAGTAAATATCATCAAATACGGAAAGGGGTGTTTTCAGGGGGTTGCACTCCTAGCTACGAAGAGTCGTTAAAACAGACCAACTTTCCTATCATGAGCAATCATTTAAGAGCCAGATAAATTACCAAAGACACCTGTTTGAAGGCATTGGTGAGTAACCAAGGCAACCAGGATGTGGCCACTTCTGCTTTTGGGGCACTGATGCTCCAAGGCGTGGAGCCCAGAAGCAGAGCAGAAGTGCTGCCCAGGGTTCCTGGCAGTCTCGAGGTGTTGGGGACACACTGAAGTCCATTCCACGAAGCAGTGAGGACACTGATAAAACATTGTGAGTGGAGACACGCTTTACAATCCCAGTTTATCACCTGGTGGTGGTTTGGTCGGTAAGTCGTGTCTGACTCTTGTGCCCGCCAGGCTCCTCTGTCCACGGGATTCTCCAGCAAGTATACTGGAGTGGGTTGCCATTTCCTTCTCCAGGGGATCTTCCCGACTCAGGAATCGAACCCAGGTCTCCTGCCTTGCAGGCAGATTCTGTACCGACTGAACCACGAGGGAAGCCCCAGTTTATCACTTAATTCACAATAAATGAGAAATAAAGCTGTTTTATAAAGTGCTTGCTCAGCAGATCCTGCCTTCCCCTCCTTCAACAGATAAACCTGCTCTTCATCAGAAAGTTCTTGGTGAGCATGTAATCATTCTCAGGGGGGTAGAGTTGCATGTTTCTGGTCGGAGGCAGTCAGCCTAACACGAGGGCTGGTTGATTTGTGATGAGCAGCTTAAACCCTGGATCAGGCATCCTGTCCCTGGACAGTGCCAGACAGGCACTGGTTTTTCTTTTAACCGTAAGAGCAGGTACAAAGTCTATTATAGACGTAACATGCAACAAGAGGGAGAAACAGTTTATTTTTAATATTTATTTTTATTTTGGTATTTGGCTGCACTGGTCTTAGCTGTGGCACGTGGGGTCTTCGATCTTCACTGCAGCATGTTTCCTGAGCAGAGACTGAAGCCAGGCCCCTTACACTGGGAGTTCTGAGTCCTAGCCACTGGGCCGCTAGGGACACCCCCATGTAGGCACCGTTGATTTGACTCTTTGGACTTCCCTTTTCTTTCTTTCCTACGATCACCATTCTTTTCGTTTGCACAGAAGTCCTTCAATCAGGGTTAAATATGATTAATTTCATTTCTGCTCACTGGCTTACACTCACCTTCTGGTCCTGGGGTGTGCTGGAGCCAGCTCCTACTGGCTTGGAAGAACTGACTGCGCTTGTCTCTTCCCAACTCTGTAGTCAGTTATGTTGAGTCACTAGCTCGAACTGGCTGTGGTGGAGTATTTCCACCATGGAAGCTGTAAATCCTACACATCAGGACTTCCCAGACAGCCCATTGTTAAACACTGACCAGCACACCACTGCCCAGACCTCTGCATCCGAGTCTGGGGGGTATTCCAAAGTCTTGGGTCCCACATTTCTAGAAAGTCTCTGATTACTCCTGCAAATCATTCACATTGTCATTATCCAAGAGTTCAAGTACACCTCTAAACCAGTGAACCAGTGAAGTTGCTCAGTTTTGTCCGACTCTTTGCGATCCCATGGACTATAGCCTATCAGGCTCCTCCATCCATGGAATTTTCCAGGCAAGAGTACTGGAGTGGGTTGCCATTTCTTCCTCCAATTTCTGAAAGCAGCCACATTCCTCTTATCTCTAGATTCCAAAGGGGAACATTTTACTTTTGCCCCAAATGCTGGAGAAGGAAATGGCAACCCACCCACAGTATTTTTGCCTGGGAAATTCCACGGGCAGAGGAGCCTGGTGGGCTACAGTCCATAGGGTTGCAAAGAGTTGGACATGACTTAGCGACTAAGCAACGACAACAAACAGCAGAAGGCCAGACTGTGCAGAGCCTTGGAGAGCAGCCTAAGATGAGTGACAAGGAAAAATGAGCTTGGGCGCTGCTGGACTGCCCAGTGAATGGTGATGGAGGCCTGCATGGGTGCACACTCGTCTACCACCCAGACCGTCATTTCATTTGAGAACCACCTCATTCCACCACCTGGGGAAACGTCCTCCCAGAATTACCGATGAGTCTCGAGGACTCTCAGACTGCCACTACACTCCAGTCCACTGCGTACTTCTCTTTCCACACCTGTCTACCAATTAGTCAATGTTTTTTGGGGGGCGTCCTTGAATCCCAGGAGATAGATAGTCTTAGAAACAGACCCTCAGGTCTGTTATGCCAAAACTAAGTCACGTCAACCATCCAGAGGACAGAAAGTCCGTGGTCATGGAATGACAACAGTTGATGAGAAGAATTCATGGTTTTACTGTATTTATTTATACACAAGCATCTCAGGTGATTGCTGTTATTAATATACATCCAAAGTCTATCTCTTATAACCTGAGATTTTCCCCTGTTAAGCCCTATAATGACTGTACCCTTCGTTTTCTTTGTTTTGCCTCGGAGTGTAGCCTAAAGTACAGTTCTGATTGCCTTGTAAATAGCATCTTCCTCGAGCAATTATCTCAGTAACCACAGGTGGTTGTGGTTGATCCAAAACATTTCCCTTGTGAGACAGAGTCCGTCCATGCTTCCCATTAAGTCATGGAGACCAAACCTAAGAGTGAGGTTGAATACTTATTCAATATTTACTCAGGGTGAGTTCACAGCAGCAAAGAGAGCTGAGAAAAATAAACAGCCATCAGCACAGAAGAACCTCATTAAATCGGCTGATGGGAGCTGGTAGCTTTTCACATTTACTGTAACATGATGGAGTATAACTCAGGATCCTCCTAGAAGGCCTCCAAAAAACAGACTTTAAAAAAATGAAGACGCAGAGCTTAAATATTCACATTTGTTCTAGTTGTTCAGTCGCTCAGTCGTGTCCGACTCTTTGCGACCCCATGGACTGCAGCACACCAGGGTTCCCTGTCCACTCTCTCCAAGAGCTTGCTCAAACTCATGCCCATTGAGTCAGTGACATCATCCAACCATCACATCCTCTGTCGTCCCCTTCTCCTCCTTCCTTCAGTCTTCCCCAGCATCAAGGTCTTTTCTGATGAGTCTGCTCTTCACAGTAAATATTCATATACTTTCTTTTAAAATAATAGCTACCTGTGCAGTCCTTTAAGCTTTTCCAAAGATTCTTCATCTGTGTTATTTGATTGAAATTCTTACAACAAGACTGTGAGGGGATGCAGTGTGCAAACTATGTCATCTCTCTCTCTTCTCACAGCTGCAGAAGGGGACACTGAGGTTCCAAGAATGGTGATGCTGGCCAAAGTGACCCAGGAGTGGAACCACAGTGATTCAGGTTCAAGATTCTTGGCTTGGCAACTATTGTGCTGATCATGAGGCTCATGGCCATTTGTTTTGAAGGTGAGGTACTTCATGATAGGGGGATGTTCGCTTTTGATTAAGATGGTTAAGTGGGCTTCTCTGGTGGCTCAGATGGTAAAGAATTCACATGCAATGCAGAATACTTGGGTTCAATCCCTGGGTCGGAAAGATCCCGTGGAGGAGGAAATGGCAACCCACTCCAGTATTCTTGCCTGGAGAATCCCATGGACAGAGGAACCTGGCAGACTATAGTCCATGGGATCACAAAGAGTCGGAAATGACAGTGACTAACAGTTTTACTTTCAGAAGTAGCAAAAAGAGGTGTGGTTGGAATTGGAGTCCTGACATTGAGGCTAGTGTTGGGGCTGATCACAATGGCTCTGATGGACCCGCCCCTGGAATTCATCCTCTGTCTGGGCCCCGCCCACTCTGGCCACGTGACTCACTTCAACCAATACAGCAGCGCACAAGGGATGCTGCGCCAATTCTGGGGCTAAGCCTTCCTTAAAGGTGTTTTTGCACTTTGGGGAACCCTGAGCTGCCATGTTAAAAGTCCAGCTACCTGGAGAGATGCCATGAAGAGGTCACGTTGAGCGGGAGAAGCCCTGAGGCTACACAGGGAGAGAAGGAGAGACAGACGGACAGAGAGAGAAGAGAGGCAGGGAGCCCCCGCGGAGCCCTCTCCATCACTCCAGTTATCCCAGCCTTGGGACAGGGGTTGCTGACCCTGAGCCTCCGTTCTGAATGACCTGAAGCTCACGATACACAAATTCCCACTCGACGAGCGTCTTTTCTGCAGAGAGGTAGTCCATTCCGCCGAGCTGTCATGATCTCTGTTGTGATAAAGCGGTGCAGCCACTTTTAAATGTTGAGTTTTCTGTATGTTTGGCTGTGCTGGGTCTTTGTTGCTGTGAGAACGCTTCTCTAGTGGCGGTGGGCGGGCTTCTCGTTGTGGGGGCTTCTCTCGTTGTGGAGCCCAGGTTCTAGGGCGCGTGGGGCTTCAGAAGCTGCAGCTTCCGGGCTCTAGAGCCCAGGCTCAGGAGTGGTGATACACGGGCTTAGTTGCCCCGCGGCATGTGGGATCTTCCTGGACCAGAGATCGAACCCGTGTCTCCCGCCTCGGCAGGTGGATTCTTTACCACCGAGCCGCCAGGGAAGCCCTGTCATGATTTCTCAGGCAGCTCTATCGGTAATCAAGACTCAGTTGTGGACCTGTAGGGAATGACTGTGGCTTCTCTCCTCAAGTTTATATTCTCACTAGGAATATGTAGAAGCGACAGGAAGTTAGACAACAGTCTCAGCTGAACAACGATAGAAGCTAACAACACAAGCTGGGCCTCAGGACAGGACGTGATGGACTCGTCAATGGCAGGTCACAATTCAGAGAACAAGGGAGGGACTTTGGGCTGATCTTGTTTGGGGAAGCTTCACCCAGAAGAGGACAGTTTTTTATAAATTTTTGGTCACACCATTCAGCATGCTGGATCTTAGTTTCCTGACCATAGTTCGAACCTGCACCCCCGGCACGGGTGTGGAATCTGAACCAATGGATCACCAGGGAAGTTCCAAGAGAATGTGACCTTGTGCTGCCCTGTCACCAGGGTGGCAGCGTGCCAGACTCTCAGTGCAGCAACCAGGCCGCTGGGCAGCAGGCTGAGGTCCCGTAAGCTGGACAGCTGGACGGATGTGGTTATGGTGGGAATCAATGTCCAGAGTGATTTATTTCGATTTCCCAGACCAATTGCTTTCTATTTCTTAGCATTACCTGATGAATCTGTGTGCTAATTAGTAGCTGTTACTTCATTCTCAGCAGCTTAACCTGCTGCCAGAAATTCTGACGGAGCTAAAAATGAAAGATTGCCAAGAGACACTAATTACGTCTCAAGGGACAGGCCCAAGATATTTAGATGATCTTTTCTCCTCCTTTATTGCCTTCCCCTGGTGAGTAAGTTTGCTCTAATCACTTTTGAAGGGAGCAAGTTACATCACAACTCCAGCACCTTGGGGTTTGTATGTGTAAGGGCTAAGAGGAGGATTCGATTCTTTAGCAGAGTGGTTGGCAGTCTTTGGAATGAGGTGTGTCCAGGCCATTTGCCCAAAGGATACAGTAGGGGAGATGGTGGGATGAGACATCACTTTGCTAACAATGGCCCATCTAGTCAAAGCAATAGTTTTTCCAGTACTTATGTATGGATGTGAGAAAGAAGGCTGGGTACCAAAGAATTGATGCTTTGGAGTTGTGGTGTTGGAGAAGACTGTTGAGAGTCCCTTGGACTGCAAGGAGATCAAACCTGTCAATCCTAAAGGAGATCAGTCCTGAGTGTTCATTGGAAGGACTGATGCTGAAGCTGAAATGCCAATACTTTGGCCTCCTTATGTGAAGAACTGACTCATTGGAAAAGACCCTGATGCTGGGAAAGACTGAAGGCAGGAGGAGAAGGGGAGGACAGAGGATGAGATAGTTCAATGGCATCACTGACTTGATGAACATGAATTTGAGCAAACTCCAGGAGACAGTGAAGGACAGGGAAGACTGGTGTGCTGCAATCTACGGGGTGACAGAGTCAGGCGTGACTGAATGACTGAACAGCAACAGGATGAGTGCTCACTTTGCAGCTCCTGATTCCGGGCATGGACTCTTTAATCTGAAATGAAGGGATTAAGGCAGGCAACAGAACGTGAGGTCACCAGAACCGGACATGACTGAGCAACTAAACTACCGCCAAGGTGGTAGAAGCAATTCAGGAACCAGAAAAACCTCGGAGGGCGCTGCCTTTGGCGCCCGGTGAGCCGCTTCTGCACCAGGACCTCACTGGCAGTGTCTGTGAACTTCCCACTGTACATGTGGCCACGTTTAACATTCAAGTTGATAGTTAAGGATTAAAGACCTTGGATGTGTCGCCTGCAAAATAATGCACTACATGAGAGTTAAGTTTTATCTGGGGGAAAATGAGGATTGCAGCCCAGGTGGCAGCACCTCAGATAACTCTAAGAGACTGCTCCAAAGAGCAGGAGGAAAGACAGTATGCATGTGATTTTGGTGAAGGGAGGTACATGCAATCGAGCATGCATTTTTTTGCAGGAAGTTTCTGCTAGTGTCCCGAAGCTTCTGTGAGGCACTAGAAACAGTATTCACCACGAAGGATTTTAGTGCTTTTCTAGATGTGAAGGGATATAAGAACTGGGCTCATAAAATCAGTTCCTGAGAATATCTAACTGTCTGAAGACCTGTCCTGCCAGTTTTTCCCTGAGCCTGAATACCTCGTTTCTGCTATTCCCCCTAAGCTCCTTTCAGAGGGTACTGAAGGTCAGCGGCTGCAGTAGCACGTGACTCATCCTTATAGAGGGAGATGTGTGCTCAGCCGCTCAGTCATGTCCGACTCTGGACCCCACAGACTGCAGCCCGCCAGGCTCCTCTGTCTCCAGGATTTTTCAGGTAAGAATATTGGAATGGGTTGCCATTTCCTTCTCCAGGGAAGCTTGTACTATGTGGTTCCTTCCAAATAAAGCAAAAGTTCAGGGACTGCCCTGGATCTCCAAATACCCAGAGGGACTGTCCATCCTCACCAGCTGGCCCATCTGACAAGTACCGAAGGGCAGGACTTGGACTACATGGTGGAGCCTTCTAGGATCTGAGGGGTTTGCCACTTAAACTATTATTACACGTGAGGCCCAGTGAGAAACTGAACACTGAGGTCTAGTGTATGATTAATTGCCCCATGAACCCTATTTGAACACCACTATACTCATGGGGTCGCAAAGAGTCGGACTGGACTGAGCGACTGAACTGAACTGATACTTAAGTAACTGACACTTTGCTGTGGAGAACTTAATACAGCAAAGGCTTATCCTGCCTTTCAGGAACTTCCTGTCAAAGGCATGAGTAAGAACAAAGAGCCTCCAGAACAGCTACTAGAATTGTTGTTCAGTTGCCAAATCCTGTCTGAGTCTCTGAGACCCCATGGACTGTAGCATGCCAGGCTTCCCTGTCTTTCACTATCTCCTGGAACTTGCTCGAACTCATATCCACTGAGTTGGTGGTGCTATCTAACCATCTCATCCTCTGCCACTCCATTCTCCTCCTGCCCTCAGTCTTTCCCAGAATCAGGGTCTTTTCCAATGAGTCAGCTCTTTGTATCAGATAGCCAAAGTTTTGGAGCTTTGGCTTCAGCATCAGTCCTTCCAATGAGTACACAGGGTTGATTTCCTTTAGGATGGACTGAGTTGATCTCCTTGCTGTTCAAGGGATTCTCAAGAGTCTTCTCCAGCACCACAATTCGAAGCATCAAGTCCTTGGTGCTCAGCCTTCTTTATGGTCCAACTCTCACACCAACTCTCACACGACTGCTGGAAAGACCATAGCTTTGACTATGGTCTTCGTCGGCAAAGTGATGTCTAGGTTTTAAATGCGCTGTCTAGGTGTGTCATGGCCTTCCTTCTAAGAAGCAAGCGTCTTCTAGTTTTATGGCTTCAGTCACCATGCTGAGTGATTTTGGAGCCCCAGAAGAGAAAACCCGTCACTGCACACTGAATCGGCGGGCGCTAATCCAGCAAGACTGGGGTCCTTACAAGAACAGGAGACGCAAAGGGGCGCACAGAGAGGAGGCCGTGGGAAGGCAGCATTTCTTCCCGGCTCAGTGAGCTCTCCCCAGCACCTCTGTGGGGCCTGGCATTGAGAAGCCACCACCAAGTACCCCAGGAAATGCCCATACTCACCCGTGGGTAGGGAAGGCCCAGGGACTGAAGTCGGTATATTGGGGACGAGGCATGGTTTAAACTCTGTGTATCAGTACACAGAATATATGGAATATTAGGAGATTAGAGTTGATAGAAGTTTTAGAAAGTGATGCACTTTAGAAGTGTAATTGCCTCATCATATGGATTATGTCTTTGGTCCCAAAGTACTCAATAATTTGTCAAAATGCATAGAATAGGTTAATGAGAGGAATGTGTGTATGTGTGTGTGTGTGATGTTAAGGTACACCATAAAATATGTTGAGGAAATTTTTTCATTTTTGGTCATACCACCCGGCTTGCAGGATATTACTTCTTTGACCGGGGATTGAACCTGGGCCCATGGCAATGGAAGCCCGAGTCCTAACCACTGGGCCACCAGAGAATTCCCACGTTGAGACACTTTTTGAACAGTAGCCTATTTAAAAAGATACACACACACACTCAGACACACATATATATATAATCAGGGGTTTGATAAATGATAAGATTTCATCAACAACCATCCGACGTTCAGCAACCATTCATTCACGCTTTGCTCTGCGCCCCCACTGCTCTGGGCACTGCGAGTGTGGTGCAGGCTGAGACAGAGAGGGCGCCTATCTTCATGAAACTTGTGTTCTAGGCAGAGCAGAGAGACAGCCAACAAATAAAGAACGGACAGGCTGTAGTGATAAGTGCTGTGACGGTTATAAGACATGGTCGGCTCTTGGCTACTTCATCCACTGGACAAATATTTATTGAGCTCTGACTGTATACCAGGTACTGCCCTGGGCCTTGGTGACCTGGTGGAGACAGGACAGAACAGGTCCCTGAACTCATGGGGATGTGGCAGATCCACGAGTAGGTATAACAACTGCAGATGACCAGCTGCTACGAAGGAAGGAAGTGGGGTGATTACCTTGGAGCAATAGCAGTAGCTTGGGAGGGGTGGGTGGGAGGGGAGGACAGCTCAGATGCTTCTCAGAGCAAGGGCAGCGGGTGCTATCTTCGTTCCCGGACCAGGGATCCAACCCACATCCAGGGGTCTTAACCACTGGACCACCAGGGATGCCCCTGGCTCCTCTACTTTTAACCCTCACTGGCTGGTGGCAGACGAGCAGAACTTCAAGCCTTTATTCTGGTTGGGTGGGTGCTCCCTGGGGCCCCTGCCTCGCCACGGAAGGCTTTGTGAAGACAGTCTCTGAGTGTTCGATGGCTTCCCAGGCTGACCACAGTAGTTCCTGAGCATTGGTTCTGACATACTCAGCCCATGGACGAGGTGCGCGCTATTTACTCCACGGCGCCGAGTGGGTCCCAGGGGACTAATTGCCTTCATTGTGTAAATCCACGCTTAGAGACGGTGGACACACGCCCATTATGCACTCAGCCGGCTGAAAGGCTTCTCTGTTGCTGTTACAGTCGATGGTGAAAATCACACACACCACTTTGTAAAGTAAGCGATTTTTTTTCACCCGATAGATCATAATAGCTCTCCAGAGTTGTTAGGGCCTAAACAGTCCATTGAGAGCTTGTGGAGCAGGGGCGGGGCGGCAGGGGGGAGTTGGGGACTGACAAGGGGAGTCTCATCTTTTCAGTCCTTCCAGAAAGCCGGCACAAGCGGGACAAACTGGCAGGCTTTTTTTTTTTTTTAATTTTGGCTGTGCTGCATGGCCAGTGGGATCTTAATTCTCCAACCAGGGATGGAACCTGCGCTCCCTATTGAAAGCCTGGAATCTTAACCACTGGACCGCCAGGAAAGTCCTTTCTGTTTTTTTTTTTTTGTTACTTTGGTGGCAGGCACTTTTGCCGGCACTCCAGTCTTAACGCCGTCTGTACTTCACGGGCTCGTAAATATCACTGGGTTCTTTTCTGCATGTCCACGCACAGCTCTCTGCTTGGCTGGCACCTGACTCCCACCTCTTTGTGGTAATCACTTTGTAGTGTGTGTCAAGGACAGGAAGGGCCACACCGAGGTCGGACCTGCAGCCAAGTCCCTCTGCTCTGAGGTCCAACTCAAGCCGACCCTCATCCCAAGGCTCCGCTTTCCTCTGAATCCTGAGGACGGTGACGGTGCCGACAGTGGTGACAGTGGCGATGGTTATGACGAGGACGACGACAGCCAGCACCCGCCGGGCCCCCTGTGAGAGCCTAGAGCCGCTGAGCTCGGAATCCTCTACCTGAGCTAGTCAATGTAATGTCAATACAACAGCGCACCAGGCCGCTTAATGTTGTTCCCATTAATTAGACCAGGAAACGGAGGCAGGACGGGCTAAGTGACCGCCCTGGCCACACGGCTACTCAGACACAGAGTGAGGATCTGGAATCCAGGCCACAAGCCTTAGGGAGCCCAGCCCTGAACCCTCCCGCAGGCTGCCTTGCTGAGGTCACGGGTCCTGGTCTTGCCCTTGTTCCCCTGCTGGGATTCTCAGCTAACCGCTCCACTACTGAGCCTCCTTCGCTTCTCAAAGCCGAGTCATCTTAGTCTTTGTAGCCCCGAAGTGTATGCAGTAAGCGCTCAATTATCATCAATCAGCTGGCCAAGACCCTGACGGGCAGATGGTGAAAGGCTTTCATTTCACAGAAGCAGGCCCTCGGCTGGCTCTTTCATCCTAAGGGGGAACACCGTGGCCCTGACCCAGGCCCCGGGGGGTGTCAGAAATCCAGAGATGCTTGGCTGAGGGGAGACAGCGAGGAGGGACACTCCCAGGGGAGGATGGGCAGGAGGGCTTGGTCCTGGGAGGAGCACTCCGGGGGTGGGGAAGAGGCAAGACCCAGTCTCCAAGGTCCAGTGGGGAGCTGCAGGGCTGGCGGGACCCCTGCAGAGTCCAGTCCGGTCTGGATCAGCTGGCTGGGCTGTTAGCCTGACTTGTCCTCAGGTGTCAGCAACCTGGAGGGCAGGAGGAGCCCTGGGAGCAGGAGACCAGGTAAGATGGCTCGAGGAGGCGGCCTGGCGACCCACCCGGCTTTTGAAAGGAGTAGGCCCCACCTGGTAGGATACAGGGGTGCTTCAGAGCTCCTGTCTTCGGGCAGAGCACAGGCCACTGCCCTGACTCCCACATGGATGTCAGGAGGCGGAGAGGGGCCCTGGCCCCTGCCCTCTGATTGGCTGTGGGGGGCAGGTCAGCCACAGTGCCTAGCACAACGAAGTGGGTGCTTGAGGCTTGCTGAATGAATGCAGGAATGAATGGGCCAGAGCCACGCCCTTCTGCACGAAGCAGTTCCACGCTGTCATCCTGAACGTGGGGGCAGGAAAGGAAGGACTCTGTCCACATGACTCAGCCGGTGGCCTGCAGCAGACCACAGGGGTCTTTCACAAAGGGTGACCTATGGGCAGACCGCCCTGGAATGTTGGGAGGGGTCCAGGAATCTGCTCTGGCAAACTGTAGGTGATTCTTATATGGAAGACAGGGCCTGATGATTAAGAGAAGAAAGAAAACAGAGAATAAAGTGTTCCTGTGAACTCAGCAAAACAACGGCTTCGGTCTAAGGTGGCTCAGGATAACTGTCTGAGGAACAAGACCCTCTCTTTTTAGAAGAACATTTGCTTATTTGTCTGCCGTGGGTCTTAGTTGCAGCACCCGGGATCTTTGGTTGTGGCACACGGACTCTCTACTTGGGGCTCAAGGGCGCAGTAGTTGGGGTGCACGGTCTTAGTTGCTCCATGGGATGTGGGATCTTAGGTCCCTGATCAGAACCCACCGCCCCTTCGTTGGAAGGCAGGTTCTTAACCACTGGGCCACCAGGGAAGTCCCAAACCTTGTTTTCTTTTTAAGTAAACAATTGTATATATTACAGAAATATAGCTCCATGTCTTGATATGTATATGAGCAGTGAAATCTTTATTACAGTCAAGCTAATTACCATATCTATCCATCTCCTAACGCATTTAGCACTTTTTGTAGCAAAGGCACCTGAAGTCTACTGTCTTAGCAGATTTCCAGTATATAATTCAGTGTTGTTAACTACAGTCACCATATGCTATACATCAGATCTCAGGATACTCGGGGCAATGAATACTAACGCATCAGCCGTATCAACGAACACATTTTCACAGCATCAACAGGACGATTAAAGTCAACGAACTCTGAAAACAATTTACTATGAGGCCATATTTATATAAGCATGTCTTTAAAACAATTTTTATTGGAGTATAGTTGATTTACAATGTTGCGTTGATTTCAGATGTATAGCAAAGTGAATCAGTTATATGTATGCATATAGCCACTTTTATTTTTTTGGAGAGTAGGATTGACGTATATACACCGTGGTGTGTGAAATAGACAGCTAGCAGGAAGCCGCTGTCTAGCACAGGGAGCTCAGCTCGGAGCTCTGTGATGACCTGGAGGGTTGGGATGGTGGGGGTGGCTGGGAGGGGGGCTCATGGGGGAGGGGACCGTGTATACATATAGCTAATTCCCTTTGTTGTACAGCAGAAACTAACACACTATAAAGCCATTACACCCCTATTAGAAAATAAATTTTAAAAGATGCTCTCCCCATGTAGGTCATCAGCTAGCTGTCCATGTTTAATTCTTTGAGTGAGTGACTGAAAGTCGCTCAGTTGTGTCCGGCTCTTTGCAACCCCATGGATTAGACAGTCCATGGAATTTTCCAGGCCAGAATACTGGAGTGGGGAGGCTTTCCCTTCTCCGGGGGATCCTCACAACCCAGGGATTGAAGCCAGGTCTCCCGCATTGCAGGCGGATTCTTTACCAACTGAGCTATGAGGGAAACTCATTTAATTCTTTGAAGAACCGTTATATCTAACTCTCTTTCTCCCTCCTCAGCAAAATGTTTTGTTTAAATGTAAG
Organism: Bos indicus; assembly: GCF_029378745.1. NCBI lineage: Eukaryota > Metazoa > Chordata > Mammalia > Artiodactyla > Bovidae > Bos > Bos indicus. Next base: position 116,055,626 of record NC_091764.1, on the reverse strand, counting down.
TTCCTACCTTTCCTCACCTCTCACCACCTTGGTGACAGTTCTGAAGCCACGCCCACCCTCGGGGCCCCTCATCTGAGCACTTCTCTCTATGTCTAAAGCTCCAGTCACCTTGAACCGAGTCAGTTTCGTCCTTCCCGGCGTCCCAGAGCTCTGGCTCACACCTCTCCATGTCACTAGATGGCGCACGAGAGTAATCTGGGTCCTCCCTCCCCCCACCCGCCCCGCTCCCTGGGGAGAGAGACCTTGTTTGTTTCCTTCTCCCTGGTGTGGAGAGTCCCTGTGCCAGGGGTGGGCGGCGGCTCTGCAGTGTCTCCTGTCTAGGGTCACGCTGACCAGAAAGTTGACAATATTTTTGAGAATCTAATGTCTTTAGCTGGAGAAGCCATCACAGGGGCCATCCCTTCAGATGGCCTGGAGGGAACTCTGAGAGTCTCACAATGGGCACAGCACATTCAAAAGTCAGGGGCATCCATGCACGCCCTGGTTCGGCTTTTAGCCCCGGCAGCCTCACAGTGGGTGGACCCGGTGGGAGCTGGGGGGGCGGTGGGTGAGCGGGAGAGCAGCGTGGGGGTGGGGGGCACGAGGAGGGTAGAGGGGTAAAGGTAGACAGCCTCCATTTGTCTCCTCGGCGCCTAAACCAAATACCTAAGCCTGGGGTCCTGAATAACCGACGTGTGTTTCTCACGCCTGCACGTGTGAGATCAGGGTGTGAGCAGGGCTGGGCTCTCTTCCTGGCATGCAGACAGCCGCCTCCGTGCTGTATCCCATCATGGCATCTGTCTGCAAGCCAGGAAGGAAGTCTGTCCTTCCACCCTCCCTCTCTCCCTTCCTTCCTCTCCCTCCTTTCATCCCTCTCTTCATTCTCTCCAAACTCAGCAAATTATATACATTAAATATATGTGCAGTTAATATGTCCAGCTTGGGGTCTATATCAATTATATTTCAAAAAGCTGTTAAAAACTGTATCTTTGACATTTTTTGTTTGCTCTGCTTTCTCTTCTCTTGCACTTGTGGCTTTAAACATTTTTACAATAATTACCATTTCGAGGTATGATTTATGTACAATAACCTGCACCTGTTTAAATGGTAGGATTTGATGAGTTTTGACAGATGTCTGCACTTGTGAAACTGCCACTGCACCAAAGAGGAAGAACATTTCTACCTGGATGTCCTGGTCCCTCCCTCCCCTGTGTGCCCTCCACTCTCCAGGCTGCCTTCTGTCACTAAGAAATTTGCTTGCATTTTCTAGAGTCGCATGCAAACAGGTTCTTAGAAAGTTAAGCATACACCCGAGTGCCCACCTAGTAAAACTACAACAAGAGCTCTTTTGTGTCTGGGTTCTTCCACTCAGCAGAATGATTTTGAGATTCGGTCATGAGTTTGTATCAGTGATCAATTTCTTTTGATATCTGAGCATGATTCTGGACCATGGACATACCACGACCTGATTATTCTTTTGCCCACTGATGGATCCTTAAGCTGTTTTCAGGTTGGGGCTATAAAGCCGCTCTAAATGTTCATGTGCAAGTCTGTGTGAGCAAAGGCTTCCATTTCTCTCAGGTTAGTGCCTAGGTGTGAAAGTCCTGGGTGGTTTGGGGGTGTGTGCTTAACAAGACACTGCCGAGCAGCTCTGTTTTACACTCCCACCAGCAATGTGTGAGTGATTCACTTCTGCCACATTCTCTCCAATTCATGGTGTTGGATTTTACATTTAAATAAAAATTTTAGCCACTCTCACGTGTGGATGGCATCACGGACTCAATGGACATGAATCGCAGGGAACTCCAGGAGACAGTGAAGGACAGGGAAGCCTGGCGTGCTGCAGCCCACGGTCAGAGTCGGATGTGACTTAGCGACTGAACAACAACCACAAATGCATGTGTGGCGGTTCGGTGGCTGCTGGGACCTTAATTTGCATTTCCCTGATGACTAATGTTGTTGGGCGTCTTTTCATGTGTCTATTCATACATGTTCTCTTGTGAAGTCGTGAGCTCTTTCCTGATCCCTTTAGCTGGTTGTATCTTTTTTTCCCCTTAAATTCCCATAACAGGTACAAGCAACAGGGTTACAGCAGACTAGAAATGTCTCAGAGGCAGGAAGCGGCTCCTTATCACCTGTGCGCGCCCTGCTCGGTCCTGCACAGCCGTCCTGTTAGGGGTTCTATGAAGTTGTTTCCAGCTGTGTGAAGACGTTTCCAGCTGTGTGAAGAGTCCCCAGCTCCCAAGACTCCACGCTGCTCGGGAAGCATGGGAAAGGCTGACCCTTCACTCTTCCAACCGAATAGACACATTAAGAAAATCGCTCTCTCTCCACTGAGGTGAGCATGAACATTAGCCAAAGCCATTCTGAACTCCCTACTTCTCTGGAGCCATCTGGGAAGAGAAGAATAATGTATCTGGAAGACAAATGACATGCAAAGATCTGAAAGGAGATAGAGGAATGGATGGAGAAGATGTGGTTTACACACACACACACATACACAGTGGAATATTACTCAGCCATGAAAATGAAACCATGCCATTTGCAGCAACATAGATGGATCTAGAGATTATCATACTAAGTGAAGTAGGTCAAAGACCAATATCACACGGTATCGCTTATATGTGGAATCTAAAAAAAATGGTACAAATGAGCCTATTTTAAAAAGGAGAAATAGAGTCACAGATGTAGAAAGTAAATTTATGGTTACCAGGGGACTGGGGGGGAGAGATAATTTGGGACTCTGGGATGGACATATACACAGTACTATACATAAAACAGACACTAAGGACCTACCATACGGCACAAGGAACTCTACTCAGCGCTCTGTAATGACCTATATGAGAACAGAAGCTAAAAAAGAATGGATATGTGTATAACCGATTCACCCTTCCGTACAGCAGAAAGCAACACAACATTATAAACCAACTACACGCCAATAAATTAAAAAAAAAAAGAAGATCCGAAAGGAAATGCCCGTGGCCTGTTTGCTCTTAATTTCACAAGATCTAAGCATTGATCATATTGGTATATGAGGGTCCTGTGATGGGGATGCTACAGGGCCCTGCTTACAACTTGACCTTTATGATGGATTTTTCAAAACGTTTTAATGAAGCTGATCTAGTTACAGTAAAAACCACTATTACTCACCATCGTGGGAAAGCGCTGCTTTTGGTGCAGAGGAATAACTGAAGACGGCTCCTTTGTGGACTAAAGCCCTTTTTTCCAGTTTAACTTTTCATTTTTATTCAAAGTTTTTTCTTTTTTATACAGTTTTAAAAGGTTATTCCAGTTACAGTTATTACAAAACATCGGCTGTATTCACCGTGCTGCACAGTATGTTCCTGTAGCCTATCTCACACCTGATAGCTCGTGCCTCCCGCTCCCCATCCCTGTGCAGCCCTCCGCCTCTCCCAGGACCCACCGGCTTGTTCTCTGCATCTGTGAGTCGCTTCTTTGGGTTCCGTTTACTAGTTCGTTGTGTTTTGAAAAATCCCACATGTCTGCGATATTGTACAGTATTTGTCCCTCTGTGTCTGACTTATTTCACCTAGCATAATACCCTCTGAGTCTATCCAAGTTGCTGCAAATGGCAAAATTTCATTCTTTTTAATGGCTGAGTAACACTCCATTGTGGGTATATACCACATATTCTTTATCCATTCATCTGTCAACGGACACTTAGGTTGCTTCTACATCTCAGCAGTTATAAATAATGCTGCTGTGAACACTCACTGGGGTGTGTGTGTCTTTACAAATTAGTGTTTTCATTTCTTTCAGATATATACCCAGGAGTGGAATTGCTCGGTCATATGGCAATTCTATTTTTAGTGTTTTAGAAGCCTTCCTATGGTTTTCCACAGGAGCTGTGCCAATTTACATTCCCAACACGTGTACAGGGGTTCCCTTTTCTCCAGTTTTCCCCAACACTTGTTATTTGTGTTCTTTTTAACAACGGTCTTTCTGACAGGTGTGAGGTGGTATCTCATTGTGGATTTGATTTGCGTTTCCCTGCTCATCAGTGATGTTGAGCATCTTTTCATGAACCTGTTGGCCATTTGCATTTCCTCTTTGGAAAAATATCTATTCTGTTTTCTGCCCATTTTTAAATCACTTTAAAAAAACTATTATTTATTCCTGTTTGCGCTGGGTCTTTGTCGCCACATGCGGGCTTTCCCGCTCTGCGGTTAGCGGGGGCAGCTCTCGGTTGCAGTGCTCCGGCTTCTCACTGTGGTGGCTTCTCTTGTTGCAGAGCACAGACTCCAGGTTCTAGGGCTCAGGAGCCGTGGCACGCGGGCTTTAGTTGCTCCCCAGCGTGTGGAATCCTCCTGACCCAGGGATCGAACCTGTGTCCCCTGCACCAGTAGGGGAGCCACTGTACCACCAGGCAAGTCTCGGGTTGTTTGTATTTTTGATGTTGAGTTATATGAGCTGTTTCCATATGTTAATAATAACCCTTTATCTTCATATTATTGGCAAATATTTTCTCCCGTTCAGTAGGTTGTCTTTTTGGTTTGCTGATGGTTTCTTTTGCTGTAGAAAAGATTTGACGTTTACTTAGCTTTCCCAATTTAACATTTTATGTGGAAACTGCTCTAAAGCAGAAGATATGCTTCTTTTCATTCTTTTTTTTTTTAATTGTGATAAAATACACATAACATCAGATTTACCATTTTAACCATTTTTAAGTGTTCAATTCAGTCCATTCACATTGGTGTTCAGCCATCCCCACCATCTGTCTCTGGAACTTTTTCATTTTTCCAAAACTCTGTCCCCATTGAACACTAACCCCTCATCCCCTCTCCTCCATCCCTGGTGCCCAGCATTCTACTTTCCGTTGCTATAAATTTGAGGGACCTCGTGTAAATGGAAGCAGACAGCATGTTTGTCTTTAGTGGGCGGCTTATTTCACCAAGCATATGCTCTCAAAGTTCATCCTGGTAGCATGCGTCAAAATTCCCTTCCTCTTAGAAGCCACGTTTCTTTATTCAGTCATCTGACGAACACGTGGGTTGTCTCCACCTTTGATGATGGTGAATAATGCTGCTATGAACACGGGCTTACAAATAACTAAGTCAGTTCTTTTGGGTGTATGTTCATAAGTAGAATTACTGGATCATGTGGTAACTCTTTGCTTAATTTTTTGAGGAATCACCATACTGTTTTCCATATTGGCTCAGCCATTTGACCTTCCCATACTTTCTTTCATTCTTAAACAGAGCGTCCTGGGTAGGATCTGGTCAGCACCCTGGAGTCCTGATCATGCATCTCCCTCGAAAAGGCTGAGTAAGCAGGGACTCTCTCCCCCAGACTCAGCTCAGGCATCTCTTTTCCGTCGAGAGTTTTTTATTCCATTGCCCTCTGCTCATCGCGGATCTCCATCATAGCTGTCTGTCTGTAAGTCTGTCTCCCCAGCTTGGGGCCAGGCTGGTTGGATTCCCTTCATGAAGCTCTCCAGCTGCTATGTCGTAGGACTCCCAAAGATTTTTTTTTTTAAACAATAAAGTACCTATCTCTCTTGTTGTCATTTACAAGTTAAAGAACTTTAAAATTAGAAGGGGGACTTCCCTGGTGATCCAGTGATTAAGAAGCCACCTGCCAAGACAGATGACACGGGGCCGATCCCTGGTCTGGGAAGTTCCCACATGCTCAGCGTGTTCACAGCCAAGGAAACCGGAGCACCTAGAGCCCATGGTCCACAAGACAAGTCACGGCAATGAGATGCCTGTGCACCACAGCCGAGAAAAGCCCATCCAGCCACGAAGACCCCGCACGGCCAAAACGAAAACGGAAAAGCACATTTTTAAAAATTAGAAGGAATCTTAGAAACAAATTTTAATGCACTCCCCCCTTCTGTTGATCGGGGAACTGAGGTCAGAGCAGCTAAGCGCTCTGCCAGGGCACTCAGTGAGTTGCTGCGGGCTGGCATCTTCACCATTCCTCCCAACCCTGCCCTCTTTGGTCGCCGTCACCAGCTGGGTTGAGTGGCTTCTCTCCATAAGAATCCCATGGACAGAGGAGCCTGTAGGGCTACGGTCCATGGGGTTGCAAAGAGTCAGACACGATGGAAGTGACTTTGTATGCCCTCTCTCCTTACAATGTGCTGCAAGAGCGGATCCCTGTTGCTCCTCCAGTCCTGCTCCCCCAGCGTCCCCTTTGCCCCTGAGAAGGCTTGTCCACCAGCTTCTTGCTTGCCTGATGATGAGGCACCTCAGGAGAGCTTCTCAGGGCCGACCACTAGGCCAGACCCCTGCCGTGGAAGGGAGACACAGCTGGTTTGGTCAGCGTCACTGTACAGCGAAGGGGTGTTACACACAGCCCCAGAGGATCATCAGCATCTGATCTGCCACCCGATTCCGGTTTAGGGGACACACACTGAGCCTGCCCAGGTGGGGAGACAGACTTACAGACAGACAGTTATGACGGAGATCTGAGATGAGCAGAGGGCAGTGGAATAGGAAACTCTTGACAGAAAGGAGATGCCCGAGCTGAGTCTGGGGGCGCAGGCAGGAGCCGGATGGGGGACAGAGTTCCCGCTTACTCAGCCTTTTCCAGTGATCCGTCTTGCTCTAGGTCTTAACACGCGTGAGAATGATGAAATGTCTGGCTCCTAGCTCTTCTAGCTCAGCCCACAGCCTCCAAAACTCAGAGGACCCGTAAGCTGGTCGCTGGCACCTGGGACTCTGCAGAGATGCTCAGCGGCGTCTCTCAGGGTGGATCTTGACGTCTGGCCATGTTCGTGGTGTGCGTGGTGGGGGGAGTGCCTGTGTCATGTTGTCCACAGGAAAGAAGAGGTCACTGCCACCACCGGCATTCGCACGCCTCCCCTTCTGCTGTGACGCGGATCTCTGAGAACACCGAGTGGGAAAAGTGAAGCTGCAGGAAGAGCAAGATTGGCCTGGAGAACAGTGACCCACAGCGCAGCCCTAAGCATGTCAAGGGGCCCCGTGGGTTCGGGGAGAACAAGAGCCCTTCGCGTCGCTTGGGGTGGTTGCCAGCACCAGGCAGAACCGCGGATGGGGCTGAGCGCTCATTGAAAGATTCTGTTCTTAAAGACTGTGTGTGTGCGCTCAGTTGTGTCCAACTCTCTGTGACCCACGAACGGTAGCCCGCCAGGCTCCTCTGTCCATGGGATTCTCCAGACAATGATATTGGAGTGGGTCGCCGTGTCCTCCTCCAGGGGATCTTCCCGACCCAGGGATTGAACTCAAGTCTCTTGCATCTCCTGCTTTGTCAGGCAGGTTCTTTACCACCAGCGCCACTGGGACTCGGCTTTGCTAAAGGCATAAACAAGGACTTAGAATTTACCGAGCAGGAGAATCTCGGTTCCAAAACAAGAAGTGAACGTTCTAGTATGACAACACAGGCATCGTGTGTGTGTATGCGCATGCGCGTGCGTAAAGGCACTAAAGAGCTCGGGGCAGAGTAGATGGACCTTTTCTTTGAATCAAATACTGAAAGATCACGGATGGTTCTTCAGCAAGACTATTATTCACGGCTCGTCACGGCTCGTTGTGAATAAATGTTTACAATTTTCTTTTCAGAGTTTGGATCCAGTCATTCTGACAAAATCCTTTTGTCATCGCACAAAGCCTGGGATTAAAGACTCCATCCGCGGATTATTTTCTACATATGGCTGCACTGGATTATGGTGCCAGAGAGGGTGAGCCAAGTAAACACTTTCTCCAGGATGCGGCCCCGATGAGCCGGGGTGTGCAGAGGCTGCTGCATGTTGGTCCATGGGGCCTGGACGGCTGGTGTTGCTCTGATCTCTGGTGTTTAGCAGAGAGAGCAGATGGCTTTTCAAATCCATCTCCTGCTCCCATTCTCACTGCTAAGCTTCAAATAGTCTTAATCCCTATAATTGGATTAAGGCAACCTGGGATTTCTAGAGGCCCTAGGTGCCTACCAGAAGCAAAAGTAAATCCTCTGTGGAGGAATACATCATTTTAGCCCTCAAATTACTTATATAATTTTTCATATAGAACGATTGAGTCTGACACTCAATCAAAAATAACACAGCATCAAGGACAGAAGACCATATGATCAAATCCCAAGAGAAACAATAAACAATAGAAACAGATTCACAAAGATTCCAGGTAATGGAACGGACAGAAACTTTTAAAAATAGCCATGTTCTGAATGTGTTTGAAGACTTAAGAGAAATGAATGTTAGATCATTAGAAACTGTAGGAAAGAATAAAACTGAAATTCTGATTCTGACAACAACCCAAATTCTCTGTCTATACAGTAACTGAGATTAAAAATGAAAGGGTTTAACAGCAGGATGGACATTGCCAAAGAGAGATTTGGTGAACTGAAAAATAGGTCATACCCAGAATAAAGGATGGAGAGTCAAAAGAATGGGATATACATAACGAAAAGAAATTCTACTGCAGGAAGAAAAGCACATCCAGAAATATCGAAAGAAACGCAGAACACCGAGGATTTCTCAAAGAGAAGGAACGACAACTGACTTCACAGAAACAACGGTACCAGAAGACGGCAGGATTCTATCTAAGGTGCTACAAGAAAATAAGTGTCAACCTAAGACAAGAGCTTTGGATATAACCTTCAAGAGTGATGGTAAAATAAAGATGCTTCCAAACATTCAGAAACGGAGATACTTGTCAGCAGAAAATATTAAAGAAAATAAAAAAGGTGAGACTTGAAAAAGAACAATGATTCTGATGAACCTGTGGTGATACTGAAAAAGAAAAAAGGCACGAATCCCCGACATCAGGAATGAAAACGGGGATTGTAGGGGATATGACGAACAAAACGCCAATAAATGTGAGCTTTATTCCTGGAAATATACAGTTTATCAAAATTGACAGAAGAAGAAATAGAAAATATGAATAATCCTTGAATAATCCTTGCAATTCAAGTCCTCTAGGTAAAGAAAATATTATGCTCAGAAAGCTTTCATAACTCGTATAAAAGAAGAAATAAAGTCAATATTTCACTGGTATCCTTCTGAGGGTTGTCACACCCAGTCTGAACCATTCAGTAGTGATTAGAATGAAGTTCATGCTCCCTAGTTTGGTGTACAAAGCTTAAGATTTGACTTCTGTTTACTTTTTTTAAGTGCTTCTCGTTTTATTTGCTTTTAAATATTTGCTCACCTACTTTTAATATTTACTTATTTGACTGTGTCGTGTGGGGTCTTTCATTGCAGCGCACAGACTGTCTAATTGTAGGGTGCAGGCTCAGTTGCTCTGCAGCATGTGGGATCTTCCCGGACCAGGGATCAAACCTGTGACCCTGCATTGGCAGGTGGATTCTTTACCACTGAGCCGCCATGGAAGTCCCTGGACTTTAGCCTTAATGTGGCGGGGTAGGTTGTGTTCAGCAAATAGATTTCTGGCAAAACAGGTAAGAAAGATTTGTCCAGCTGGGCTGAACCCTCCACGCCTGCGGACAGGTAACGTGAGCCATGTGGGCCATCTGAAATCATCTGGGAGGCACATCACAGAGAGGAACAATCAGGTTAAAATCATGCTGATCTTTATCTTATTTAACCCCGCACTTCCAAAATATTATCCAGTCAACCTGTAATCCACACAGAAATGATGAAGGAGATACTTGACATTCTTCCTGTCACGCTTGCTGAGTCCTACGACGCGTCAGTGATTGGTGACAAAGACGTCTCGGACCCAGCTGTTACCAGATGGGAAGAGAGAACACAGAAGTGAAAGTCCACTCACTCACAGGGGAGTCCAGCCCCAGGCCAGACTCTGGACACGCCTGTCCCCAGGGAGCCAGCATCGTGAGCCTTGTGGGCGGCTCGGAGGTGTGGCTGGGCCAGCGGGCAGTGCTGCAGGCCCGCCTTGGGCTGGGGGACCGAAGTCCCCGAATTCTTGTCTTGCTTGCTTGCTGAGCGCTGCGGATGCAACGCTCCGTGCACCACGTTGGGTGTGTCCGTGGCCCGTCCTTGTTAGATGCTGAGTCTCTAGTTTTGTCTCTTCCACTCTCCTGTCGATGCTGTGAAGGTCCCTATGTGTGGCTTCCTTTCTGTATTTTTTTAAATTGAAGTATAGTTGACTTGTAGTGTTGTGCTAATTACTGTTGCACAGTAGAGTGACTCAGTTATATATATCTACATATACAGTTTTTTATATTCTTTTACATTATGGTTTATCAGAGAATAATAAATATAGTTCCTTGTGCTATACAGAAGGATCGTGCTGTCTACTCATCCTAGACGTGACAGCTTACACCTGCTGGTCCCAAACTCCCAGCCCGTTTCTCTACCCGCCCCCCGCCCTGGGCAACTACTGGTCTGTTCTCTGTCTGTGAGTCTGCTTCGGTTTCATCGGTATGCTCATTTGTGTGTGTTTCAGATCCCACATGTGTGTGATGTCATATACTGGTCTTCCTCTTTTGACTTCACTTAACACGATCATCTCTAGGCCCATGTGTGTTGCTGCAAATAACACTGTGCCACTCTTTATTACGGCTGAGTGGTATTCTACTTGAGGGTCAAAATGAGCAAATATATATAAAGTCCTGGAACACACCTGGTGCATAGTAAGTGCTTTAAAATACGTCTCAGTCAAATTAACAGCATCTCCTTAGAGACTGACTCTGCTCTAGGTGGGAGGGTGTGAGGGCCGCTGTGGGAACCGGCTTGAGCCAGCTGGCATCCGCTCCTCCTCACTGTCCTCCCTGGAGGTGGGCCCTTCCTGGGGCCCTTGTCCTCCTGAACCGCTCCACGGCCACCCAGGTGCCCTGGCCGGGAGATTCCCAACACCCCTCCCTTACCCGCTCCCTGGCCAGTCTGCCCCCAGCTCTGTGACAATATGGCATCCTTCACCTCTCCCATCCTTCCTTCCCACTGTTAGTGTGTTAGTATAAGGACCTCAGCATCTGTAAGGACTCTGTTTAAGGTCCATCCGTACAGTCAAAGCTATGGTTTTTCCAGTAGTCATGTACAGATGTGAGAACTGGACCATAAAGAAGGCTGGGCACTGAAGAATTGATGCTTTCAAACTGTGGTGCTGGAGAAGACTCTTGAGAGTCCCTTGGACTGCAGAGATCAAGCTAGTCATTCCTAAAGGAGATCAACCCTGAATTCATTGGAAGAACTGAGGCTGAAGCTGAAGCTCCAATACTTTGGCCCCCCTGATTCAAAGAGCCGACTCGTTGAAAAAGACCCTGATGCTGGGGAAGATTGAAGGTGGGAGGAGAACGGGGCAGAGGAAGAGATGGTTAGATAGCATCACCGTCTCAATGGACATAAACTTGAGCAAACTCCAGGAGACAGTGAAGGACAGAAGAGCCTAGTGTGCTGCAGCCCGTGGGGTCACAAAGAGTCGGACACGACTTAGTGACTGAACAGCAACAAATCTGTAAGGACCCCACCGTATGTACGGTCTCCATCATCTGAAAGGACCCTATTATCTATAAGGACCCATCAAGCCTTGCCTAGACTAGCTCAGCAGCCTCCCGGCTGGTCTGATCACCCTAGCCCTCTGCCGATCCACATTCTGGAAGAAACTTTCTTAACCTCTAATTCTCTTTGTCTGCAGGAGAAACAACAGCCCCACGCTTGTCTGCAAAGTGCGGGCAGCCCTCCCCATGGCTCCTCTGCTCGTCCTGCCCTGGCCGTGGCCATGCCCGCCTGCCCTTGAGGAAGGAGGACCAAGGCACTAAGGTGTTCTCAGCGGGGCTGAGTGCCTCTGTCAGCTCAGGGCAACACAAGACCCTCAAACTCGGGGGCTCAAATCAGCTGCTCCTTTGTCCTACGTCTCAGCTGGGTGGTTCTCCAGTCTTGGGGTCTTCTCACTCGTTGGTGGGAAGCCCCGGGAGTACGCAGCTTTGCTGGCTCTGTCTGTCTCTCCCCCAACTCTTGGGCCTAGACTGGACTGACTGGGCTGACTCCCCGACTCTCCACGTGCTTAGCCCAGGCAGGCTGGCCCGGACTTCGTGCCACCACCCCCTCCCTGTCTGGTTCTTTGCAAAGCAGCTATGAAGAATTTTAGAGGCAGGTACCACGGGGGCCTGTGAGTCAATTCTTAGAATAGGACGTGATCATCTCTTCTGGGAAGAAGGGTTTGCAGCCACTGCCGATTCCTGACTGAGTCATGGGTGCCTTTATCAGGAGGCGGGAGAGCACGGCTTAGGTGCCTGTGAGCTGGGTGTGTGCGTCTGCTTCTTAACCTTCACCATTCACAGCCCTGTGCTCACTGCACCCTCTGGATGAGCCAGTGGGCTGGGAAGGAAGCTTGGAGCCAACGTGACTAACAATTTCTAAATTCTCTAGGTGGCAATTATAGGGAATAAAGAGAAAGGCATAATTTCAAAACTTTCTAACAGCATTGCTCTGGGTATCTCTGGTTATCTTCTTAACTCATTTTAAGAGCTCTAACTATGTGCCAGGCAAGGCTGGGATCTTTAGAAACATGATTTTATTTACTTTTACACAGCCTTGTGAGATGGACATGATTATGCACTCTGGGGCGCAGAGAGGTCATGTGATTTGCCTAAAATCACACAGTTGGAATGAGTTAAGCCCAGATGAGAGCTCACGCCCAACTCCAAAGCCAAGTCCTTCCACCTCCATAAGATTCTGTAACAATGCACTTTGTCTTCCGCCCGGAGCTGGGAAGAATCTGTCTATTTTCTGAGAATGAGCATGTCAGTGAGTTCGTTCACAGGACTGGGTGCCCGCCATGGGAACTGTCTGGCTTTAGGCACTGGAGAGCAGGCTCTCAGGACAGGCTATGCCCTCCAGAAGCCGATGTTAGACTCGGGGAAAGGAGATACGTACTTGGACAAAGAAGAATCGTGCAGATGCTGCTCTGTGCCTAAAGAAAAGGGAAGTGGGTCTTGGCACAGAGCGTTCCTGGGTGGGTCAGCGGCCTGGGGAGGCCTCTGGAGGATGGACGTGTGAGTGGGGGTCTGAGTAACAACCTGGAGGCAGCCAGGCGATGGGAAGGCAGTGTTGCCTGCAGGAGAAAGTGTGCAAAGCAGCCCCTCCCTGTCCCTTCCCCTCCCGCCTCCCCGCTGTTCCTCTCCATCCTGTTTGCCCCTTTCTCAGGCCCAGGCCCGCCCTGTCCCTGCGTGTCCCATCATTGCACACACACCATCGCCCATCCTGAAGCCCAAACCAGTGGACCCTCCTGGACTCCTCCTTGCCCCTCATCCCTGGAACAGAATCCACTGTGTCCTGTGGGTTCTGGCTCTGCCTGATTCCTGCCTCCCTGCGTCCTTTTCTCCCCAACTCCCTGCCGGCATCTTTGTCCAAACCACTGCCATCTCTTGCCGGGGCCTGCCAGCCTGGCTCCCGGGCTCGGGTCGTGCCCTCCCAAGTTCCTCTTCGAAGCATGAACGTGGTCCTGTCACCCCTGCTGGACCCCCTCCTGTTCTTTCCTCTAACTTAGGAGAAGGTCCGAGTCCTACCCGTGCCCGCGAAGCCCCATCCCTGCTCCCGGCTACCTCGGCACGCTCACCCCTCGCCACCGTTATGCTCACCACCGTGCTTGCACGCCTCTCTGGTCTGATGGTGCCTCAGGCAGGCCCTGCTGCCCCTCCCTCGGGTCCTGGAGCTGGCTGAGCCCCCACCTCACCCACGTGCCCTCCCTCCAGGCCTTCCCTCTGGTCCTCAGCTTTTGTCTCGAAAGCTGCTCCCCAGGGGGCTTCCTTGCTCCCAAGCTACGCTATCCCCAGAATGCAAGCGCTCTCGCTCTTTCTCTCTCCTGATGTTGGTTGGTTTGTTATCAGGACCACCGGCTCCCTGTTAAACCTTGACTCTTTGTGACCCCTTGACTGTAGCCCTCCAGGCTCCTCTGTCCATGGGATTCTCCAGGCAAGAATACTGGAGTGGGGTGCCACTTCCTCCTCCAGGGGATCTTGCTGACCCAGGGATTGAACCCAGGTCTCTTATCGCTCCTGCGTTGGTAGGTGGGTTCTTTACCACTAGCACCGCCTGGGAAGCCCTCATGTATGTATGTCACTCAGCCACAAAAAAAGGATGAAGTCTCGTCATTTGTGACAACTTGGGTGGACCCAGAGGCTGCTATGGTAAGTGAAATAAGACAGAGAAAGAGAAGTACTATATTTTTTCCCTTATGTGTGGAATCTAATAACAAAATGAACAAATATTACAAAACAGAAACAGACTCATGGATAGAGAGAAAAAACAAGTGGTTGCCAGAGGGAAGGATGGAAGCGGGTATGAAAAGGTTACAAAAAGGGTAACCACGTGAGGTAATGAATGCTAAGTAGCTGATTCTTGTGATCATGTCACAGTGTTTATTTATATGAAACCACCGGGGTATACACCTTAACTATATATAGTTTTTGCAATTAAAGCTCAATAAAGCTGAAAAAAGATTCTGTGCCCGTGAGTCACACAGACCTGGCTGACTCTTGGCTTCCACCCTCACAGTGGTGTGACCTTGGACCCGCAACCATCGCAAGACTCAGTTTCCTCGGCTGAGAAGCAGGGACAACAGTCACCACCTTACGGGGTTGTTACAGTTACGTGTGCAACTGTGTGCAAAACGCTTTGCACAGTCCTTAACACGTAGTAAGTTCTTCTATAGGATGGCTGACGTTCTTTCATTATTCTTGTTATGACGAGGAGGAGCACCATCGGGGTCTGGAAATACTTGGCTGGTATTTTTAATGCCCGCCCACCATGTGTTACGCATCTCGTTCTCTTTCTCACTTTCTCACCTACCCTGATGTTTGTCTCCATCCACCCACGAATACGTCTCATCTGGCTTCTTTCCAGATGCCAAGTCATCCCCAGGGTGTGCGTCTGCAGTGCCCTCTCCTAGCCTTGGGTGGCCTTGACCCTGTGAGAATTCCGAAGACACGTGTCCTCCGAGGGGACTGGCTGCATCCCAGGCTAATACTTCTTTAACCAGAGACTCGGAGGTGGGAACTTTCCTTGGGGGTGGGTGGGCGGTGCAGCCCACCTCCCCCAGCACTGCATGACACGTGTGCTCATTCCATCCAGCCCGTGGCACTTTCTGGTTTCTGCCAGTGTGAAGGTGTGAAGTGAACCACTCTGTTATTGTAGCCTTTTTGATTGCCACGGCTTTGAGCGTCTTTTCCTCTCCCTGTTGACGTCTGGATTGCCGTGGCTTTGAGTGTCTTTTCCTCTCCCTGCTGGCGTCTGGGCTCCTCTTCTGGAAATCCGCGCTGCTTTCTGCAGGGTGCTTGTCTTGCTGAGCTCCACATCTTTCTCAATGGACTAAATTATTCTTTTGATTTTGTCCTTTTCTTCTTATGTTTTGGCATCTGGATATTGTCTTCAGTCTAAAGAACATTCCACAGACCATGAAACTCACAGGTCTTTTGGAGCAGTGCTGATATCGCTGCTAGGATATATTGAACAGGCAGCATTTATTGAGCACTTACTAGGTGTTGTTCTACATGCTTGTATCATTCAGCCCTCAAGGCTCTATGATGAGGTAGGTGCTCTTACTATCACTGCGTACAATGGTCATCATTCCTTCTGCTCCACTTTCCAGACGTGGCACGAGGCACCGAGTGGCCAGTTCCTCTCCGAGGCCACCATGGTGAGCAGAGTGACGCCCCCGCCCAAGGATGCCCACACCTTAACCCCTAGACTTGTGCATACGCTGCTTTCCGTGGCAAAAGGGACTTTGCAGGCGTGATTAAGTTAAGCATCTGGAGATGGAGAGATGGGCCTGAATTATCCAGGCGGATCCAACGTAATCAGAAGAGTCCTTATGAGGGGAGGAGGGAAGCAGGAGGGTCAGAGACAGAGAAGAAGATGTGCTGAGAGAGACAGAGAGAAGAGGGAGAGGAAAGAAGATTGGAAGATAGAAGATTCTATGATCTGGCTTTAAGAACCGCAAGAGGGGACTTCCCTGGTGGTCCAGTGGCTAAGCCTCCGTGCTCCCAATTCTGGGGACCTGGGTTTGACCCCTGGTCAGGGAACTAGATCCCACATGCGGCAACTAAAGATCCTCCATGCTGTAACCAAGACCAGCACAATCAAATAAATAAATAAATACAGACGGAAAGGAACCTGCCTGCAAAGCTGGACACCCGAGCTCGACCCCTTGGTCATGAAGACCCTCTGGAGAGGGAATGGCTACTCACTCCAGTATTCTTGCCTGGAAAATTCCATGGATAGAGGAGCCTGGTGGGCTACAGTCCATAGGGTTGCAGAGAGTCGGACACAACTGAGCGACTAACGCTTTCACTTTTTCATAATAGAAAGAACACGAAGGGGCCATAAAGCAAGGAGTGCACGTGGCTTCTTTTGGAAGCCGGAGAAAGCAAGGGAAAGGATTCTCCCAGAGAGCTTCTGAAGGAGTACAGACCTGCTCACACCTTGATTTGGGGACTTGAGACCTGGCTGTGCCTGTGACGCTGAGAAGGTGCCTCCAGGTGTGACTCAGGACTCTGGGCACAGGGCACAGGGGTTGACAGCCACTCCCTAGGGACATCCCACTGATTCAAGATCTTCTAAAGTTGTTATCTTTGAGACCACAGCCACAACTGGCTCAATGGAAAAATAGGGTATATTTTACCAAAAACAATTTTGAAGCGATCTGTTAGCTGAAACGCATCTACAGCAAGTCCCCTACTTACAAAAATGTGTTCCTAAGTCCAGCTGATTTTTAAGTCAAGCAAAGTTAGGTCCAACTAATGCAATCGGCTATACAGTACTGTAATAGGTTTATAATACTTTTCACACAAATAATAATACATTAAAAACAAACACAAAAAATAAAGCATTTTGAATCTTACAGTCCAGTATCTTGAAAAGTACAGTAATCCAGTACAACGGCTGGCATACAGGGGCCAGGCATCATACAGGGGCCAGGCATCAAGTGAACAGGCAAGAGGAGTTACTGACGGGAGGAGGGAGAGGAGGTGGGAGATGGTGGAGCTGAAGGATCGTCAGCAACAGAGACGGAGGGCGAGCTGCTGTGTCCCTCACACCTGACCTTGATGCCCAGCTTCTGGTTCCTGGCTGGAACCCAGATGCACGTTTGTATCTTTGAAAATTCACAACTTGAAGGTTTGTATGTAGGGGACTTACTGTATTCCACACATTGAGGGTTTTACACACACGGGGACATCAAGGGTGCATTCATTCATTCATTCGCTCACTCTGTGCCTACTGTGTATGTGGCATCCAGACATCTGGCCGTGGCTGGCCGGGAAACTGCCCTCCCTGAGCATTCGGTAGAGAAGGGAGACAGACAGAGTCACACACACACCAACCCGGATTATAAACTGACAAGCGGGCAGAGGAAGCACCAGAGTTATAGACGAAGTCTGCTGCGGAGCCTGGATATTCAAGTCGCCCACTGCCCGTGACGGTGCCAGGCGCATAGTAGGGCCTCAAGACCACTTGGAACAAGGCTGGCGGTGGGCTGACAGCAGGGATGAGCCCCCCATAGGCTAGACCCTGGGGCCCTAAGCTGGGGGCGCCGGGGGCATCAGTCTTTGACGCTCACCTCCACCACTTAGTAACTCGCCACTTTGTGCTTCTTTACCTCTCAGCCTCAGTCTGTCCATCCACAAAATGGGGACGATCACAGACCCCACCCCACCCCTCCTCCACAGGATTGTTGTAAGGACTCATTGGGAAAAAACAACTAACCATAGAAAGCCACCTGTAGCTCTTGCAAGTGGAGGGAGAGGTGAGGCCTGGGCGAAGCTGGGCAGAGGAAGGAGGTTTGCAGAGGCCTGAGTTGGGGGTGGAGCGGCCTGGGGTGTGTGTTGGGGCGTCATCGGTGTTCGGGGAAGGTCCTCTGAAGTGTGACGTTAGATGCAGCGGCCTCTTCCAAGGCCCTCCTGGGTCTTCAACAAGATCCTCTGGCTGCAGTGGACAGGACCAGATTGGACAGGAGGAAGGCAGAAGGGAGGGCGGCGTGTACTAGGGGAGGGGCGGCCGTGGTGGGTGGAGAGCAGACGGATCCCAGGGTCATTTAGGGCTCGGTGAAGCCGTGCAGGGGACGGGAGAGGGTTCATCAGGATGACTCTGGCGTGAGTAACCGGGTGGCACTCCATTTAACCGAGGTGGGAAGAGTAAGGGAGGAGGGAGCAGAAGTGATGTGCAGAAAGCATCGAGCTTGGTTTCAGGCAGTCTTGGAGACAATCCACAAAGACTAGAAAGAAGAGACAATGGAGGGGAAGTTGTGGTGCTTCTGGGGTTCATGACTCAGGGGGTGTGTCCTCAACCCCCACAAATGTGAGGGGCAGAGTGGGAGGGGGAGGGGTCCCAGCCCTTATTCCAGAAGGACTGTGATAGCTTCAAGGAGAACCAGTGAAGTTGCTCAGTCGTGTCCGACTCTTTGCAACCCCATGGACTGTAGCCTACCAGGCTCCCCCATCCATAGAATTTTCCAGGCAAGAGTACTGGAGTGGGTTGCCATTTCCTTCTCCAGGAAGGTCTTTCCGACTGAGGGATCGAACCCAGGTCTCCTGAATTGCAGGCAGATGCTTTACCGTCTGAGCCACCCGGGAAGCATCAAAGAGAGGAACACCTAATTGAGACTCTGTCCTGAGGCCACCGGAGGAGAGAGCAGGGTTGCTGGTCACAGACAAGAGCTGGGAGGGAGGCAGGGACAGCTATGTGTTTCTGACGGCCTCGTGCTTTGCTAAGGAACCACCTCAACTCTGCAGAAGATTCTAGAACTGTTCCGGTTCTGAAAACTGGACCAAACTCCTGCCTAGAGGCTCCCTTCCCCGAGCACTGCAGAGGTTCTCCTGGAAACCTGGGCAGCCTGCATGGCTTCACCCCTCGTCCCCATGGAACCCCGCAACTCCTGCCCAGAGCAGATTTTTCCTCTCTGGCTCCTCTTCTGCCACTTCAAGGACACTGACCAGAAATACACCCCCTCGCCCCCGACACCGGGAGGTGCTGCCAAGGAGAGCCTTTTACAGCTGCCATGCCACCTGTCCCTGTAAAACGCGCCAAGGGGCGCCTTCCCCAGTGGGCGGGTGGGAGGTGGCCACCATCTCAGAGGCTGGGCTCTGAGGTACACCCTGCCCCCTCCAGCCGGACGGGGTGGGGCTTCTGGGCCGGTGTCTTCAGGAGGCTGTGTGCTCCTTCCTCCTCCCCTCCTTCCTCCTCCCTTACCCTCCTCCCCCTTCCTCCAGCTCACTCCTCCTCCTTGTACACCCCACACTCACTTTCACCCTGCTGACCATCTGCCTGGAGGACAGGCCCCCAGCTCTCCTTCTGACCATTGTGACCAGCTCAGCCCCGCCTCCCTGACCCTCTCCCTCCCCACCGACCCGCCTTCTTCCCTGAAATCCTCTTGCCCCGCTGCCCCCATGACGCTGCCCCGTGTTCTCTAGGCTACGATCAGGCAGAGACCACGTCCTCGGGGACTGGAAGGGCTCCTGGCGCATGGTGCTTGCTCAGTCAGCCCTGGAGGCTGCACGAATCTCTACAAACAGCCGACAAACCTGGAGCGATTAGACGGTGAATGCAAAGCCACGTGGTTTACATCAGACCTGGTGGTACCAAACTGTCTCCTTAGAAAGACAAAGAAAATTAGGCAGGGAGAGAGAAGACAAGGGAGTGTATAAGCCCCTGAAATCAAAGCTGTATTTGTGGAAACGTTTGGTTCGCTGGGGGGTGAGAAATGAGTTACAAAACTCTGTGCATTGCGTCTTCTTCCTTCGTGACGTCTGCCGAGGATCCTGGGCACGTGGACTGAGGAACCCAGGAAGCGCCTACTACAGTCGCTCACTCGGGGATTTCATCTCTTCCTCAGCGGGCATGCAGGACCATCGCGTTAAGATTTGTTGCCTGGGAAAACTGCTGTCCTCGAAAAGATCAGAGCTGTTAAATTACATCCAAAATAAAAATAAATGCTTAGAGTAGGAGCCAATGCGGAGGGAGCCCTCTTGTGAGTTATATGTGTGAGTCTTGAAATTTGAGGGTGGGCATCTGCTTGGATGTTTAGGAAACTGTCTTTGCTATTTCTGGTTCTACAGCGTGTTCCAGATAGTGAGGGAGCCCGTGGCGGGTCTCCTGAAGCCAGAGGTCCCTAGGGGTTGGCTTGGCCTTGAGCCTGCGTTGGGAGGCCTGGCTCCGGCCCCTGTCCTCACGGGCCCCTAGAGGAGGAATGCATGCCTGTCTTCAGCTGGCAGCCCCGGGGAATCAGGAGTAACCAACCCCAGGCCGTGGGAAGGCTTTCTGCTGGCTTCTGAGCTGCCCACAGTGACTAAGAATGACGCTTGAAAATAGCAGCTGAAAATGTCACCACCCACCTCCCAACTTTCCAAGGAAAAAAAAAAAAAGGAATGTTGGCCCCGGGAACAGCCGTCTCTGAGCAAAACGAAGAAGCAACGGTTTATTTGTGGTCAGAGAGAAGGGTCTCCCAGAATGAGCAATCTCAGGCCTGCCTGTGTTCGTTACCCACAGGCCCTCGGGTCCCGTGATGGGCGTCTGTGGCCAGAGCCCAGTCCATTCCACGTGGTAAGGCCCGTCCCTCCCACTCGAGGGCGGTGTGAGTTTGTGGTGACGTGGCGGGTCGACTGTGCGATGTAGAACACGCCACGTACAGTCCAGCAGCCTCCAGTCCAGCCCCAGGCTGCCTTCCAGGGTGGATGTGTTTTGTGAAGAGGATCCTTCTCCATACAAAATTAAAATGAGCTTTCTCTGCGGAAATGATCTTCTTAAGCTATGTTAATGAAACTGTGTATTTGCTTTGGAATCTGCCTTTCTTCAAAATGGTTCCACCTAAAGACTAACTTTTTTTCTTTTCTCAAACCTTGGGCTAATAATAGCTCAACAAACCAGTATTCCTATCACTTATTTTATGGCTGGGGGATGACACACCCCCTGTCATCCTTATCTCAAAAATGCGTATTGTGGGAGAGGGGCCTGGTGAAACTCGTCAGCCTTGAGATGTCTCCCTTATCTGATTAACAGCTTTCCAACAGAAAACAGCTTGCTGAAACTAGCAAAAGGGGGCACTTCCCATCCCCCTCCTGATGTCTATGTCAGAAGCTCTCTGTGTCCTTTATTAACTTTAATAAAACTCTGCTATACAAAAGCTCTTGCGTGATTAAGCCTTGTCCCTGGTCCCAAAGGTAAATCTTCTCCTTTGGAGAGCACGAATCCGACACTGTTCATCGTAAGCTATCAATATTGCTGCACTTTGCTTCATAGTCATTGTTGCTATTTAGATGCTCAGTCGTGTCACGTCCGACTCTTCGAGACCCCATGGACTGCAGCACGCCAGGCTTCCCTGTCTTTTTCTGTCTTCTGGAGCTTGCTCAAACTCATGTCCACTGAGTCAGTGATGCCATCCAACCATCTCAGCCTCTGTCGTCCCCTTCTCCTCCTGCCTTCAATCTTTCCCAGCATCAGGGTCTTTTCCAACGTGTCGGCTCTTGGCATCAGGTGGCCAAAGTATTGGAGCTTCAACTTCAGCATCAGTCCTTCCGATGAATATTCAGGTTGATTTCCTTTATGATTGACTGGTCTCATAGTCATTGGATTCGGTTTAAAAACAAAAACCACAGCTCTAAAGACTCAGAGACAGCACACAGAGCAGGGGGCCACGCTCGATAAGGCCTTGGGAGAGCGTGTTGCCCGGGGCCCCTGTTGTTGAAAGCTGTGGAGGCCAGGCAGAAGGATGTGAAGGGACGAGGGCCTGAGGCTGAGCCAGTGTGGATCTGAAGCTGGTCCCTGGCCCTTCCTCTGGCCACGGTAGCCCCTTATTTCTGCCTCTGTCCTGAGTCCCAGTTGGGGTTTGTTTCTTTCTAGGACAGTGCCTGGTACCTGCAAACGTTGAGCAAACATTTTTTCCATGAACGGACATGTGGACAAGGAGGGTCTGTGTCTCCTGATGCCGTGTGAAAGCCCTTCCACACCACATCATCATATTCTCGGTCGAGGTCGTGGGGGAAGATGGCACTGTTCCCATCGTACAGGTGGGGTAAGTGGAGCCATGCGTGCGCCTTTCTGGTCCCTCTCTGGCTGACGGTTGGACTAGAAACACCCCTGCGTGGCCCTTGGTGGGGAGTGGACACCCTGATTCAGATGCTACTGTTGCTCACGACCACGGAGGAGCTGGACTCAGGGCGCTGGCCGTGGAAGTGGCGTGGGCTTGGATCCGTGCCGTGGAGTGGGTGCTCCTGTGTATGGGGTGCCTCCTGCGTGGGTGTCCAACTAAGAGGGCCAGGCCTTGGGGGGCAGCACCATAACTGGATGCAGGGATTTTTGGTGAGGGATACGCCCAGTCTGGACACACAGATTTTGAAGGTCTTGTAAACTCGATGGAGGAGGAAATGGCAACCCACCCAGTATCTTTGCCTGGAAAAATCCCACGGATAGAGGAGCCTGGTGGGCTACAGTCCATGGGGTCACAAAGAGTTGGGCACGACTGAGCAACTGAGCGTATCGCACTCTGGTGTGAGATTTTCTGTTGACAATTGGTAGATGATTAAGATGCTTTCAAATCTTAGATTTAAAAACGGCTGTTCGCATTAGACTTTGAGAACCATGAGATAATAGAACTTTACGCTCAATAGATCATAACATTGTAACATACTCAAGAAAACATCTAAATATCTTCATAAGAACATGGATGAATCTCCAAGAAATTATGTCAAATGAAAGAAACGAGACACAAAAGGATGTGTACTCTTTTATTCATTGATGTGAATTTCCCAGAACAGGCAAAACTAAGCTACAGAGACAGAAATCAGAACAGTGACTGCCTCTTCGGGGCCGGGGGGGCGGGGGGCAGGCATTGAGAAACACAAGGAAGCTGTCTGTGATGATGGAAATGTAGATCTTCGCTGCGCTGTGGATCCCACGAGTGTGTTCATCTCTCAAAACTCATAGCACCATCCCCTTAGGATCTGTGCGTTTCCCTGTGTGTTGATGCCTGTCCACTAAGTCGTTTCAGTTATGTCTGACTCTTTGTGATCCAATGGACTATAGCCCGCCAGGCTCCTCTGTTCATGGGATTCTCCAGGCAAGGATACTGGAGTGGGCTGCTGTGCCCTCCTCCAGGGGATCTTCGGGAGAAATCTAACCCTACGTCTCGTATGTCTCCTGCGTTGGCAGGTGGGTTCTTTACCACTGGCAGCACCTGGGAAGCTCTGTGTGTTGATACTTGTATTTAAAAGATAAAGAAGAAAAACACTGCAGGTCTCCTCCCCTCTGTGTGAACGTGTCTCCTTTGGGGAATCCAGTGCCTGCTTCACCGCCTGGTGACAGCAGGGACCCCTCTGACGTGGCCTCAGGGGTCCTGCCCAGCTCCCTCTTTGCAGCCAGCGCCCATCCAGCCCCCGCGCAGCTCTTTCAGGGGCAGAAGAGCCAGGAATGCCAGAGGCCTGAGGGACCAGCTTTATGGGTTTGGGGTGAGGGGGTGCCGTCCGTGTAGCACTCACGCTGTTGACGTCTCGCACTGTTTATAGGACGCTGTGTCTTCTGTGCCATGACTCACCCTTTCTCTGAAGTACACCAGCTCCCTTAGAACACAACTCGTGGCGTTAAAACGAGCTCTGCACATGTGAAGGGACAGTGTTTACACTCCAGACCAGAAGCTGGCAACTCTGAGTCCTGGAATTTCCAAGTTGGAAGTTTGGCGGCCACTGAGATCCATTCTACCCCCAAACACACACAGCCACACGCACACACACCAACCTCTGTTCTTGCTCAGGGGACCATACGGAGCCTGCAGCATATTCAGTTGGTCTGTTCATGCTCAGGTCTTCCTTGGAGGGTAGGTGTGACTTGGGGGAATAAATAATGCAGATAATGTAATGGGATAATGTAGATGGGAAAGAAACTCAAGGTGTACAATTCTACACAGCATGACCGAGGAGGGACCGTCTCCCCCAAGGGGACCCCAATGGGATCGCCCAGTATGATCCCCTCTCCTTGGGTGTAGCTGTGCCCTGGGCTTCTTGCCAGAATATGGCAAAGGAACCCGCGTCCCTGCTGTGTTAGAACAGCCACTTGTCAAGGTGCTGGGATGGCCCTGGGTTGCACCCCCTTGTCTGAGACCCCCTCAGGCATAAGCAGTGGGAGACCCTCCCCCACTGGCCTTAGGGAAATGGGTTGCCGAGCTGAGAGGGTCTACAGGGGGACGTGTGGTAAGAGAGGCAGGAGCAGCCAAGAGCAGCTGCTGCTGACACCCTACAAGAAGTGGGACTCCAGTCCCACAACCGCAGGGCACTGAACAGGCCTGGAGGAGGACCCTGGCCTGGCGGGCAGCTGGGTAGCACCGGTGAGACCCAACTACAGCGCCCAGGCCGCCATGGAGCTGGCTCCTCCTGCACAGAAGCTGTGAGATGATCAGCGCGAGCATCTCTGCCAAGTTTGTGGGATTCATCACAGAGGACTAGAAAGCGAAGACCAGCACTTCCTCCACAAGGGGCGTGGGTGTCCATATTTGCCTCTGTATAAATCCTGGGAGGTCACAGGAGGAGCTGGTTACCAAATGTGTGTGTGGTGGGGATGAGACGGGGTGGTGGCTGGGAATCTCTGCTCTGCACCTCTGTTTACTTGACTGATTCTGCAAAAACAGTGAGTATTGAAACCTTCAGGAAGAAAGTGAACACGCTGACAGTGACCGTGGTGGCCGACAGTGAAGTAGGCCCGGTTTGATGCCCCATATGTGAAATCACTCATTAGCCTTTCACTCTCCTGTGAGGTTCGAGGCTGTTACCAGCCACACTGGACAGATGTGGACACTGAGGCCCGAACAACTCCTCATCACTGTCGGGCTGAGAGAACCCAGGCTCTCCAGGGCTGGGATCCGGGTCAGCTCGCTGGGCTCCAGGCCTGTGTCCCGCTCTGCTTCTCCCCTGGCTTTTGTCCAGGTCTCCCACGCTGGGGAGGTTGGTGGAGGCCCCCGCTAGGCTTGGGGGCCTGGGTGACACTATCAGGGCTTTGTGAACTCCACACTTTACAGCCTGTGATTAACTTTCAACAATCAGAACAGAAGGACACACCTTTGAGCTCTGGATATTTCCATGCTGTGACCTTGGTAATTCACATCTCTATACATTAGCATCCACCACTGTCCCCTTCCCTCATTCCTGAGTCTCCTTTGGTAAAAAATTCCAGTCGAAAAATCTCCTTTGATTTAAAAAAAAATTTGTTCTTTGAAAGGACTGTATATTTCTAACCTCGCTGTTTTACATGTATGAGTTAGATTTCGTCAGCAGATTCTTAGAGTTTCTGTATTTCATTATACTATTTTTGGAAGTCCGTATGCAAGCATTGTTTCATAGGTACCATTTCTGATCTCAGTGTGTTTTTCTTTGGTTAATAAAAGCCACAGTTTGTAAATCAGGCATAAAAGATGGCATTTCCCTCAGCTCCCAGGATGGTGCCATGGTGAAAATCCTGCAGCTTATGTCTTCCTTGACTTTTTTTCCTTTTATTTCTTTGAATTCCCCTCAGGGAAAGCCCTCTAAATAGCTTCTTTAGGAGATAAGGAGACCTATGTTTCTGGGCTACCCTGATAGCTCAGCTGGCAAGGAATCCGCCTGCAATGCAGGAGAGCCTGGTTCGATTCCTGGGTTGGGAAGATCCCCTGGAGAAGGGATAGGCTACCCACTCCAGTATTCTTCGGCTTTCCTGGTGGCTCAGTGGGTAAAGAATCTGCCTGCAATGTGGGAAGCCTAGGTTCAATCCCTGGGTTGGGGAGATCCCCTGGAAGACGGCCCCACTCCAGTACCCTTGGCCTCGAGAATCCCATGGACAGAGGAGCCTGGCAGGCTGCATGCAGTCCATGGGGGCACAAAGGGTCGGACACAGCTGAGCAGCTTTCACTTACATTTCTGTGGGTTTTATTTTCACGCCCAGAAATTCTTTCACCTGCAGAATCTCTCCACTGTGTCGCCCAGCTGTGAAGCAACATTCTTACGCAGCCACGCCGCCCCCATCCCGTGGGGGTTTCACTGTGCTCCGCGTCTCCCTCCCTTCCCCTCCCTCCCAGCGGAGCGTCTTGATGGAAAGGGCAGCAGAGCAGAGGGGTGGAGAGTTAAAGATGCTGAACTTTCACCCCTGGACTTTCACTGTCTTAATCACTTTGTGTCCTTGGGTAATCGCTAACCCTCTCTGGCCCTTGGGTTCCTACCGTTGGTGGGGTCATCTCTGCATCTGCATAGTGTTGCTGGGACAGAGGACCTCTTTTCATTTCATTTTTGGTTGCGCTGAGTCTTCATTGAAGGGCAAGGGCTTCCTCTGTTTGCAGAGAGCGGGGCTGCTCTTTGTTGGGCACACAGGCTTCTCACTGCGGGGGCTCCTCTCCTTCTGGGCACAGGCTCTAGGGTGCACAGGCTCAGTATTTGTGAAGCACGGGCTTAGCTGCCCTTCGGCATATGGACTCTTCCCAGATCAGGGATCAAACCTATGTCCCCTACAGCAGTAGGCGGCTTCTCAAACGCTGGACCACCAGGGAAGTCCACAGAGGACCTCTTTACATGAGATGGCTGTTGTCACGATGTCGTGAATCCTTGATCAGTGCTTGGCACACAGAGGCCAGCTGTCAGGCAAGCCTCCTGCCGTGGATCAGTTGTCAGGGTGCTCAGAGGCTCATCGTGAGACAGTCTACACAACAGTGAGCGGGCGGTCACGGCCAGGCCCACAGCAGTCCGGTAGGCTGCCTCCTAGCGGACTCGGACAGCTTGGAATCCTTCTTTGTTTATTGATATAATGTCTTTGTGCTTCTGCCAATGGCTAGAATCTGCTGCGGAAAAACCCGGGTGTTCAGACTGTTACAAGCTTCAGGAGACTGCCAAGGTGAAGGTCCAAGGGGTTGCAAAGAAAGCACTGTGGTCCTTACACGTCTTGGTTATGTGTTCACGATGCGGTGGAAATTTCAGGACTAGAGGAGGAAACGCTCCCTGCCTGGTGTCTAAGCGCGCCCGCAATACTGCCACGTGTGTCTTTGTGAAAGGCTCCAGGAGCAGGTCAGTCAGTGACCGGTCCAGACTCTCGGCTAGTGGTGGCTCCGTCCATTTGAACATCAGCAGGTTGAACGGTCCACTGCTTGGCTGGGGTTCCCTTCTGGCGATACCCCTGACACACTAGGCCGTTCCCTGGGCCCTGGGAGTGTGTCCTGTGACCTGCCTCCCTGGGCACCACAGATGAGTCCACGCGGTGACCTTTCACCCCAGTTACCTCCTTTCCCTCTGGGTTTACGAGGATTAGCAGTGTGCAGGGACTGGTCACCACTGGCCCTTTGCTCCACAGTCCTGCCAGGGGCCTGCAGCCGAGTAAGTGATATGCGTGCTGGACCTTAGAGGACAGAAGGAGGCCAAAGGAAGAAAGTGAACATCCCAGGGTGCTGGGGAGGGTGCGGGGGGCGCGTGTGTGCAGAGAGGCAGGGCCCCACATGGTGGGCTCAGCCTAGGGCAGTGTCTGACCTCCCCACAAGACTGGCAGCTCCTCAGGCAGCGGCTGTCCTGGGCCCTTGGCAGCCTGATCACCTGAGCAGCTCCTGCGGGTCACGCGTGAGCTCAGTTGCTCATCTTGTCTGACTCTTTGCCACCCTGTCGACTGTGGGCCTGCCGGCTTCCTCTGTCCTTGGGACTTTTCAAGCAAGACCCCATTTCCTCCGCCGGGGATCTTCCTGACCCAGGGATTGAACCAGCATCTTCAGCTTTGGCAGGTGGATTCTTTACCCCTGCCAATTACCACTGCACAAAGATATTATATCTTATTATATCACTACCTTTACCACCACTGAGCCACTTGGGAAGCTCCCTTGTGGGTCACAGGTAGGGGTGAATCCCAGAGCCCCGCACACCCAGCAGCTACTCGCTCAGTGCAGCCGGGCTGGAGTCAGCGTGCTGTCTCGTCGCATCTAACGCTGAGCAAGCATTCCCCGCTGTCCTCTGCTCTCCCTTCGCTCCCCGCTACCTCCCACCCTCACCTTGGGGAGCTGGCGAAGCACAGCCCCCTCGGGTGTTTTTATTCCCCGGGAAGCCAAGAGAACTAATGTGTGCTGTAGCGTGTGATCTTCATAAACCCCCTAATAGTGTTATTTGAAAACCAATTTCATTTCCTTTTAAAGATGGCAAAGTCAGTGGTCTTAACTCAAGGATTCCAGTGCCTGAGGTTTGACCTGGCGGACAAGTCACAGGGAGAGACACGAGAGATAAAAACTCCGTGTGGATGTACTGAGATGCCCCAGGGCACACCTGTGGGGAGAGGTGCTGGGGGATCTGAGGTTTTGTTTCAGGTGAAGGATGTGTTTCTAATGTTACCCTTTGAGCAAAGGCCCTGCTGGACTGGAGCCGTGGGTGGTGCTGGTGCACAGACTCCTCTGGGATTTTCTGAAGCCCCCAGCACTCTCAACCCAGTATATCCTCCCAGGGGGGCTCTCCTCATAGACAAGGGGGTCCCCAGGATGGAGTCTGTGTTACAGCCGAGCGTGTAAAGGGATCTGAACTTGTCGAATCTTAGACTCAGGAGACAGGGAAGGTCCTGTCTCTTGCTTGCTGGAAAACCAGCCCCTCAGCAGGGCCTCTTACACCTGGAGGTCCTAGAGCCACACTCCCCGCCGCCACCACCCCCCCACTCCCCGCTGGCCTCTGATGCTCCCAGTGCCCCTCTTTCTGAACAGACCGAGCCTCTGTTCCCTATAGGGTCTGTCCACAGCCTTAGGACGAGGGTCCAGGCTCTCCTTTCTCCCAGCTCCACCCCTACCCCCACCACCCACAGTGTTTTTCCCTGCTAAACCCTCATGCTCAATTTCACTTCTGAATTTCATTTTTATGTTCTTTTTTTTTTTTTTAGTTCCCCAACCAGCGATGGCATCCATGCCCCCTGCATTGGGAGCTCAGAGTCTTAATCCCTGGACCCCCAGGCAAGTCCTCCTTTTCTGTTCTTTTGCTCAGAATTTCTATCCCAGACTTCTCATATTTCAAATCTCAATTTCCATGTCACTCCCCTGGGGAAACCCTCTCTGACCCTTGGGAACGTTTGAGGCCCTGGGCAGGGGCTGCAGACACAGTGCTCCAGGGATCCACAGCCTGGTGTGGCTGATGGGACAGCAGGAAAAGGGGGCGTGTCCCTTTCCTGGGAGGCCATGAAGGCGACTGAGGAGGTGGATGAAGGAGGTGCTGAGGAATGGCCCTGAAAGTGGAGGAGCTAGACGTCGGTGAAAGAGACAGAAACCCGCCCTATCCACACGCTTCCACCAGCTCCTGCTTGGAGCTGCCTGACTGCCGTGCCAGCAGCTTACTTTGCAGCCCAGGCTCTGGGTGCCTGTCACCTCGGGGGCCAGTCAGCAGTCAACAAGGGGCTTGCAAACTCTGCACGTCACAGAGCCTGGTCCTGAGGCTGAAACGCAGTGATGTCCAGAACAGAGGTGACTCTGACCACAGGTGACTCAGGAGGACGACGCTGGCCTGGCTGGAGCGCCCAACCCTGGAGGAGGTCAGTGTTTCCTCCTGACGCTTCCCCATGGACTGTCTCCCCCTCTCTGTAATCTGCAGGAATCCTCTAAGCTGTTGCCCCCTTGAAATCCACCTCACCCCTGCAAACCCAGGCATTAGTTCTTTCTAGGTGAACAGAGAAAAATGACACCTAATTAAGAGTAGACGTGCTGATGGGGTTCTTTGAAACTTATTTCCCTCTGCAAGCCAGTAATCTCTATCGATCACCCCTTTCAGGGCAAATAATTCACCCTGGGAGACTGCGGCCGTGTGCGTTGTACCTGATTCATCTTAAATGGCTTTGAACTTTTAAAATGTCCTCCTTTAACTGTGGAGTTGAAATAGCTCAGAATTCTTATAATGATTGTAATTATAGCTGCTGTTTGGTTAGCACCAGTAATCTCCTAGGCTCTTCACAGCCATTCTCTCTGCTTCCCAGAACTCCTCTGTTAGGGATTATTATTCCTGGGGTAGGGGGAGATTGAGAGAGACTGGGGATGAATATCTCAGAGAGGTTAAATAATTTACTTAAGGTCACACAGCTGAATGGATCTGAACTAATCCTGCCAGCCCATGCTTCCTCCGTCCCCCAGTGAGGCTCTGATTCAAGGATCTCAGAGCTGGGAAGGACCTTAATCACAACCTCATTGTTTTTTTTTCACTTTTAATTTTATATTGGAGTATAGGAGGTCAAACCAGTCAATCCTAAAGAAAATTAGTCTTGAATATTCATTGGAAGGACTGATGCTGAAGCTGAAACTCCAATGCTTTGGCCACCTGATGCGAAGAACTGACTTATTGGAAAAGACCCTGACGCTGGGAAAGATTGAAGGCAGAAGGAGAAGGGGATGACAGAGGATGAGATGGTTGGATGGCATCACCGACTCAATGG
The DNA here is from genome assembly GCF_029378745.1 of Bos indicus. Classification (NCBI taxonomy): domain Eukaryota; kingdom Metazoa; phylum Chordata; class Mammalia; order Artiodactyla; family Bovidae; genus Bos; species Bos indicus. Next base: position 116,025,385 of record NC_091764.1, on the reverse strand, counting down.
ATGTGAGTTTGAGTAAACTCCGGGAGATGGCGAAGGACAGGGAAGCCTGGTGTGCTGCGGTCCATGGGGTCACAAAGAGTCAGATACGACCGAGTGACTGAACAACAACAATATAATGGTTGCTGTAACATATTATCCAAAACAGTGGCTTAAAATAACACGAATATATTCTCTTACAGGTCTGAAGGTCACAAGTCAAATCAGTTTCACTGGGTAGAGGCAAGGCGTTGGCAAGGCTGTCCGCTCGGAGCCCTCTCTCACCTCAAGGCGTGTGACATTCGCCATCATCACGATCTAGGGACGAGAGCCACAGAAGAGTGCCTATGGCAGCTTCCCAGCCATGGCAGCAGTCCCCTCTTGGGGCCCTGGAAGAAATCCCTTCCTGGGACTTTCTAGTGGTCCAGTCCCATGCACAGGGTCAGGTTCAACCCCTGGGTGGGGAGCTGAGATCCTACATACCTTGTGGCCAAAATATCAAAACATAAAAAAAAAAAAAACCCAGAAACAATATTTTAACAAATTCAATAAAAACTTAAAAACAAATCTCTTCCTTTCCTGGTCAATGGCCTGCCTCGTGGGTACATGCCCTGGACAGTGGCATGGGCTTTGATGCTCAGAAGGAGTCCACCCTGGATTGAACTCTGCTCTCACTGTCTTGAAATTCTTTACCAGTTTTTTTCATCTTAGGGTTCACTTTAATGAAGATAGTAATGTTGCACATTCCTATCAGTTTGGACAAAAGTATAATGACCTATATTCATTATAATGTCATTTGAAGTATTTTCATTGCTCATAAAAACTTCTGTGCTCTATGTATTATCTCCCTGCAAACTTCTGGCAACCACTGGTCTTTTTTATTGTTTCCATAGTCTTGCCTTTTCCAGAATGGATTATAGTTAGAACCTATTTTTTTCTTTTTCCTTGCAAAGTGAAATTCACTCAGTCATGTCTGACTCTTTGCGACCCCATGGACTATACAGCCCATGGGATTCTCTAGACTAGGATACTGGAGTTGGTAGCCTTTCCCTTCTCCAGGGGAACTTCCCAACCCAGGGATCGAACCCAGGTCTCCCACATTTCAGGCGGATTCTTTACCAGCTGAGCCACAAGGCACAAATCCTTTACAAGACTACTCCTGATCCACTCATGCCACCAAACAGGCTCTAAGTGGCAAATTCCCCCACGTGACACTTCCAGTATTGAGCCCTGTCCCACTGGCCTTGCCTAGCAGCCCTGTGGAGGGGCAGAGGGACACATGTTGGATATTTATTCGTAGGAAGCCCACAAATTTTGTGCCCCTTGTTACAATGAACCCAGATTCCTGTTGAGTGTATTATAAATCTTTATCATTTTTGAACAAGTAGCTCACATTTTCATTTTGTCCCAAGCTCTAAATTATGTAGCTGGTGCTGACTCAGCCCTAACCTCTTACCTCCAGCAAAGACACCTGGAAATGGACTTCATAGTTTTTTTGGACACTTGACATAATTTTAGCTAATATCCCATTGTATTTTTCTGGCCTAACCATTCATAGGCATTATTACTGCCCTGGGAACAAAGTTTCTGGCAACAAAGAATGTCCTTGTAAGATGTTCTTTTTATTAAGAGAGGCAATATTGTCGATGAAGATTCAAACACAGGCATCATTTGAATTAGGGAATGATTATTCCCATTAAGAAGAGGTTCTTGTTTTCCGAAAAGGATTCCGTATGGAATTCTTTAAATGGTCGGCTTTCCTAATGCATTTTTAATGTGTTTCAACATATTAAAAATTACTTACACGCAGGCTTCTCAAGTCTGTGCATGGAACCAGCGTGCCCTGAGCCCCTGCTCTGGTCCGGCCCCGCAGGGCTCAGGAGGGACTGTGTCTGGCAGGGTCGGGGAAGGTGGTCCCTCTCGGAGGAGCTCTGCCTGCTGAGGGGTCACCCAAAGCAATGGAGATGCAGACAGACAGGATCCAGTAGGATGCCCTGGAGCAGTGGCAGGAATGGGAACTCCAGGCACATCCCCTTGAAGATCCTTCAAGGGGCTGAGGTTTGCAGGTGGGCAGGTGGGTGGGGACTCTGGGAAGACCCCGGGCATTGTGTCTGGGGGAGGGTCCCCAGGGGAGAGGCCTGGTTGGCAGCACAACAAGGGCCCTCCTGCTGGTCTGAGGAGCCAGGCCTAGGGAAGAGAGGAGAGAGGCCTGCCAGCCCCGGAGCCACGAGGTGGGAAGATCACTGTCCACAGGAAGGCAGGTTGGAGCTTGAGATCCCAGAGCTGCGGGTGGCAGAGAGGCACTCTAACAGCCGTCAGACAGCGGAGCATTGGACCTGGGCAGGCAGAGGCCCTGGGAGGGGGCACAGGATCCACAAAGGGCACCAAAGCTGGAATGCAGGGAGACTCAGGGGCGGGAGGTGCCCTGAGAAAGGTTACCCGTTTGTAACTTGGCCATGTCCGACCCTTGCAACTCCACGGACTGTAGCCCACCAGGCTCCTCTGTCCACGAGCTTTCCCAGGCAAGAAAACTGGAGTGGGTCCTACCATTTCCTACTCCAAATCAAAGCTGGAGGGAAGGTATGGCTGAATGTGAGGCAAGTCACTTGGACCAGGTGCAGACACGAGGATCTGGGAGAGAGACCCGACCGGTCCCAGTAGGCTTCTGAGAGCTGATGCTGCTGGAAGCTTCCAGCATGGGGGCAAGAGATACTACTCGGGAGAAAGGCGAGGAGAGAAAAGTTAAATGTGAAACCGGGAGAGCCTGGCGGCAGGAGGGACAGGCTGAGGCAAAGGGCTGGTGGCGGGGCATGGACCTGCTCGTGTGAGCAGGGCATGGAGGCTGCTCTCAGACCCTGCAGGCCAGGAGCAGAGCCCTGGAGGGAGGGAGGTTTGTGGCCACTGATGCACTTCGGGAAGATGGGACGTGAGGCTGAGGAGGGACGGAGGTTGGAGCACAGTCCACGGTCAAGGACAGGAAGAAGCCTGTGGTGGTGACAGTAGAAGAGACCAGCCTGGGAGCTCCCCGATGGCCCAGTGGTTAGGACTCCTCACTACTACCACGGCCTGAGTTCAATCCCTGATTGGGGAGCCAAGATTCTGAAAGCCTTGTGATGCGGCCAAAAACAAATTAAAAATAAAAATTGAAAAAAAAGAGGAAGAGACCAGTTTAAAAGCCAAGGCTCTTGCACAGCAGGGCTGCTCAGTGCCCCTCGGCCGGTGCCCGTTGTGAGTCCTGTGTGCAGGCTGCCACCCGTGTCGTCTCTGCATCCAGGGTAGCTCCTGGGGCCGCACCCCTGTCAGCCAGGCCAGACCGCGGTTCAGCAGAAGGCCCAGCTGCAGGAACTTCTCTCTGCCCTGCTGACACTTCCCCACTGAGGCCCATCATCACCTGGGTGAGCTGGCATCACCATCTTCAGGTAAAAGGCCAGGAGGCTGGGTCACTCATCTGTAGTCACGCGGGTAAGTGGGACTGCGTGCTGAGCCTGTCCAATTCAGGGCCAGCCAGGACCCTTTCCAGCACTGGGCACTTCTGCCAGCACCAGTGGGCCACTGCCCCAGGTAACACTGACACCCACCCCAGTGGATCACTGACACCCACCCATGGACCGGTACCACCCGTGGGTGAAACCTCCACCCCAGTGGGTCACTGACACCCACCCACGGACCGGTACCACCCGTGGGTGAAACCTCCACCCCAGTGGGTCACTGACACCCACCCACGGACCGGTACCACCCGTGGGTGAAACCTCCACCCCAGTGGGTCACTGACACCCACCCATGGACCGGTACCACCCGTGGGTGAAACCTCCACCCCAGTGGGTCACTGACACCCTCCCACGGACCGGTACCACCCGTGGGTGAAACTTCACTTGCCAATGGAACCCCGGCACAAAGCAACAGACACAAAGGGAAAAGAGGTTCTTTAGGACGGGTTGGCCTTGAAACTCGTGTAGGACATCCAAGCATGGACGGTTAGCAGCAGGCTCTCTGGGGATTGGAGGGATGTTGGCACATGGCTGACCACTGAAGCCTCGGCTTCACAGAGGATCCCCAGGGAGACTGTACGGGGTGGACCCTCAGACGCCAGGGGACAAGGAGGGCCATCTCTTCACCTGGTGGGCAGAGCCACACCTGGCCACAGCCCGTCCTTCGTCAGAGACGCTGGAGGGTAGGAGCAGCGCTGTCCTCCTTGGCCCTGGGGACAGGCTGGTGGGTGGTGTCTCTTCCCTTTTCCTTGTCATTCAAAAAATAGCTGGTGGACTTCCCTGATGGTCCAGTGGTTGAAAGTCTACCTGCCAATCCAGGGGGCACCAGTTCGATCCCTGGTCCAGGAAGACTCCACGTGCCACAGGGTGACGAGGCCTGAGGACCACATCGACTGAGACTGCATGCCCTAGAGGCCACGCTCTGCAAGAAGAGAAGCCGCTGCAACGAGAGGTCCCCGCTCACCCCAACTAGAGAAAGCCCCATGCACCAGTGAAGACCCAGTGCAGCCCAAAATAATTAACTACTTAAAAAAACCTCAGGGTGGCCAGAATTTGATGTAAGAAATCAGTGAACAACTATCGTATATTAACGCGTATATATGGAATGTAGAAAAATGGTACTGACGACCTATGTGCAAGGGCAGGAATAGGGATGCAGACGCAGAGAACACACTCGTGCACACAGTGGGGGGAGGAGGGGGGATGCATAGAGGGAGTAGCATGGACCCTGCACATTATCATATGCAAAACAGAGAGCCAGTGGGAGTTTGCTCAAACCCTGCTCTGTAAGCCTAGAGGCCTGGGATGGGGTGGGAGGTGGGAAGGAGGTTCACCAGGGAGGGGACCCATGTGTACCTATGGTTGATTCATGCTGATGTGTGGCGGAAACCAACAAAATATTGTAAAGCAATTATCCTCCAATTAAAAATAGGCACATTTAAAAAAAAGAAATCAACGATTTCTGTAAAAATGAAATTGAATAATACATTTTTAAAAAGTGGCTATTGTGGGTCCCACTGGGCCAGCACAGGGTGTCCCTTGGCGGTTCCCAAGCTCAGTTTCCCCATCATTAGCCAGGCAGTGAGAGAAATAAAGGGCTGGCCTGCAGGGCTGGGGAGGGGACAGCCAGTGATTTGCAGAGTGCAGGTGGGTTTGGGGGGCAGGTTGGTCTGGGAAAATAAGGCAGGATGGCTGCAGACAAGGGGAGGCTGGTGGCCGAGACCCCTTCCCCTTCATTTTACAGATGGGAGCCTGGCTTGGGGAGGAGAACAGAGCAAGGAGGGTGCAGGGACCCGCGGGGGCCCTCAAACCCAGGGTGAGCCCCCTCCGTCCTCAGCCGTGTCCTGCGGTGGGAGGTACAGTGGCCTTGAGCTGGTGGAAGCTGGACGTGGCTCCACCCCACACCTCTTATGGGCAAGGACCTTGGCAGTCGCTTTCACCTCTTGAACCTCTGTGCTCTCACCTGGTCAGCAAGGCTTAGAGGCCCCTCTGGCTCCGCTGTCCTCACAGGGTCATGCGGGGATCAGACCAGATGAGGTGCCTCTTCCAGATCAAACCCATCCAGCCCTCCACTCAGGGGCTGGCTTCTGGCACACTCAGCCGGGACTAGGGGACTGGCCGTGTCCTCCATTAGAGCAATCGAACAAGAGAGAATGCAAACATTTGTTTTCGAGGGAGATGGGTGTCCCTGCCAAACCAGAGCATTCTCTTCCGCTTGGAAACCACAGGTCAAGGAGACCCAGGGTGAGCTGCCCCGCGAGGTGCAGGTGTGACGCGCATTCTGTGGCCGCCAAAGAAGATGGCCTGGACACACGGCCCAGACCAAGGCCGTTCTCTAGAGGGCCTGGAACGGGGGTCGGCGTGCATCTGCTGAGGAGTGTTCTTGGCGCTGGGACTGGAGACGCACGGGGAGTGGGGCCAGCGATCTGGCTTCCTTGGGGGAAATTTGCAGAATGTGGATAGAGCCGACTTTCCTTCTGCGCGCCGAGCAGAAAGAGCTCTTGACAAGGAGGCTCCTGGTGAAGAGGCTCCTGTTCCAGTTCCCACAGCGTCCTGGGCACTGGGAGCCCTGGCCCCCAGGTGAGACCCCACCATGGCTGGGTGAGAGAAGTGCGTACAGATGCCGTGAACACGGGCGCCCGAGATGCCCTGGCTCACCTCCCAGTTCTTCTTCCCCCGTTACTGGGCATCAGGATGTGAATCCAGCGTCTGCTCCACATCTTTGAGTGCACCCCTCCCTCCCCCAAAGGGAGACTAAGCTAACATTTTGATGAGACCCTCTTAGGCAACAGGCCCCCTGCCCACTGACTTCATTTTGCAGGAGTGGACACTGGGGCTTGAAGTTTAGGAAACTCACCCAGGCTCTGGGAAGGCTGATGTTGGTGGGGTGTGGGGGGTAGGTCCAAGGGGAGGATAGGGGTGTGGGGTCAGGGGAGGCCAGATCCCGGCCCAACTCCACCGTCCACTCATTCAGAGGAGGTGTCAAACTCCCAGGATCTCAGTGCCCTTGGATGAGGGGGGAGGTTAGAAGGAAAGAATTCCAGACGCCCTACCTCACAGAATGTTGAGAGCCTTAGGCGAAAATAAGGGCTTCCCAGGTGGCTCAATGGTAAAGAATCCATCTGTTCACGCAGGAGAAGCCAGAGATGCGGGTTTGATTTGGATGCGGGTGGGGAAGATCCCCTGGAGTAGGAAATGGCAACCTGCTCCAGTATTCTATTTTTTTTAAATTTAATTAATGTATTTAATTTCTGGCTGTGTTGGGTCTTCATTGCTGCGTGGGCTTTTTCCGTAGTTGCAGAGCGTGGGGGCTACTCTCTAGCTGCAGTGCATGGCTTCTCTTGTTTTGGAGCAAGAGCCGTAGATGCATGGGCTTCGGGAGTTGTGGTTCCCGGGCTCTAGAGCGCAGGCTCGGTGTTGGGGCGCATGGGTTCAGTTGCCTTGTGGCGTGTGGGATCTTCCCGGACCAGGGACTGAACCCGTGTCTCCTGTGTGGGCAGCTGGATCCTTCACCACTGAGCCACCAGGGAAGCCCTGTTCTGCGTTTTTAGGAGATGGGATACATCAGCAGGTGTCTAGCCCTGAGTCAACAACTGTGTTGAAATTCTTCTCTGGCCGCTATCAGGCAAACCTTCAGAACTTTTAAATTCACATTTTTCTTGCATACTTACCTTTCTCATTCCTCCCTGATTTACAAACCTTGAACCGTGTTCTAATTCCCCAATAAATGAGTCATTATTGCCGTTAACACCGGTTCTTGGCCTCTCTCATTGCAATAGTAATGACCCTCATTTCATCATTGGAAGTGTTATTAATAACTCATAATTCCTTAACTACTATTTCGCCAGTGACAGCTGAAAGATTTTTGACCTGTGTCCTCCGCAGAGGGTGACAAAGCTGCGCCTAGAAGCCTGTACCCTTGCCTCCCAGCCAACAGTGTTTTCCACTGGCCACAGTGGCCAGCCTCCCGGCCAGTATTTGTTGGGCATCTTCTATGGGGGAAAGCATGTCTTTATTTTTTTTTAATTAATTTTTATTGGAGTCTAGTTGACTTGCAATGTCATGTTAGTTTCAGGCATACAGCTAAGTGTATCAGTTATACGTGTGCATATATCCGCTCTTTTTTAGATTCTCTTCCCATATAGGTCATTACTGGGCATCTTTTGTGAGCTCAGCAGAGCTGTGATGTGGGCGGTTGGACACCAAGCTTGGACCTGGCCTAGTTTCGGTTAGAAACCATTGCGTATCAGCTGTACTTCCTTAGCTAAATTGTTAGATGAATTGGCCTCAGTTTCCTCATCTATATAATGGGGTTGAAGGGTGAAGGATTAAAATGAGACAACACAGAAAGCCCTTGTCTTGATGTCTTCCATTTAATATGCACTTGCTCAACAAGCCCCTCATTATTATAACTTGAAATGCCTGTCGGGTACCTGGCACGTGCAGCGTGCTGACAAGGACTCTCTGATTTGGACCCTATGGGCTCAGATGAGATGCAGGGAGGCAGGGTGGGTGCCGGGTAGGAAGCGAGGCACTCTGCTGCTGCTCTGGCATTCAGCGAACTGAATGGGTGGAGAATAAAAGAGGTTTGTTTTGCAAGTCCTTGAAAGTTTTCAATGAACTGCGGAAAAAAATCTGTGCTGAACATGCAAATGAATAATTGAGCTCACTTTCTATGCCTGCAAACACCAGCCACTGAAGGCAGAGGTAGTTGCATTTAAGGACAATGGAGCACCAAGGTTGAAGATGGTTTTTTCCCCATCACAACCAGAGGCAGAATGTGAAACTCACCTCCCTGGGGAATAAGAGAAGCGCCATCTGATAAAGCCAGGCTGCGTGTGTGTTGGTTGATTAGTCATGTCCAACTCTTTGTGACCCCATGAACTGCAGCTCGCCAGGCTCCTCTGTCCATGGGATTTTCCAGGCAAGAATACTGGAGTGGGTTGCCATTCCCTTCTCCAGGGGATCTTCCCGACCCAGGGATCAGATCTAGGTCTTTTTCATTACAGGCAGATTCTTTACCGTCTGAGCCACCAGGGAAGATGGAGTCAGGCTGGGGTGCTACTAATTAGGAGAGTTAGGTCCAGCCTCAACCCTCCAATCAAGGAGATTTAGGACTTGAATGGGGGTGGCTCCGAGAAAGAGGTGGAATTCACAATGGGATGAGGCCTGACTCAGGAAGGAAAGATGGGGAGCACGTTGGTGTCCTGGGGTGGCCGCAACAGAGTCCCAGGTTGGGCGGGTTTAAACAGCAGAAATGTGTCCTCTCAAGGTTCTGGGAGCCAGACGTTCAAGATCAAGGCACTGGCAGGGCCATGCTCCCTCTGAAGGCTCCAGGCAGGAATCTGCTCCTCACCTCCCCCTTGGCTTCTGTGTGGCCCGCAGTCCTATGTCCATGGTCACGTGGCATTCTCTCTGCGTGTGTCTGTGTCTCTCCCACTCTCATCACGACCCCAGTCTTATTGGATGAAGGGCCCACCCTATCCTGGGATGACATCATCTTAACTTAGTGAGATGGGCAATGACCCTATTTCCAAATAAGGTCACCTCCTGAGGTTCTGGGGAGGTTGCAAATTTTTCAAGGATGTGTCCAACCCCATATAGGAAGGAAAGTGAAGGGAGACAGATCGAGAGGGGCTGACCACAGGTCTCACTCCCCCTGCCTGCCTCTGCACTGGACCAGGCCGTTTAGGGTTCACAAAGTGTCCCCAGAACAAGCTTGGGGGACGGTGGGGCCTCGACACCCCCGACCTTGTAATGTCCCCAGTCTCTCCTCTCCGGCTCACCCTACCCGACTCCGGCACCCAGTGCCCCAGGCCGGAAACCCAAGGCTGTCCTGGACGCCCTCCTCTTTCTCTCCCCGTCCCCTCCCCTGTCCACCTGCCTTATGCTCACCTTTCCCACCCTGAGGGTCCCGCTGCTGGGCTCCACCCTGAGTCACCGTCCCAGCCTCCAGGGTCAGGGGCTGAGACCCCTGCATCCAGCGGTGGCTGAGTGACTGCTGACGACCGGCTGCTCCTCACCCCAAACCTTCAAGGCCCCTCCTCTTGGCGCCTGATGCCAGGACCTCTTCCAGGTGGCTGCTTTGCCAGGGTATCCTGTGGGTGTTGGGGACCCAGCTGAACCCAGCATTGGCAGTTCGGGGAGGCCAAGTTCTGTCTCCCCCCACAGCACCCTGGGCACTTGTCTGTCCCAGCACCTGCCACATGGCTCACTTGTGTTGCCAATAGGGAGGAAGTTCACTCACTTAATCCTCACTTCAGCTGGCACGTAGCACTCTGGAACTGTCTACGAGTGGATGAGCCCCATTTTATATGGAGGGGGAGACTCAGAGCATAGCTTGCACTATGCCATGCAGCCAGTGGGTGACAGCCAAGCCCCCAAACCCCTAACCTCAGGGGACTCCAGTGGTTAAGACCTCGCCTTTCAATGCAGGGGGTGCGGGTTTGATTTCTGGTCGAGGAGTTAAGATCCCACATACTTTTAGGCCATAAAACCAAAATATAAAGCAGAAGTAATATTATCACAAATTCAGTAAAGACTTTAAAAATGGTCCACATTAAAAAAAAAATTCTTCTTAAAAGACTTACTTAAAAAGACACAACAAAAACCCAACCTCAGCCATCTGGGCTGCCCAATTCCCTTTCCTGCTCAGGAAAGACAGGCAAGGGACCCCAGAGGGTCATCGTGGGGCCTCATCATCAGCTTCCGAGAGCCAGTGTCCAGGCAGACTCGGGGCAGCGCTTCAGGGGCCATGGAGATGCACTGAGCTCTTCTCCGCGTGTGCAGACCTGCAGCTGCTGCTCCGGGTACCCCTCCCCAGGTATGCCCTCGCCCGCAGTCCCTCCCAGCCCTGCCCCTCGGCCAGTCAGCCCGGTTTGCCTCACAGTCGCTGATCACCCGGGCTCACAGGTTGGACCTGCAGAAGTCTTGGGGAGCCCTATCTGTCCTAGCCTTCTCGCCTGGGTGGCCTCTGCCCTAACCCCCAACCCCGTCCTCACCCCCCCTGCTGCTCCCCTTGGGCAGGGCCGGGACCGGCCCGTCCTCCTGGGGCAGCATCCTCACCGGTGGCCCTGGCCCGCATCTCCCCACATCTGGAATCTGCAGACACTGACAACATCACCGCACTTGTGTCCGCGGCTCCCCATTGCTTGCTGACTGTCCCGGCTGCTTGGGAAGCGCTTGGACTTTGCCTTTCTTCCTGGTACATCTCTGATCCTCTCTGGATGGGAAGATGCCGCCCTGCTCTGTCCCTCCAGTGCGCCCGAGGCTTCTGTGACTGCCTGGGAGGCCCCAGTTTCGGGAGCTGTGGGCTCACCCTGTTCTCGCTCCTTAAGTCACCTGGTTTGAGCTTCCTACCCACGCCCCACAGGCACTTCCGGGGATCATCTCCGGAGTATCACCTCCCGGCTCAACTTCTTCATGGTAATCCTAGTTCAGGGCCAGCTTCTGGCTCAAACCCAAGCTAAGCTACCACCTCTCCCCTCTCCCAGCACGCCTGTGTTCACACCTACATGTGCACTCCTGCCTCCACTCCAGGGCTCACTGGGGACCTTGCCCTGCGAGGCCCTGCCCCCAGAGCTGCAACTGGAAAGCAACAGAGCTCAGACTCAAGGATCTCAATCCTCACTGACATCTACCAACTAGGTGACTTCTAAATGATCCAGCTGCTTTGAGCCTCAGCTTCCCCACCATGTATTCCCCATGCTTTTGAACTGTGGTATTGGAGAAGACTCTTGGGAGTCCATTGGACTGCAAGGAGATCCAACCAGTCCATCCTAAAGGAGATCAGTCCTGAATATTCATTGGAAGGATTGATGTTGAAGCTGAAACTCCAATACTTTGGCCACCTCATGCAAAGAACTGGCTCATCTGAAAAGACCCTGATGCTGGGAAAGATTGAAGGCGGGAGAAGAAGGGGATGACAGAGGACAAGATTGTTGGATGGCATCACCGATTCAATGGACATGAGTTTGGGTAAACTCCAGGAGTTGGTGATGGACAGGGAGGCCTGGTGCTGTAGTCCATGGGGTCGCAAGAGTTGGACATGAGTGAGCAACTGAACTGAACTGAACTGAACTGCACTTCCCCATGTATAGTGGAGGTGATAGCAATTTCCCCACTCCCACCCCAGGGTCTTGAGGGGGCCAATGAAATGACAGAGTGTGAAACCAGCAGTGGGGAGAGGGGCTCCCTCCTCGGCGCTCCCCACCCTGCGAATGCCCCTTCCAGCGTCTCTTCTGGAACCTCCTGTGGGGTGGCGGGCTGGCGGTGTCGTTCCTCCCACACAACCTCCGTCACGTGGAGCAGGGCCCAGCCCTTTCTCACTCTGTTCCCCAGTAATCACCCCTCACTCCCCTGGGTGCACTTCGGGTTGTGCATGGAGAGAGCAACCAGACTCGGGGTCAGACAAGTGAAAAATAACTTCCAGTCTTGCTCTGCAGAAAGGTTCCAGGCTCAGAATCACTGCTGGCTTGGAAGTCTGGAAGTAAAACCATCACCGGGGACTTCCCCAGTGGCCCAGTGGTTAAGAATCCACCTGCCAGTGCCGGGCATATGGAGCACCTAAGCCACAGGTACTGAGCCCTGCTCCCCAGCCTGCGCTCCGCAAGAGAAGCCACTGAGACAGAAACACTTGCGTTGCAGCTAGAGAGTGCGCCCGGCTCTTTGCAACTGGAGAAAGACTGCACTCAATGTTAACAAATGATTTTCAAAAGCTGTCACCAAATGAGAGAGGAAACCAGAGAACCAGTTCCACTCTTGGGTTTGTTGGGGCTCCCGGGTGCAAAGGTGAGAGAGACCAGGGGCTTGTCCCCTTCCTGCCCACCCCTCACGCTGTGTGTTCCCTTCCTCCTTATAAACGCATCCTTCACGCACAAGCAGCACACCGCCGTGGTCTCCAACAGGAACCACACAGCTGACCTAGAGCCTCTGAAGGTGTGGGTGTCAGAGTACTAATTAGGACGGACGCCGATGATAGAAGCTCTGAGACAGAAGCACTCTCAGGTGGGCCTGAGACTCGACTCCCGCTGGGGGTGGAATTTGCCTTTAGGGCACCCACAGTGAGGCTCCGGGCCTTCTGGGACCCACCCGGGGGTGGGGTCTCTGTCCTTCCCCGGCCACTTTCCATTTGATGCCACCTCAACCATTTTTACCAAGTGAAGTGTGACGTGAAAGTCACTCAGTCGTGTCCAACTTTTTGCAACCCCATGGACTGTAGTTTGCCAGGCTCCTCTGTCCACGGGATTCTCCAGGCAAGAGTACTGGAATGAGTTGCCATTTCTTCCTCCAGGGGATCTTCCCAACCCAGAGATCAAACTCAGGTCTCCTGCATTGCAGGCGGATTCTTTACCATCTGAGCCAACAGGGAAGCCCCCCTCAAACTCCCAGAAGTGAAACCAGGAGACTGTGGGCACCTTCCAGGCCTTGAAACTGGTTTCTTAGATGGCCAGTTATCACCTCTCCACTCTGTCCTTCCCAGAGAACTTCGTCCTGGGAGGTGGTACAGAGATGCTTCACTGGGGACATGAGACGGGGTCCACACCTCCCAGATCACCACAGGCTTGCAGGTTCCCGCTGCTCAGTGCCCGCTCCTCCCATTGGGGGTCCTGAAAGTCTTCCTTCGGGGCTTCCTTATCAGACGGGGTTCAAATACAGGGCTCCCAACACACAAGAGAGCTGACTGGGTGACTTCACATCATTGCACCTCAGTTTTCCCATCTGTAAATGGGGCATCATGTCCCGATTTCCCTGGGCTATTATGAAGAGACAATCAAATAATGTACCTAACACACCAAGTCAGGGCAGGCACTTGAAAGCCCTCTGCAAGCACTAATTCTAGCCTCCTCTGTCACCCAGCCACCACTTTCCTGGTTCCAATACTCTACCACAGCCCAGTGGACACTCCTTTTAGTGAAACAGGGGTGTTCGCTGGGGCTGAGACAGAGGAACCAACATGAGCTCTGTGGTGGAACCTAGGACCTGTAGTTAGCAATGCTGCATTGAAAACAAAGTTCTGCCAACAGGGTAAATCTTGTGTCACGTGTCCTCACCACAAAAGAAAAAAGTAAATGAAAAATATGCTTTTAATAAAGGAGACAAGGCGAGGGACTTCCCTGGTGGGCCAGTGGCTAAGACTCCATGCTCCCAGTGTTTGATCCCTGGTCAGGGGCTTTCCTTGTGGGGAAGCTCAGCTGGCAAAGAATCTGCCTGCAATGCAGGAGACCTGGTTCGATCCCTGGGTTGGGAAGATCCCCTGGAGAAGGGAAAGGTCACCCATTCCAGGATTCTGGCCTGGAGAATTCCATGGACTGGGTCACAAAGAGTCAGACACGACTGAGCGACTTTCACTTTTCACTTTCAGAAAACTAGATCCCGCATGCTGGAACCAAGACTCAGCGTAGCCAAATAAATGAAAATGAAAGTAAAATTCAATCAGTTGTGTCTGACTCTTTGCGACCCCATAGGCTGAAGCCCACCAGGCTCCTCTGTCCTTGGGATTTCCCAGGCAAGAGTACTGGAGCGGGTTGCCATTTCCTCCTCCAGGGGATCTTCCCAACCCAGGGATTGAACCTGGGTCTCCTGCATTGCAGGTGGATTCTTTACCGTTTGAGCCACCAGGGAAGCCCATCCTTCCTCTTCAGCCAACTTATCAATAAGTGTGTAGTTTAGAAATGCGATGTGGATCAGCAAAAGTTTCTGCAGGCAAAAGCTTTGAGACTTCTTAGAATAACCATATTTGAAACAAAAACGTCAAACTGTAGTCAATCAATGTCTGGCTGATATCTGAGAGGGGAACGCAGGAGCTCCCAGCCAGCTCCCCTGACCTTGAGTGAGGGTTTCCTTTGAGAGTTGCTGCAGGAAGGACCCTTACAGGTCAGAGGATAATCACTCAAGGATCCCTAGAGACTTTGTGCAAGTCAGAGCCTTCAAGGTGTCATCCTGGCCTCAGTGCCTAGGGGGCTCTGATGAGTATATTCAGTCAGTTCAGTTCAGTTGCTCGGTCATGTCTGACTCTTTGCGACCCCATGGACTGCAGCACACCAGGCCTCCCTGTCCATCATCAGCTCCTGGAGCTTGCCAAACTCATGTCCATTGAGTCAGTGAAGACATCCAACCATCTCATCCTCTATTGTCCCCTTCTCCTCCTTCAGTCTTTAGTCTTTCCCAGCATCAGGGTCTTTTTCAATGAGTCAGTTCTTTGCATCAGGTGGCCAAAGTATTGGAGCTTCAGTTTCAGCATCAGTCCTTCCAATGAATATTCAGGACTGATTTCCTTTAGGATTGACTGGCTTGATGTGCTTCCAGTCCAAGAGACTCTCAAGAGTTTTCTCCAACAGCACAGATCAAAGGCATCAATTCTTTGGTGCTCAGCTTTATGGTTATCAGTGCTCAGTTGCTTCAGTCGTGTCCGACTCTTTGCAACCCCATGGACTATATAGCCCACCAGGCTTCTCTGTCTGTGGGATTCTCCAGGCTAGAATACTGGAGTGGGCTGCCTTTCCCTTCTCCAGGGGATCTTCCCAACCCAGGGATTGAACCCATGTCTCCTGTGGCTCCTGCATTGTAGGCGAATCCTTTAACACTGAGGTACTGGGGAAATTATTGTTATAAATCATGTGAAATGCATTGCTTCAGAATAGAAGGAAGTGGGAGAAGGGGAGTTGGAGGTCAGGAAGGAGAATCCAACTGAAATTAGCAAAAGGCCCAAACAAAAGCACGTTTGCACTTCCTGGGCACAATCCACTGGGCCAGACACAAATTCAGGCAGGAAGACTAAGAACTAAGGTGAGGTTAAGCGAGTGCACCAGACACAGGGGCCTAATGAATCCTGTGAATGAATGAACAGTGTCCACAAGCCAGCACACAGCTGGCCATCTCAGAGAGCACAGCTCCAGACATGCTGCCATTCCTGTGTTGCAGTCTTAACCTCCAGGACCTCAAAATGTGACCTTATTTGGAAATGGAGTCTTTACAGAAATGAACAGTTTTAAAGGATGTCGTTAGGGAAGGCTCTGATCCAACATGACTGATATTCTCATGAAAAGGGGAGATTTTGGAACCTCCCCGGTGGTCCAGTGGTTAGAACACCGTGTTTCCACTACAGGGGTCCAGTTTCGACACTTGGTGGGGGATCTAAGATCCCACAAGCTATGCAGTGTGGATCCTCCCCCCCCCCCAAAAAAAAAAAATCAGAAGAGGAAGCTGAAAGCAAAGAAGGAACCAAAGACTTTGCACAGAATGCCATAAGACAACATCCTGTGGGTCCTTCACTGGGCACATAGAAATCCTAGTTAATTGTTCATAGATATTTTCATATGATTTTGACAAAAACAGAAGATCGATCATTTCTTTTGGCTTGACGTGTGCTGTGACTTGCTTGTGCATTGCAGGGTTCGGTCTAGATTGTCATTAGACTGACGTCTACCTTCACAAAATAAAGGTAGCACTACGTGAAAAAGTTTGAAATAGGATTTGAGAATAGAATGGTGGTTCAAATAGCTCTTAACTTTTCGAAAAATCTGATGCCGAGCAATAAGACTTTTCAAGTCTGAGTTGAAAATTTACATTTCCCAAGTCCTGCCTTTCTGAGGTATTGAAAGAGATTAGAGAAAAAGATTTCCCTTTGATATAATTTTTCTCATTTTCACTGTGTGGGAAAAAAAAGAATGTATTTCCCATAAATGGGAACTCTGCCCAGTGTCTCAAGAAATGTGTATTCCAGTGACAACTGTGAGGCCCTATTGGAGATAAAGTCCAAAATTTACTCATACTTTTAGATTATACAACTAATAAAAACTACCTTACTTTAATTCAGTGTTCTACACATGATAATACAGGACATGTTTAGGAAGCTTTTATAAGCCTATGGTGCTGTCTTGATTTCTACAAAGCGTGGTTGCCTTTTCTGTTTTCCTCTGTTCAGTGTATGACTTGTATTTTCCTTACCATGGGTTGCATTTTTCATTTTCCAAATTGGATCTTTTCCTGGAAATGTTTTCATGTTTTAATAAATTGTTTCAAACTGAAAAAAAAAAAAAAGCCAGAAGAGGCAGGAGCTGCGGGTTACCTGGGGTTCCCAGGGTTGGACAACATGGTGATAGAAACACTGCAGCTTGTCCTGTGTTCAGCACGGGACAGAGGAGGCTGTGCTGAAGGCCAGCCCTCACTTTATTTTTGTTTGTTTGTTTGTTTAATTTATTTATTTTATTTGGAGGCTAATTACTTTACAATATTGTAGTGGTTTTTGCCATACATTGAAATGAATCAGCCACGGGTGTACATGTGTCCCCCATCCTGAACCCCCCTCCCACGTCCCTCCCATCCCATCCCTCTGGGGTGCTCAGCACCAGCCCTGAGCACCCTGTCTCATGCATCAAACCTGGACTGGCTATCTGTTTCATATATGATAATATACATGTTTCAGTGCTATTGTCTCAGATCTTCCCACCCTCGCCTTCTCCCACAGAGTCCAAAAGTCTGTTCTATACATCTGTGTCTCTTTTGCTGTCTCACATATAGGGTTATCATTACCATCTTTCTAAATTCCATATATATGCGTTAGTATACTGTATTGGTGTTTTTCTTTCTGTTTTACTTCACTCTGTATAATAGGCTCCAGTTTCATCCACCTCATTAGAATGGATTCAAATGTATTCTTTTTAATGGCTGAGTAATATTCCATTGTGTATATGTACCACAGCTTTCTTCTCCATTCATCTGCTGATGGACATCTAGGTTGCTTCCATGTCCTGGCTATTATAAACAGTGCTGCGATGAACATTGGGGTACACGTGTCTCTTTCAGTTCTGGTTTCCTCGGTGTGTATGCCCAGCAGTGGGATTGCTGGGTCATACGGCAGTTCTATTTCCAGTTTTTTTAAGGAATCTCCACACCGTTCTCCATAGTGGCTGTACTAGTGTGCATTCCCACCAACAGTGTAAGAGGGTTCCCTTTTCTCCACACCCTCTCCAGCATTTATTGTTTGTAGATTTTTGGATAGCAGCCATTCTGACCGGCATAAGATGGTACCTTCACTGTGGTTTTGATTTGCACTTCTCTGATAATGAGTGATGTTGAGCAGCTTTTCATGTGTTTGTTAGCCATCTGTATGTCTTCCTTGGAGAAATGTCTGTTTAGTTCTTTGACCCATTTTTTGATTGGGTTGTTTATTTTTCTGGAATTGAGCTGCAGGAGTTGCTTGTATATTTTTGAGATTAATTATTTGTCAGTTGCCTCGTTTGCTATTATTTTTCTCCCATTCTGAAGGCCGTCTTTTCACCTTGCTTATAGTTTCCTTCATTGTGCAAAAGCTTTTAAGTCTAATTAGGTCCCAATTGTTTATTTTTGCTTTTATTTCCATTACTCTGGGAGGTGGGTCATAGAGGATCCTGCTGTGATTTATGTCAGAGAGTTTTTTGCCTATGTTTTCCTCTAGGAGATTTTTAGTTTCTGGTCTTACGTTTAGAACTTTAATCCATTTTCAGTTTATTTTTGTGTATAGTGTTAGAAAGTGTTCTAGTTTCATTCTTTTACAAGAGGTTAACCAGTTTTCCCACCACTGCTTGTTAAGGAGATTGTCTTTTCTCCATTGTATATTCTTGCCTCCTTTGTCAATGATAAGGTGTCCATAGGTGAGTGGATTTATCTCTGGGCTTTCTATTTTGTTTCATTGATTTATATTTCTGTCTTTGTGCCAGTACCATACTGTCTTGATGACTGTAGCTTTGTAGTAGAGCCTGAAGTCAGGCAGGTTGATTCCTCCAGGCCCATTCTTCTTTCTCAAGACTGCTTTGGCTATTCGAGACTTTTTGTATTTCCATACAAATTATGAAATTTTTGTTCTAGTTTTGTGAAAAATACCATTGGTAGCTTGATAAGGATTGCATTGAATCTATGGATTGCTTTGAGTCGTATACTCATTTTCACTATATTGATTCTTCCAACCCATGAACATGGTATATTTCTCCATCTATTTGTGTCCCCTTTGATTTCTTTCATCAGCGTTTTCTATATATAGGTCTTTTGTTTCTTTCAGTAGATATAGTCCTAAGTATTTTATTCTTTTTGTTGCAATGGTGAATGGGATTGTTGCCTTAATTTCTCTTTGTTTTCTCACTTTAAGGCCAGTTAAGGGGTGGGGGCTGTGATTGGGGCTCTTCAGTGAGCAAGCAGCCAACATCCAGGGCCAGGAGAAACTGAGTGGGTCTGGGGGTAAGCTGTGGTTACGAAGGCTAGGAGACGTTGAGAAAGTTGCCGAAGCTTGGAGGCTCTTAAGGAGTAGACCCAAGTCTCAAACCCAGATAGCCAAGCTCCTGTTCAGGTGCCCAGTACACTTGACCACAATGCAAGTGAAGAGACATCTGGATGCCGGGTTGAACTGCAAACACTGCTCATGTCTGTGGTCATGGTTAATAGCCCACGTTTCCAAAAATGAAATGTATCTCCCTTTTGGAGAAGGAAATGGCAACCCACTCCAGTATTCTTGCCTGGAGAGTCCCATGGATGGAGGAGCCTGGTAGGCTATAGTCCATGGGGTCGCAAGAGTCAGACACAACTGAGAAACTAAGCACATCTCCCTTTTAGCATTCATTCATTCACTCATCCCCTCACTCACTTATTCATCAGGGAAGCATCTGTTTGGCTCTAGCCCCTACTCTCTCTTCCTCCCTTCAATATCCATATACAGTCAGTCCTGTACACATGAATGAGTTATGTTCCAAGAGCATGTCTGTAAGTCCAATTTGTTAGTAAGTCGAACAAAGTTAGCCTAGGTACCCAACTAACACAATCGGCTACATAGTACTGTACTGTAACAGGTTGATAATGCTTATCAAACAAATAATACATAAAAAACAAACAAAAATAAAGACAGCATTTTTAATCTTTCAGTACAGTACCTTGAAAAGTACAGTAGTACAGCACAACAGCTGGCACACAGGGGCTGGCATCGAACAGTCAAGAAGAGTAAGATGGTGGAGCTGAAGGATCTTCAGCAATAGGAGACAGAGGCTTGTGTTGTGTCCAAGTCTTTGAGAGCCCATGGACTGTTGCCTGCCAGGCTCTTCTGTCCATGGGATTTCCCAGGCAAGAACACTGGAATGGGTTGCCATTTCTTTCTCCAGGGAATCTTCCTGACCCAGGGATCAAATCCAGGTCTCTTGTGTCTCTTACATTAGCAGGTGGATTCTTTACCACTGAGCCACCTGGGGAAGGAGACAGAGGGCAAGCTGCAATTTTGCTCATTCCTGATGTTGATGGAATGCATGTTCACCTCTTTGAAAGTTCACACCGTGAAGGTTCTTAAGTAGGGGCTTATTGTACTGTGTTCTGCCCACAAGCCAGGCTCAGGTTCAGCTCAGGCCACAGCAGGGAAGCCATGACCTCGATTATGGGGCAGAAGTCCCCCTTGTACATAAGTTCTTCATGGTGAGTTTCTAGAGGGAGGAGTAAAGAACTGATGTGTAGAAGTTAGAATTTCACAGAAAAGGCAGTGTTTGAAGTCAATCTTGGAGGACCAAGAGGAATTTAAAAGGTGGGTTTTGAGAGAAAGGGCATTCCGATACAGAGCGTAACATGGGCCCAGGGAGGGTGGGCTCGCGTGCTGGTCACTTTCAGGGTAAAGTGCGTCTGCAGCAGCTGCCAATGATTCCTGCTAAGTTTCTCTCCCTCCACGTAACCAATTCCCTCTCTCTCAGAGAGCACCCAGCCCCTGGTATTTGTTGCTGGCTCAGGACCTGGGTAACTCTGAAAATGACAGAGGGGCATATACAGGATCATCATGATAACTTGGATTAAATAATGTAAACTTGTAAACAGGACCAGAATCTCCCTGAGTCTGTGCAGGTTATGGACAACTTGAACATCCTCTCTGTTGATTCAATTACATACACGCCCAATGAACTTATTATGAAATTTTACTAAAAACCAGTGACATTTACAGACTGCAGTAGGAACCCTGTCACTCTGGCTCTGGGAACACAGGTGCCTAGGCAGTCCACTTTACCTGGCTGCCCAGGTAAAGCGCTAGGTAGAGGGGACCCCAATCCAAGCTGGGCTGAACCTGGAATGGAAGGAGCCAGAGCCAGCCTTTTTGGATTGCATTGGTGAGCCCTGCTCGACCAAACCCATGATGGTACTTAGGACAGGCCATAGTTTTGTGAGTCTTCAGCAAAGCTCACAAAGTAATCACAGCGATTCCTCACTTAAGGGCCTCCTAAAGGCTAGTGCTGGGGTCGGGGAGAAGAAGCCCCCACTCTTTCAAGGCCCAACAAGCACAGAAGTCACCGCCAAATGCCCTGAATAGGAGGCCAGAAGGACCTTAGGGTCCTGACTTGAAAAAAAATTCCAACAACTTCTGCTGACAGTAGAAGCAAGGGAGCGGCATGTTGGCATATGCTGAAAGGGGCATTTGTTGCCTGCGTTCGCTGGGGTATTTTGTGTGCTGCAGAGGAATCCGAACCTACAGTAATTCATCAGTGTAAACGTTTAACAGTTTAGTTTGAGTAATATGGTTGCACCATTTCTCCCCAGCTTCTCTCAAACATAGTAGGATGCTACCAACACGACACAAAGGTTTCCAACGTTAATTGATGAAGATGGTAACTCCACGATGCTGTGTCCACTCAGAGACGTCAACCTCCTGGCTGCGGGGCTGGGAGTTCTAAAATGCGATCTTCGCAGCTGTGGTTGTAATTGTTTCATGTCACATTGACCGGGCACGTCTACGAATTTTAACACCAGTCTTAAAAAATTCCAATGACATCTGTTGAGAGTTTAATTGTGAGTGTAAAAAAAAAAATCATTAAAGGCACAGTCAAGAGATCAATTTTCAGACTGTTTAAACAACACGGTGGCTATCAGGCGGTGGAGACATGACTAAATTAATCTCCAGAGTGGCCGCGCTTAATGTACAGGGGGCAGGAGTGGATGGAAGACAACTTAAATGAAGTAGGAAAAGACGGGCAAAGAGGGATGAGGCGAGAGCCAGAGGAGACCAGGAATGGGAAAGTGGGCCATCTCCCGTCCCATCGGAAAGTGTCCCCGACCCCGGGATGACATGGTGGGCGTCCCGTTTCCCGCAGGTTTGGCTGGAGGTGGGGGCGGAGAAGAAGAGGAGCGGCCCGGGGAGCCGCCAGGAGCCACTTTTGTTCGGCGATCCCGGCGCCGGGTCGCGGCGGGGCGGCAGTGCGCAAGCGCGGGCGGGGCGGGGTAGGGGCGGCTGGGGGCGGGGCGAGGCCAGTGGGCGGAGCCGTGCAGGGGCGGGCTCGTGTTCGGGCCCCGCCCCCCGCCGCCCCGGCCCGCTGCATCCGGGCACTGCCCGAATTAGCATCGTGCCGAGGCACAACTTTGCCGAGGCCCCAGCGAGATCCAGGCGCGCGCCGGAGGAAATATAGTCCCTGCCTCCTGGCAGCTCGCGCGGGGGCTGCGCGGGGGCTCCCGGCGCCGGGGCCGGGGGTCGGGGGGGCCATGCGCCGGGCCGCGCCCGCAGCCCGGGAACTCGGAGCAACTTGCCGGGCTGCCTGAGGAGTTGAGGGGGCGCGCGGCCGCCTTTCCCCCGTCTCCAGACCCCCCTCCCTCCCTTTTCGTCCGTGGGGGAGGGGGCTCGTGTCCACCCCCGGCGACCCCCGCACCATCCGAGGAGACCCGATCCGCTCGCGTCCGCCCGACCCCCGCGGAGCCGCGCAACTCCCCGGGAGCCGGGGCCAAAGTGAGCGCAAAGTGCTGCCCAAGTTGCCGAGATGGAGCTGCAGAGCCGGCCCGAGGCGCTCGCCGTGGAACTTGCGCGCCACCAGGTAGGCGGTCGGGGGCTGCTGGCCTCGGGGGCCCGGGGTTCGGGGTCCGGAGCCCGGCGTCCTCTTCTTCGTCGCAGGGCGCGCAGAGCTGGAGAGGCCCCCTCCTTTAAGCCTGCTGCCCCAGGGATCGGGGGAGTGTGTACATGAACGGACTCCCCTTTGGGCTTCCCCTCTGCGCCGCCCCCCTCCGTTTCGTGCAGTCCAGCACAGTTTGAGGGATCGGGGGCGCTTGGGACCCGAACCCAGTGTCTTCTCTTTCTCGGGCAGGATCTGCAGGACGAGGGTCCCGGGAGAGGGCCCCCTGCGTGCGCTTGCCCGGTTGTGTGTGTGTGTGAGTGTGAGTGTGTACGCCCACTCCCTCCGCCCCCACCCCCCGGGTGCAATGCTGTACAGTTTGCGAAAGTAGTTTTGGCGATAGTTGCTTGGGCGAGCAGCGGCTCGGCGGCCGGAGCCCGGGCGGTGTTGCGGCGCGCGCGCGCGCGCGCGTGTGTGTGTATGTGTTGGGGAGATTAGGACGCGACTTGAATATTTATGAGCTTTGCTCGACACGGACTCGCCGTGTTTACTTGGCTCTTTGTTCCTCCCCCCTCCCCCCGGCACACACTCACACTCCCTCGCACACGCACCCGGGCCTGCAAACTTGCACGGCTCGGGGCGCGCCGCCGGGTGGCCGCGGCCCCCGCCCCGCCCCGCGAGCTGCCCCGATGAGGCGGCAGCCACAGGTAAGCGGCCCCGCGCGGCACTGCCCGGCCGCCTCGCGTGCGGGACGCGGCCCGGGGAACTCGGGCGGGGAGGGGGCGGCGGCCCCGCGGAGCCCCGGGCACACTGGACCCCCCCACCCCGGGGCGGCTGGCCTGAGCCCGCGCCTCCGTGTTTCCGCAGAACGGCGACCTCAAGAAACAGCTGCACGAGCGGCAACCGCGGATCGCCGCGCTCAGCGACAAACAAGTAAGCGAGCCGGAGCCGGCCCCCCGTCCGGGGTGGCGGGGTGGGGGGACTAGGAGGGGTAGCCGGGCACTTGGGTAGCACCCTAAAAAGTGCTGGCCTCGGCGCCGCGCGCTCAGACTCCCAAAGGAGTCTCTGCGATCTTCAAAGTTACCCGCCCACCCCCTGCTTCTGGGAAGAAGAGGCCAGGGTCTTGGAGGCCGAAGCGGGGGGCAGCGCGGCTCCCGCCGTGGCCGAAGGAGAGAAGCTGCCCTTAAAAGGCGGCGAGCAGCCCGGCGTCCATTTTGAGTTGGTGGACATGTTTTTGGAATGTGGACATTTCTCCCGCTCGGTGTCCCCCCCCCCAACCGCCCCCGTCCCCGGCCTCCCGCGGGCGTCAGGGTGCGGAGAGAGGGGGTGGTCATTCGAGCCTGGACACCAAACTCCTTGGAAGTGGATTTTTTTGGGGGGGGGGAGCTTTACGGCACAAATCTTAATTTAAAGAAATCGTTCTTCCTCCGGGCTCCCCCCTCCCCTCCCACTTCTCCGGCATCACTTTTATTCTCGGAACCTGACGCCAGCCAGCTCCCGGGGAACAAAAGAAAGGCGCCCCCGGGACCCCCCGGTTCTGCCCAACTTTGAGTCTCCGGGCACCGGGTGTCCACTGGGGCCCTCGAGGAGCTGCTCGCCATGGGGATGGGGACGGGGGCCCGGCAGCCCACCCCTCCCGGCCCCCTTGGTGAGGAAAAGTTGTCCATTGTGACTTAGTTGAGCGGAGCTCAGCGCTGGAGGGGTTTCAGCACCGCGAACAGAGGCCGCCGCCGCCGGAGCGCGGCCGGCCGCGCGCCCCGCCCCCTCTCCCTCCCCGCTCCCGCCCCTCCCCCTCCGCGCCCCTCCCCCCACGCCCCCTCCCCACACTTGCACCCCCGCCCCTTTCCCAAGCCGAGAACTTTGAGCTGCGCAGCCAATGGCGCTCTCGGGGCTCCGAGGCTGGCGGGGGCGGGGGCGCCGGCTCCGTCCCCGCGGCCCCCTCCTCTCCTCCCTCTGTCCGCCCCGCGGGCCCGCTCCCCCCGCCCCGCCTCGCAGAGCCCCCCCTCCCGCCCCACGGGCCTTCGATCGCGCTTCCTTCGGAATGCCGGCCGCCGGCGTCAGCCTCAAACTTGGACCGCGCCCACCCCCGCCCCCGCCCCCGCCCGCCGATCCGGTCCCCTTCTCGCTCTCTCAACTCCGGGTCGGGGGCGGGCCGGATCCGAAGCCCCCCGCCTCCCCGGAGGGATGGTCGGTGTAGGGGAGAGACGTGGACGTGGCTGGCGGGGGTTGGCGGCGACCCCGGCGAGGGAGAACTCGGAGGCCGGGTGTGCGTTTCGAGTCTTTTTAAAGTTGCAAAGTGGTGGAAGGGGGGCGTGCAGAAGAGGAGGAGGGGGCCGGGGGCTGCGGAAAGAAAGACGGCTGTGGCCGCGGGTCGGCGCCTGGTCGGGGGCGTCGGGCTGGACGCGCGGGTGGGGACGAACGCGTTAACCCCTTTCCCGCGGTGCCGCGGCCCCCCTCCCGGGCCGCGCGCCCCCGCCCGGGAGTGGAAGCTTCCATTCCCGTCTGAGGAGGGGGGGGCGGGGGGGGGGCGCCTGGCGCGCGGCTCCGGCGAAGTCGGGGAGTTCGCGGGGCGGGGGGAGGGTACCCAGGCCCGGCATTACCATTTTGATTGCTTTGATGCCATTTTTGGAGGGGGAGGGGTTGGGAGACCCTTCTGCGCTGAGCACAAAGATGTTTAATCACTGTGTGAAATCAAATCAGATACTTAAAAAAAAAAATCCATCACCAAATCTCGTACCTTGTGATAGCTGAGGGTTCCTAAGCTCCCTTTTTTTTTCCCCACTGGGTAAAACGGCAAGTTGTTGACTCTTCTGCTCCGAGTAGAAGATTTAAAAGAGAAAATTCCACTGAGCCGGCAGCTCTCCTCGCAACAATGTCTCTTTATGTGTGCTTGTACAATACGTGGCAATAGTTGTACTATTTGGAGTGGCTTTTCGGAGCTTAGGTTTGCTCCTTTCTGTATTGTAGCAACTATTTCCAGGCTGTTTAAATTTTTATGATGATAGTAAATGAGTAGCTATTTATTATCTGTCATGCCTGAATTTAGATGAGGCCGGGGAGAGAAACATTTGAAAATCGTGTTTGAAGGTTGCGGGTGCCGCTGGTGGGGGCGGGGGGGTGCGGGGAGGAGCCGTCCTACTCCGTTCTGCCTTTGCCTTTAAATCTGGACTCGGAGAAGGATGCTGCTGAACGGAATGTACCTCCATCTTTTTTGTGTGTGTGAGTGTGTGTTTAAAAAAAGGAAGAAAGAGAACAAGGAAAACTTTTGTTCCCTGACCTTTTAAAAATATTTCCCTCTGAGATGACTAAAAATAACGTCTGGGGAGCGGCCGGCGTTTGTCCTGGCCATCGGAACTTGTGTTTGTCACTGTGAGCGTGTTGTTTTTCCTTTCTCCTTTGTGGCATTTTATATAGCAGGGGCTCATAAAAGAGGGAGGGAGGGAGCTGGGGCCGTGGTGCAGCATGCTAATAAAGCTGCCTCGGCTCTCCCGAGCTCCGCGGTGGAATCTTTCAGAGGTCACCTATGAAATGAGTTGGTAGACTTAACATTTACTCACCTCTGTCTCCTTGGGAGAGTTTGGTGGAGATTGGCAGCTTGGCTGGGGAAAGGGTCGGAGGAATGAGCCCTTGGAGGTGATTAAGAGCTGCACTGGGGGTCTCTCCAAGAGGGGTGATGGGCTCTGCTTGGTTATCCCAGCACCTGCCCAAGGAGCTGGAATGGATGATCAGAGCTGAAAAAGCCAGTAGTGTTTCAGAGTTTGCTTTCAACTCAACAGAAAAGTAAGGTAGTGTTGCTTGAGAGATTTGCTTGGGGAGGAAACTCACACCATCTTCCCCTGCGGAGATGTGTTTCTGTCCTGCTGCTGCTTGGACGATGGCATATAAAGGTTAAGTTTCAATTAAAAGTGCACCCGTGAAGGTGATGAACTGCATAGTAAAATGGACGAATGACCTCATTATCCACATTTGTTAGAAATACAATAGCAGCGAGTAGTATCTTTTGGTGCCAAGCCATCAATTTCCCATTTGTGCCCTTGGCCCTGGAATTTTTTTCAGTTACTTCTGGAAACACGGACGAGGGCTTGGAGATGTTTTTCCAGGACTCCTAGGAGTAGATAGTTGTTCGTTGGTCAGAAGTAGAGAGAAATTGTGTGTTAGTGTCCAGCGTTTCTTCCACCATGGCTGGACCAGGGGATAAATGGGAAACCAGCATCTGTAGGACCTTGCTGTTTGAAAACAGAGTTCACTTTTTTTTTTTTTTTTTAAAAAGAGGAAGCTGTAGGAGTTGGTCAGTAGCCCTTGATAGCCAGGCTATTTGAAAACAGAGTTCATGTTTTTTCTTTTTTAAAAAAAGTGGTCAGCAGCCCTCGGTGGCCAGGCTGCATTCCGGGGGTGGCCCCCCCACCACTGGGCTGTGACCCCCGTGGAGGAAGGACCCCTCGTCTTTAACAAGATATGATGTGTGAAGACTCCATTAGTTGCTCCAGTGGTTTTACGCCATGAATTTGCAGCACATGCAGAGAGGCAGTAACATTTTTATCTAAATTGTCAAGCACTTCCGTGTAAATAACAGGCCCATCATAAATACCACAGGGTGTTTTTTTTTTTTTTTTCCTTCCTCTTTGGAGTTCTCAGCACAACACTTAAACGCCATGTGAAGCAGGCATCTTCATGCAAGTTCAGCTTCACCTTGGAGTGAGAAGACCTCCGGTATGAACTGCAGGGCATGCTGGTCTGGCAGAGAGACTCCCCTCCCCCCCCACTCCACTGCCCAGTGAACTTGAGGCCTTGCATGCTGCCCGATGCATCGATTTGATGAACTCTGGATTCCGAGGGGCTGTCCTCAAGCGCAGCAATAAAAATATGTCTTCTTGAAAGGT
This sequence comes from Bos indicus, assembly GCF_029378745.1. Taxonomy (NCBI): domain Eukaryota; kingdom Metazoa; phylum Chordata; class Mammalia; order Artiodactyla; family Bovidae; genus Bos; species Bos indicus. The sequence continues at coordinate 115,998,232 of NC_091764.1, read as the reverse complement.
ATGATGTGTGTGGCATTCGCTCAGGCGCTGAAGCACGCCTTCACTGTGATTCACTAGCTCCGGTGGACACCCAAGGGTCCCACGGTGGAAGCGTTCGCCGAACAGAACTGCAGGGTGGGTCTATTCTGAACGCTTCCCAGTTGCTTTCAACCCTTCCATTAAAGGATGCTCCATTCTTCAGGTTCTGACCCCGAGTCTGCGCGAATCCAGGAGGCTAAATGTCAGTCTTCCTCACCTAGAGTTCAAGATGTCATTCTTCAAATAGCACCTTTACATGGGAAGGAGAAAACTGATGCCGTCTCCATCTTTCTTAGTCTGGAAATGAGCACAGGGTTGAGACAGCAGGGGCTCAGTCCTGGCTTTCCCCAAGTGCCCCCTGCTTGGCTGTGACCCCTTACTCCCCCCTCAACCCCCTCCACAGCCAGTCTCTAGGACCCACACTTCTATCCAAGCCGAGTTTTCCTGGAGTCTCTCTTCCCCTCCATCTGTCCACCCCTCTGGTCCCTCCCCCATTATCCCTTAACTGGAAGATTGCAGTAGCCTTCTCACTGCATCCACTTAAAAAACATTATTGAAATAGAATTCAGATATTGCGTACTTCACCCATTTAAAGTGTACAGTTAAGTATTTTTTATACCTTCACAGTTATTTGCAGCCCATCACCACCATCAGTTTTAGAATATTTTCAGAATATTGTTGTTCAGTCTCTCAGTTATGTTAGATTCTTTTCGATCACATGCACTGCAGCACACCAGGCTCCTCTTGTCCTCGACTATTTCCCAGAGTTTGCTCAAACGCATGTCCATTGAGTTGGTGTTGCTATCTGACCATCTCACCCTCTGCCACCCCCTTCTCCTTTTGCCTTCAGTCTTACCCAGCATCAGGGTCTTTCCCAGTGAGCCAGCTCTTCATATCAGGTGGCCAGAGTATTACTTCAGGGTATTACCCAGCCGTTGTTATTTGGCAGCCAAGTCGTGTCTGACTCTCTGCGACCCCATGGACTGCAGCACACCAGGCTCTCCTGTCCATCCCCATCACCCGGAGCTTGCTCAAACTCTTGTCCATTGAGTCAGTGGTACCATCCAACCATCTCATTCTCTGTTGCTACTTTGTCCTCCTGCCTTCAATCTTTCCCAGCACCATGGTCTTTTCCAGTGGCTCTTTGCATCAGGTGGCCAAAGTATTGGAGCTTCAGCCTCAGCATCAGTCCTTCCAGTGAATTTTCAGGGTTGATTTCCCTTAGGTTTGACTGGTTTGATCTCCTCGCTGTCCAAAGGACTCTCAAGAGTCTTCTCTAGCACTGCAGTTCAAAAGCAGTGATTGTTTGGCGCCCAGCCTTCTTCATGGTCCAACTCTCACATCCATACATGACTGCTGGAAAAACCATAGATTTGACTAGATGGACCTTTGTTGGTAAAGTGATGTCTCTAAGAACAAAATAATGCCTCTTGGAACAACGCAGATGGACCTAGAGATCGTCATACTGAAAAATCAGTAGAAAGACACATATATGATGTTGCTTATATGTGGAATCTAAAAAATTGGTGCAAATGAACTTCTTTACAGAACAGAAATAGAGTCACAGATGCAGAAAACAAACTTATGGTTACCAGAGAGGGAGGTGTATGTGTAAAACAGATAACTAATCAGGACCTACTGCGTAGCACAGGGAACTCTACTCAGTGCTCTGTGGTGACCTGTGTGAGAAAAGAATCTGAAAAAAAGCGAGTATATATATATATAACTGATTCCCAGGTGGCTCAGTTGGTAAAGAATCCGCCTGCCAGTGCAGGAGATGTGAGTTCCATCCCTGTGTTGGGAAGATCCCCTAGAGAAGGAAATGGCAAGTCACTCCAGGATTCTAGCCTGGGAAATCCCATGGACAGAGGAGCCTGGCGGGCTACCGTCCACGGGGTCACAAGAGTTGGAGACGGCTTAGCGACGACTGAACCACAAAAGCAGCGTAACTGATTCACTTTGCTGCACAGCAGAGGCTAACAGAACCTTGCGGATCAACTATACTCTAATGAAAACTAAGGAAAAATGTTTAGAACGTTTTCATCCTGTCAGTGAGAAAGCCTCTGGGTCTCACCCCTCCCATCGCCGCACCAGGCCGCAGGCATCCGCTCATTCACTCTCTGTCTGCAGGTCTGCTTTCTGTTGCTGTAGAGTTGCCTGTTCTGCACTTGCGCATGAGTGGAGTCACATCGTGTGGTTTTGTCTGTTGGGCTGCTTTCACCGAGCAGAATGTTTCCACCCAAGTTGTAGCGTGTAGGACTTGGTTCCTTCTTATGTCTGAATGACCTTCCATCGTACGGGAGATCTCGTCCTGTGCCCATTCACCAGCTCATGGGCACTTGGGTGGTTTCCACCCCCAGGCTCTTGGGAACAGTGCACTACATTTCCTTGTGCCTCTCTGGTTCATCTTCCGTTAGTGTTAGCGTCTTGAAACTGGATCGAGATCACAGTGCTCCTTGTGGAAGCCCTTCTGGTGGTTTCCCGCTGCTCTGTGGGGGGCTGGCCCTGCGCCCCTGCTCGACCTCCGCGCTGGGACCCTCACCTGCTCTGCGCCCCCCACAGTGCTGCTCCTGGGCTGCTCTGCAGCAGGGGGCCTCAGGTACCACGAGCATCTTCTGCTCTGGAGACCACCGGCCATTACCGTCTTCATCTTTTCATGGAAGCGCACTGTCCCTGCTAGACCGGAAGCTCCCTGAGGGGTGGGGGCCGTGCTCTCCGCCCCTCCCCCAGGTTCTGAGAGCAGTGCCTTGTGGTGCTGGATGCGTGTTGGTGGAACGGGCAGTTGACTAAGAAGATGGGTGTGCGGGTTGGCGGGGACCAGCAACCAGCCCCAGAGGAGTCCCAGGAGTTGTCCTCTGTAGGCGTGCAGTAAACAGATTTTTAAAATCCTGCATTTGGAATGAGCAGCACAGAAGTAAGACTAGCAGCTCCTCTGGTCTCGGAAACCTCACAAGAGAGTGATGTATAGATGACCATGTGTCAAAGGAATTCCAGAAAATTCTGTGAAAACCATGCTGTGCAGGCCCCTGGAGATGAGAGACAGCTTCCTAGGGGAGAAGGGGCTTCCAGGAAGCCTGGGGTCATGTTCGGGAGGAGCTGGTGTCCCAGCTGAGGGCTAATGGCCCAAGGAGACCTGCAGGTGTTGGCGAGTTTCCAGCAGTTGAAGCATGGAAGAGAGAGAGACAGGCAGACAGCAGAGAGGGCAGGCTGGGGCTGGAGCCAGGAAGACACTGAACGCCGAGCAAAGCTCCTGGGTTGTATGCCAGGTCTGGGAGATAACCTGGGGCTTTAGGGCAGCTTAGGAGGAGGCGGAGGGAGAAAGTGTGTTAGTCGCTGAGTTGTGTCCGACTCTTTGCGACCCTATGAACTATAGTCCCCTGGGCTCCTCGGTCCATGGGATTCTCCAGGCAAGAATACTGGAGTGGGTTGCCGATCACTTCTCCAGGGGATCTTCCTGATCGAACCCAGGTCTCCTGCATTGTGGGCAGATACTTTACCATCTGAGCCACGAGGGAAGTTGGGAGGAGGGTGAAGGAGGACTGAACTCACTCCCTGTGTGGCCTGGCCGGCCGAACGAGCTCCTGGGAGGTTCTTGCAGGGACAGTGACACCCATGTGTGATGTGGAGAGGAGGCTGTTGGACTTGGGTGACCGGCACATGACAGGCTTAAAGGCAGGGGGCAGTGTGCTGACCCTTCTCCTCCTGCCTTCCGCAGAGCTCCTTACAGCTGAGAAATGAGTGGGGGACGTTTCTAGAAGCTTCTAGAAGGTGACTTGGGGCAACTCTGCTCAGTTGGTTTAAGGAAGAAAAGTGTGTATGTGTGTACATAACACATGGTTGCACTTTTATTACTGATCTTATTTAGACTATAAATTGTATAATAAGGAATAGTGTAGTTGACCCTTGAACAACAAGGGGGTCAGAGGTGATGACCCTCCATGCAGACACTGTGCATATAGTCAGTCCTCCACATAAGACAAGGACTCGGTATCCTCGGGTTCAACTAGCCGTGGATCACGTGGGACTGCAGTATTTACTAGTGAAAAAGGTATGTGTGCAAGTGGACCTGTGCGGTTCAAACCTGCGTTGTTCAGGGGTCATATTGATCTGTGCCGGTAAATGTGCACGGTGTCTATGCAGTGTATATAAAATCAGTTGATCATTTGTCCAGGATTATATTACAAACATGAAAGGAAGGATTTGTTGAAGAAAAATAATTTACCTTTCTCCCGCTAAAGTAGAATCTTACTGAGGGAGGCAGCAGTTAATATTCTTCCTATCATTTCTATAACATTAGGAGTTCAGGGAGAGTTCTGTTTTTCACAAAGTTTTTAGTGTAAAAGCAACACCTCCTTGTTGGGGGGAAACTTTGCAGCACAGGTGTGAGGCTCGTAGACCATGACCCCTCTTCTGCCCGCTCCGGGCACGTGGACCAGAGCAGCACGGGCTCCGGGGTGTTCGTAGGCTGCAGTCTGTGCCCACGCAGCATGTGTAACACGGAGAAACATGCTTCGTGGGCATGCTCCTGAGCATGCTACGCTTGCTTGTTACCCTTGACATTGTGTGCTGGGCACCTCTTGGAAACAGCTCGGTTTAATTCCACAAGCATTTCACAAGCCCCTGCCTGGTGGGGGTGCGGGGGTGATGTTGTTAGTAACAGCGACATCTCATGGTGTGAGGCTTCACCCTTCCAAACTTGTTTCACTGGGTCTCTGCTCCCACCAGTTTCACAGGTAGTTGGGGAGACAGATGTAACCCCCGTGACCTGTCCCATGAGCTCTCTGCACAGGAGAGCCTTCGCAGCGGGCTCAGCCAGTGGCGATGTGCTGTGATGAGGTGCCCGGGGTCGCCCTGAGAAGGTGATGTCCGAGTCTGCGAGAAGCAAGAGTCCGATCGCACACCCAGCACCCGGCTGTGTCCCGCACCCGTGTTCTCCAGCGAGCCTGTTCCGACACCTCTTTGATACATACGATGTGATTTGTTGGGGTCATCTCATGACTTGGCTCAGGCTGGGTAGGTGGGTTTTCCTTGCGGCACAGGTCAGAGAAGGGCAGCTCCCCAAGGTCAGGTGGCTGGGGGCCCCAAGAGGGTGCCCTCTGTTTCAGCCCCTGCCCCGCCTCTAGTTGGCCCCCTGCCTCTGGAGTAGAACACGGCGTGGCTGGGAGAGCAGAGGGCTGGAGGTCACAGCAGAGTTCCTCTCCCAGCCCCCTGCCTCTGGCGGAGTAGCTTCCAGCAGGTCCTCGTGCGTCCTCTGTGAAGCGGGTGCAGTGGTTGAAGCTGCCTTGCCGGGTTGCTGAGTCCAGATCATAGATGAGCAAGTGTATCTAAACCACCAAGCAGAGTGAAGGGGTTGATTGGAAGAGACATGTGTTGGCTGCGGTGGCGCTAGTGGTAAAGAACCCACCTGCTGATGCAGGAGGCGTAAGAGACGTGGGTCCGGAAGATCCCCTGGAGAAGGAAATGACAACCCGCTCCAGTATTCTTGCCAGGAGACCTGGGTTTGATCTCCGGGTTGGGAAGATCTCCTGGAGGAGGGCATGGCAACCCACTCCAGTAGTCTTGCCTGGAGAATCGCATGGACAGAGGAGCCTGGGGGGCTACAGTCCAAGGGGTTGCAGAGAGTTGGAAACGACTGAAATGACTCAGGACGAGTTGGCGGCCTTGGTGGCCCCAGGACACGCTTGCCACACCCTACCCTGTGCCTGCAGGGCTGGAACCTTCACTCTGTTGCTGGTCCTCCTTCGGGGCCTTGCTGCTCATCACTCCTGGTGGAGGTGGACGATGGCGGTGCGTCTTCTCTCGCAGTCCAGGGAGTCGACTTTGATGCGTGAGCCTCTTAAAACATCTGCTGTCGGAACGGTACCATTGATTTCAATTAACTTGGAATTTTTTTCACCGTGATGACTCTGATAATAACTTTGGTAATCCCACGATGCCTCATTAGAGCTGCTGGCTACGATGATCAGCTCTGTGGTTTAGCAAGTGTTTTTCTCCAGCGCCTTTGTCTTTCCAGGACCAAATCGCGGGCTCGCTGCAGGTTTTCACCCCACTCATGTGAGTGATGCTGAACGTGGCCGCCGCCTGGTCTGCCCGTTAAAACCTATCACAGGGCCGCGCTCATGGTGGGGGCCCTTCCACAGGGGCAGCGTCTCAGGTCACACACGGGGAGTTTGAGGGTTGTGTGTTGACTTGCGCTCTGAGACCCTTGCCCCGGACATGGGAGGAATTTGGGGAAACAGGCAGCTTTCTGGGGAGGAGGGCAGCTACTGTTCACCTCCGCTACCCTGTTTGGAATTTATAGCTTTTAAGGAAATAGGACCCTGGATTTGGTTTTCCTTGCAGTCTCTGAGTCTCTTTCGTCCCACTAAGGAGGCTTTGTTTGTTTGTTGTTTTTGCCACCCGGTGGCCTGCGGGATCTTAGTTCTCTAACCAGGGATCGAACCTGTGCCCCCTGCAGTGGAAGCGTGGAATCTTAAGCCCTGGACTGCCAGGGAAGTCCTCACAAGGCTTTCAGCTTTGTCTCCGAGAGGCATGTAAGAAACGGGTTGAACGCAGGCTCTACAACGGGCAGGCTGGAGTTGTAAACCCAGCTCCGCGCTTCGAGGGCTGTAAAATGAAATAACAGCAGCTCAGCGTGGGAGGCAGCCGCGTGCTGGCGTGTGGGGAGCGCTCTGGAAGCCCGGACGCAGCACCCGCCAGGATTAAATGGCACGAGACGTCAAGCTGTGGCCGTGGCGAGTCTTCAACAACTGGGACCTGGGTGTCACAGGTCACAGCTTTCCCATCTGATGCTGACCCTGGGCAAAGCCCTGCCAGTGGCCTCCATTGACCAACTGGGTCCCTATTCGCCCCGCCCTTTAGGGGGTCCTGCCTTTTTGTTTGGGAGGTGGCGGAAGCCCAGAGAGGTTGAGTGGCCAGTCGAGGTCACACAGCTGGCAAGTGGAGGACCAAGGGTCAGCTCGGCGTCACCGTGGCCTCACAGTCTTAGCCCCTATGCTGGACAGCCCTTCTGGCTCTGCATACGAAGAGTTTGGAGTCATGCCATGCCTGGGCGCAGGTCCCGGTAAAACAAAATGGAGTTAGGACGTCAGAGGGAACCGCCCGCAAGTTCTCAGCCATTGGTGATGACGAGTGGGAGCTTCACGCTGCGGTGGAAGGTCGTGGAACGTTGGAGGGGCCGGGCACCTGGGTGGGGAGCCTGGGGCAGGCTGGCTGCAGAGAGGGGTCTCTGCAGTGGAGAAGCTGAGTCCATGGCGGGAGGTTTGGACTTGACCCCGAAGCGAATTCACCTGCAGCCTTGCCCTCTCATCCTGCTGTGGCCTGAGCCCCTCCCTGCTTGGCTGCTTCAGTTTTTCTTCTTAATATTATTGCTGTTGTTTGTTAAGGGGGAGGCATCTTCTCGTTTTGAAATGGCCTCTGTTCTCCAAGGGAACGAACATGCTTCCTTGAGTTGGGTACCCCCCACCCTTTGGGTTCATTACTTATTGTTTCCCGAGTGTTGCAGTTTCCTGAGTGTGGTGAGAAATTGCTGATGCGGCTTCCTTCCCCTGATGACCTCTGAGTGCCACCGGCAGGCGTCCCTGAGGTCTCAGATGGGCTGCATTTGCTTTTAGTTTTTTTTTTTTTTTTTGCTTGGCACCTGTGTTGATCTTGTTAAAGCGCAGCAGAAAGAAGTATATCCATGGGGGTATTTTTCTTTTTTTTGTTCAGGGTTGAGTGGTCATCAGCCCCCAGTAGCCTAGGAAGAGCCGGTTGTCTGGGTTCTTGGTTTAAAATGGAGGTGATGCTGCTTCCCGGGCAGGGCTGTTCTGAGGGTCGTGAGGGCACGTGTCTTGCGTGCTGGGTGCGATTCCCGCCTGTAGTGGGACAGCTGTTAGAGGGAGATGTTATCAACAGGATATTAACAGTCATATGAGAAGCAGGAATCTGGTGGTGTCCCCGAGACGATACTGCCTGGGTAAGTAGCCGGGCACCTGTGGCTTTTTGTGGGCACAGAAGCCCCGAGTTGCGCTTTGTCTCCGTGGACAAAGCTGGGATTTGTGTGTGTCCACAGCTGGGATTGGGCCCGAAACTTGGGATTTGGTAGAGATTGAGGGCATGAGTCCCCCAGACGTGTTCTGACGGCGTAAAGCGTAGGGTAGGCGAGACCATGAGGCCTTTGCAGGGTGCCTCCCCAAGCCCCCTTCTCCCAGCTGAAACTTCAGCCCTGAGTCAGGCGGGTGATGGCACTCGGGGGCCCCAGGGTGCCCCGTCTTCCTGACCGCAGCGCAGCCCCACGGGAAGCCCACTGTTGTTAAGCCATTGAATTCTGTTTGCTGCTGTTTCAGAGGTGGCTTGCCCACACGAGCGGCTGCTGGGTGAGACGTTCCGGGGTCCCACACATGATGTCCTTGTGCCAACAGCAGGGCTGAGGGGAGCTCGGAACTGTTTGTTTTATGGCACGTATTTATTCCATCAGATTGACCTTTGATCTGTAGGTGGAGGTAAATTGCAGAAAGGTCCGTGCCTGCATGTGACTCCGCTCTTGGAAGTAAAGAAGCATTCACAGACAGAAAAGCTTCTGTCAGGGTTTGCCAAATCACCCTCCAACATAGAAAAGGTGATAAAAGACAGTAATTCGGAGAGGGGGGTGTACCTCAGTCTTCAGGGGAAATGATGGCTGCCTTTCCATCTCTTGGGTGGAGGCCTCAGAAAGTTTCTTGAAATGGCAGATGTGGAGTGTCTCTTGGGGCCTCCCTGGGGGCTGCATACCTGCAGGCTGTCCGTGGGGGATGCCATCATCAACTTGGGGAGAAGCTTTTTGCCCCAGGAAAGAAAACAAGGCAGGGATGGGGGGGAGCAGGGAGAGGAAGGGAGGGCGCTGTGTTTCCCTTTGATGTCACTCAGGCGGAAAGCCAATCTGCACATGTAAATGAACTTGAAAATGCAATTAAAAATATATACATATTAGAGACTGTGATCCAGAATTTAATGTGAGATGCAGGTTACCCAGTGACAAGCTGCCTTCCCTGCAATCAGTGGTACCAACTCTCCCCTGTGATGAATGCGTCTCGGAGTGATAAATGCACCCAGATGAACGTGGGATTATTCCTTAAGCTAGTTTGACAGCCTTCACCGAGCCCTATCTGCTTATATCACCCAACCTCCTTCTCCCAGCTGTCACTGTGAAGGGGACACAGGCTCAGAAAGGTCCTTCCCTGGGCTTGTTCTGCATGGACAGGAGATTGGGCAGAACAGTCGCCCGTGTTGCTGTGGACAGAGGTCAGGGGGGCCCTGGACATTGTTACAGCCGCAGGCGCTGGGCGGCGGGCACTGTGCAGGGAGCCCCTGCCTGGGGCTAAGAGTAGGAGCTGGACCTGGGGGCCAGGCAGGTGTGGCGTCTGGGGCTGGAAGGGAACAGCGGGGCAGAGCCCTGCGTCTCGGGCTCTTGGGCGTTTTCTCCCGGGGCGTGCCCAGTGGCATGTGCAGAAGAGAACGCTCAGATGGTGAGGGCAGCAGCCTCCGCTGAGGGCCGAGTGTGACAATTTGGCACATGCCACGGGGCACCCGCTCCGTGCTGGGTGCTGGGGACATGGTGGTAGACAGAGGTGTGCTCACAGTCCTAGAAGGGAGACAGATAACAGGCAGGAAACACCATAGGTGAGTCCCAGGGTCGGGGGAAGGTGATGGGCGCTCCGGCAGAGGGGGTGGGCAGAGGGAGGGGGTCGAGAGGGCCCTCAGGCGTGGCTCAAGGCCTACAGAAGAAGCTGGAGGGTGGACCCTCGTGATTCTCTGCAGGAAGAGTGTCCCAGGCAAAGGGAACAGCCTCTGCAAAGGCCTTGAGACGGGTTGTGCCGGGCATTTCTAGTCGAGGCTAGTGTGGCCAGGCGAATCAGTGACAGCTAAGCAAGGAGGTCCCGGAGTAGATGGAACAGGGCGGGGACCGACCTCTCCAGACTGCTTGCCCCTGCCTTTAAACCACTGACTGGTCGCCATGAAGAACAAAAAATGGTTCTTTCTTTCTTTTTTTTTTTTAATATTTGTTTGTTCGGTTGCCTCAGGTCTTAGTTGCAACATGTGGGATCTAGTTCCCTGACTAGGAATTGAACCTGTGCCCCCTGTACTGGGATAGTGGAGTCTTAGCCACTGGACCACCGTAGAAGTCCCAAAGCTGCCCTTTCAAGGGACAGAATGTAGAGTAGAACCTGGGAGGTACCTTCAGAAGGCGGATTTCAGCTCCCAGCCTAGAGAATTCTCTTCCCGAGGGCTCTGCCTGGGGATTGAATTGTTTGTTCTGAGACCTTTGACCACCCATCCAGCACCTCATAGTAAAGAGGGGGCACCAGCTGCGGCTGGATGGGAGACCGGGCTGGTGCTGAGGTTCTGTGCTTCAGAAACGCCCAGGCTCATCTGGAGTTCTGTCCTGGCTCAGTCACCACCTGAGGTGCCCTGACTCTTGCAGGACCGAAGACCCTGACCCTGCGGGTGCACCGGTGAGCGCCCTGGGCCCAGGGACAGCCAGGCCCAGCAGCATCCCTGTCAAGTGGCATGGGCCCCAGGCAGCCTGCCTTTTACATTTTTTTTTCAAGAGAGGCAGCTGCTGCTGCTAAGTCACTTCAGTCATGTGCGACTCTGTGTGACCCCATGGATGGCAGCCCACCAGGCTCCTCTATCCCTGGGATTCTCCAGGCAAGAATACTGGAGTGGGTTGCCATTTCCTTCTCCAATGCATGCATGCATACTAAGTCGCTTCAGTTGTGTGCGACTCTGTACAACCCCATGGACAGCAGCCCTGCAGGCTCCCCTGTCCACGGGATTCTCCAGGCAAGAATACTGGAGTGGGTTGCCATTTCCTTCTCCCCAAGAGAGGCAGAAACCCATGTAAGAAGAAATCTGCAGTTTAGATGTGGGCGGAACATTCAGGCTTTTTCTAAATGCGCTGGCCTGAAGGACACTCCCACAGGCTGGACCAAACCCACCTCTTCTGATCGCCCTTCTGCGGCCCCTCCCCAGGCCCTGGACACCTGGCTCCTCCCTCATCGTTCAGGCCCAGCCGAAGCAGGCACTTGTCCTGACCTCCCAGCGGGATCTGGTGTCTGTCCGCCAGCTTCATCAGGCTGGGGCGTGACCTAGTCATTTCCTGCGTGATGCTGACGTTCAGAGCTCCGGGGTGAGTCTTGATGGTGAGCCCTGAGGTCCAGCGAGCCTGCCGCCCTGGAGCCCCCCGCCCTGAGCCGCCTGCTCCCCCCAACACCCCCACCCTGGAGCCCCCAGCGCTGTTAGAACAGAACAGTTGGTAGTGGTGCTGGAGGGCCGTTGAGCTTCCTTAAGAGTCGTCACTCCTCATTTAGATAAAGAAGTGGCCCTCAAATCTATTTCTGTAAATAAAAACAGCCCCGCCCCCCTGCCCCTGCCCACACCCCCCTACCTCCACCCCCACCCCCAACCCCGGCTTCCCAAGCCCTGGCCGCAGCCCCGTGGCTTGTTGAAGTTAGTTTATTAATGAGTCTGCTGAGTGGGCCTGAATGGAGGCCGCACTCTCATATTGCGGATCTAATTATAAACACGAGGGACGGTACCAAATAGGCAGCGTTTAAAGGGAGAAGAGTCTGGCAGCTCGGTTGAAAGTGTCCTTTAATGAACTTCTTTGGCACTTGTATCTTAGCAACACATTTTATTACATCCTGGTGCAGCTGGACTCGGGCACAGTAATTTATCCACCCCCAGCTCTCCCCCACCCCCCACTCTGACTTTCTTTGGCGACTGGAGGGAGGAATGTGCTGACCCGATTTTCCAAGGCTGTGTTCGCATCTCTTCTGCTTTGTTTAGTTGATGTAAAAGGCAAACGGGGTGCCCGGCGCACGGCTCGGTGCTGGCCGGCAGGAGGGGGACGGTGGCCCCGGCCTGGAAGGTGGGCGGCTGCCCAGCTTGATCGGGTGCTGCAGGCTGCCCTGGGGATGGGCTGAAGCTCTCCCTGGCACGCCCTGGGCTTGGGTATTTTTATCTGGACTTCTTTCCTGTAATGACACTAATTTGGCTACGGCGGAAGTGGGGACGTTTACAGATCTTTCCTTGTAATCAGCAGGCCTGTGAGTAGAGGTAGGAGGTGTTCTAGATGCGGGTGGAGGAGGCTGGCAAGGAGCAGAAGCAGGGCCAGGGAAGGGACCTTCCAGCCTGGCTGCTCCTGAGCCCGGGGACCTCGGCTGGCTACTTCCCTTCCCGAGTGTTAACTCTCGTGTCTGCTGGGTGAGGCTCCTGCATCCGCTGTAACAGAGCGCCCTATGGCAGGAGGGTCAAATGTACTCCCTCACGATGTGGAGGCCAGAAGTCTGAAATCAAGGCGCCAGCATGGCTGTGCTCCCTCCAGAGTCCAGAGGAGGGTCCTTCCTGCCCCTTCTGGCTTCGGGGGGCTCCAGGTGTTCCTGGGCTCGAGACGGCTTCCCTCTGGTCTCTGCCTCTGTCTCCACATGGCTGAGTTCTCTTTGAGTCTGTGTCCTCCCTTCTTATAAGGGGGCTTCCTTTGTGGCTCAGTTGGTAAAGAATCCACCTGCAATGTGGGAGACCTGGGTTCTATCCCTGGGTTGGGAAGATCCCCTGGAGAAGGAAAAGACTCCACACTCCAGTATTCTGGCCCGGAGAATTCCATGGACTATATAGTCCATGGGGTCTCAAAGAGTCAGACACGACTGAGTGACTTTCACTTTCTTGCGAGGAGCCCACTCATTACATTTTGGGTCCCTCCATCCAGTATGATCTCAACTAATTATATGTGCAAAGACCTGATTCCCAAAGGTCACATTCTGCGGTTCTGGGTGGACATTAACCCACTGTGTCTACCAGTGGGAGCTAGTCACGCCTTCCTTGGATTATGGGTGGGGGTCCCACTGCCCATTTCCCTCCCCTCCCGCTGGCCCCCCTGCCCAGCTCGCGGAGTCTGGTTCAGGCCCTGGCTCATTCACATCACTCTGCTCCCATCACCACCGTCCTCCTGAGCCTCTGCTCTGACTCGGCAGGCAGGGCAGTGCCGTCCTAACCTGTTGTGCCAGGCAGCTCTGTCCAAACTCTTGCAGAATCCTCCCCTGGCTTGGGTGCTTCCTTCCTAAGACAGCAGAGGGTGTGGGGCTGGAGGGAGTTACATGGAGCTGAATTTTGGCTTAACCTCTAGCACTTTCTAAGGATCAGGAGAGAGTGTGTGGAGAGAGCCCACTGCCCCAGGAGGTGACAAGCTCCTGTTGGGAGTGAGGGATGCTGGGGTGTTTGCACGTGGGGGGTTTCACCAGGCCAAGTGGAGTCCCCTCTGCCCAGGAGTCAGCCTCTCCCACTCGGCCCAGCAGTCTGTCCTGTGACCCGACCACGGCTCCCTCTTTTAGGTTGCTCACTGACACGTTTACCAAGGGCATTTTGGAAGGCAGGCCCTGAAGGAGGTGAAGCTCAGGGTTCTGGCAGCTCCTTCCCACCCACCCCCTGGCCAGCTCAGAAAAACGCATGGGGCTGCTGTCCCATGTCCCCAGATGAGCCCTCCTGCAGTGTGCAAGCGCAGAGGCCAGCAGAGCCAAGAGGCAAGCTGCAGGAGGGGCCAAATGGGGCCCAGCTGAGGTGGGGGGAGGGGATGGGGGAGGGGAGGAGGGGGAGGGGATGGAGGTGGAGGAGGTCAGGGAGGTAGTGGAGGTGGGGAGATGGGGGAGTTGACAGAGGTGATGGAGGCGGGAGAAGTCATGGAGGTGGAGGATGGGGGGCGGTGACGGAGCTGGGGAAGGTGGTGGAGGTGGAGGAGGTCAGAGAGGTTGTGGAGGTCGTGGAGGTGGTGAGCGGCGGCACAGAGCCGCCGGCCGGAGCACGGCCGCGGGACAGCCCTCTCCTCTCCAGGAAGGTCGTTCATTCTCACTTCACGTCCTCGGTGCCCAGAGGTGAAAGGCACCAGCGTTGCCACCTGAATCGTGCCCCGGCTGCGGTAAAGCCCGGCTGCCTTGCTCTGGACAGTGGCCGAGGCTGTCCCCGGCCTGCGGGGGCAGGTCCCCTGTGGCCGCCCGGCCTGGATGTAGGCGGGGAGCCTCTGTTGGCCTCACCGTTGACTGTTGCGCCTTCCATTCGGGGGCACGCAGAGCTCATCTTGGAGGAACAGTTAGAGGACTTTTGCTTGTTCTTTTCTTAACAGCATAGATTTGTTAAGTAACACTGAATTTTCTGTTGTGGTAAAGTGCATATTACATAAAATGTATCATCTCAGTCATTTTTAAGTGGGCGATTCAGTGGCATTCAGTACGTTCCCCATGTGGTACCACCATCACCCTCTTCTCCAGAACTGAAACTCTGTCCCTACTAAACAAACAGTAACTCCTGGTTTCCCTCCCCCAGCCCCTGCCAACCACCACTCTACTTTCTGTCTCTGGGACCGATGACCCTCGGTCCCTCATCTGAGTGGGATCATACATGCTTGTCTTTTTGTACCTGACTTACTTCACTGAGCAGCGTCCTTAAGGCTCATCCATGTTGCAGCCTGTGCTGGGGCTCCGTTCCTTTCCGTGGCTGGATAACATTCCGACCCGTGAATGCACCACCTCCTGCTTATCCGTCCACCCTTTGATCAACAGTGCAGTCATTTCCGCCTTTCGGCTCCCGTGAATAAAGCTGCTGTGGACGTGGGGTGACAGGTGTCTGTTCGGGTCTTTGTTTTCACTTACTTTGAACACACATCCAGAAGTGGGATTGCTGGGTGGGACGTTTGTTGTACACCCTAGACAGGCCTGTGGCAGAGACAAGCCTTCGGGGTTTCGCAGGTCATCCCCGAGTGGAGACAGTCTAGGGTTAGCCCCCTCCGTCAGACTGACGTCCTGTGACCCTGGGATCCCTAGTGTTGACACCATCACCTTCCAGGGAGCTTGTATCCCTGGCTTCCTGGCTCCTGATGGATCTCTGCCCCGTGGGCGTGGGCGTGAGTGGGTGTGGGTGTGGGTCACGTGGATGCAGCAGAAGCGTCCACCAAGCCTGTTGGCTGCTTCATGTACAGCTCTACAAAGGGGCGGGCACAGCTGCAAGACTCTCCTAGAGTTTGGTGTTGACACTAAAAACACGGCCATTAACAACGTAAGCTGCTTATGGTAGTTTGTCCGGACCTTGTAGTCTTACAGTGTGTGGTTTACTTTCCCTTTTGTCTCTTATGATGATCAGTCAGTGCAGATGCGGCACCGATACCCCGAGTCCTTTCACTCACTAACACTCATGTTACACGGTGGCATTTTTGCGTGTCTGCTGTTGCCGCATACGTTAACCCACTGGAAGGTCACGTTTCACGGGTGAAAAAGCCGTGCCATGGGCCCCACGGAGGAGAACCCAGAGACAGGAGGTCCTGTGGGCTTGGGAGGCCGCTTCTTGGAGTCACTGTCACCACCCCCCACCACGTCCGAGTCTTCCTCATCCCCTGACCCAAAGGGTTCAAGGATGTCTGTTGAAAGGCTCCCCCCATCTGCTAATCAGGCAGCTCTGTGAGTAGTTCCTCGGGCTAGGTTCCCGTTCTTTGCTGGTCTGGGTTGGCCCTGGGGTGAGGTCCGCATTGCCAGCATCAACCCAGGCTCCTCCCGAGGTGCAAGGAAGAGTAGTAATCCGCAGACTGTTCTCGGTGAGACTTCTTCTTCTGGCATTGGTATTAATATTTCTTAAACTTTTGTTGTTTGGGCTCTCACAGACGACAAAATGACATAAGGAGTAGTGGACAAAAATGTGCAGTTGGCTGGGATTATTTTGAAGATTTCGGAGGACTCTGCCAGTGTTCCGTTTGTTTTTCTTTCTTTTTTTTGTGCAGATAACTGCAGTTCTGTTTTCTACAGTAACTCTGACTCTGAAAATTTCTTTGTGGTTTCAGCTCTCAGATCCCTTCTCTAACTCTTGTTCATCCTGATCTTGAGCAAGTTACTGATGATCCTTCAGCTTCCTTTTCACTCACCTGAGAAGTGGAGGTAATCTGAACACTTGCTTGTAGAACTTGAAGGATGAGGCCAAGTGAAGGGTGGGAGGTGCTTAGCACAGAGCTTGGTGCATGGTGGGGGCTCCAGAGAGGCGAGTTCTCCTGCTGTGTCTTTAGGCCAGACCATTATCCTCCACTGTGAAGCTTCCAAGACACCCATCTCTCTGGGTGCTCCTGGCCTCAGCTCTCATCCCCACCCCCAGCTCCCTACCATCATCTCGCCCGTTTCACCTACTAAATATTTCCCTCACTTTTCTCCACCTCTGCACCTCTGGTTCACTGGTCAGCAGCCTCCTAACTGCCTCTAGGGTCTGTCTTCCATACCATCACTAAGGCTGTCTTTTTAAAGTAGAGCCCTTGCGTGATGTTTCTGTGCTTAAAAACCATCTCCCGGTCCCCACTGCCCACGGCAAGAACTTCACGTCTGCCTCAGCCTCTTGCCCCAGTGAGTTGAGTCAGAGAACCTGCTGTGCTGAAGCTGGGGCCAGGCCTGGAGCCCCAGCCTACGGTCCGCCCTCTGGCCCAACTCCAGGACCACTGGCAGGTGGGAGACACGCTGGGCGCCAGGGAACACGGTCTGTAAGTCAGTGCCTTAAGGAAGAAGATTCAGAAATTCTTTGTAGTCAGTAGACTGGACCTTTCATTTTCTGGGTTCAGATCACTTCTTCAACCTCATCTCTTGACACAAAGCTGTTGACTGTTTCCCAGACATACCAAATGCCCGCGGGTCACCGGTCTTAGCCTACGGCATTGCTCCTGCCTGGACTGACCCTTTTCTCTTGAACAAGACACTGCTCATGCCCCAAAGCCCGGGGCAGATCCTTACCCTCCAGACAGACACCTCTGGCTTCATTTAGGTTGGAGGTAATGATGGTCACAGTGGTGATGGTGGTGGTGGTGGTGGTGGTGGTGATGGTGATGGGGAAGAAAGGGTGACAAGGACAGAGACAGTGGTGAGGATGGGGATGAAGGTGAGGATGGGGATGAAGGTGAGGGTGGTGAGGATGGGGATGAAGGTGAGGGTGGGGATGAAGGTGAGGGTGGTGAGGATGGGGATGAAGGTGAGGATGGGGATGAAGGTGAGGGTGGTGAGGATGGGGATGAAGGTGAGGGTGGTGAGGATGAGGATGAAGGTGAGGGTGGGGATGAAGGTGAGGGTGGTGAGGATGGGGATGAAGGTGAGGGTGGGGATGAAGGTGACAAAGTGAGGATGGGGATAAGGGTGATGTCAAAGATGGTGAAGTTGGTGATGACGGTGATAAAGTGGATGGTGAGGATGCTAATGTAATGATGCTAGTGGTGGTAAAGGTTGTGGTGGTTATGGTGATAATAATGGTAATAATGGTTGTAATGATGACATCGGAGAAGGCAATGGCACCCCACTCCAGTACTCTTGCCTGGAAAATCCCATGGACAGAGGAGCCTGGTGGGCTGTAGTAAGAGTCGGACACGACTGAGTGACTTCACTTTCACTTTTCACTTTCCTGCATTGGAGAAGGAAACGGCAACCCACTCCAGTGTTCTTGCCTGGAGAATCCCAGGGATGGTGGAGCCTGGTGGGCTGCCATCTATGGGGTCGCACAGAGTCGGACACGACTGAAGCGACTTAGCAATGATGACGTCAGTGATGATCATGGTTTTCACCATCAGCCACTTCCTGTGGCAGGTCTGAGTGTTTCCAGTTTAACTTACCATCACAACACGTCTCTATGAGGAAATGTCATGCCCACTACACCCTGGAGGAGCAGAGACGTGTATCAGGGGCCAGTGCTGCTCAGTCGAGTCTGTGTCTCACACACAGGCTCACAGCAGTGACGTTTGAATTACTAGATAGTGGATGAGCCTTAGAAACTGTAAATGTGATGAACGTGCTCTTGCTGCTATATCCTAAAGACAAGAGGACAAGATGCTTGTGTAAAGAGGAAACAGAAAGCTTTAAAAGTCTAGAAGTTCCTGAAGTTGGCATCCAAAGAGCAGAGTGCCTTGTGTCCCAGCTGGGAGCCCGTCCAGAGTTGATAACAAGATGGCACAAAATGCTGCTGACGCTACTTTTAAAACCTGTGAGGCTTAGATACCACGTTTCAGAACAAGCATGTCTTTGCAGGCAGTTATTTGTGTGACATCTGATGTCACTCTGTAGGTCTGGGCTTCCCGGGTCAGCTCTTGAAAGCTGTCTGCTCCTCTTACGTTCTGTTGGCCTCCAGCGGGTACCACTGATACTCGGGAGGGAAATCACAGGTGCCAGAAGTGGTACATGACTTTTCTTGGAATTTAAAACTTTAAATGAAAAACGACAAGATAAGTAATCCTGCCACCTTAAAAATGTACTTGATAAATTGTGGAGCGAGTTTTAATACAGATAAGTGTATGTGTGAAGTACTTCCACAGGTGTAATGACCACGTAACATATGTTTTTTTAAACTCTCGGGTGGCCCTTCCTCTCCACTAGTAATTCCAGACTTTGCAAAGACTCAGGCCCTGCTTGAGCCTTCAGTCGGGGTCCTCAGAGGCTGCCCCCTGACCGTCTGCATCTGCATCTCCCAGGAGCTCGTTTGCCAGCAGGAACCTGGCGTCACCCCGCACTTGTGGAAGCAGGAGCTCCACCACTGGCCCAAGGCACACTCCCCACAGGATTCTGGGGCCCCTGGACTTCGAGAACCAGGGCTCTGGGTGAGGGTCACCCTTTCCCTGGCCGCCTGACCAAGCGGAAAGGTATGGACGGCATGCTTCTTCAGCCCTTAGTGAGTCTTTTCTTCTTGTGGTGGTGGGGATGCTGGTGGTGATGGTGGAGATAATGGTGGTGGTCGTGGTGGTCATGGTGGTGATGGTGGTGACAGTGGTTTTGTGATGCTGGTGGTGATGGTTGTCAGCCCTTGCTAACCTCAGGGAAAGATTAAGGATATTGGAGCCTGGAGGGAGAGACCCGGCGCCAGTTACTCATCTCACACACTTGGGTAAGACACGGAAACTTCCTGAACCTCATTTTCCCTGCCTGCAAAGTGGAAGCAGCAAATACCTTTACTAGCTATAAAGCCTCTGCAAATATCAGCGGTTTTATTATTTAAACTCCGAAGACGACTCTGGATTCTAGTCCTGTGACCTCTATGTCCAGGTGGAAGGAGGGCTAACAGTTGGTGAATAGTCTGGTGTCAGGCTGTTTCCACCTATATTTGATGTATTGAGACATTTCTGTTCATCTGCATTGATCCTTTCAGGATGAATTTTAACGCATATTTCTTTTAAAACTTAAAAAAAAAAAAAAAAAAAAAGATCCCAGAAAGGGCAGAAGATAATCTCAGAGTCCTCGTCACCGGCCCTGTGGCCCGGGTCCCTGGTCCCCTGTGTCGGCTCTTCCAGGCTTGCCGCTGGTGTCAGGGTCGCCGAGCTCCCCGGGCTGAGTGGCCTGGGTGGCTGCACCTGCCCAAGAATCACCAGCCAAGGCCACGGAGTAGAGGAGCCTGGTTCCCTTTTCCCATTTTAGGTTATTAAATGGGTTTCCTCCCACTTGGCCCCATCTGAATCGGGTTCTCTTTTGTCCCCCAGAACCTCATCTCCTGCTTCCCCTGGCTTTGATCTTGTGTTGCAGTTGTGGTGTCTGCCGTTGGCGGCTCCTCCCTCACCCCAGGTGCCTCCTTCCTGCCACCGAGCCTGCTGCTCCTGTAGTACATACTCACCCCTAATGAGCTACTTAAAAAAATCAGCATTGATTTCTAGATAAAAATCACAATTAATTTTAAATGCCCTCTGTAAACCTTGTTACAAATAATTGCCAGAGACACATAAAGTCTGAAATTAATTAAAATCGACAGCCTCACCGGATGCAGGATGTGCTTCTCATTGTTTTAGTTACGTGTCTGAGCCTGTGTGTGGATATCGCTCGGGCCGAAGCTGTGGCTCAGAGATTCCAGGTGGGAGAGGAAGGGGGTTGCTGGAGGACGCTGTGCAGGAGCGGGGAGAACGTGGGTTGGAGCTGCCCTGACCTGGCTGGCAGCCCTGCTTCCAACCTTTCGGTTGTTGGATGACCTTCCGAGCCTCAGGCTCCTCGTGTGTGAAATGGGTTTAGTAACAGTGTGCCTCAATAACCTCAGATATGCAGATGACACTGCCCTGATGGCAGAAAGCGAAGAGGAACTAAAGAGCCTCTTGATGAAAGCAAAAGAGGAGAGTGAAAAAGCTGGCTTAAAACTCAACATTCAGAAAACTAGGATCATGGCATCTAGTCCCATTGCTTCATGGCAAATAGATGGGGAAACAGTGGAAACAATGGCTGACTTTTTTTGGGGGGGGCTCTAAAATTACTGTAGATGGTGACTGCAGCCACGAAATTAAAAGACGCTTGCTCTTTGGAAGAAAAGTTATGACCAACCTAGACAGCATATTAAAAAGCAGAGACATTAATTTATCAATAAAGGTCTGTCTAGTCAAGGCTATGGTTTTTCCAGTTGTCATGTATGGATGTGAGAGTTGGACTATAAACAAAGCTGAGTGCCGAAGAACTGATGCTTTTGAAGTGTGGTGTTGGAGAAGACTCTTGAGAGTCCCTTGGACTGCAAGGAGGTCCAACCAGTCTATCCTAAAGGAGATCAGTCCTGGGTGTTCATTGGAAGGACTGATGTGAAAGCTGAAACTCCAATACTTTGTCCACCTGATGCGAAGAGCTGACTCATTGGAAAAAACCCTGATGCTGGGAGGGATTGGGGGCAGGAGGAGAAGGGGACAACAGAGGATGAGATGGTTGGTTGGATGGCATCACCGACTCAATGGACATAAGTTTGAGTGAACTCTGGGAGTTGGTGATGGACAGGGAGGCCTGGCGTGCTGCAGTCCATGGGGTCGCAGAGAGTCGGACACGACTGAGCGCCTGGACTGGACTGAAGTGAACAGTGTGCATGTGTGTGCACTCATTCGGATCTGACTCTTTGTGACCCTATGGACTGTAGCCCACCAGGCTCCTCTGTCCATGGAGTTTTCCACGCAAGAATACTGGAGTGGGTTGCCCTTTCCTTTTCCAGGGGATCTTCCTGACCCAGGGATCGAACCCACCTCTCTTGTGTCTCCTGCATTAGCAGGCGGGTTCTCTACTGGCGGAGCCACCGGGAAAGCCTTATTAACAACAGCCACCTCCCAGACTCGCTGGACATGACGGTGCGGATATGCTGGCTTGGAGTCAATACTCAGGGTTTATTATTACTCCCTCGTCTTCCCCCTCGATCCCCCTTCCACACACCAGCCTTGCCAGAGTTGCTTCATTCATTCCCTCCCCACCTTGCTGCTGCCACCAGATAAATAGAAGCAGACAGGAAGGAGAGAGGGCAGGGATGCCAGGCAGTTGCTGTCTTCTGGGCAAAAGCACTGGCCTGGGGGTAGGGAGGCATCTTGGTCCAGTCCTGCAGACCCGGATGAGGGTTGCCTCCACCTCCCCTCTCCCCTGCCTCTGCTCTCGAGGCTGGCAGGGCAATCAGGGTCGGTGTTTGCCGAGGTGAAGGGGGCTGGCAGAGCTTGCAATCGCCTGCCCTCCTGGAGCAAGCCCCTCTCTCAGCACTGGGGCAGTGTGTAGGGCGAGGAAATTCTTCTGCATGATTGCTATAGTAACTGGACGCATTTATAAGTTGCGTTCATGGTCAACCTTTTGTCAGTTTCCATTCCAGAATTCTCAGACTGACTCCAGCGTGTCCTTGAGGGGAGCGCTCTGTGGCCTTCACATTTCCTCGTGGCTGCCCGTGTGGCTCTTGTTTAGGCTCCTCCCTGGCCCCCTTCCTGGAGGAGCACAGGCCCAGGACTGACTCTTAGGTCGTGCTTTTCACTGGCCACGTGTGGCTCGGCGGGTGCTTAGCATCCTCTGAGCCTCAGTCGCCTCGAGGAGAGTGGCACCTCTCTGCTTGTGAGGCCGTGTGTTGAGTGTTTGGGAGCGTTTCCTGAAATGTGAGATGCTGGGGAAACAGACCCACAGCACAGAGCCCCTGCCGTTGACAAACTCGCAGGCAGGCCTGGTGGCAGATCAGGGCACCCCAACTTGGTGAGTGGAAGTAGGGGGGCTTAGACACCTGAGGGGGTCCTGAGTAGGAGCCAGCAGTCCAGCCAGGGGTGGCAGGAGACTGCGTCCCCGCGAGGGAGGAGGTGGCACAGGAACAGACCGTGCCGCTCCAGAGGGACATTTTCTCTCCTCCCCCTCTTCCCTCTCTCCCTGTCTACTTCCCGCCTTGTCTTCCAAGTCCCCAGGTATGCCTTCCCTTGTCTCCCTCTCTCTTTGGAAGCTCTAGACAGTAAAGGCTGGCTCCACTTCCAATTCCTTCTGTGCCTGTGGTCCCAGATAGAAATAAATGACCCCCCACCCCCGCCATGTCTCTGCAGGAAGTGGCTACAGAGAGGAGAGAACAAAGCTTTGGAGTTATTTATTTCTTGCTTTGCAGAAATGTTTATTGGCAAGTAGCGTGGCAAGGTGGAATGGTTTGATTTGATTAGCAAGTCTAAATGTATTAGCAGCGAGACAGAAACGATATTACAATTAGTGGTAATTAGCTGTGCTGATGACTCTGGGTGCCAGTGCCGGGTGACAGATGTTGCTTCCTGGTCCCGGGTTAGACAGAGAGGGCACTTTTACCCTTGTGAAGAGACTCAGCTCCAGGGCGGAGGTGGGGCAGGGGGGCAGTGGTGCCTGAGACCTCAGCCCTATTGTCAGCAAGTCTTGAGTAATAGCTGATCAGTCGGATCACAGAGACGTGTGTGTGGGTCCTGCTGGTACTGTGTAAAGGGACTGTGATGTTGGGGGCCAGTGGGCTTGACTTGCGGGGAGCCCGAGCCCCTCCCAGCCTGCCCTGAGTCGGCACCACTGATGACAGCAGCAGTGGCTGGCTTTGTACACCTGCATCTCTCTACAGGTCTTTGATTTAGCACAGCCCCTCCCAACCCTGTTCACTGAGGTTTTCATGTGGCCTCGCTCCCCACGACCAGTGCCCAGCCAGGGCTGCAGCGAGGACCCCGGGGGTACTTTGGTAATGAGTGGTGCACACCGATAGTGCCTTAAGGAGTTGGCATAGACTCAGGAGACACTCGAAACCACGTGACCACGCTTTTGCAAGTTAGTTGACTTGAGCGTGTGTTGTCAGTGACTTTGAACAAGGTTGGAGAATGGAATGGAAATGACTGACACTCCCCGTCCTCCAGGAGTTTCCGGACGTCGATGGGGACACCAGACAAGCATCCATCCTGCAGACGTAGCCAAGGGCGTCGTGGTGAACGATGAGAATGTTTCAGAACTGGAGGGAGGTGGTGGTTGCCCAGCTCTGTGAACGGACTAAATACCACTGAACTGTTCGCTTTAAAATGGTTATTTTTATGTTCTATCAATTTCACCTCAATTTTTTAAAAAAGCAAAATTCTAAGAGAGAATTTGGAAACCCAGACAGTGTAAACTGGGAGCATCTCAGAGAGTTTAGTGAAATAAGTTTATCTGTAGTGAGACAAAGTTTCTGAAAACTCAGAGCTGGTAAACAGAGATGATCCTGGATGCTGAGTCTGCCTCTGAGGCTGGAAAGAGCCGGAATGGTGAGGAGGGGAGAGGCGTGTCTGTGATGCCTGGAGTGAGGTGAAGACCTAGGCTCAAGGGTGCAGGGCAGCCCTTGGGGGACGGTGAAGAAGAGGTGGAGAGAAAGTGGGCAGAGACCAGGCTTCCTGTCTGCCTCTGGCTGCTCTCCGGGGACTGCAGAACGGGTCAGTGTGTGCCATCTGTATGTCCGGCGGGGGAGGCTGCCCTGATGCCCCCAGGCTACCCAAGCATGTTGGAGGCCATGGCAGCCTCTTGAGTGGGGCCCCCTCTCCCTTTCATCACAGGTGGACTTGGCCTCAGCAGCAGCACCCACTCAGAGAGGCAGCCCCCAGACCGCAGCTCCTCCTTGTCCCCCGTGGCCCACAGGCCATCAGTGACAACATGAATTAAAGAATGCGCATGCTCAGTCGTGTCAGACTCTTTGTGACTCCATGGACTGTAGCGGGCTCTGCCAGGCTCCTCTGTCCGTGGGATTCTCCAGGCAAGAATACATTTGTACTTGAGGTCGCGTTTGTACTTGAGTCCAGAAAGGAAGTTTCAGAAAAATGCTTTGGTATGAGTCCATTTATAGAAAGTACAAAACGTTCAAAACAGTATATGTATGTTTAAATAAATGTATTTGTTCAACTCTAAAGAAAAGTCAGGGAAGGATAAATACGAAATAGTAGTTACTCAGATATGAGAGGAAGTAGGGAAGGCAGGCAGGAGTATTTCAAAACTGGTGTTCCTTTTCTTAAGCTGGGCTGTTTACAGATGATACTGTTGTTCTTTAAATGCCACACATTTTATTATTTCTAATATCTCTTCAGTGCTTAATAAAAACAAGTGTTCTAAACATGTACTGCCGTATGGGGCGTCCTACCTCAAACTCACTGTGAGATTTTGAGCTTAGGCAAACGGGTCAGGGCTGTCCGTGGCCATAAAACCTTGGGCAACAGGGCAGCTCCTGGTTACTAGAGGAAAAACATTGTGTAACTCTGGAAATAGGACAGAATGGTCAAAAGTGTACGAAGCCAGCTGTGGGGTGTCTGCCCTGTGGTGGTACATAAATCATAAATTTGCTTTTTTCCCTAAAGTAACATGAAGTCCACAATTTAGATCTTTAACCAACAGGAATTCTGGAAATGACGCAAAACTGATTAGCGCCCCCTCCTGGGCAAGGTGAGAAGGAACCTTTGCAAGCCCGGTAGGAGGGCGGCCGTGCCTGCGACGGTTCAGCACCGCGGACAGCGCTCGCGCGGCCGCTTTCGGAGGGGCCCCATTGCCGTGGGGGAGGACGACTGGAGCCTAGAGACCCGGGTTGGAATCCTGCCTCTTGGAATTCTTAGCTGTGTGGGCTCGGGCATATTCTCAGGGCTCTGGATCCTCAGTTCCCTCCTGTCTTCCTGGTAGGGGGCTATGAGCAGGGGGGCTACTGCCATGGTCCCCAGCACGTGCTCTGGGGGTGGTCAAGGGGGCTGGGGTGGGCAGGTCAGAGTGGGAGAGGCCAGATCGTCCTGCTCGTGGGTTTCATGTCACATGGGGGAGCGGGTGCCATGAGTGGTGACTGGTGTCACCAGGCCTGTCACAGACTTCCTAGGTTGCTGGCACAGCGGGCCGAGCAAACAGGAACCCCACTATGGCCCGTCCGTCACCTGCACTTCCTGCTCAGGACCAGCTTCAGGGTGGCCAGAGGAGGGCAAGGCCAAGCAGGTGGCAGCATCACCTGAGGCTTGTCCCAGGTGTGGGGTAGGTACGGGGAGCAGAGGTGTCTCAGCCAGGAGCTCGGACCCTGCACCCTCAGACTCTGGAGAGGGTGGCTTGGTGCACGTGGTGATGGTGGCAGCGGCTTCTGAAAAGCTCTATTTTTTCTTAGTGATGCGAGGAAGCAAGCTCTCTGTCCCGTGTGGCTGGGAGGAGGCCTGAGGACAGAGGTGAGCGTGGGGAGTCATCTGTGCAGGAGAGGATTCTCTCAGTGTTAAATTCTGGGGTGTTTGGGACTTCCTTGGCAGTCTAGTGGTTAAAACTCTGCGCTTCCACTGCAGGGGGTGCGGGTTCGATCCCTGGTCGGGGGATCCTGCATGCTGTGTGGTGCGGTCAAAGAGTTACAATAAATTCTGGGGCATTTGCTTCTAGTCACAGGCAGACCCGTTTGTTAACATATGTTTCTTTTTTGTTTGTTTAGCGGTTGGGTACTGGGAGTGTTATATGATCTAAACTCTCAATAACAAGGAACACATACCATTAATTGAAACAGATGGGTTGGCATCTATGTCTCCATATCCACCCTGGCCTTATTAAGTCTCAGTCACATTCACACTGGGCAGCTCTGTTTCGCACCGTGAGCCCAGCATGGGTGGAAGGATTCCCGCTGTTTGAAGAACTAGCCTTCTTTCTCCTTGATTTCTAGCCTGATGTGACATACACTGGAGTCAAAGCTGGGGAGGTGGTGACAAGGGCTGGAAGTGACCAGCTGTGGGGACAGTGCATTTGGCGACAAAGCTCAACCTTAGTCCAGGGCTGCGGGGGTCCGTCCTGCATGGCACCAGCACATCTGGGTGTGTGGGTTGTGTCTGTGAGAGTATAAGCGTGGGTCACATCGGGGCATGTTCATGAGACTCCGTGTCCTTACACACATGCGTGTTTACACCATCACACGCCAACACTGGGGGGCCAAGGATGGAACTGATGTTTCACGCCTGTCTGCCCTCACACCTGCTGTGACCCCAACCCAGTGCTTCCTGTGCTTCCAGGCAAGAAGGGGTCAACTTAGGCCAGGGCTCCAGGGACACAACTCCTCCTGCCAAGCCATAGCCTTGGATGGTTGATCAGCATCCGAAACATACGCACTTGGTGTTGTTTCTGCTCATTCTGTCTGTGTCGTCCTTTCCTTCCTCCTCCAACATTCCTGCTAATCCTTTAAAAACTGACTTTGGCACCTCCTCTGAGAAGGCTTCCCTGACTTCACCATGCTGGGCTAGATCTTCCCCAGCTGGTTGCATGGCTCTAGGAGCAGGGGCCACACCTTCCTCCCATGGTGCTCCATCCGTCTCAAGATGTCTTGCCAAAGCTGGGAACACAGTAGGTGCTTGCTATATGTTGTATTTCAAGATAGTTACTTCTTCCCTCCCCTCACCAGGCATGAGAGGATTTTTCTTCAGGTTTACTGTGAGAACCTGATGAGATTCCTGGAGGTAGAACCCCCAAATATGGGGCCTCCCTTTTTAGACTGGCCCCTAGGAGTTTCTCACTCTCAAGTTCTTCTCCACTGAGACTCCAGCAATTTGTTGAAGTTACCATTTAAGCATTCCTGCCAGTGACCAGTTGCCCAGCTATGGTCCTGGTAAGCCATGATTCTCTGGAGCTACCTGTATGTCTGTCCAGGCAGCCTCCTCTCCTGCCTCTGTTCCCTGCCCCCTATCCTTTGACTTGTCAGGGCCCAGCCTCTCCTGGGGCCCCAGTTGTCTGGCAGCAAAGACACCATCACTGCTGAGAAAGGAGCTTCCTTTCTTTTGGAGCAAACAAACACCCACACAGCTCTGGTGTGCACTGATGGAGAGGGAGAGGGCTGGGATCATGTTAGTCCCGGGGGTCAGCTCCACCAGGGCCAGGCACCAAGGAAGTGCTCCTTCAGTGTTTGTTGACTGGCTGACTGAAGGCTTGCACAGGCCAGCTCTGCACCGACTCACTTGAGCAGTCCTGAGCTGAGCCATGTGGAGGAGTTTGGGTTCAACCAGGTGGGCCTAAGAGCCCCCAGCTGTTTCCTCCCTCCCCTCGGAAAGTCAGCTCAGCCAGGACTAGGTCCCACACTTCTTTGGCTTTTCAAGGTTCCCCCCACTTAACAAAATGATGAAATGCATAATAGACCAAGATATGCCCACATCCAGAACTCATTATACATTTCCCCAAAGTTAAAAAAAAAAAGAGAGAGAGAGGGAAAAAAAAAAGAGTTCTCCTTAATCACCTTTTCATATTTTCATTAACAGCATCAAAGCGATTAGGTCTGGAAAAAGCAATCTGAATCATAGTCATCTTGGAAGAAGTTGATGAAGAATGCAGAGGCATTTGAATTTCAAAGCCCAGCCTTTCTCTCTCATTAATGTTTTCTGCTCTGAGGGCTCCTGTAAGACCCCACTGCCTGCCCCAGTCCTTCAGGGAGTTGGAGAACGTGAATGACATGGCATCGGGGCTCCAAAGCGGTCGCTGCCACAGGGTAGGAGCCCCCTTCGCGAGCCTACTGGACCTTCCCCCTCACCCCCCCCCCACCGCCCCCTCACCTGGCAATGCTTAGCGTCGCAGATTCTGTGTGTCAGCAGCTGTGGGGCGCCTGTCCAGAGCCCAGGTGGGGTGCAAGGCGTGTAGGATGGAGCACCTCTTAGGGAGCCCTCGGTCCAGCCAGGGAGACAGACCCAGCCCCTGTGTGGGAAGGGTGAGTGCAGATGCAAGGGACAGTGCCCCAGGGAACAGAGTGTCTACTGGGCATATGGTGGCAGAGGGGCGGGTTCCTCAAGACAGAGACACAGGCGGGCCTGTGTTCTCCAGCAGTGGGGGAGCAGACTCCCCAAAGACACTGAGTGTCTGGAGGTGATCAGGGCTATATTGGGTCCTGGAGGCCCCCAGGGGTTCCGGGGGGCAGTGGTGCACACAGTGGACACACTGCCCAGGGCGGCTCACCCCTTCTTTCCATCCTCCTGACTCTGGAGGATCTGCCTTGGGCGCAGGGTACCTCGGGCACACTGCCTCCAGCGCCGCCCCAGGCCGGCCAGCCCTCACTGGCCCCTGCAAGAGGCTGAAAACCTGAAACCAGCCGCGGTGCAGGGAGGGGGGCCATTTCCCAGGGACTTGAGAGGCACCCACAGTGAATGGGCCTTGGGGCATGGAGTGGGGGTGCTGAATGAGGAAACACGGTGAATGAAGGTTTCCCGGGGTGTGTTAGGAGCCCCTTCCATCCTGACTTGCCCCCAGGGCAAGGTGGGGAACTCTTGAAGCAGAGGCAGAGCTCAGATGTCTAGCATGGTCCCCAGGGCTGCTCTGAGAGTGGGTGTATCAGAGCATCTGGAGGAGCCTTGACCACACAGGTGCCCAGCCCACCTTTACCTGTTGAGTCCACAGCTGCAGGTAGGGCGGGTGAGTCCAGCAGAGCAATTGCTGTTGTTGAGCGTGGCAGCAGTGCAGAGGTCACTTGTCAGTCCAGCGAGAGGTGGCCTGCAGGTGCCGTCCTGAGTTGACCTGAGGGGTCAGCGTTGGTGAGTCATTGGTGGTTATGCAGCAGGCGGTGGGGGGGGTTGCCTCCCCGCACACCTGGCCCTGCCCAGCCCCGCCTTCACCTGTCTCAGATGCTGACTCTGGAGTTGTACCAGCATCTTCCCAGTAGCCTTGCAGAGTGGACTGGGGACTGCTGGAGTCCATTCTGAGAAAATAGAGTGCAGGAAAGGAATCCAGGGGCTCGAACATGGGGTGGGTCAGGATTTGCCGGTCTTTTTGCCATTAAGTGAATGAAGTTGCTCAGTCGTGTCTGACTCTTTGCGACCTCGTGGACTGTAGCCTACCAGGCTTCTCCGTCCATGGAATTCTTCAGGCAAGAAGACTGGAATGGGTTACCATTTCCTTCTCCAGGGGATCTTCCCGATCCAGGGATCGAACCCGGGTCTCCTGCATTGGAGGCAGACGCTTTAACCTCTGAGCCACCAGGGAAGCCCCTTTTCGCCATTAGGACCCTTTTAATCTTCCCTCTTAGAGGTGAGTGTGCTGAGCGGTGAGGCAGGCGTGCCCTCCTAGCTTTCTGCTGTGCTGGCTGGGTGCCCTTGGGCTGGCCGCACAGCGTCTCTGGGCCCTGCTTTTCCCAAGGATCTGGTCTCTGGAGGCCTTTGCAGAGCTCACTTCCTGCAATTCCTTGAGATGCTTGTGCTGTCAGGGTATGTGAGGGCCACAGAGTCATGACCCCAACAGTTTCCAGAGCTCACGGAGACACGAGGCACGGTTCAAGTCTCAGCTCTGACGTTTAGTAGTGGGATGTCCTTGGGCCAGTTAATTAGCCTCTCTGTGTCTCCCTTTTCTTATCTGTAACTGGGCCTCTGCAGCCTTGGTCCACAGTCCTTTTGACCCCAGGGGCTGGTTTCGTGGAAGACAGTTTTCCCACGGACCGGGTATGGGGGAGCGTTGATTTGGGGGTGATTCAGGTGCATTACATGTATTGTCCACGTTATTCCTATTATTATTACAGCAGCTCTGCCTCAGATCATCAGGTGTTAGACCCCAGATGTCGGGGACCCCTGCTCTGTAGGACTGTGGCAAGGGACAAAGGAGGCGGTGGAGATTCATCCCATATGGGTGCACGTGGCAAGCAAACGCTAGACTTGATTATCGTCAAGCTCCTCCTGGCTTCCCAGCCGTCACACGCTGACCTCTTGTCAGCCTCAAGCAGCTCCGTTTGCCGGTGGTGAGCATAGGTCCGGAGGTTGAAGCTTGGACCCTCTGACTCCACGGCTCATGTGCCATGTCCGGCTTCTGATGGAGCAGGCACTGTGGGCAGTGGGGGGTCCGAGGGGGCAGGAACCCCGCAGTCGTTAGCTGGTGCCGCTGCCTGCCAGGTGTCCTTGGTGCTGGAGACACCCGGCGTCTGGAGGTCTCCTGCTGCCTGACGGGAGCCGGGCCAGACCACACAACCATCGCGTGGAGCCCGTGCAGCTCGGACCCTTGTCTGTTGCCTCCACGGAGCCGGGGGTGACTGGGACCACAGCAAGTTTCCTTGACCTTCAGAGCATCCCGTGATGGGTACCTGGCAGCTGAGCATCGTGTAGTCCCAGAAACAGCATCGCGATGGGGGTGTATCCAGGGGATGCAGGAGCCAATTCAGAGCATCCCGGGGCTACTGCTGGGGCAGTTTGAGCAACAAAATACGGTTTTGGGATCACAAACCTCAGTGTGAAATAAATGTCAGTCCGTGCTAATAATAAGTGACTAAATAAGTGAATGAAGGAGAGGGACTAGCCTGGTGGTCCAGTGGTTAAGAATCCGCCTGCCAATGCAGGGGACTCGGGTTCGATCCCGATCTGCGAAGATCCCACGTGCCGCAGGGCAACTAAGCCTGTGAGCCACAGCTTCTGAGCCCACTCTCTAGAGCCTGTGCCCCACACCGAAGACCCGATGCAGCCACATAAAGAAAGATTAAAAAATGAACGAGAAGAGACAACTTTGACCCAGGCAGAAGAACACCAAGTAAATTACATCGATACTCTGCCCTGAAGAAGGTGGGCCCCCACCCCTTAACAGTGTGAGCTCTAGGTGTGACCCTTTCTGATTCTGCAGCGCGGACGCCGCACAGTCACACCTCAGCCAGGTGAGTGAGGCCAGCGTCACAGAGCTGGGTCAGGTTGGTGGCACGTGCCTGATGGGAGGGGATGCGAAGGGCATTTCTCATTTCTGTTTGTCCCCCCAATACCTGGTACCCCAATCTAAAGAGGAGAGAGAGAGAGCAGACAAACCCCAGGCAAAGAGCCTTCTACAAAACACCTGCCCAGTCGTCCTCAAAGGCCGTGTGAAGGTATTTCTGGAAGCGCCCAGCCCAGCCCCGTGCGCCTTAGCTCCACTGAAGACGGCTCTGCCTTCCTGATGGACAGGTGAACGGGCCCGTGGAAGCGAGGCCCTTGGAAATTAGATTCCCGGCTGGGGCTCCCGCTCCCATGGGAGGAAGTGGTGTGTGCGGGGTGGGGGGCAGCTGGGGATGGGGTGGGGGTGCATCCTTTCCCAGTCACCTCGTCTCCAGCACATGGATAAGAAACAGATGAGAGAGGTGAAGGCGCTTGTCCGGGCTCACACAGCGGAAAGCAGTGAGTGTAGGTGACAGGCTGTGCTGTGAGAACCATCCTGAGAGGCGGCTTCAAGCTCTGCCATCGGTGCGTCTCCAACAGGCCCAGCGGGGGGTCTCTCCCTGGGGGCCGCAGGTGACTCAGGCCCGTACCTGGGGATACTGGCGGCTTTTATCCCCCCTTGCTACTGCTAAGCCACTCCTGTCCTGTCCGACCCTGTGCGACCCCATAGACGGCAGCCCAACAGGCTCCCCCATCCCTGGGATTCTCCAGGCAAGAATACTGGAGTGGGTTGCCATTTCCTTCTCCAGTGCATGAAAGTGAAAAGTCAAAGTACCTCAGTCGTGTCCGACTCTCAGCGACCCCATGGACTGCAGCCCACCAAGCTCCTCCGTCCATGGGATTTTCCAGGCAAGAGTACTGGAGTGGGGTGCCATTGCCTTCTCCGTTATCCGCCCCCCCAATCCCACACAAATGAATAAATCAAGAAGACCCGTTTCTTGTCTAAAGCCACATTAGAACTTTGCCTGCAGGCAAGAACTGTCCCCCAAAGATCTCACCCTGGGAGGTATCTCCCTTTAAAATGTAGTTATTAATCATCAAGGCTGACATTAGCATAATGGGTTCGTTTAAATGTGGGCACAGGGAACGGGGCTCTTCTGTGGAGTGGGGCAGGGGTCGTTGTCTTCCTGCTGGAGAAGCGGGTATGGGGGGGACGCCCAGGGGTCAGGCCTGAGCCCCGGTGAGAAGGGCCAGGGTGGTGGGGAGGGTGGGCAGTTCATGGGGCCTGCAGGTGGGCCGCACAGGGTCCTTGCCTTCTCTCGGGGCGGGAGCCCTCCGTTAGAAGCGGGGCTTGACTGTGGAGCGTGTCTCAGGGGGCGGGTGGGGGGTGGTCGGTAAACACCATGTAGGGAGACGACAAGGGGCCGGGACCTCCATCAGGAATCGTAGAATACGGCCACAGTCTGGCCAGACGTCTCCTCATTGACTTCCCGGTGCTAAAGAGAAGCCGGGCGTCCGGGTTCTGACACAGCCGGACACGGCGGGGCTCTAGGCGGGAGCCAGTGCCCTTTCGGGGAAGAACTGTGATGCCCTCGGTCTGCCAGGCCTTTCTCCGTCACCAGGGATCCAGAGAGTTGAGCTGACGGCAGGTCACCCTTACGATCACAAAACTAATCTCTAAAAATGCCTGTGGGGCTGGTCCTGTCTCCTACTCCACGTGGAGAGAGAAGGCCCGAGCAGAGGGCTTGGGGGGCCTCTTTGAACTTTGGGGGTGTTTGCCCCGTACATGTTTCTGGGGCCCGGGCCTGGAGGGACATCAGTCAGAAACCCCCCTCTGTGCCCGCCCCCCCGCCCCCTGCGATGGTCCTGATGTCAGGGAAAGGCCTTGGGCACTGAAATTAAAGTGAAGTCTGTGCTTCGCGAGCAGGTAGCGACTGAACTCTGCCTGGCTGCTTAGGAAGCGCCTGGGTATCACTCTTGCCTTGAGCTGCCCTTTTGACCCGGGACGACGGCGGCCGTGGTGGTGATGACTATGATTGCCAGGAAAGGCTTAGAGAAACCCCCATCAAGCCACCTCGGGGCCACCAGACCAGCTCTCTGCAGGCGCTTTCGTAGCAGTTACCTTCCTGCTGGAGGCAAACAAATCCGTCGGTGCTGGAACAGCGAGTCGCTGTATCCAGGGCGCCCTCGTGGCTGTGTTCCCTGGTGACCTGCACCCTCTGCTCATCAGCAGCTGCCTCACTCCCTGGGTCCCGGCTGACATGACCCTTCCCTTCTCGTCCTCAGATGAAGCAGGGGCTGGCAGAGGGTCCCCGATTGCGGGGGCGGGGGGCTTGGCTTTGAGCAAAACCTCGATTCTGTGATGAGGTGAGGCCTGGAGTGAGCAACTTGCAGCCAGAGAATTCAGTTTCCTCATCTTCAGGACATCTAAGTGCAAGAGAGGGGGACCCCGTAACCTTGGGAGAAAGAAGCCCATTTTGGTTGGAGCAGGAGATGGAAGCTTCCAGAAGAAAAAAAAAAAGGAACTGGCACCTGGTCGTACAGAGAAGGGTTTTCTAATTCGGTCAGGGAATTTAGGAAAAAGTAGCAAGAGGATCGGAGAAAACCAACTCAGTGAAAACTCCAGGCAGGAAAGCAGCTGTGAGAGAGGGAGAGTTGACTTGATCATGGACACGCGCTATTTAAATGCAAATACAGGCTTATTTGGGGGACTTCCAGGCGGCTCAGTGCTAGAGAATCCTCTTGCCAGTGCAGGAGATGAGAAGGAAAAATGGCAACCCACTCCAGTACTCTTGTCTGGAAAATCCCATGGGCAGAGGAGCTTGACAGGCCACAGCCGATGGGGTGGCAAAGAGTCGGACACCACTTAGCAACCAGACCACAGCAGAAGTTAACTTAGACACTCCCCCTGGAGGCGGCGTGGAAGAGCAGGAGCAAAGTGCATAGGGCCTTGCACACCAGCCCTTCCCCAGACTCCCATCACTCCCTGCGTGAACCTGCTTGTGGTTCATAAGGTTTTTCGTGCAAGTGATCAGGGGAAGGGCTTCCCAGGTGGCTCAGTGGTAAAGAATCCACCTGCCAGTGCAGGAGCCACAGGGGACTCGGGTTTGATCACTGGGTCAGGAAGATCCCCTGGAGGAGGAAATGACAACCCACTCCAGTATTCTTGCCGGGATAATCCCATGGACAGAAGAGCCTGGCAGGCTACAGTCCATGGGGTCACATGAGAGTCAGACACGACTGAAGCGACTGAGCATGCACACACGCAGTCAGGGGGGAAAAGCTTTTTAAAGAGAGTTACTTTCCTGACGGCTCAGACAGTAAAGCGTCTGCTGCAGTGTGGGAGACCTGGGTTCGACCCCTCGGTCAGGAAGATCTTCCGGAGAAAGAAATGGCAACCCACTCCTGTACTCTTGCCTGGAAAATCCCATGGATGGAGGAGCCTGGTGGGCTACAGTCCATGAGGTTGCTCAGAGTCGGATGCAACTGAGCAACTTCCGTTTCACTTTAACCCTTGTAAAGAGCTCAGTCCTGTGCTTGACCCATGAAAGCGCTGATGCGGACCTGGTTGTGCTCGCAGCCCGGGGTCCTGGGGTGTGGTCCCTCTGCAGAACAGCAGAGGTGGGCCTGGATGTCACTGTAGGTCCAGGGAAGCAGCCTGGGTGGTGGGCAGGACGGGAGGAAGCCCAGGGAGGGAGGGGGCAGGAAGGATGTACGGGAGGGCGCCGGGCGGCTGGGGCAGCGCCTCCGGGCACGGCTCCCACCTGGGGAAGCAGAGTGCGGGGTGATGAAGCCGTGCTCCAAGCACCTGCGGTGCTGCCCGCAGGAAAGCACTTCCTCCCGCCGCTCCCAGCTCTGGGGAGAGCAGGCCAGGGGATGGGGGCGGGGGCTGAGATGATCAGGAGGGACCACCCACCCCTTAATTCTTGCCAAGTGTCCGGTTTCCCAAAAAAGGGCCCAGTGGATTCAGAAATGGGAAGCCCTGCCCTGGGAGGGTCCGGCAGTGGCCCTGCGTGGAGGGTCCTCCAGGGCTCCACCCCCTGGGCGGCGGCGGCGGCGGCCTCACTGAGAGAGCCTGGCAATTCTGAGTCCCGTAATGCGTGATAAATCCCAATATTTCTGCCATTAAACAATAGCGTCGCGAGGGCTGAATTGCCACCTGCAATGAGTAAATTAAATATTGACGATTTCATTGACTGTTAGATTTAATTTGGAGCCATCTTGCTGGGGCCGTAATGGGGCTGGAGATGACTTTGTATTGAATCCCAGCTGTCATCCCGTTAGGAGTTGAGTGATGAGGAAAAGATGCCCTCGCGATGTTGATGCATCCCGACTCTGCGGCCCCGGGTCAGGCCTCCACCCCATCAATCTGGTGCCCGGGCTGGTTGGGGCCGCTCTCTGTCATTCCTGCTCGGCTCCTGTCCAGGCCGGCTGGCGAAGCCTGGTCCTCCTCCTCCCAGGAGACCGCACCTCAGTGTTCCCCCGGGAGCAGCCTGGATCTCCGGCCCTTGGGGCCAGCCTGTTGGGACGTTGCTTTGGGACATACACGGAGCCTCTGCCCCTGTTTCCCGTCTCATCGCGCTTCGTGGTCACAACTGCCCGGGGGTCACAGGTCGTGATTACCCAGATCTGAAGCCCGGAGAGGTTTTGGACCTTCCCGAGGTCACACAGCCGAGGAGGAGTGAGCAGGACTCTGTGCCAGGCCGTCCAAGCCCAGAGCCACCCCTGCTCCTGAGCAGGGACCGTGTCACCACCCTGTGCCCACGCAGGCCTGACCCCCAGCTGGATCGCCGGTCTGTTCAGGGGCTGCTCTGATCTTAGTGTGACTGTGGCTGCCGGGCTGGAAGCTCCACCCTGGCTGCTTGCCCACCACCCCCGTGACCCTGCTGTCCCCCGTGCTGCTCACACCTCCTTGCCCTGGGCTTCCTCTGCCATCCCTGGAGGGTAGCCCCCGCACCTACTGTCAAGATCGGCCCCTTCAAAGCCCCACTGAAGTGCCTGATCTGGTGCCCACCCTCCAGGAGGCCGGCTCTGCCACCACCCGTCCGGTGGGGGTGGAAGGCCCCCTCCCCAGGGCACGCGCGTGAATGGATCTGGTGTCAGAAGGCCCAGGTCTGTTCAGGTCGGCTGTATCTTGCTGGGCGGCCTCGGGCAGGTCACATCACCTCTGCGTCTGTTTGAAAAGATGTTGATACTGTGTGGTGTATATGAAAGATGCCAACTGAGTGAATCTTAAAAGTGGAAACGGGGGCAGAGGCTCCGTGTATGTCCCAAAGCAACGTCCCAGCAGGCCGGCCCCGAGGGCCGGAGATCCAGGCTCCTCTCGGGGGAAACAGTGAGGTGCTGTCTCCCGGGAGGAGGAGGACCAGGCTTTGCCAGCCGGCCTGGAGAGGAGCCGAGTAAGAAAGACGGGAATGACTTTTAAGATACAAGAAAAGAAACTGTGGCTGTGCAGTGACAGATGTTCACTGGGCATTTTGGTGACCCCTCCACAATACAGACAAACATCAAGTCCTTCTGTTGTACTCGTGAAGCCGAGGTAACGTTACGTGTCAAATGGTAGCAATGATTACCCAGCTCACAACGTCCTGAGCACACGCCCCGCGTTGGAGTCGGTCCTGGCTGCTTCACGAACTTTCTCTTTTCCTGACCGGAGCCCTCAGAGTAGACGCTGGGGGAGATGAGGTCCAGAGGGTATGTGCCCCCTCCGAGCCTCACAGGTATCGAAGGACAGAGCTGGGATTCAGACCTGGGCCCATGGGGTGCTTAGCCTGGGCCCTGAGACCCCTCACCGCTTGGTCCCGGCCGCCCTCGTCGTGTGAAAAGACCCCACCCTCCTCTGCTCTGGAGCCACCTCTGCTTCCAGCTTCATCAGCCGTGTTGGTGTATGCCTTCGAAATGCGCCCCTCACGCCCCTCCTTGACACCCGGCGCCCTGGGTTCTGAGTCATTCGGGCTTTGTGTAATTGCACTTGCGCTGTGGGGGAGCTGTCCCGCTGGGTGCCCTTTCTGGGGCCCTTTGTCCAGTCAAGGCCTTTCCTCCTTCATGGGGTGGACAGCGAGCTCTAGGACATGAGCTTTAGCCCCGTGTGACCTCCAAGTGTCCTCTGGGGACACCGGCAGGCCTAGGAAGAAACACACTGCCCACACGTGTGTATACACGCTTGGGTCCGGACACGGCCTTCGTCGTCGCTTAGCTGGGGCTCGACGGGCTTCCTGCAAAGAGCCAGACGGTACGTCTTCCGGGCTTTGTGGCTCGTAGGGTGTCTGCTATAGCCTCCCAGCGCTGCTGCCGTCGGGCAGCTGTGGACGGTGCAGAGGGAACGGACGTGGCTGTGCTCCAGCAAGACTTCGCTCCTGGACACCGACCTGTGACAGTCACGTGATTTCCACACGACACAAAATGTTATCCTCTATTTGATCTCCGCTCCTGGCAGGCTGTACCAAAATAGGCAACAGGCTCAGTTTGGCCACTGAGCCGTGGAAGCCCCCTGGCTTTCTGGGGAGCCGGACCCTCTTGTTAAAGACAGAAAGAACAGATCAGACTGAGGGTCCCTCGCTGTCCTGGGTGTGGTCCACAGGTGAACTGCGGGAGGGTTTGAACCTGACCAGGGATAGTCGATGGAAAGATGTTGCTGTTGGTGCAGGGATGGTTTTGTGGGTCGTGGTTTTGCTGCTCAGGTCATGTGGAGACCTGAATGGCCCCAGAGAGGCCAGGTGGTTGCCCGCAGGGGCTCAGGTGTGACCAGATGAAAGCTGGTACCCAGCACAGAGATACAGCCCAAGTGGCTCAGGTTGGCTGGGTTGGTGCCAGAGACCCTAGGCCCCAGAGACTGCTGGGGAGAGGGCAGCTTCGTTCCCTGACACTGTATAACTGGCATCTTCCCAGGATGGGAGGAAAGAATTCAGCAAGAATCCAGCGTGTGGGGGGCTCAGAGGGAAAGATGAGTTGCTCGAACACAGGAGGAGGGGCTCAGGAAGTCAGTGGGGGTCTCAAGATGAAGGTGTTCAGGCCCAGGGGAGGGGAGCCGATCGTGGCTGCGGATTCCTCCAGGGGCCAGAAAGTGCTGAACGAGTACTGCCTGCTCGTGAGAGTGTCTTCCAAGGGGATTTGAAAAGAGAAAGAAACTAGCTGTTCGGTGCATTCAGAGAAGACCTTGACACACTGCTTTAGCCCTGTTGGTTGTGTAGCAACAACTTGCACACCCCCCTGCAAAAGCGTGGCCCCTCCAGGGGCTGAGCAAGCTGCGGCTCACGCCCACTAGAGTGGGGTCTTGAGCTGGGGGAGGCTCCTTCAGAAGATGGACTGAAGCTGGAGCACCCAGCCTGACTCCTGGGAGGAGGGCCAGTCCCCGGGAGGAGGCGGGGGGTGGCTCTGGTGGGGAACCCCAGCTGATGGGGGAGGGGCACCGTTAGAGCCTTGGCTCCAAACCAGATACGATAAAGTCAGAGCTCAGGGGCGGTGTAACCCCCGGGACCAAACCTCACACCTGGGAGCTGCGGGTCTCAGGAGAAGGGTGGGGCTCCCCCGGGGAGGCTCCATCATAGCAGGAAGCCGCCCACTCCACTCCCCCGCCAGGACACACCGGAAGAGAACACACTGAGAGACCATGGCTGGGTTAGAAGATCCGCTCCGGGGCCGGGATTGTGTTGTGAGCAGAGGCTAACTAATAAATTGGAGCAGGAGGAGTGAAAGGGAACATGGGAAAGCGAGACGTGATCGCGGCACAAGAGCCCAGTGGCGCCTGTGACCGATCCGGTCTGCAGAACTTGGGGGTGACGGGATGGGCCAGTGGAGCTTCCAAGGTGGAGCCGCTGCACTTTATAGTTTCCAGCGTCAAACTGGAAACGTCAAATGTCAAACTGGTTGAGCTTCTGCTTAAAACAAACCGGGAAACCACACCCAGACCAGCAAGTGCCTCCCTCAAGGTGGGGGAGCAGCGTCTCTCCCTAGTGGGGGTCCTCACGGTCCCTATGGAGGGCAAGGTGGGGCCTGTCTCCTCTGCTTCCAGAGCTCAGAGCCAGACCTGGAAGGTGGGCTCCTGCCACCCACCCCACCCACCCCCGAGCCTCCCTGAGCTGCTATAGAAGAAACTCCAGGATCTCCAGAATGGGGAGGGGGGCAGGGTCCAGGTTAGTAGGCTCATCAGCTTTCCCAAGGACTGACCAAGGGGGCCCTGAGAGGTGCAGGGTCCCCAAGACCAAGCCCACCACCTCGTGGATTGAATAAATGGGTGATGTAGGCCGAGGGGGAGGATGGAGTGAAGGGGCAGAAGGCGTTTGTGACTCCAGACGGGGCTACAGCATTCCCCCCACCAAGCTTGCTGCTGGGACCCGGAGAGTCCTGGTCCCACCTGGACCGTCAGCCTCGGTAGAGGCCCTGGGTTCAGGCGTGTCCTCCCGTGCCTGCCCACAGCTGCCTGCCAAGGTCCGGTAAGCGAGAACTGATTACCCGCCCCCATCCTGCCATCAGTATTTGGGGGGAGGCTTGTCGGGTGGCAGGAGACAGGAGGATGCCCGGAACCCCCATCACTGGCTGTGCCCCCGCTCCCGCCCTCCCAGGGGTTTGGCCTGAGCTGAACAAAGAACCTGAGTACAGCAAAGATTGGGGGCCTGGGTCACAGGCAGGGGACAAACCCAGGCTGCCGGCCTCTGTCCTGGGACCCAGCCAATGTTCACTCATGGAGCAGGGAGTTTGTAGAAAGCAGAAGCTTCGTGAGCTCTGCGTTCCCTCTTGGGAGTGGAAAGAGTGCGGATTTAGGCGTGTGTCTGCGTGATTTAGGTGAGTTTCTGTGTGATTTAGGCACGTGTCAGCGTGGGATGCACCGGATACCACGTTGTCTGGCTGGAATGAAGTCGCTCTGTTTCATGGGGTGGTGGAGTAAGAAGCCAGGTCAGACCCCTGTCTCTCTCTCACCCTCTAGCTACTGGCTCCTGCGAAAATCAGGTTGCCCATTCTTCTCAGGGAAGCATGGAGCCCATGGGCCTCCTAACATGCGGGAGAAATATGAAAGAATTTGCTTGTGAACTAGAGCTTGATAAAAGCCCTCCTCCCACAGCCCTTTCCACCCACTGAGGGCGTGTGCGCTTGTTATGTCTATTCAAGGGTTGTCACCAGGAATTTACAGGAATTAAGGCAGGAGGAGGGAGCAGGCCATCGTAAGCAGCTTCTAGACACACAGACAGCCCTTGATGCAGAAATCTGTCATCCTATGAGATGAGCATCTTGCTTCAGCTTATGGCAGAGGAAAACTGAGGTTCAGGGAGGGCGAAAGTGAGTGAGCCAGGGTCCCGCTCTGCCTGCCCCCAAGCCTGATGCACTCTTCCCCACACGCTTCTTTCGGGGTCCACAGCTTTATTTCTGGCTTCAGAAGGCGTCATCCCTGAGTCACTGCTCTCAGTATCCCTGCCCGCATCATCTTCCCCTGCCCCGAGGACGCTCTCCCGACGTGGACATCCCCTGGCAGGCCATGTCCCTACACCCACGTCCCCGATGGGGAGCCAGGTGTGCCAGCCGAACCTGGTGCTGGGTTGGCGTGCTGGTTAGCAGGCTGGATGTGGAGCAGGCAGGGGCCGGGTTTGGCTGGGCTTCCTGGGTGGCAGTCAGTACGCCTTCCAGCTCTGCTGGTGCCTGTTGCGGGTCCCCAGGTTGTCCCCAAGCTGAGGCAAGAACACAGACATGTTATTGATGGCCAGGCGCATGTCAAGGCCTCCTGGTGGCCGTCACTAAGTCACAGCCATTCCCAGAATCCAGAGAGCCTTTTAAGTGGCTGGGGAGGAGGAAGAACAGCTTCAAGTGGATTTTAGAGGCAAACACACGGGCTGGAGTCACAGCCCTCTCCCCGCTCCCTGCCACGGTATGAGTGTCCCTGACGCCACCAAGGCCTGGAAGTGAGATGCACGTGGAAACGAAGCCCATCTCCTCCCTGAGCTTCCCTCACAGAGATGTGGTTTCTGAGCACCTTCGCTGGGTTTTTGCAGTCCAGTGATGCATGCGGTGGGTGGAAGCTTCCTGGGTACACAGCCCTTCACAGGCTGCAGAGCGTCCTCACAAAGCCCGTCTCCATGTGACTCCTCAGCGGGTGCTGGTGTCACTCATGCCCAGTTCACAGATGGGAAAACGGGCTCGAAGGGTCTCAGCCTGTTACCTACCGAAGGTGAAATGCTGGGGTTCAGAGGGCGGACGGGGAGCCCGGCACATCCCCGCTGTGTTGAGCCTTCACATTGGACCTCAGGCATCGGCCGCCCCAGCCCCACACCCATCATATAAACAGGGCCCCTGAGGTCAGCCACGTCCAGGGCTTTGCTAGACAGAACTGGGTCCCTGCACGCCTACCTCCTCCCTGGGTGTTCTCCAGAGATGTACTTGAACCTCCCCGGAAGCTTGGGCAGTTCCGCCCTCCTCGCAGCTTACCTGCTGCTGCCCAGGTCTCAGCTCAAAGGCCGGGCCAGGCTGAGCTGCGGGCGGCCCGCGGAGATGTGAGCTGCGTGTTCTCTGGGCCCCACACTCCTCATAGTACTTGGAGCTCAGGCCCTGTGGCCAGGTGCCGGCTCGGACCCCGCCCCCTTCCCCTCCCAGCCTGGACAAGTTCCCCAGCCCGGTTTCCTGGGTGTCACGTGGGGAGGAGTCTGTGCCTTTTCACGGGGCTGTCGGCGTGAGACAGCCGTGCCATCGCAGGCCCGAGTGTCCCCGTGGACACCGTTGGGCCCACTGTCCCTGTGGCTGTTCTGCCCCCAGTTCTGTGTTCCGTGGTGCTGGGCCGAAGGCACCCGTGGGGGCGGCCTGCTGCCCCTCCTGGCTGGTGCTGGCTCTGTGTGATCAGGTCCTGTGGCCAGGTTTCAGGTGAGTGCTGGCCTCTCTCTGGAGTCCAGCTGGGAAAGGGGCGTGAAGCCTCAGGCGGTGCCAGCGCACGTGTGGCCCTTCTGGCTCCATCAGGCCCCATCCCCAAGGCCCCTACTCCTGGCCAAGCCTTTGCTCACCTGTGCTCTCTTCTTCTGTGGTCAGGCTCAGGGTCACCTCCCCTAGAAGGTGACCTGCCCCCTCTGCATCAGCCTTTCTCCACGAACAGGGCCGATGGTCTGTCCCCACTGAACTGTGAGCTCCCCAAGACGGACCTCACAGATTCATGCCTGGAACAAAATGCTGAGTGGCAGGAGGAAGGAATGGA
This sequence comes from Bos indicus, assembly GCF_029378745.1. Taxonomy (NCBI): domain Eukaryota; kingdom Metazoa; phylum Chordata; class Mammalia; order Artiodactyla; family Bovidae; genus Bos; species Bos indicus. The sequence goes on along the minus strand of NC_091764.1, from coordinate 115,956,272 downwards.
TAAAGCAGTGAGTGCACCTCCAAAGGCTGGGTGGGGCCTCCTTCCCGCCCCTGATACGGCCCCCCAGTGCCCTGAACTTGGCCTGTCTCCACCGACTGGACCAAAGACCCGCCTTCAACCCCTGGGTCTGACGCTCGTTAGGGGGGCAGTGCAGGTCTTTGATTGGGAGAAGGGTTCTGAGAGTCCAGGTTAGAAGGCGCACTCCCACCAACCATCAGCCTGGATGGTAGACTTGGCTGCGTTTCACCATTTTACACTCTCACCTACCACAAGGTCAAAAAAACCAGGCCATTCTCAGCTTCCATGGGATCTGTAATTCTCAGGACCTTCTGGCCCCACTGCCTGGGTCTGCCATTGTTCTGAGCAGTTATGAAAAGCAGAGCTGCAGGAGAGAGAGGGTGAGCCCGCAGGAGCAGGGCCTGAGTCACAAAGGGGCAGGCTGGCCTGGCCCACACGGGCGAGGTCACTGCCCCTCCCGGCCCTTACTCACTGTGAGCCCAGTGCTGTGCAGCTCGTGGGAGGGCCTGGGGCTGGGGACACGGGGAGGGGTCAGGAGGCAACCCCACAGCCAGAACCTGGTGATCCACACGCTCCCCTGCTCCCCACCGAGGTCTCAGGGATTGCCCTCGCGTGGGTCACAGGCTCAAAGCTGACTGACCTTGGGCAGGTCACTCAGCCCTTTAGTCCTGCCTGAAAGGGAGTAGTAGCTGTGAGCTCTGTCCAGGGTGCTGAAGGAGTCAATTAAAGTCAGGCCTGCGTGGCATGTAGCAGGGGCTCGATAATGCTGGAGTCATCATTCTCTAATCCCTCTACTCATCCAACACATATTTGCTGAGCTTTTAAAAACTGGAATGAGCTGGAATGTTTAGAAGTTGACTTGTGAAAGTGAAAAGTGTTAATGGCTCGGTCGTGTCCAACTCTTTGCGACCCCAGGGATTGTAGCCCGCCAAACTCCTCTGTCCATGGCATTTCCCAGGCAAGAATACTGGAGTGGGTTGCTATTCCCTTCTCCAGGGAGGTCTTCCTGGTCCAAGGATTGAACCTGCTTCTCCTGCAGTGCAGACAGGTTCTCTACCCTCTGAGCCACCAGGGAAGACATCCTAATGCTGGAAATTGAACTCCATGAATGGCAGTAAGCCGGCCAGCCCCCACTTCACAGCTCAGGTGGACATCTTCCACCCTCCCCCACCCCGCCACCCCTCTGTGCCTGTGGCCCTCGGGTGACCCACGAGTCATCCTCCCTGGAGGATGCGGCCTCTGGTTTGTCCCACCCCACCCTCGGCCTGGCTGGTGTGAGTGGGTGGAGGCCCATGACCCCTGAGGGCAGGGAGCCTCATGTGTCTGTGGCTGCCCCTGCCCAGCCAAGTCCTCCTCAGCAGGTGTCCAGGTGCTCAGAGGCCTCACGTGGGGGTCTGTCTGTCCCACCCTGGTCTCCCTTCCGATGTTTTCCTTCCTGAAGTGCTGACACTTGTACCTTGTTTTTATTCTCAGCACTCCAGGGGACTCCAGGGCACCCACCATCTTACTGGGGACAGGTGTGGGCACACTCAGAGGGGCTTCTGACTGAGGGTGGGGGCTCATGGCTGAAATCTGCCCTCCTTCTCCCTGCCGAGTGAGGGCCAATGAGATGGGCTCCCTGTGAGCCGTGCCTCTCTGGCAAACCCGGGGCAGGAGTAGGGTGAGAGGCCCGCATGCCTGTGTGGCTTGAACAGAAACCTCCCGCCCCACCCTGAGGGCCCTGCCTACATCCTAGCCTGGTCTGTGCCGTCCTCGGCAGCCTGACTGACCAGAGCAGCATCTCAGCCTCCTGCTCCAGCCCCCAGGGGTTGTCCTGTTCCTTCTCTGGTCATTCCTTATAACTTGAGACCCCAAATCTGAAATTAAAATATCTCTCTATCCTGTGGGCCCTGCTGTTCAGCGAGGCCTCATTGTCATGGCTCACTAACCCAGGGATGCAGTCTGGACCACACGGCTTGGGAAGTTACTCGCAGCAGGTGCATATCAGCAGTGGTAATGCTGGTAGTTAGAACTGCAGTGGGGATTCAGGGGCATCCCTGGTGCCTCAGACGGTAAAGAATCAAGAATCTGCCTGCAATGAGGGAGACCTGGGTTCGATCCCTGGGTTGAGAAGATCCCCTGGAGGAAGGCATGGCAACCCACTCCAGTATTCTTGCCTAGAGAATCCCCATGGACAGAGGGGCCTGGTGGGCTACAGTCCACGGGCTTGCTAAGAGTCGGAGGCGACTGGGGGCTTCGCTCAGCTGTGGTGCCCGGGCTTCTCACTGCAGCGGCTTCTTTTGTTGCAGAGCAGAGGCTCCAGGCACGCGGACTCAGAAGTTTTTGCGTGGGCTTAGTTGCTCTGCGGCGTGTGAGATCTTCCCGGGCCAGGGATGGAACACATGTCCCCTGCGCTGGCAGGCGGACTCTTAGCCGCTGGATCAGCAGGGAAGCCCACCGCTAACGTAGCTTTCCCCACCAGTGAACTCTGGGCTTATGACTCGTGTCACGTCCTGATTATACCGCCCCCCTCGTCCCGTCTTCATGCCTTGTCACTCACATCCAGGGCTCCCTGGAGCCCCCTGCACTTGCTGCCTGGCCTCCCTGCCTCCACTAGTGCAGCTTCTGGCCCCTCTCGAATCTCCAGGCTGCCCGCCCATCTCTTACCACCGTTGACGGGTGCAGCTCTGTGTGTTTGCTGCGGGCTCCGTGGCGCTGGGTCCAGGAGCCTGACTGAGGTTTGTGAACGTCCTCTGTCCCTCGTGGCCCTCAGCAGGCCATGCCTTCCCTGCAGTTCCAGGCGCTTTTCAGAGATGTGAGGACAGAAGTCTGTAACAGGACAGTAACAAACCCCGTCACAATGGTGAGGCCTGTGTACGCTTTACTTTCATAAATGACCTTGACCACTCCGAACTTTGCTCAGTGCTACCCAGAGATCATAGAGATTTCTTTCCCGATCTCAGTCCTTCCCTTCAACCCCCAGCCCTGTGGAGTTGGGACACGCTCTTCAGGCCTTAACTGACATAGATTGGACTGCGGATTCCTGTCCCAAAGCAGCACGCTGACTGTGAAGCTGCCGAAAGGTGGCAGGGGGATGGGTGTTGACCCAGGTTCTACCCTCTGGGGGGTGGGTCTGGGCTCCTGCAGACGCCCCTCCAGAGGCCCCCCTTTCCCTTCTTTCCCATAAGGGCTGGCGCTGCAGCAAGAAGAGGCCCCCCTTTCCCTTCCTTCCCATAAGGGCTGGCGCTGCAGCTCTTGCCATTTTTTTAATAGATAACTTTTTGCTTTGAGATACAATTTACATGCATTGACATTCGCTGGTCTTCATTGTACTGTTTGATGAGTTTTGACAGTTTATACACACAGGTAACTAACTTACACTGGGATGGAGCAGACCACCACCCCTGGGGGCATTGTGGAGCCTGGCCACGGTGAATTAGGGTGTGCACGACAGAGGGAAGGTCCTGAAACGTCTGCTCAGCCGTCCACCTGGAGGTGGGGGAAGGAGCCATTCAGGAAAGCACCTTGTGTCTGGGCGTGTGTCTGCGCAGAGGTGGCCTTGGCCCCTCGTGCTGCCTGCAGGGCTGCAGGGTTGTTAGCGCTCCCGGATGCCCTCTGGGCCGGGCTCTGTTAGGCAGCACCTCGAGGGAGCTTGGCAACAGGGCCTCTGGCCCCGGTGAAGCTCCCTGAGAGGCGTCTCCTCCCACCCTGTACCTGTGGCCACGGGACAAACCTACCCTGGGCAGACGGTCATCCTGAGGACGTGGAGGCTGGTTCTGCTGAGAGCCAGCCAGCGCCCATCCGCGTGGCTCCACTGTGGCAGGCCTCGCCTGTGTCCTCTCGTCTGTGCTCTGCGCGAATCACAGCCAGGCCAGGACGCTTCCCAGAGCCGAGCTTTCAGACCCACCCACCCCCAGCATAAGGTGGGTCTGGCACCCAGCAACCTCGTGGGGAAGACTGAGCATCGCTGAGTGTCTCTCCTACTAAATGAGCGGGTCAGCACAGTGCCTGCCACTCAGGGCGCCCTGCGGCCAAGCCTCTTGTGGCCTCCTCCACGCTCCCTGCCCTGGGCCTGGGTCAACTTAGCGTCAAGTTCAGAAGATACCTTCTGGGGACCTGCCTGACCGTCTCCCCCCACCCCGGGTGCTGGTGGCCCCGTCCTAGAAATGGGGAGACTGAGTCTGGAGATGAAGGCTCTGGTCCAGAGTCTGGGGTTGTTTCTCTGGCACGCGGGCAGGAGTGGGGGCCGCCTGGTGCTGGGCCCCTCCCTTCCAGAGCTGAGTGTGGTTCCCCCGCACAGGACTGTGTGCAGAAGACGGATTCCTGGGACCCACCACGGCCACCGGCTCCCAGGTCCCAGGGCACCGCCAGGCATCGCAGTCCCCTCTGCCCTGCTCCGGATGGGCTCTAAGCGCCTCCTGTGTGCCAGACAGCGTGGGCTGGGCCATAGCAGCCATGCCGAGCCCCGGGGGACCCGGTGCGCCTCTCTGTGTGTCCTTCCACCTCCCGTGGCCACGTCTTATCCCGCAGGACAGGGTCGCCCTGGGGTCCCCTCCCGCTGGCACCTCCCCAGCCACTCCCCTGGGGCAGGCCACTTTGCTTCCTGCCACTTTCCTCGTCCACGCTGGGGTCCTGAGCTCAGCTCCCAGAAGCACGGAAGCCACCTAGACGCGGTGGTGCTCTGTCGGTGACAGTCAGCACTCCACCCCCGGCCCTTCTGTGCTAGTGGGACCTGCGTCTCTGCTGTCTGAGCAGCGTCGGATCCCAGCTCACATCCTCCCATCCTGGCCTGGGACTTGCTTGGAGGCTGACCCCAAAGACAGGGCCAGCCACCTTGCCTTCCTTGCTTCTGTCCACATGGGGCCTGGCACCGAGTGGCTCTCGATAGACGGTGCTGAGCCCAGTTACTGCCCACGGGAGAAAAGGTAGATGCCTGCTAAGTCGCTTTAGTCGTGTCTGACTCTTGGCGACCCCACGGACTGTAGCCTGCCAGGCTCCTCTGTCCTTGGGATTCTCCAGGAAAGAATACTGGAGTGAGTGGCCATGCCCTTCTCCAGGGAATCTTCCCCACCCGGGGATCAAACCTGGGTCTCTTAATGTCTTCTGCATTGGCAGGTGGGCTCTTTACCACTAGGACTACCTGGTCAGAAAGGTTCAGTTCAGTCACTCAGTCATATCCGACTCTTTGCGACCCCATGAATTGCAGCACGCCAGGCCTCTCTGTCCATTACCAACTCCCAGAGTTCACTCAAACTCACGTCCATCGAGTCAGTGATGCCATCCAGCCATCTCATCCTCTGTCGCCCCCTTCTCCTCCTCCCCCCAGTCCCTCCCAGCATCACGGTCTTTTCCAATGAGTCAACTCTTCACATGAGGTGGCCAAAGTACTGGAGTTTCAGCTTTAGCATCAGTCCTTCCAAAGAAATCCCAGGGCTGATCTCCTTCAGAATGGACTGGTTGGATCTCCTTGCAGTCCAAGGGACTCTCAAGAGTCTTCTCCAACACCACAGTTCAAAAGCATCAATTCTTCGGTGCTCAGCTTTCTTCACAGTCCAACTCTCATATCCATACATGACCACAGGAAAAACCATAGCCTTGACTAGACGGACCTTTGTTGGCAAAGTAATGTCTCTGCTTTTGAATATGCTATCTAGGTTGGTCATAACTTTCCTTCCAAGGAGTAAGCGTCTTTTAATTTCATGGCTGCAGTCACCATCTGCAGTGATTTTGGAGCCCAGAAAAATAAAGTCTGACACTGTTTCCACTGTTTCCCCATCTATTTCCCATGAAATGATGGGCCCAGATGCCATGATCTTTGTTTTCTGAATGTTGAGCTTTAAGCCAACTTTTTCACTCTCCTCTTTCACTTTCATCAAGAAGCTTTTTAGTTCCTCTTCACTTTCTGCCATAAGGGTGGTGTCATCTGCATATCTGAGGTTATTGATACTTTTCCCGGCAATCTTGATTCCAGCTTGTGCTTCTTCCAGCCCAGCGTTTCTCATGATGTACTCTGCATATAAGTTAAATAAGCAGGGTGACAATATACAGCCTTGACATGAAAGGTAGTGGGGGATTAATCCTGTTTTCCTATTGGCTGCAAGGTCAGGAAATCAAGCCAGGAGCCCATTGCCAAGAGCAGGACCCTGCTGTCTGAGCCAGACCCTCTTTGAGGGGCTCTTGGGAGCCCCTGGGGTTGCTAGAGTGTTCTGTATCTCAGCCTGGGTGTTGGTGACTTGGGTGTAGACACGTTGAAATCATCAAGCCATACACTCAGGTCTCGTGCTCACAATAAGTTGACTGTTTCTCAGTCTTACCAGGGTGCGGGGCCTCTCTGGAGCGCCAGGCGCCTCTGGGGGCCCGGGGCCCGCCCCTCCCCACCACTGCCCATGAGAGGCTCATGGCAGGGGACCTCTCCCCATAGGGAGCGTGTCCTGGCCGCCAGCGGGCTCCCTGGGGTGCCGTGCAGACACGCTCCCCTTAAATTAGATTCCAGGGTGTCGGAGGTGGCAGGCTGATGAGGCCAGGGTCAGTGGGCATGGGCGCCCGCCGATCACATGTGGAAATTAGATTTCCTAAATGACCGTTTATTTCCAGAGGCCGGGGTCGGTGGCGGTAGGCAGTTAGGACACGCCTGTGGATGGTGTCTTCCCGTCACTGAGGTTGGTGTTGAAGGCGCATGGAGGTTGGTGGTGGCCTCTGGACCTGGGGGGCTGGGGAGCAGCTCTGGGGCCTCCTGTTGGGGGGACAGACACTACTGTGCCCCAAGTCGGGGGTAGCCGGGGAGCGTGAGGTGAGGTGGCCGGGCGGTCCGTGGGGGCCAGGTGTTGGGGAAGGCAGGAGCCCAGCATGCTGCCTGCTTCTCACCCAGGCCCGGGAGGCAGCCCCTCTGTGCTGGGAAGGAAGTTACCCCTGTGCCTGCCTCCTGCAGTGCTGGACACGAGCCCACATCCTTCCCTACAGGATTTGCTCCATCGTTCCAGGGGATGGTCAGGGGAAGGAGAGCTGGTGCAGGGTCTTCCCAGGGTGCCCGCGAGGCTGCAGCCAGAGCCCCTGGGTCCTCTGCACTGACACCACCCCACCCATCTGTCCTCAGGGCCGAGGGGCTGGCCTCCTCCTTAAGGCGCCTCATTAGAAGAGGCAGCCCCTTCACTGGGGACGGTGGTGGTGGGGGGAGCTTCCAGTCAGGGGCGGCCATCCAGGACCGCCTCCTCCCCGTGGCTCTGGACGTGTCCACAGGCAGAGCTGGACAGCACGGGGGTGCCTCCTTCTCAAGACTCAGGTACCCAGAGTGCCTGAGTACGGGAACAGGGGCCTTGACCGGCTCCAGCCTCCCCCACGTTTGGTTCTCAGACACAGCACTGGTTTCCCTGTTGAGATGATGGGAGGTGGCCGTTCTCACTGGCCTTGTGGACACCCCTCCACACCCTGGATCCCGTGTGGCTTCAGATGCTGCCATCCGCGGGGACATGGCTAGCGTACCCCCCACCCCCGCACACCCACCCCACACCTGCGGTTGCCAGGGACTCGGGGCTGTTCTTTTCCTGCACTCTGAAGATCACAGCCCCCGATACTTAAGTCCACGATGCCATTTAGAGTGTGTATTTCCTACTAAATAGCATAAAATTACACCCTTTCAAGTTAATTAAACCACTTTGCCACGCTGGGGGCTGCTGAAAGGGTGTTTTAAATGTCAGCGCGGAGTAGCTGCATGTGTTCTCTGGGGCTCTCTGGTTAAGGATGGCCTTGCCTGTAAAGACCTCTGCATTGGTTAAGTGGCCCCGGGCAGCCCGCCTCGGCCAGCCCCATGCGGTTGGGGTCACCGGGACCCAGCCTGGCCAGAGCATCTGGGCCAGCAGCTGATCTCCCCGGGAGCACGCAGTCAACAGCTCTGCCTCGAGGTGGGCGTTTGCAGAGTCTCCTAACAGGGCTTCAGAAAATGACTCCCCTTGTGCGGTGTGAGGATGCAGGTTTTGGAAGAGGGTTCTTGTTTTAAAGACCAGTGTTGCGGTCTCCTGAGAGACCCTGGGGTGTAGCCTCCTCTCCTCCAGGAGCTGCAGTGCCCTAGGGACCAGTCCTTGGAGCCCAGGAGGGAGCAGGATGCTCAGGGCAGGGGGGCCAGCGGGTGTGGGTGCCTGTGGGCAACAGCCTTGCGACTTTGGCCAGCCCCAGGAGGGGACATCACCCCGGCCTCTGTGGCACACGGGCCATTTGGACACCCTGCCCCTCCAGGAGGCAGCTGGCGTGTCCCAAGAGGTGAAAATCCACTCCCAGAGGGCTCCCTGCCTGGCCCACAGTGGGCACCTCGGGTCCTGCCTGCACACAGCAGCTCCGCTTGGCTGGCTACAGCAGCCAAGAGCCCTCCCAGGCTCCCAGTCAGTCTCAGGGAACAGCCAAGCTCCAGGTGGGGATCCAAGGCCCTGCTCGCATGGGGACACATGTGCGGTGGTTCACGCACTCGGGTGGCCGGGAGGTTTCCCATCCCCTGAACATTCCCATCCATCCATCCCCTGCAGACCGACTGTCGGCTCTTCCAGTCTTGCCCATCGAAGGCGCTGACTGGTGCCCGTGCGTGTGAGCCCAGTGGCCCTGGGCACGCCCAGACGGGGACCTGCTGATCCTCACTGCATCAGGAGCCCCCCCGGCCCTCCCGCCAGCCCCGTCCCCCTGCAATCCTTCCCTCCCCCTCCCTGTCACCACACCTGGTCCCTGATGTACGTGTGTGAGCCCGGGGACCCATGGCGTGAGTCACACCGGCGGCTCAGGGCCAGATGCCTCCCCGTGTCTGACCCTCTGGTCCTGGGAACGGGAGGCGGTTCTCGATGCCCCAGCTTCGGGGGTGAGGACAGGGTGCTTGATGTGACCCAGGCCAGCAGGGGAGTGGAATTCAAGTGCAGGTTGGTTGCCCACCCGCCCCCCACCACCCCACCAGGTAACTGGAGCTCCGGGTATGTGTTGGGTCCCAGCCATAGACATGGGACGTGGGCTGGGAGGAGACAGCAGAGGTGGGGGTGCCTTTCTCTGGGTTTTCACAGGCACCCCCAAAGGCCCCCTGACGGTCCTGTGTGGGCGAGCTCGGGGTTAGGGGAGGCGGGCCGTGGGCTCAGGGGCGCCAATCGGGGCTGGCAGAGCTCGCCTCAGCACAGGGAAGGACGTCTCCGGCATTCCTGATGGTGATGGAGGCGGCAGTTGGATTTCATCTGCAAATAACAAACTGGTTTTGCACGACCGTAAAAGTGGTGCTTAGGTTACGTTAATGTTTACTGGCACTTTGGGATGTTGGAGCTCCGCTGTTATCTTTGCCCCACGTCACAGCAGTTCCATAAAGATGCGAGGAAAATTGCAAGTTGTGAAGCTGCTTGGCCGCCGCAGAGCGGGCAGTTGGCCACCTTCTCCGGGGCGCCCTTCATGCTTCTCGGGGGCCTGGGGCTGCTGCACCCTTTTCAGGTGGGAGCTTCAAGGGGTGCAGAAAGCAGGGGCCCCCACTCTGGTCAGCTCAGCGCACACTTTCCTGGCCGGGAGGAGGGGCAGAGGAAGCGAATGCTCCCTTCCACACAGTTCTCGAAGACCCCGCAGAGCCGATGGTGAGCGTCCGGAGAGCGTCTGGGGCCACAGCTGCCCTGCCTTGACCCCAGGGCCCCCCACGAGCCTCCCAGACAAGGCTCGTCAAGGTCACAGGGACTGTGCCCGGACACAGGGCGCTTCCTCCTCTTGCCGGGAGCCCGGCTCCCAGGTGACTCCTGCTCTGTGTCCACGGCACTGGCTGGAGCCCAGCCACCCAGGTCAGACGGAGGGGGCGGACAGACGGATGGACGTGTGCTATAAACAGCGTAGCCTCCTTCCTTGGGGACCGCCACTGCAGTGCTGGGGTCTGAGCTCCATAAGGTCAGGCTCTCCCTGCCCAGCCCGGAGACCCTCTAGCAGCTGCCGGTCAGGCCGTGGGCACGCAGCTCCCAAGCCGTGCTCACTGGCCCCTCCTACGTCCTGAACTCTGAGTCCCAAACCCTCCCCTCTGGCTGAGTCTCAGCTCAGGACTCAGCTCACATCACAAGGGTATGAGTGGGCATCTGAGCAGGGCGATGCGAGGGAGGGGCGGCAGCCCCCAGGATGAAGCCAGCAGACGGGTCTAAGGGGACATTTAGGGGCTCAGGACACGGTGGCCCCAGAAATCCGCTCCCCCAATGCCACAAGATGTCTGGCTTCTCACGAGGCAGCCAAGGGCTCAGGCCGTGACGAGAGCTAGGTCCTGCTGTAGGCTGGCCGAGTAACACCAGCCCCCATCTCATCCCTCGGTGTGGGGGTGGGGGAGGCCCAGCGGAATGTTCTGGCAACTGGGAAGGGAACTGGCAACACCTGCACGGCTCCCTATAGCCAAAGTGAGCTTCTGCTTCTCTTTCCTGGTGAGTGACGAGACAGAAGCCTCGGCCCAGCGCCTGCCTGAGCCAAGCTTGGACGAAAACGCTGCTGCTTGGACCCAGCGACAAGCCACTCCCGGGCACACGACCGTATCCCCAGCTGCTCAGCATGCAGACCTCTCATGGGCGCCGATTTGGGGCTGAGCTTCTGGAATTTTAGGTGGGGGGGATGACTGAAGGTGGCCAGCCCGGTGGCTGCTTTCCCTGGCCTGGAGTGTGGGCTTTCCCAGAGGAACTGGGAGCCACATCCTGGGGTGACCCTGGGGACACAGAGGACCTCCTCTTAACTCCTCGGCAAAGGGCAAATGCTCTGGGTCAGCAGTGGGGCCGTGGTGCCCTGTCCAGTCCCGGGGCGTCGGTGGATAGAGATGCGCCATGGGCTGCCCCAGGGTGGTGGTGGGTGAGCCGCCTAAGGAGCCGCATCCACCTTGTTCTCAACAAGAAACGTGTCGTGTGGGCATCATGTCTTTAGGAGGGCTCCTCTGTTGGTGTTTCTAGAGTTCCATCTGTGTATCTGTTTGGATGCCAACGTGGTCTTCATACAGATGGAGAGAAACCCAGCTGTCCTGAGTGTGCCATGGCGGCGGCCTGGGGTGGGGCACTCTGGAGACCAGGGGTGCTGAGCTGTGGTCGCCTGATCAGTCCGTTCCCTCCCCAGGACTGGGGGCCAGTTTCTGTGGCTTCATCACCACGCCCGTGCTGGTACTGCCCCTGCACGGAGGGGCCCTGGGACCCACGTGAGTGTTAGTCGCTCAGTCGTGTCCGACTCTTTGCAGTCCCATGAGCTGCCGCCCGCCAGGCTCCTCGGTCCATGGGATTCTCTGGGCAAGAATACACTGGAGTGGGTGGCCATTCCTTCTCCAGGAGATCTTCCTGACCCTGAGATTGAACCCGGGTCTCCCACATTCCAGGCAGGTTCTTTACCGCCTGAGCCACTGCGGAAGCCTGGGACCCACTCGGAGCACCGACAGCTGTCACTCCCAAGTCCTCAGAAGCCCAGTGAGAGGCAAAGGCCATGCTCCCATTTCTGTGATGGGGACACTGAGTCCCAGGTCCCCCGGGAAGCCCTTGGGGGTGGGGGACGGGAGTGCAGGCTGCTCCCTCTCTGCAGGAGTCCTTCAGGAGGGACCTGGCCTAGCTGGACACTCGTGTCCGGGACCTGGGAGCGTCCCGCGGGAGCGGGCCTTTTACAGCCTTCCTCGGCTCCTCCCATCCGCACCCTGAGCATCTCCTTGGTGGGGTGATTGCTGAGGCCTGAGTCATCCACCGCTCGGCCAGTGGTCATAGCCTCCCGATGGAGGACGGTTTACAGGCGCTCGGGGTCTGAGTGGGGTCAGTGGGCGAAGAGCCGGCGTGGCTTCCTGTGTGTCCTACACCCTGGCGTGGCCCATTCGGGGCAGGGCAGGACCCAGCCTTGCTGCAGAGGCACGTTCCTTCTCTCCTTATGGTACCACCTGTTCTGGGCCAGTAAAACCCAGAAGAGACGTGAGCTTTCAGCTGAGAGTCGCATGCCCTTGGGGGAGAACGCCTTCAGCCTCTGTGCCCGTGTGGCTTCCTTGGGTAAACCGAGGGGACATTGAGCGATGCCCAGGTTCAGACACTCGCTTCACATCGTCCGGTTCTCTCGAGGGAGAGCGGAGCTCCCTTTACAAGTCCCCTGAGCACCGACTTGGAAAGCGTCTCTCCTCCGGGTTCAGACTTTTTAAGACAGAAAAGCTCCCTGGACCCTGGTCCTGCAGCCTCTGAGCGGCGGCCTGTGGCCCTTTGTGCCCAGGGGTTGGGTCCTGACATGTAGGTGGGGGGTCAGAGGGCAGGCGTGTCTCTCTGGTGACCGTGGGGAAGGACGGTCACTGCTGCTGGAGCTTGTGGGGTCGCTGAGCTCCGTCCCCTCCAGGTGTGGACAGGACCCCAGGGCCCTCTGGGAAACAGGAGGGTCGAGTGTCCGGCAGAAGGCAGTGCGAGACCACACGTGTGCTCACACAGCCGTCTGCCCCACGCAGCATCCCCAGGAGCCATTGCCATGGCAACCCCTCCCCGGTGCTATCACGTGAGAAGGCCCCTCTGTGAGGCCGGCCCTGCCGGTCCTGAGTGGGAATAAGAGGAGTTTTGAAAAATAGCTTCTGATGTCCCGAGTGCAACTGGAGGCAGGGTTGGGTCACCCTGGGGCACCTGTCTGAGGGTTGGTGGTTTGGGTTTGGGGGCTCAGGCTGGGGAAAGGCGTGTGGAAGCCCTGGGGTCTGTAGGAACCTCCCATGTACCCACCCACCATCCACTGGTCTCCCGAACTCACACTCCAGGGAAGCCCTCTGTGCGGCCAGCATTGAATTGGAAACCTGTGAACATTTCCAGTTCGGGAGTGGACGCTCGCTGCAGGCCTCGGGAGGGGCCACACATGGCGTGCTCGGCCCAGGACTAAGCTTGGTCTACCTGGTGCCTTCCTGCTCGCTATGACACGCCAACAGCCGTCCTGGGAGGGGGCGTGTGGGGTTGTCTTTGGTTGGCAGTTGTGGAAACTGAGGCACAGAGGGGCTTAGGAGCCCCCACAGTGCTCAGGGTTGGAGATTGAGTTCAGGGGCAAGGTCAGCCCTGAGTTGAGTCCTGTGAGTGGAGAAAGTTCTGTAAAAGGGCATCTGGGTGGGGCCTTACAGGGTGCACGCTCCTCTCTCCCTCAGCCCCACCCTGTGCACTCTTTCCCCCGCACGGCTCACGGTGACCCCACCCTGCTCCTGCCCCCCTGCCGCCAGGAAAGAGGACTGAGTGCCTTGAGCCGCGCGCGTCCCAGGGTCCCTGTATGCCCTCCGGTCCTGCTGCTTTCTGTCCCGCCGGCTGGGACTGCCAGTCTCCTGATCCATCCGGTCAGGGTCTGGGTGAGAGCTTCCCGTCCTGCCCAGCACCCCAGTTCCCAGGCCATGCAGGCTGCCTGGGGTTCAGTGGGAGCCCCGGATGCAGACTGTCCCCAGACACTCCGGGGTCTGTCCCCTGACGTGGAGGAAGAGCTGTTGAAGCAAACACAGCAGGAAACCTGGGACACCAGGCTCTGGTTTCCTTTTCTGCGTCCTCACACTTCCTCACGTTCCTGTACTTGCCTCTCGTCATTGCGGGGAGATGAGCACGTGTGCCCCGTGTGCGAGATGGAGAGACTGATGCTGGAGAGCAGAGCGGACTTCCGCAGGTCGGCCCAACCAGAGAGGGGCCTCTGCAGGACTGGCTCCTGGACAGGCTGACCCCAAGGCCGTCACTGCTGGGGTGCCAGGCTGCGCCTCCCTCCCACGCTCGGTGTCCTGGTTCCAGGTGCCGACCCGGCCAGGTCTGACCCACTCCCTCTACGTGGCGCTCGCAGAGCCAAGAGTGCAACCAGGCTCTGTGTGGACCTCGGGCGCCCACTCCCGTTAGCCCCCTGCCGCAGAAACGCTCCCCGTCATGGACGAGAAGATGGGGCGCAGAGAGCTGGGGGCCACATGCGCCTGGTGCCAGAGCCCGAGCCCAGCCCGTCCCCGCCCGGGTACCGTCAGACACACCTGTCTGCTGGGCACCTCCTACGTGCCTCGGCCGGGACTGAGCTTGGCCGAGGTTTCCCAGGCTGCCCCGGGGACGCCACTGATGCAGGAAAACACATGAAGTTGTCTTTGACTTTTATGGCCCCTTTTTCCCTATTAAAATGCTTGAAGCTGTAACTGTCATCATAAGGAGCTCATTTATCTTGACCAGAGTGCGGCTGTAAACTATCCGGGGCTGGTGGAATAGACCCTGAGATGATTGTTTCTGCTATCGATAAATTCCGACACGGAGCAGAAAGGTCAGCCCCTGCCAGATAAAATGGCTCTTCAGCTTGTTAATTAAATGTTTATAAGGATGTGGAAGAGCGCGCTCTGGGCTGAGCCTTGGAGCGAAGGGGAGCAGATACCTGGCGATGGGAGGATGGACGGGGCAGGAAGGGGGCGTTGGTGCTCCTGGAGGAAACCGCGGTTCCTGGAAACCTGCTCAGCAGCCCGTTTGGTAAACTCCTCCCCAAAGGCTAGGACTTCAGGCTTTGACTTAGGGAGTCAAAGCCTCCCTCCCTACCTCTCCTGCTCCCCTGGCACCCAGGACACCCTGCAGAGTGCTCCCTGAAGAGTCAGAAGGCACCCCGAGTCCCAGGCAGTGGCGTAAACGTGGAGTCAGGCCATGTTTTAGTTCGTGGAGTCAGCGGGTGGATGGTCTTTATTCTGTGATCATCCCGCAGGTCTTCAGTCTCCCCTGTGGCGGGTCGTGTTTCTTTCTTGCTCACCGAGTGTTTGCGAGTGAGGTCAAAGTAAAGCTCCCCCTGTCTCCCTCACCCTCTGACTCACCCCAACCTCGAGGGCTCTGCCCCTCCAGCCGCCTCTGCCCCTTCCTCCCCGTCGTGGTCCCCTCCCCCAGGTCCCCTCCCTGGTTGTGGATTTCTCAGCGCGTGGACAGAAGTCACCGGTGTGTCTCAGGTCAGGAGAGGGCTGAGCACCAACCTGCGGTGATGACGTAGAGCCACGGACGGTGGCGCGTGTGAGACACACGGACACGGAGCAAAAGAGGAACCCAGAGAGGAGTCCATACAGAAACACGGGACGCCAGAGACTCAGACAGCCGGTGCAGTAACACACTCAGAATCGGACGCACGGCCACCCTCACGCCTTCCCGTGCAGATACGCACGGGCTGGAAGAACATACAGATGGCACGCAGTGCTCGCCTGGATGGCTTGTTCAGGGATCTTAGCTTTCGTGCCTGCTCTCTGGCTTCTGTGGGTGTTGGGCATGGATTTGCCCTTGTGGTCCTGAGGCCCTGGGGTCTTCGTGCAGGAACCCCTGCTTCCAGGGGGCAGCACGGCCCCACCCACAGATGGAGCCAAGTGCCCGTGTGGGCTTTTTGCTGGAGAACCTGCTGGAGGGACAGGCTGCTTTCTTCTGGGCCTGCAGTCCCCAGGTTGGCAGAATCGCCTGGGAGTTTATTTAATCAAATGGTGCTCCCTTTGTGCCTGCCGCTCACCTGTGCAGCTCTGGACCGGGGCCCAGGGGTTGACAGCAGACTCCACACGTGATGCTGGATGAAACAGCGGGTCCAGGGGCAGCTGAGGGCACCGCCTTCTATGTGCATCCCTCTGCGAAAGGCGGGCAGAATCTTTCAGACACGGGCATTGGGCAGGGCTCGCTACACTGTGCTGGAGAGGGAAAAACGGCACGGTGGATTGAGACGCTCCCTCATAGTGACCGCGTTTGCTTGGATGCTCTCTGCGTTGCGTATAAAGCTCTATTCCAGCAAATGTCCACGGTGAATTTCCAGTTAAATGTGGATAATTCGGCTCCATGAAGAGAGGCGGGCAGCTGGCTGGAAGGACATAAACCTCCGAGCTTTGTCCACTTGGGGCAGGTGGGAAGTTCCAGAGGAGGGAGGAAGCACCCCATCGTAACCAGGAGAAGCAGCTCTGTGGGTTGTGGGGCCTCTGTCATCTCATCTGGGGAAGGATGATACTCCTTCCAGGGACAGAGAGCTTTAAGGGGGGAAATAGGGAAGGGAGTTTATTTTTAGCAGCTTTGTTAGAATAATATATACAATAAAGTGTTATATTTAAAAAGTGCAAGGTGTTTGACATAGGCATCCATCTGTGAGACCACCACTAGAATCAAGATAGAAAACACACCCTTGACCCTCAGAAGTTTCCCTAGGCCTTTGTAGTCCCTTCCTTTCATCCCCATCTCGATACAATCTCTGATCCCTTTAGATGAGTTTGCATTTCCTGGAATTTCATGTAAATGACATCATACAATAGTATGTGCTCCCTTTTTTGACCCTCTCCTTTCGTTCAGCAAAACCACTTTGAGATTCATCCATGCTGTGCATATCAGTTGCTCATTCCTCATTCCTTTTTCGTTGCTGAGTAATATTCCGTTGTGTGGATATGCCACGGTTTGCTCATCTGTGGACCTGTTGTGGGCCCGTTGATGAACATCTGGGCTGTTTCCAGTAGAGCTGCTGGGAATGTTCCTGAACAAGCCTCTGTATGGACATGTGCTCTCATTTCCCTTGAGTAATGTCTAGAGGCAGAATGTTTTAGTTGGGATTGCTGCAACAAAAACACCATCAACTTGGGGGCTTAAACAACGGACACGTATTTGTCAGAGTTCTGGAGGCTGGGACGTCCAAGGTCAAGGTGCTGGTTGATCTGGTTTGCGGTGCAAACCCTCTTCCCGATTTGCAGATGGATGTCACCTTTGTCCATTTGAGCTGTGAGAAAAAATGCCACAGGCTGGGTGGTTCTTGTACACAGAAACTTACTGGGACGTCCTTGGCGGTCCAGTGGTTAAGACTCTGCCCTTCCAGTGTGGGAGGCTTGTTGTGTTCCATCCTTGGTCAGGGAAGTAAGATCCCACATGCCACACAGTGCAGCCAAAACTGAAAAAAAAAACAACAACAAGTGTTTTTATGAATGAGTGTTAAACTTCACCAAGTGCCTTTGAGACATCCAGTGAAGATGATATTAAAAAAAAAAGAAAGAAAGAAAAGCTTATTGCTCACAGTTCTAGAGGTCGGTAGTTGGAGAGCAGAGTGCCAACATGGCCAGGTGAGGGCTTTTTCCGGCTGCAGACTTCTTGTCTGGGGGAAGGGGCTAGAGTCGCTGCAGCCTCTTTTACAGGCACGAATCCCATTCATTTCATCAGGATTCCACCCTCCTGGCTGAAGCACCTCCCAAAGGCCTTGCCTTCTAACACCATCACTTCGAGCATTAGAATTTGAACAAGTGAATTTTAAGGGGACGCTAACATTCAAAGGTCTTCCCCGGTGTCTCAGATGGTAAAGAATCCACCTGCAATGCAGGAGACCAGGGTTCGATCCCTGGGTTGAGAAGATCCCTGGAGAAGGGAATGGCTGTTGCTGTTAAGTCGCTTCAGTCGTGTCCGACTCTGTGCGACCCCATAGACTGCAGCCCACCAGGCTCCCCTGTCCCTGGGATTCTCCAGGCAAGAACACTGGAGTGGGTTGCCATTTCCTTCTCCAATGCATGAAAGTGAAAAGTGAAAGTGAAGTTGCTCAGTTGTGTCCGACTCTTAGCGACCCCATGGACTGCAGCTTACCAGGCTCCTCCATCCATGGGATTTTCCAGAGTTGAGAAGATCCCTGGAGAAAGGAATGGCTACCCACTCCCATATTCTTGCCTGGAGAATCCCATGAACAGAGGAGCCTGCCAGGCTTCAGTCCATGGGGTCACAAATAGTCAGATATGACTGAGTGACTAACACTTTCACTTTCAACATTCAAACCACGGCAGACTCCTTGCTGTGTCCTCACGTGGCAGAGACGGGAAGGAAACCCTCTCAAATCTCTCCTTGCTGCTGCTGCTGCTGCTAAGTCGCTTCAGTCGTGTCCGACTCTGTGCGACCCCATAGACGGCAGCCCACTAGGCTCCTCTGTCCCTGGGATTCTCCAGGCACGAACACTGGAGTGGGTTGCCATTTCCTTCTCCAATGCATGAAAGTGAAAAGTGAAAGTGAAGTCGCTCAGTCGTGTCCGACTCTTAGCGACCCCATGGACTGGAGCCTACCAGGCTCCTCAGGGCGCTAATTCTGGAGCTCTTATCTAGACCATCTCTAATTCCTGAAACTGAGGGGGGGAAAGGGAATGAAGCCTTTTAAAATGTTCTTATTTCAATTGTTATTTACAATTAGTTTTATGTTGTGACATCTGATTCAAGACTAGGTTTAGAAAAGAAGCTAGATCTCTTCTTGTGTCTGTCTGAAGGGCTTTCCAGGTGGCTCAGAGGTAAAGAATCCGCCTGCCAATGCAGGAGATGCAGGGGGTGTGGGTTTGATCCCCAGGTTGGAAAGATCCCCTGGAGGAGGTGATCACAACCCTCTCCAGTATTTTTGCCTGGAGAATCCCAGGGACAGAGGAGCGGGGAGGGCTGCAGTCCACGAGGTCTTGTGAGTCAGATATGACTGCGTGAGCATGCACAATCCCATCAAGAGGCCTCCACCTTCACGATCTGGTCACTCTCAAAGGTTCCGTCCGTGAAAGCATCACACTGAGGGTTAGTGTTTTGACACGCGCGTTCCGGGGGACACCGACATTCAGTCCATAGCAATACACATATATTTAACTTTTTACAAAACTGTCAAACTGTTCCAGTGTGGTTATACCAGTTTATGTTCCCAAGAGTGTTGGTCGGACTGCGTCCCATCCTCACCAGCCCTGGACTCGGCCAGTTCTTGTTGTCGCCCTCTGAATGGGTGTGTAGTAGTATCTTACTATTGTTTAATTTGCATTTCTCTAATAACTCATGATATTTAGTATCTTTTCAGTAGCTTATTTCTTTTCAGTAGCTTATTTCTTTAGCGATCTGTTCTGTTCGAATCAGTTTTTAATTGGGTTGTTTGTTTTCTGATGAGTGCGTTTTGGCAGTTCTTTCATATATTCTGGGTACAAGTCTTTTATCAGATAGGTGATTGGCAAAGTGGTTTTTTCCCCTTGTCCGTGGCTCACTTTTCGTTCTCTTAAAATCTGTCTTTCCACCCTCAGTTGTTTTTGAAGTTCAGTTGATTAATTTCTTCTTATGTGGACTGCATCTTTGGTATTGTATCCCAGACTCTGTGCCTGAACCACAGCCCCCAGATTTCCTCCCGAGCCTCGTCCCAGCGCCCCGTCCCATCTGAGTGCTGCCCTCCGTTGTCTTCCAGGCTTTGGGAACCATCACTGCAGTGCCTGTCACCGGTCCTCAGGTCAGCTCCTTGCAGAGGTTGGCCGGGCAAGGAGCTGCAGTGCTACCTCAGGTAAGCGGCCTGCGGCGGGTGTCTGTCTGTCTGTCTGTCCAAGCCCCTCAGCACTGAGGTTTTAGGTGCAACCTCAAGGGAGTCCCTTTCCTCTCCTGCCTCCTCTGCCCACCCTCCAGAGGAGACATTTGGACTGCTGCTGCTGCTGCTGCTGCTAAGTCGCTTCAGTCGTGTCCGACTCCATGTGACCCCATAGACGGCAGCCCTCCAGGTTCCGCCATCCCTGGGATTCTCCAGGCAAGAGCACTGGAGTGGGTTGCCATTTCCTTCTCCAATGGATAAAAGTGAAAAGTGAAAGTGAAGTCGCTCAGTCGTGTCCGACTCTTAGCGACCCCATGGACTGCAGCCCACCAGGCTCCTCCGTCCATGGGATTTTCCAGGCAAGAGTACTGGAGTGGGGTGCCATTGCCTTCTCCAGTGGATAAAAGTGAAAAGTGAAAGTGAAGTCACTCAGTCGTGTCCGACTCTTAGTGACCCCATGGACTTTCCAGGCAAGAGTACTGGAGTGGGGTGCCATTTGGACTAGACCCCATTTTTTCACACACTGAAGAACTGAGAAATCAGTTTAGTGGGTCATGACCAGGATTTTTTTTTTTTTTTTTTAATGGAATAAGCTATGCTTGACTAGAATAGAGCAGACACATCAGAAACACTGTTTTGTGGGCAGAGTGTGTTTCCGGACTGGATCACGATGTAATGAAGACTTTTGAGCATGGGCCACGGTTAAGAAAAGCGTGAGAAACTCTGGACAAGTAGGTGCATTTGGGAGATGCTGGGCCAGGTGCCCCTGGATCCATTCTGGGGCCCCTGAGACTGAGCTCAGCACTTTGGACCAGTCAACTGACCTCCAACCTTCCTGGGCGGAGTCTCCTCTCCTGCAAAGAGGGTGCTGCCAGTGCCTCCCTAGCCTTGACACAAGAGCCTTTGTAGCTGGGCCAGGTCTGGAGCAGAAGCCTGCCGGTGGGGACTTAGCTTAGTGGGGCACCTGCTGCTGAGCCTCGAGGGGCTGCCAGCTGCCCAGGTGACGCCGGCTCCTGCCTGTCCTGGGGCTACAGGCTGCACAGATGCCCTCAGCCAGAGCCCAGTGAGGGGCAGGGGCCCCAGGCCCTCTTGTCCTGTGGCAGCCCCTCTGAATGCCCACCTGTGCTGAATTCACCAGCGTCCTGTCCCCAGCAGGTTCAGATTCCAGGAGGGGGACAGACAAGGAGTCAAGATGCTGTGAACCCAGAGTGATTAGCCTGAGTTAGAAGGATTCCCAGGGTGCTGTGGGAATAGCACCTCATAGCCTGCCTGAGGATCAGGGAGGGCTTCCTGGAGGAGGTGGTACCAGAAGCAGGTCCCCAGTCTCTACACCACCATCCCCTCTCCTCTAACACGGGGGTCTCTGAGCCAGGTCACGTCCCTGCCCCTGCTCTGGAGTCTTCCCCAAGTCCTGGCTCTGCTCAGGACTGCTCTTTGGCCAGGCCTGTCAGCATCCCGCCTGTCTGTCTGACCATGTCCCCCACCCTCCCTTCCCCAGGTTAGGCCAAAGACTCTGATCCCAGACAGCCTCCCCGTCACCCCGGGCCGGGACCGGCCACCCAAGCAGCCCCCAACGTTCCAGAAGGCCACCGTGGTCAGTATCAAGAACCCCAGCCCCGCGCTTCCCACCGCCAACAACACCGTGAGCCATGTGCCAGCGCCCGGCAGCCAGCCACGGGCCCTGCCCGAGCCCGCCGCCGTCAGCTCTCCTCTGAGCGGCGCCGGGGTGGCCTACGCCATCATCTCCACCGCCCCCAGCAATGCCGCCGCCATGGCCCCCAGCACCGCCGTGTCCATGGTCAGCGACAGCGTCAAAGTCCAGCCCCTCCTCATCAGCGCCGACAACAAGGTGAGGGAGGGCAGGCTCCCTTCGGGGCCAGGTGAAGGGGGGCTGGGCAGCGTGAGTGACCGGATGGCGGAATGATCAAGTGGCCAAGTGAATGGATGCAGTGAGGGCAGAGGAGTGAATGAACAGTGAGACTGAACGAATCAGTAAGGGAGCGGATGGGGGTGGGGTTATAAATGAATGAATGAGTCGGTGGTAGGATAAATGGTGTATGAAAGAGGGATCAAGTGAATGAATCGGTGTGGGAAGAAGGTGGGGTGCAAAGGGAGTGAATACGTGGGTGGAAGACTATGTGGCTAGGGACTTTCCAGACGGTCCAGGGGTTGAGACTCCTTGACTCTACTGCAGGGGGCACGGGTTCGATCCCTGGTCAGAATCTAAGATCCCGCATGCCTTGCAGTGTGCACCCCCTCCCAAAAAAAGGAAAAAAAAGACTGTGTTGCTGAATGAATCAATACCCGTGGGAAAAGAATAACGCCTCGATGGATGAAGTGTTTCATTCATAAGAATAATTAACTAGCTAATAAAATGTGTGGCCGAGTGGGTGGCTGGAAGAGAGTCCCTGCTGATGCAGGGAGGGAGTTGAGGACTTTTCAGGCCCTGGTTGCCTCCTCTGTGATTCCCCCCTCCTCATTCCTCTATGATCCCGCAATTCCAGGCCGCGTGCCCGAAGAGGGTGGACACACTTGGCCCCGGTTCTGCAGCCCTGCCCGTGGGAGCCCCTCCAGCTCCCCCTCACCCCTCCACCCTGTAGGCTCCCCCCTCACCCCTCCACCCCGAAGTCCTTGCCCGTGGGGCCCCTCCAGCTCCCCCTCACCCCTCCACCCCATAGTCCCTGCCCGTGGGGCCCCTCCAGCTCCCCCTCACCCCTCCACCCCGTAGTCCTTGCCTGTGGGGCCCCTCCAGCTCTCCCTCACCCCTCCACCCCATAGTCTCTGCCTGTGGGGCCCCTCCAGCCCCCCCGTCACCCCTCCACCCCGTAGTCCCTGCCCGTGGGGCCCCTCCAGCCCCCCGTCACCCCTCCACCCTGTAGTCCCTGCCTGTGGGGCCCCTCCAACTCCCCTCACCCCTCCACCCTGTAGTCCCTGCCCGTGGGGCCCCTCCAGCTCCCCTCACCCCTCCACCCGTAGTCCCTGCCCGTGGGGCCCCTCCAGCTCCCCCTCACCCCTCCACCCTGTAGTCCCTGCCTGTGGGGCCCCTCCAGCTCCCCCTCACCCCTCCACCCTGTAATCTGCCCGTGGGTCCCCTCCATCCCCATCACCCCTCCACCCCGTAGTCCCTGCCTGTGGGGCCCCTCCAGCTCCCCCTCACCCCTCCACCCTGTAATCTGCCTGTGGGGCCCCTCCAGCTCCCCCTCACTCCTCCACCCTGTAGTCCCTGCCCGTGGGGCCCCTCCAGCTCCCCTCACCCCTCCACCCCGTAGTCCCTGCCCATGGGGCCCCTCCAGCTCCCCTCACCCCTCCACCCTGTAGTCCCTGCCCGTGGGGCCCCTCCAGCTCCCCCTCACCCCTCCACCCTGTAGTCCCTGCCTGTGGGGCCCCTCCAGCCCCCCCGTCACCCCTCCAGCCCGTAGTCCCTGCCCGTGGGGCCCCTCCAGCTCCCCCTCACCCCTCCACCCTGTAGTCCCTGCCCGTGGGGCCCCTCCAGCTCTCCTCACCCCTCCACCCCGTAGTCCCTGCCCGTGGGGCCCCTCCAGCTCCCCCTCACCCCTCCACCCTGTAGTCCCTGCCCGTGGGGCCCCTCCAGCTCCCCCTCACCCCTCCACCCTGTAGTCCCTGCCTGTGGGGCCCCTCCAGCTCCCCTCACCCCTCCAGCCCGTAGTCCCTGCCCGTGGGGCCCCTCCAGCTCCCCCTCACCCCTCCACCCTGTAGTCCCTGCCTGTGGGGCTCCTCCAGCTCCCCCTCACCCCTCCACCCTGTAATCTGCCCGTGGGTCCCCTCCATCCCCATCACCCCTCCACCCCGTAGTCCCTGCCTGTGGGGCCCCTCCAGCTCCCCTCACCCCTGCACCCCATAGTCCCTGCCCGTGGGGCCCCTCCAGCTCCCCCTCACCCCTCCACCCTGTAATCTGCCCGTGGGTCCCCTCCATCCCCATCACCCCTCCACCCTGTAGTCCCTGCCCGTGGGGCCCCTCCGGACCCCCTCACCCCTCCACCCCATCTTCCAGGTCATCATCATTCAGTCTCAAGTGCAGCCACAGCCCGAGAACACCACAGAGTCGCGGGCGCCCACGGAGGAGCCGAATCGGGGGGCTCAGGCCAGCAACAAGAGGAAGGAAGAGCGGCCCTCGAGCCAGGAGAACCCCGAGGTGGGTGGCGGTGGTGTAGGAGCCGCTGTAGGACGTGCCCCACATGGGCTAGGGTGGAGACCGGGCCCGTGAGCCCAGGTCCCGCTGTTGTGTGTCCCAGACTTGCCGGCTAAGGGGCTGTGTGGGGCAGTGCTGAGCTCTGACCCTGGCCCAGTCTGCCTGGCTTGCCCTCCCAGTGCCGTGGGGGGAGGGCATCACGTCTGCTTCCTCGTCTGTGAGGTGGGAGGGTGAGTCTGCCTTCCCAGCAGCGTTGTTGGGAGGATCCCACGGTCTGTGTCCGCTGGGGTCCCGAAAGCGTGCCTGGGCGCTGCTGGCTGTTACTCCGCACCCCCGAGCCCGGCTGTCCCCCCATCCCGTCCCCCTGTCCTCAGGACCCCTGTCCAGGGACAGCCCTGCTCTTGGCAGCACGTGACCCTGAAGCAGTCCTGCTCCTCCCTCCACCCCACTGTTCCTGAATGACTGAAGGCAGCCCAGGAGGACCTGCAGGACCTAAAAGTCAGCTGTTTACTGAACTTTTGGTCACAGCAGGTGGTGTCCTTGTGTTCCTGCTGGCATCCTCAGCTGTCTTGGGCCAAAATCACCCCCTCTGGGCCTTTTTCCCTGTGACTGCCCCTACCTGGCCCTGGTTCCTCTCCCTACTGACTGTTTTGTCTTACAAGATCACCTTCAGAAACCATCTCCTCCAGGCAGCCTTCCCTGACCGCCTACCACCAACAGATCCCCCTGGGCTCCTCCAGCTCCTGTTGAGTCTTTTTATCAGAGCTCTGTCATCTAAAGAAGTCATTCATCCGTTCATCCAGTCACTTATTTGCCAATCACATCTCAGCCTTTGCTGCAGGCCAGGCTCTGGGCTGAGGATGGGGACAGTGAGACTGGGCAGGTGTAGTTAGTCCAGGCTCGAGGATGCTCACTCCTACCGCCAGACACAGGCATGGCCATTTGGACTTGAACCTGGGTTAGAACAAATGGCAGGTGTTGTCAGAGAATTACAAATTCTGAGCTGTGGGAGATCCAGGGAGAAGGAGGGCTTCCAGGTGGTGCTAGTGGTAAAAAGCCCGCCTGCCAATGCATGAGAAATCAAGAACTGCGGGTGTGATCCCTGGGTCAGGAAGATCTCCTGGAGGAGGGCACGGCAACCCACTCCAGTATTCTTGCGTGGAGAATCCCATGGACAGAGGAGCCTGGCGGGCTACAGTCTGTGGGATCGCAAAGAGTCAGACACGACCGAAGCGACTTAACACACAGGAGAGGGAGAAGGCCTTGGAGGGGAGGGGTGTGACCACGGAGATGGGAACACAGACGGTTTCAGGAGAAGGACGAGTGGCATGTCAGCTGGAGGACACTGCCTAGGCAGTCACACAGACATGGGGAGAGGACTCAGCACACCTGGAAAATCAGCCGGTCTCTTTGGACCCTGGGTAGCACGTGTGGGTGAGAATTTCTAGATGTTGTTCTTCAGTCACTCAGTTGTGTCCGACTCTTTGTGACCCCATGGACTGCAGCACGCCAGGCTTCCCTGTCCTTCACCATCTCCTGGAGTTTGCTCAAACTCGTCCACTGAGTCAATGATGCTACTGAGAACTTCTCAACATGGGGTTAAAGATGGACGTTGGAGGCTGATTCTGGAAGACCTGGATGCAGGTGGCCAAGGAGGAACTCCATTCCTTGGGTAGTAGGGAGCCATGGAATGTCTTTGAGCAGGAGAGTGACTTGGTTATTGCCCTTTGACACATCCAGAAAGTCTGCTGGGAATTGGTAGAGTGGACTACTCACCAAGGTTGAGATGCAGCTAGTCTGCTCTGTGGCTTCAGGCCCAATCTTGTCTCAAGAGAGCAGTCCATTGTATTTGGTGGTAATGAATGAGCACCCACTGTATGCGAGGTGGGGCTGAGGGGCCAGCTCACAGCTCAAGCTCCCATGAGCACCCTTCTGTCCTCCGATGGGGTTCTCTGCACCCTTAATATTCAGGAAGGTTCTCTGGGTGGCTTTTCTTTGTTCTTTCAAAGTATATCTTAGTCAATTATTGTGCATTTATACAATTAGTATAATTACATCTAACTACATAATTAGTGTAAATACATGTAATGACTTAAATAGAACTTGCAATTACAACACGTCCTGGTGTAAAAATCCTTATTAAAGTTGCTTTTAGAAGAAGGCTGGGAGCTGTTGTGTTGCATAGACGCAGGCTTCTCAGTGGCCTTTGAACCTGTTTGTGAAGAACCTAAGTCAACAGTGCTGGAGGCCAGAGCAGCAGCTGCCCCAGAAATGTGCCCAGATGCACCAGTCGAGGACTCGGAGGGCCGGGGGTGGGCGTGGATTGGGGCTAAAGAGACACTGACGGGCTGGTAAGGCTCAGCTGTGTGGTGGCTTCCGGGGCAGTGGCTGTTGAGGTACCAGTGTCTGTACACCCGCACACACACTTTCTTTGGAGCCCACGGCTGCCTGTGAGATGAGCTGGGCTCGGGAACACGACGCAACAGCACCCTCACAAGGCATCAAAGGGACCTGGGGCAGTAACACCCCGCTTCCCTGCTGAGCGACCCTCTACCACTAACTGCACTTCCTCCCCTGCTTGCCTGCATCCTCCCAGCTGCTCTGCGAAGTGGATGGGGCAGAAATGACAGCGTTCACTGTACAGACGAGGAGACGGGCTCAGAGAGGTCGGCGTGTCCACGGTCACTGGGCTGTGCACTCAGCCGGGACAGACCCTGGACGCCTGGCTCCTGCCCCAGGCTTGGTGGATTCCATCCTGTCCTAAAGTCCCTGGCTTCTTCAGGACAGAGCCTGGCCTTTTCTGTGCTATTCGTTTCCCTGGCCTCAGGCAGCATCTGACCAAGCTGGTCACTCTCAGATTAGTCTCTCACATTAGTTTGAGGCACTCTCACATTAGTGCCTCATGGAATGGCAGCTAGAGTAGGAGTCCTGGCCCCATTCCAGCCTGGCCCCAGCCCTGGCCACAGCCCCAGCCCTAGACATAGCCCCAGCCCTGGCCACAAGTCAACCCCAGCCCTGGCCACACCCCCAGCCCCAGCCCAGGCCACACCCCAGGTCACACCCCCTGCCCCAGCTGCAGCCACACCCCCAGCCCCAGCCGCAGCCACACCCCCAGCCACAGCCTAGGCCACCCCACCAGCCACAGCCTAGGCCACACTCCCAGCCACAGCCTAGGCTACACCCCCAGCCACAGCTTAGGCCACACCCCCAGCCACAGCCTAGGCCACACCCCCAGCCACAGCCCAGGCCACACCCCCAGCCACAGCTGGGCCACCTGTCTGGGCAAGACCCAAGCAGGCAGATGCTCCTTCCCTCTGCCACCCCTGCTGCCACTGCCCTCGTCCCTGCCTCCCCTCTACCCAGGCTCCCAGCCCCTAGATGGTTCCTCTCTGCAGCTAGAAGGATCTTTCTACAATTCACCAGAAATAACCAAGTCACCACCCCTTGTTTTTAAAAATGTTCTTCAGCTTTATCGAGATGTAATTGGCATATAACCTTGTGTGAGTTTAAGGTGCACAACATAGTGATTTGAGATACGTATATATTGCAACAGGAGCACCACAGGAATTGCAGTTGGTGTGTCCATTGTTATCCATTGTTACCTCCATGGTTATTTATTTTTGT
This sequence comes from Bos indicus, assembly GCF_029378745.1. Lineage (NCBI taxonomy): Eukaryota > Metazoa > Chordata > Mammalia > Artiodactyla > Bovidae > Bos > Bos indicus. The sequence goes on along the minus strand of NC_091764.1, from coordinate 115,929,293 downwards.
GTGATGAACACTTACTTTTCAAATCCACTCTCAGCAGCCTTCACATTTACAGTATGGTACTGTTGGCTCTAGTCACAATGCTGTACATTATTTATCATACAACTGGAAATTTGTAGTTTGTGATTACTGTCACAGCCCAGAGGAGCTAAGGAGACAGGATGACTCATGTCTTGTGGGATCCTGGAACAGCAAAAGAGCATTAGATAAAAAACTAAGGAAACCCCCAAATAGAAAAGCTGGGTTAACCTTTCTCTTGCCTTCCCTCAGAAAATCGCCTTCATGGTGGCGCTGGGCCTGGTGACGACGGAGCACTTGGAAGGTGAGGACCCTCGGTGGGGCTGGGCCTGGCTGCTGGGTGGGTGGGTCAGGTCTGACTTGGCATCAGACAGAAGCAGTGGGTCTCAAATTCTCGGTCAGATGTGACCCACCTTCTGCGAGGTCAGTGCTGAGTGCCTGGTTGTCATCACTGAGACCAAGGAGCCCACCCGCTCTCCCGGCTTGACTCTGCACAGAACCCTCTGTGTGTCAGTGGAGGGACTTTGTGGGTTCTCTGCCCCCTAGTTGGAGGCAGCACCGTGAAGTGATAAGATCGGGGTGCCCAGCTCTGCCATGACTGACAGCTCAAGCTTGGGCAAGTCACCCAGCTTCTCTGGGCCTTAGTTTCTCCATCTATAAAATGGGATAATAGCCAACTCTTCCTCCTGGGATTGTTGGATAGAACCAAGAGGAGCAGCAGCCACCTTCCCTTCTGTCAAGTTGGCCTGTGGACTCATGTCCGCCCCCAGACGGGTCGGTGGAAGCCAGCACGTTGAGTAGACAGATCATCGTGACACTGTGGGTGCCGTTTGACTTTACCAATGAGAGCAATTGCAGATTAGCTCTGTGCATCGTCCTGGAATCTCAGGGCGGAGCCTGGTGGGCTGCAGTCCATGGGGTCGCTAAGAGTCGGACACGACTGAGTGACTTCACTTTCACTTTTCACTTTCATGCATTGGAGAAGGAAATGGCAACCCACTCCAGTGTTCTTGCCTGGAGAATCCCAGGGACAGGGGAGCCTGGTGGGCTGCGGTCTATGGGGTTGCACAGAGTCGGAAACAACTGAAGCGACTTAGCAGCAGCAGCAGCAGAAAGCATAAAGCCAACCGTCTTGTGGCACGTGTGGGGAAGCGGAGGCCAGAGACATTGATTCACTTGCTCAAGGTCACACAGCTAGTCACTATCAGGCCCAGGATGGCATCCATGTCTCCTGACTCATGACCCAGAGTGTTTTTCCATGATTCCGGCCTCACTGCTAAAGACATTTTATAAAGTGAGAACACCCCTGCACCTCAGGGAGACCTGGATTCAGGAAGGAAAGCTAGATTGCTCTTCCTCCTTAAAATTGAGGGACAGGAGGGAGTGAATTGAATACCCCAGTGCCCGAGGCACTGACTAGCTCTCATCTCAGGTGAAGGTCATCTCCAGGACAGCACTGAAGCCAGGGGAGGGAAGGGCCTTGACCAGACCACCCCATGCATGGCCGAGTCAAACGTGCCCTGGAGGTGGGTCCAGGCCTTTCCACGGCCACCTCCCCTTGCGTTCCCTGGGTCTGACTTGGTCTCTGGCAGCAGCTGGGGTGTAGGTGGTGGGAAGGGACAGGGGCGTGGTCCGGCCACTCAGATACCCTGCCACATGGACCTGACCCCCGTGGGGATGTCCCATGCAAGGACCCCTCCTCTCATGGCCCCCCTGCCTTCTTGGAAGGAGTTCTGTTCATGTCTGAATCCTCCTGCTTGAACTTGAGTGTAGGGAATCTGGCTGTGCATGGCGGCCTTCGAGAGCCATTTCTGCTCTGTCTTTGGAGCCGTGGAGGCAGCCTGGGATGGTGGAACTGGCCCAAACAGTCATGTCAGAAGTCCGGTGTTCAAGTCTTGGCCATGCTGCTTGGAGCTGGGTGACCCTGGGCCAACTTCTTCCCCACTCGGAACCTCAGTTTCTTCATCTATGACTTGAGGAAAACCACTTCCTCAGACTTGGACTTCGCAGGGTTGTCATGGCAACTGAGCTAAAAGCACTCTGCGAATCCATTTGCGATTATTATAATTTGTATAAACAGTTCTCATTTTGCAAACTCTGCTCCCTCCTGCCCATGATACCCAAATATTTTTTTATTTGTGTTTATTTGGATCCTAACTTCTGCACAGGGTCTGAGGTGCCTTACGGGAAACACAAATAATATTGGGACAGTTTCAAAGGAGAAATCCGATCCGAGAAACAGAGACTAGGATATAATGTCAAAACAGCTACAGACGGAGAGACAGGGCCCACCTGGCAGTCAAAGCAAAAGGGAGAAAGAAAAGGAGGGAAAACCCAGTTCTCGAACTGCAGGAGGCTCGCCCCGCCAGGCCCCGTAGGGAGGACTGTGTTTGTTGTCGTGAGGGCCGGGCTGCCTGAGCAGGGCGGGCACCTGCCTTCCCAGGAGCACTCAGCCTTACTCCGAAGCTCAGTCTGGCCGCAGTCTGACCATCAGGCACCAGCTGTCCTAAGGTCCCAAGAGAGGCGTCCCCAGGCTGGAGGATGGCACTTGGGGCCGTGCTGAGAGCAGGTGCCTGGACTCTGGGTATCCCCCACCCTCCGCCCAGTTGGTCCTTCACCCTGAGGCCAGCAGCTGTGTCCTGCCTCAGAGCGAACGACGCTGGGGCCCCCGGCCCACTCAGGGCCACTCTGCGGCCAGATGCTGGGCAGAGGGGCTGCGGTGCAGGAGGCAGTGCCCAGGGTTTGTAGAGGATGAGTCCAGGGCTCCCAGGGCAGGAAGATTCCTGTAACCTCTGCATCTGGGCCTTTCCAGAGATCCAGAGCAAACGCCAGGAGCGAAAGCGGAGAAGCACAGCCAACCCTGCCTACAGCGGCCTCCTGGAGACAGAGGTGAGGGGCCCGCCATCCGCACACGGGGTGAGGGGTGGGGGAGGCTCCGCGGGGCCGGCCTCCTCACCTGCCCCTCCTGATTAGAGCTCAGAGCGTGACAGTGAACAGCCCTGACCTCCTGGGTTCAGAATCTGGTGAGGCAGAGGACCGCCATGTCAGCAGGTTCTCAGGCGGGCTGCCCCGGGGCTGGGGCTGGATGCAGGTCACAGCCGGCTCCCTGCTTCTTCGTCCCGGTGATCCGGCATGAGGGCTGGTCGCAGGCAGTGCTGGGCCCTGGTCCTCCGGGGACCCGGCGGGCTCAGCCCTAGCTCCTGACTCAAGAGAAGCCACAGAGAAGAGGGCCTGGGAGGGGCTGGGCCAAGCGAGGCTGGGGAGAGGGTTGGCTGGAGGAGGAGAGGGAGTGGCCGTGACTTCAGTGATTTCCTTCTGGGTGGAGACGCGAGGCCAGCAAGGAGCGACCTGGCCTGGCGTGCCCACCTTCCCCTCCCCTAACCCCCTGAGCCCCAGTTCCTTTCACGTAGCGGCACCCCAGCTCTAGACTGCTTCTTAATGGTGGGCAGCGCACACTCCCCTCAGATAGCCGAAACTGGTCAAATAGGGTGTGACAGTTAACTCCAAGGGAGGGGATGCCCCCTTCATCCAAATCCCATCCAACACACTCCCCACCCCCAAGGCGAGGTCGGCTGCAGCCCTACTAGGGGGTGATGAGAGTCCCTGAGCGCCAGTCAGTGATGCCGTTTAAGGGCAGCCCAGGGAGCACCCAGCCCCTCCCAGCATTACGTTCCCAGGGAGGAACTGAATCCAGAATGGGATTGCCTTGCCCGTGCACATCAGAGTTCAGCATTCTCGGCTTGAATCCAGATGTCATCTCTCAGAAGCCAGGTCTGCCGGGGCTGCAGATGCTCGGGCTTTCCTGCGAAAAACGCCCTGGAATCTTGCCCTGAAAGGGAAGCTGTTTCATGAGGGCCCTGGAGTTGGGCAGCCCCCTGAAGGGGAGCCCCAGGCCCTGGCACGTCGCGGAGGCCAGCGAGGCCCTGCAGGGCCCAGAGGAGGACAGGCGGACGGTGCGCTGGCTTCCCCCTGGGGAGTTCTTGAGTCGGAGCCAGCTGTCCCACGTCTGCGGCTCACCAGTTGGACCTCACCGGGCGGGGACGCCTGCGGGTGCCCTGTGGGGAGAGCGCCCTGTGTCCTTGTCGCCGGCTCCCCAGCCCACCTGCCTGTCCTCGCTGGTACCCTCCCGACTCCCGCTCAGAGCACACGCATGTTCACACCCGCTCACTTCCCCCCTCGACTTTCTGAGCACGCTGTATCCCATTTGTGAGAGGCACCAAGCTGTTCCTCCAGCTCCAGCCACGGAAACTGCGTGTCCTCTGTACAGAATGGGCACCGTCCCTTGGTTGTGCTCGCGATGGACGTGCCCCCTGCTCTGGGGGCCAGGCCATACCCTCATCTCCGAAGTCTGTGGCCTTGACCGGAAATGACCTGATTAGCGAATTAGGAGCTGATGCAAAGCCCTGTGACCTTAAGCCCTGACAACATGTAGTTCCATGGGTCTCTCTAGACACTGAACACGGCCCAAACATGTTGAGAGAGACAGGTTTACAACCCGTCATTCAAGTCTACAGGCATCGTCTTGCCACAGCCAAAGCCACCTTGAACCACCAGGGTCTGAACCCACGTGGCCTGTAGTTGTAAAGCCCAGGACTAAAGTCACCTTCTGGAATGTACTGGAGACTTCTTCCATTTACACGTGATGAGCCAAGGGTCACTCTTTGTTGTCAGGTTCCTGGGCCTCATGCTAAGAAGTGGGGTTTGGGGAGCCAATCCCTAGTACACTTCGTTTCCCAACCTGAGCCCAGAAGCTGCTGAGAAAGAAGACTCAGGAGGCAGACAGATGGACGGCCAGATGTCCGCTTTGTTACTGATTTGCCCTACCTGGACACCTCTAGCCGTCCTTCCTGAATGACGCAGGCTTGCCCACGGGAGCCACGATGGCCCCATCGGGCAGAGCCTTTGCTGGCTTTTGCCCTGGCTGACCTGCCTCTCCCCTCCCCCATGCCCATGTCCCCATTTCTGCCCCTGGTCTCGGGTGTCCAGCTGGAGTCCAGAGCCCAGGGTGGGGACCCTGTCCCGGGTGAGTCCTGGGCTGGGTCTGTGTCAACCGAGGAGGGCCCCCTGTGATTCGATTTGGTTTTCTGTCTCTGCAGAGGAAGCGACTGGCGTCCAACTATCTCAACACACCCCTGTTCCTCACAGCAAGAGGTAAGCGCTTCTCCTGCAGGGCTGCTGTGGGGCTGGGTGGGCCACACCTCACTCCGCTGGCCACCGCCCAGCTACCCAGCCTGCCCCGTCCACAGCCGCGGCCGGACAGCTGCTCTCTGTGGGCAGCGCGTCATGGCTCCCTGGGCCCTCTGCACACTGCTGCCCTCATCTATCACATGACCTCCCTGAGCCTCGGTTTGCTGGTCTGTATAAAACCGGCCCATGACAGTGCCGGCCTCTCAGAGCTGGGCCAGGGACAGCAGGTGAATGAGGCAGCTCTGTGTAATGTCGAGTGCGGTGCACACACAGGAGCTGTTCTTCCCACTATACTATATAATTTCCAGAAATTAGGAAGAAGACTATTTTTGTGATCATTAAATTATGTGGTTTGGCCATCCCTTACCGGAATGGAAGTGGGTTATGGTTGAAAATGAGTTGTCAGTGAGCCACTTTGAGGGGTCCCTGGAACAATGTTTTCTCCACTGGACAGCTCGCTGCTGCCATGTTCCTCAGGGAGCTTAGGGGCCACGATGAACCTATTTTTTGATGGGTTCTGGCCATGACCAGGGCAGAGATGTTTACTTCCATGATGCCCTGAGTGAGGACCCAGGAATCGGTGGGGCCTGAGATACTCCCAGCATGCCCTGAGGACCCAGGAGTCACTGGGGCCTATGTCCCTGGTGAGGACCCAAGAGTCACTGGGACCTGAGATACTCCCAGCATGCCCCTGGTGAGGACCCAGGAGTCACTAGGGCCTGTGCTACTCCCAGCATGCCCCTGGTGAGGACCCAGGAGTCACTGGGGCCTGAGATACTCCCAGCATGCCCAGGGTTGAAGACCCAGGAGTCACTGGGACCTGAGATACTCCCAGCATGCCCTGAGGACCCAGGAGTCACTGGGACCTATGTCCCTGGTGAGGACCCAGGAGTCACTGGGACCTGAGATACTCCCAGCATGCCCCTGGTGAGGACCCAGGAGTCACTGGGGCCTATGTCCGTGGTGAAGACCCAGGAGTCACTAGGGCCTGTGATACTCCCAGCATGCCCAGGGTGAGGACCTAGGAGTCATTGGGGCCTGAGATACTCCCAGCATGCCCAGGGTGAGGACCCAGGAGTCACTGGGACCTGAGATACACCCAGCATGTCCCTGGTGAGGACCCAAGAGTCACTGGGACCTGAGATACTCCCAGCATGCCCCTGGTGAGGACCCAGGAGTCACTGGGACCTGAGATACTCCCAGCATGCCCCTGGTGAGGACCCAGGAGTCACTGGGGCCTGAGATACTCCCAGCATGCCCCTGGTGAGGATCCAGGAATCACTAGGGCCTGAAATACTCCCAGCATGCCCTGAGGACCCAGGAGTCACTGGGGCCTATGTCCCTGGTGAGGACCCAGGAGTCACTGGGACCTGAGATACTCCCAGCATGCCCCTGGTGAGGACCCAGGAGTCACTGGGGCCTGAGATACTCCCAGCATGCCCAGGGTGAAGACCCGGGAGTCACTGGGACCTGAGATACTCCCAGCATGCCCTGAGGACCCAGGAGTCACTGGGGCCTGAGATAATCCCAGCATGCCCAGGGTGAGGACCCAGGAGTCACTGGGACCTGAGATACTCCCAGCATGCCCCAGGTGAGGACCCAGGAGTCACTGGGGCCTATGTCCCTGGTGAAGACCCAGGAGTCACTAGGGCCTGTGATACTCCCAGCATGCCCAGGGTGAGGACCTAGGAGTCATTGGGGCCTGAGATACTCCCAGCATGCCCAGGGTGAGGACCCAGGAGTCACTGGGACCTGAGATACACCCAGCATGTCCCTGGTGAGGACCCAAGAGTCACTGGGACCTGAGATACTCCCAGCATGCCCAGGGTGAGGACCCAGGAGTCACTGGGACCTGAGATACACCCAGCATGTCCCTGGTGAGGACCCAAGAGTCACTGGGACCTGAGATACTCCCAGCATGCCCCTGGTGAGGACCCAGGAGTCACTGGGACCTGAGATACTCCCAGCATGCCCCTGGTGAGGACCCAGGAGTCACTGGGGCCTGAGATACTCCCAGCATGCCCCTGGTGAGGATCCAGGAATCACTAGGGCCTGAAATACTCCCAGCATGCCCTGAGGACCCAGGAGTCACTGGGGCCTATGTCCCTGGTGAGGACCCAGGAGTCACTGGGACCTGAGATACTCCCAGCATGCCCCTGGTGAGGACCCAGGAGTCACTGGGGCCTGAGATACTCCCAGCATGCCCAGGGTGAAGACCCGGGAGTCACTGGGACCTGAGATACTCCCAGCATGCCCTGAGGACCCAGGAGTCACTGGGGCCTGAGATAATCCCAGCATGCCCAGGGTGAGGACCCAGGAGTCACTGGGACCTGAGATACTCCCAGCATGCCCCTGGTGAGGACCCAGGAGTCACTGGGGCCTATGTCCCTGGTGAAGACCCAGGAGTCACTAGGGCCTGTGATACTCCCAGCATGCCCAGGGTGAGGACCTAGGAGTCATTGGGGCCTGAGATACTCCCAGCATGCCCAGGGTGAGGACCCAGGAGTCACTGGGACCTGAGATACACCCAGCATGTCCCTGGTGAGGACCCAAGAGTCACTGGGACCTGAGATACTCCCAGCATGCCCCTGGTGAGGACCCAGGAGTCACTGGGACCTGAGATACTCCCAGCATGCCCCTGGTGAGGACCCAGGAGTCACTGGGGCCTGAGATACTCCCAGCATGCCCCTGGTGAGGATCCAGGAATCACTAGGGCCTGAAATACTCCCAGCATGCCCTGAGGACCCAGGAGTCACTGGGGCCTATGTCCCTGGTGAGGACCCAGGAGTCACTGGGACCTGAGATACTCCCAGCATGCCCCTGGTGAGGACCCAGGAGTCACTGGGGCCTGAGATACTCCCAGCATGCCCAGGGTGAAGACCCGGGAGTCACTGGGACCTGAGATACTCCCAGCATGCCCTGAGGACCCAGGAGTCACTGGGGCCTGAGATAATCCCAGCATGCCCAGGGTGAGGACCCAGGAGTCACTGGGACCTGAGATACTCCCAGCATGCCCCAGGTGAGGACCCAGGAGTCACTGGGGCCTGTAATATTCCCTTACACCCTGGGTCTTGTGGACTCTAGTCCTGATCGGTGCTCCCCATGGCCACTAACATGTTCTCCGCCCTTCTTCCCTGTGCTAGCCAATGAGGACCCCTGCTGGAAGGTACGTGTCCCTTGGTCTCACACCTGGGTGGGTGGGACATGCTTTCCACAGAGTCCAGGTAGGGTCACTCCTGGCAAGGGGCCGGGGCCCCAGTGTCCTGCTGCTGTGAGATGGAGCAGAGGGCCTTGGGCTCCACCCTCGGTGCTGAGGGCTTTGTACAGCACCAGTCCACTTTCCAGCATGCCCCACAGAGTCGGGCATCACCACGGGGCTCAGCCCACAGTTCAAGCAGGAGCCCTCCGGACACAGGGACCCCTGGAGCCGTGACAGCCCACATGGAAGCAGCTGATGCTGAGTGCCAGGGGGTTGTCTGGCCTCACGGTGTGACCTTGGGCAGAGCTGGCCCTCTCTGGGCCTCATTCCCCACCTCATTAGGGACTGGACTCGGGTCTCAGGGTCCCCCCCACACACCTACATTTCCATGACCCTGTGAAGCCCCACTCAGCTCGCACACACTACGTCCCTGCTTCCCAGGATGCTTGCTGGTCACAACCTTACTTGTGGGCACGTCTTCAGAGTTTATTCAGTGTTTTCCTTTACTCAGTTTCAGACCTGATTCTAAACTTCCAGTCCCTTCATGCCACAGTCAAGCCACTAAAAACCAACATGTGATGACATTTCCATTAGACCGTGTTGTTTGCAGCACTAACCCTGCGGTGTCGCAAGTCCATGCCGGCGGGGGTAGCGTTTGTCCACAGCCACTCTGTGCCTGGCCAGCCGGGGCATGGGGACAGGAGCTGCCTTGAGCCCGAGTCCTGCTACATGGAGCCCACAGGCCTGGGGGGGCCTTGGCTTTGAGGCAGGAGACCGGGATGCTCCGCCTCCTGGTTTGCAGGCCCGCGCTCACTTCATTATCCCCCGTCATCAGGGCTTAGTCCTGTCTCCCAGAGCTGCTGAAAACCCTGGCAGAAGAGCTGGGTCCCAGGCAGGTCGGGGTGGCAGCTGCCTGCCCCCCGCCCCTACTCCCAGCCCGCTGACCTGCCTCCCACCGTCCCGTCTCTTCCAGAACGAGATCACCCACGATGAGCTCTGTGCTGCCTGCAAGCGAGGGACCAACCTGCAGCCGTGCGGCACGTGCCCGGGGGCCTACCACCTCAGCTGCCTGGACCCGCCCCTCAAGACAGCACCCAAGGGCGTGTGGGTGTGCCCCAAATGCCAGCAGAAGGTACGGGAGGCTGTGTCTGTGTGTGGGTGACCCAACCCTCACCTTCACCACCTCCCTGAACTGCAGGGCCCTCCCTCACCGGGCACAACATCTGAGGCTGCTCAAACCGTCCCTGCTTCCTGGGTCATCCCCACCGTGAGCAGAGACGGGGAGGGCCAGGCTGGGGCGGGGTGAGAGGCAGAGGTGCAAGAAGAGGGGCTGGGTAGAGAACCAGGCTTTGCAACCTCAGCACAGCTGACCTTTGGGACAGGATAATCTGTTGGGGGGTGCTGTCCTATGCCCTGTAGGGTGTTCAGTGGTGTCCCTGGCCTCACCCAGTAGATGCCAATCACAGCCCCCGTCATGGCCATCTCAGACACTGCCGGTTGAGGACATGGGTATAGAGCGAGCAGAGGTGTCCCTCTGCAGCTGATTTAGCGATCCAACTTAGTGTACTAATAACACAAACCACAAAAAATAGCACCAGTTAACACATTAGAAAGTCGCTCATTCGTGTCCGACTCTTTGCGACCCCGTGGACTATATAGTCCGTGGAATTCTCCAAGTCAGGATACTGGAGTGGGTAGCTTTTCCCTTCTCCAGGGGGTCTTCCCAACCCAGGGATCAAACGCAGGTCTCCTGCATCGCAGGCAGATTCTTCACCAGCTGAGCCACCAGGGAAGCCCAGTTCTCACTGACAGCAACATGCAAATGAAAAACCATCAAATTAGCAAAAACGATAACATTCCCTTCTGGCAATGATGTGGTGAAATGAGCACTCTTAGACGTTACCTTAAAAATGTGTACACCTTTTAAACCCGGTGTCTTGCTTTGAGGAATAGAACCTACGGAACAGTTCAATATAAGTAAAGTTCTGTACAGAAGGAAGTCCCTCAGCTTTTCTTTATAAAAGATAATAAAATAGGAACAGCCTGGTTTCCCCACCAAAGAGTTAGTGAAATAGATTCCGGCACTTTACTCAGTGAGATATTATGGAGTCACTGAAAATGATTTTTTTTAACAAGGAATTTGGAATTCTTTGGGACTTGTTCACTATGTGGGGTTACGTTTTCAAAAACTAAAAATAAAATAAAAACAGGTTTTGTAGCTGCTGTTTAGTTTGATCATCAGCCATCTGACTGAGAAAAACAGGGTGCAGAATAGAAAACTTGGGTGAAAATTCTTGCAAGTGTTAATCTTGTGTGTGGCTGGGTGGTGGGAAGTTTCAGTGCTATTCTAAAAGTACACTTTTCTATAGAATGTGTTACTTGTAAAATCATTGCGGAATCCTCTTTATTTCAATGAGGAAGCCTCTTTATTTTAGGAAACATTGAGTTCCCATCATACTGGGTTTTGTGGGGACCTGAGGAGAGGGGGGTGTGGCAGCCCAGAGAGCTCGTGCCCGTGCCCCTGTCGCCCCCGTCCCCCCGCCTCAGGTTCCTCAGCCGGAGCGTGGCGGGCCCTGGGCTGCCTGCTGGCTCAGTCCCCCATCTGCCCTCCAGGCCTTAAAGAAAGATGGAGGTGTGCCCTGGACCGGGATGCTGGCCATCGTGCACTCCTACGTCACCCACAAGACAGGTGAGACATCGGGGCAGCTGGGAAGGGGCAGAGACGCCCTTCTGTTCAACCCCGCCCTCAGACTGCTGAACTCACTTTGAGCCCAGCAGAGGCTGCTCTGATCCAAAGCTCTGAACAGAGGGAGCCTTGGACTAATCCTGCGTGCAGGGCAGTTACTGCGGAGGTGGAATTTCAGCCCCTGAGCATCCGGCAAGAGCCTGTGGCTCCTGCAGGAGGTTGTGGCCAGAGTGACCCCTAGGGATGGACCTAGGATTCTTCTTGCCTCTCCTGCTCAGCCACGGCCCAGCCCCAGCTTACCTGCCGTTCCCGGTGGGGCCTGGGATCCAGGCCCTTTCCTAGTCCTTCCTCTTTCCTAGTTAAAGAAGAGGAGAAGCAGAAGCTGCTGCAGAGGGGCAGTGAGCTGCAGAGTGAGCGCCAGCAACTGGAGGAGCGAGACCGGCGCCTGGCCTCGGCCGTGAAGGTGTGCAGGGCGGGCGGGGTCTGCCGGGGGACCACGGGATATTGCAGATCAAAGTGTTACTGTCCGGTTACTGAGGCCCCAGAAGAGGGCAGACTCACCAGCGTCGTTCAGGGAGTCAGCAGGTGGAGAGGGCAGCTCTGTGACTCAGGACACACGTAGTTATCAAGGCACGGGACATCTGGCTCTGCTCCTTCTCAGCTCTGTGACCTCAGAAAGGCCCTATCTCTGAACCTCAGTTTCTTCTTGTATAAAGGCAGCATGATGGTTTCTTCTCTGTAGCGTGGTGGCAAAAGGTGGTGATGCTGGTGGTGGTGGTGATGGTGATGATGTAGTGATGGTGGTGATGGTGGTGATGCTGGTGGTGATGATGGTGATGATGGTGGTGATGCTGGTGGTGATGGTGATGATGTAGTGATGATGGTGATGGTGGTGATGCTGGTGGTGATGATGGTGGTGATGGTGGTGATGGTGATGAATTTGGTGGCGATGATGGTGACAGCAGTGTCAGGCCCTGGTAGAAACTTCTTAAATGTTGTATTTCATTTAATCCTCTCAATAACTCTATGAAGAGGCCCTGTGATTGTTCCCATCTTGGCGTTTTGGACATAGTCTCAGGAAGTTGAAGTTATTTGCCCAAGCAGCAAATGATTCAAACTCTAACTTGAGGCCTCAGTGCTTAACCACTGTACTGTGATGCCATGAAACCTAAAGGGCTAGAAAAAGCCGTGAACACAGCAGGCAAGAGAAAGAGGAAAGACCTGCCCAACAAGCTCAAGGTCTTTCCCAGGGGTTGCAGCTGAGCCAGAGCAGGCTCCGAGCTTCCTCCAGCAGGAGGCGGGGACGGTGTGGTCAGTTGGGAGCCCCCCAGCCACAGGGAGCACACTCCCACATCCCTGCACACACACCAGTTCCAGCCCTGAGTCCTAAACCAACTTCTCTTGTGGATCTGACTGCCATTGGATTCCGTTTTTCGCTTCTAGCTGGTGTGTGAGGCCCTCTTCCTTTCTTTCAGCCTCTGCGAGGGAAGGGAGGGACTTTGGGAGAAGGGGCTGCCCCGGGTGGCATGCATTGCTAAATGCTGAGACTGTTCTCTCTGACACTTTCCCTGAACAGAAATGCCTGGAGCTCAAGACAAGCCTGCTGGCCCGGCAGAGGGGCACCCAGTCGTCCTTGGACCGCCTGCGGGCCCTCCTTAGACTGATACAGGGTGATCAGATGCTCCAGGTCACCATGACGACCACCAGCCCCGCCCCACTGGTGGCAGGGCCCTGGACCAAGCCCTCAACAGCAGCCATGCACTCTGCCCTCCAGCACCCCCAGGGGCACAACTGACCCCCAAGGGACCCATCTTCACACCCGCGGAAAGTCACTGGGACCCTGCTTGCAAGACCTGCGGGTTCTGTCAGCCTTAATTCATACACACTATGAATTTCAGTCAAACCTAAAACCAGACAGAGACAGGAAAGAAGGGAGGAGGAGCTGAATGAGAGTCCCAGAGCCAGGACTCTGGGGATGGAGTCCTGCCCGCTTCCGGTCAGACAGGACGTCCAGAGTCCAGCTCGGGGTGCAGAGTCAGCTCCCCACCGCTGGGGGGCTTGTCCAGGCCTCGGGCTTCTGGGCACAGCTGTCTCCTCGGCCTCGAGTCAGCCCCGCGCCCGACAGAAGGGCCGAGGCACCCTACATGCTTGTGGGAGGGGAGCCGAGGTCACGACGTAGCTGAGTAGTAGAGCTAGTTGGAGCGAGAGGTGGGTAGCAAACCTAGGTAGACTCCGCCGCCCGCCCGCCCGCCCGCCCGACCTCACGGGGCCGCCAGGCGCGCCAGGCCTTCCAGACGCCCGGCCCCCATCATCAGTGTTACTAGCGTTGAGAATCGCAGCTAACTTGAAGGACGCTCCCGAGGGTCGGACGCTGCTGTCGGCCGGGCCTCTGTCTGGCCCCTGGCCTCGGGGGTACCTTCGCTGCACGCCTCCTCCCCGCCTCTGCTGACTTTCTGGGTTCATCTTGCCCTCGGTGGCTCTGGGCGAGATGGAGCCGCAGCCATGCTGGGGAGGCGTTTGGCAGGTTTTCCACCTGGGGTTGAATCGTTCAACTTAACGACCGAAGCCTTTTCTTTTCTCCTTTCGAAGAGCCGATAAGATATCCCATTCCTCTTTTCTTGCCAGTACAGACACTATGCCAAAAAAATAACTTTACATTTTTGTATGGCGTTTTTATTGTGAGATAATTTAATGTGAAGGGGACTTGGTGACTTTGCTTCCCGCTCACCGGGGTCTCCGCTGCCAGGGATGAACAGGAGCCCCCTCAGGCGGAGGGGGAGGCTGCCAAACCAGAGGGGCCCAGAGCGGCTTTTAAGAAGTGGGGGGAGGGGGGAGGGAGAGACCAGTGGCCTCGGGAGACTGGGGGGGTCCCTCTTCTTGCAGTCGCCCCAAAAGCGGAGGGAGGGCGCCCGCCGTCGTCAAAGGGCTCCTGTGTCTGGGGTGGGCTGTGCAGGCTTGTCAAGCCTTGCGGCTTCTCCAGTCCCCGAGGGACTTAGAACTTAACACAACAGGATGAGCATCTGGGAGCCACGGGGCTCCCACCCCCAGCATATCACACGGTGCCGATCGCAGTGCACACGTGTGCGTGCGCACACGTGGCCCCAGACACGCACACACGCACGCATATGCCGGGTGCGCAGCAAGGAGGCTGGCCGGCGCCCCACACAGCCCGCCAACGGTCCCTCCTGTCATTTCCACGACTCCGGGAGAAACTGTGCTGTACGATACAGATCTATTTTGATACACTTAACACTGGGCTGAACAAGATTTTTATATTCTTTTATTGATGAACAAAGTGAACTGTGAGACACACGTCTTATATATTGGTTACTCGAGATGCCAATTATGCATTACCGCGTGGCTTGCGATGTAAACGTTTTCAGGTTCCTTTTTTTTTTTTTTTTTTTTCCAGTTGGTTGGTTTTTCTTCTCGGACGGATTGAATTATGTTTTTGAAAAAATTGTTAATGGGAGGATGTGAAAGGTTGGACCCGGGAGGGGTAGCTGCCGATGTGTCTTGAGACTTAGCTTTTTTTGGACAGGGAGGGCCGTCCGATGGCTAGTGAGGATAGAGAAGCAGTGTTTGTCTTGAATACGCCGATGTAGTTTCCTTCTGTACGATGCATTAAACTCGATGGATGGTTTCAGAGCCCTGTGGTTTGTTTCCTTGCCTTCAACAGAGAGGCCTTGGGGAGCACGGGGTCGGGGGGGCAGGGAGATGGGGATTGGAGGGGGTAAAGGTCAGAGTCCTGCCCTCATCCCACCTCAAGGGAAGGAAGGAAGAAAGAACCCTGGGCGGGGCTACCACGCACAGATCCCCCAACCCCGGGTGGGTGCAGGCACCCCTTTTAGGGCCAGGATTGACAATCGCAAGTAACAGAAGCCCAGAGCAGGCTCCGTGCGGAGCCAGGGGCCACGTGCACACTGTTCCCTCCCTCCTCCCCCTCCTCCTCCTCTCAGGATCCACAAGACCCCTGTCTCTGCCTCCTGGGCAGCATGGCCCCAGGGTCCCACAACCGCCCCAGGTCTTAGTCACACTGGGAAGCCAGACCGCCTGCATCCTTGCTCCAGATGTGATGTAGAGGCCTCTGGTTGGTCCAGCTGGGTGAGGAGCCCATCGACGGACAGTCAGCTGTGGCCAGAGAATGGGGTGGAGGACAAAGTGACTGTCTGCTGGAGTTCCCAGCGGGGCCTGCTGCAGCCAGCGCCTCCTGCTCCCGCCCCCACCCGCTCCCCTGCCCGGGCTGACCGGTCAGGCCGCGTCGGCTCTGCTTTTGGGCAATCACTGAACACTGCGGGTGGGTCCGTGTGTGTGTGGCCCCCACTCGTGCGTTCCCATGGGCCTCGTCCCACCTCCCAGCTTTCCATGTGTCTGTGCTGGGATCTCCCCAGTGGTCACACATAAACTGTGTCATCCTACTTCTGAATCAGATCACATTCACAGATACTGGGGGGCTAGGGACTTCAGTGTCTTTTGTGGGGGACACAACCCATAACAGACACCTTCCACGGGTATTCTGAGATCTGCTTCTTGGAGGTTTCTCCCTTCAGGACCACCCAGGGCTGCCCCCCTGGCTTCATCTACCCCCGCACAGCCCATGTAGTGACGTCCTGCCCAAGACCCCGTTCCCTGACGGCCAACTGTGTGCCCACCCCACCTGCCTCCTTCCTGGGACCTGCTCTGACACGTCAGCCCCTCCCAGGGGACTTGAAGCGCCAGGACCTAGAGGGGGACACACCCAGGTCACACGGCCAGCAGGTGGCTTTATTCCAGTCTGTGGTTCCTGGACACTCTGCCTCTCTGGACGCTAGACACTTGGTCACATGGGGCCCGTGTGGATGGCTGGAAGCCGCCCCAACCTAGTCGCAGGCACGTGCACTCTGGACCTGGCTAGCTGGCCAGTCGGGGGCTGCAGATGGTGACCTGGCCCCCAGGTGACTCTACTGAGTGTGAGGGGACAGATGAAGGGGCACAGGCTGGCCAAGCGTCCCTGACCACACGCTGCCCCTCCCCGCACTTTCAGCCCAGATTGCGGGTCCCATGGTGGTGGGCAGCACTCCTAAAACTAGACTCTGCTGTGCTCCCACCCATCTCCCAGACCCCCTGGGGCTCCCCGAGAACAGCACCTGCAGGGTCTGGTGAAGCTACTCAGGGGTTCCTGGTCCCCACCTCGATGTCCTGCCCTCCCCTGTGCAGCAGCTCAAGGTGTGGCTGGGGGCTCCCCAGGTACACCCCAGGGAGAAGTCTGAGCAGGAGGTGGCTGCAACCTGAGACTGTGAGACCACCCTGCTGGGCCACCCCAGCCTCAGTCTGTCCTGCTTCGGGCGGCTGCTGCTCACCCTGCCCCTACCCCCTGCCTCTGGTCCCCCGGGAGGACCCCACACCAGGCCGCAGAGAGAGCTAGGTGCTGGCCGTGGGTTCTGCTACCCTCACCGGCTACCTCTTGTTTGGCGAGGCCCCAGCACCCACTCCAAGAATTCCTGGTTTTGACTCCCACCTACCCACAGGCAGCTCTGATCGGGTCCCTGTTGTCATCAGGTGGCAGAGACCCACTGCTTCCAGTAGCATCAGGCAGGTCCCTGCGGGATTGGGAAGCCAGGCGGGGGAAGGCTGGCCCCAGGAGGGTGTGTGTGGTGGTGCTTCCACCCCCAGCTTCCCCCACTCCCCGGGGTTAAGTCAGGAGGAGGGTTCCCCACGACCTCCACTGCTGGGCTCCTCGAGGTGGAGGCATTGCCCAGAAAGCGGGGCGGGGTGCAGGGGCAGCCTGGGGTGGGCCACCTCTAGGAGCATGGCGCTGGTGTCAGAGCAGCTCACATCAGCCCCAGAGAGTCACTGTGCGCGTCACTTCCAAATCCACGGTCACTGACTTCACGTTTATTTCCTGACCTTGCTACGTGGCATGCGGGATCCTGGTTCCCCAACCAGGGGTAGAACCTGCACCCTCTGCAGAGGAAGCACAGAGTTCTAACCACTGGACTGCCAGGGAAGTTCCTCAAAAAAATAATAGAAGTTCCTGTATTATCATCTCCATTCTCCTGTTAAACATCACCAATGGGCTTCTTTTTCTTTTCTGTTTGTAAAAAATAGTCTTACAGAATTTCCCTGTTTTTAAAGGTTTCTATTTTTGTTCTTCAGTGTGATTTCTTCTCTTTTCATTTACTTTAAGCATATTTTCCTTTATGAACTCAAGGGTGTGTATAATAGCTGCTCTGTATGGATGTGAGAGTTGGACTGTGAAGAAGGCTGAGTGCCAAAGAATTGATGCTTTTGAACTGTGGTGTTGGAGAAGACTCTTGAGAGTCCCTTGGACTGCAAGGAGATCCAACCAGTCCATTCTAAAGGAGATCAGCCCTGGGATTTCTTTGGAAGGAATGATGCTAAAGCTGAAACTCCAATACTTTGGCCACCTGATGCGAAGAGTTGACTCATTGGAAAAGTCTCTGATGCTGGGAGGGATTGGGGGCAGGAGGAGAAGGGGACGACAGAGGATGAGATGGCTGGATGGCATCACTGACTCAATGGACATGAGTCTGAGTGAACTCCGGGAGCTGGTGATGGACAGGGAGGCCTGGCGTGCTGCAATTCATGGGGTCGCAAAGAGTCGGACATGACTGAGTGACTGAACTAAACTGAACTGAACATCCTTGACTGCTATTTTCAACACCTGCATTATTTTAAGGTTGGTCTCCATTGATTGTTTTTCAAGGTGGTGCTAGTGGTAAAGAACCCACCTGCCAATGCAGGAGACATAAGAGACATGGGTTCGATCCCTGGGTCAGAAGATCCCCTGGAAGAGGGTATGGCGACCCACTCAGGCATTCTTGCCTGGAGAATCCCATGAACAGAGGAGACTGGCGGGCTACAGTTCATGGGGTCACAAAGAGTCAGACATGATTGAAGTGACTCACCCCACACACATCATTGATTATTTTAGACTGGATTGCATTTTCCTGTTTCTTTGTATGATGAATAATTTTTAATTACATCTTGGATGTTGTGGATATTATGTTGTAGAGACCCTGCGTTCTGTTACAGTCCTTTGAAGAGTGCTGGCTTTTGCTTGCTTTAGCAGGCACTGAACTGGGCCCTGACTGCAAACGCTGTCAGTTGGTGGCTCAAACCCCAGTTCAGTTCTTTTATCATTAGCTGGTGTCTATCCTACATTTGTGACTCAGCGATCAGGCAGAACTTTAACCAGAGTTTAAATGGTCAAAATATAGACTATCCCTCTCTGGCTCTCTCCTGTCCAGAATTCCCTACCCACCTTCCAGTGACTGTCCCAAACTCTATCCTCTGCTCTTTAAGCCAAAAAGACTCCTGGTTCCTGTTGTCCATGTAGCCACTGTAACGGAATTGCCGACTTTGAAAGTCCCAGATCAGATTAAAGCACGTAAAGGGTAAAGGACGCTCGTCCCGGGCCGTCCCTCTCCAAGCGTAGGCCTCCCTCCAGCCTGTCCTCACTCGTTCTCCAGGGCCTGCCCGTTGTTGATCTTCTGTCTGCTTACCCATGTTCTTCTGTATTTTGTCTAGCGTTTACAGATGTTGTGGAAAAGTCAAGTCCCAAGAGAGTTATTCAGCCATACTGGAAGCAGAGCACTTATTTACACTCAGAGTCCTTAGAAACACTTGTATGTATGTGTGTGTTCAGTAGCTCAGTCGTGTCCAGCTCTCTGTGACTCCATGGACTGTAGCCCGCCAGGTTCCTCTGTCCATGGAGATTTTCCAGGCAAGGATGCTGGAGTGGGTCCCCATGTCCTCTTCCTGGGGATCTTCCCGAACCAAGGATCGAACCCTTGTCTCTTGCGTCTCCTGCTTAGGCAGGTGGATTCTTTACCGCTGAGCCACCTGGGAAGCCCCTTAGAAAAACTTAGACCGAAGTAAAAGTTAAAGACCACCTTCCTACTCAATTTTTAAAAAAATTCCTTCTGGGGCTTCTCTGGTGGTCCGGTGGTTAAGAATCCGCCTGCCAATGCAGGGCACGCCGGTTTAATCCCTGCTCTGGGAAGATCCCACACGTGCTGCAGCTACACAACCCCACACGCATCAGAGCCTGTGCTCGAAAACGAGAGGAGCCACCGCAGTGAGAGGCCTGTGCCCCACAAGTAGAGACTAGTAGCCCCCGCTCGCCGCGACTAGAGAGAGCCTGAGCCCAGCAACGGAGACCCAGTGCAGTCAAAACTTAAATAAAATTTGAAAATGCCTTCTGGATATTGGTCCAGACGTGTAATATTTTCGATTCATAAACTATATAGGATTGGGGCGTTTTAAAGCTTTACACAAGCCATAGCACCCTGTATTTATCATCCTGCAACTTCTCCCCGTCTCCGCATAATCCTCAGAGATTCAGTCCCATGGAAACGTACAGATCCAATTCGTTCATTTTTCCTGCAGGACACTGTTCACTCTCATGAAGTAACTCTCCTTCATCTGCCTTTTCTTCTATTGATGGACACACTCAGGTCTCATCTGATTGTCTGCTCTGACGACAACCCTGTAGTAATTCTCTGTACCTCTTTTTTTGGTTTATTTCTCTCGACTCACAATTGCTGGATCAGCTTTAACTTCACCAGATTGCTAAATTGTGATTGTACCCATTTACATCTCTACCAGCAGTGTAGGAAAGTGCCAATTCCTCAAAATATTAACAATGCTTCTCCGCGGGTGGTAAAATTGTAAATGATGCTCACTGCCTTTGTTTGCACTTTCTTTCTGTCAGTGATTTTTTTTTCCCCTGAGCAATTATTTTTCTGATAACAAAACAGGAAAGCTTTTTGCTATCAAACCAACAGCAGGGATTGCCCTGCCTCTTCCACCCCGTCTATATCTGGGGAGGATCCCACTTCAGGGCCCAAATCACTCAAGCCTGGGAGCTTCCAGGACCGTCCCCTGTCTCCCACCTCTGTCCTGCACCTGCCTGAGTCCTGTTCATACTGCGGTAGCTCTAAAAAGATGTATCTGGGGACTTCCTTGGCGGTACAGCGGCTGATGCCTTGAGCTTCCAACGCCAGGGGCCCCAGTTCGATCCCTGGTCAGGGAATTAGATCCCACAAGCCATAACGAAGAGTTCCCATGCTACAACTAAAGCTCCCACTTGCTACAATTAAGACCCAGCACAGCCAAATAAATAAAAATGGAAAAATAAAAATAAGTAAATAAATGTTTTAAGGTATTGGAAGAAAAAATATAAATGAAAAATAATTTAAAAAATACAAAAAGGCATATTTTGTGCTTTTATTTGCTTTTCTCCCCAGCTCTTCTGCAAGCCCCATGAAGGCAGGAAGTGTACCCCCCCCCACCACCCAACCTCTGTAATTGTGAGACTGTTACTCCTCGCACGAAACAGATGCTGCAAAGCACACAGAGACCTGCAGAGTGGAGACTGTTTTTCCCATTATGCAAACGAGAAAAAGCTCCAAGAACTTACCCCAGCCACACTCCCACGTGGAGGACAGGAACCCAAGTTGAGCCTCCTCACTTTGAACTCCCCTTGCTGGGCAACATGACTCACCTAGGGTCACAGGTCTGTGAGTCTGAGCTGTACCAGAATCAGGGAACCCAGTGCCTGCTCCCCCCGTGATGGCAGCCCCCCATTGCTGGGCTCCTTGGAATGGACCAGCTACTCGCTCTGCCTACAGACGCTTCTACTCTGGGCAGGATTCATTAATTCCTGGTAGATGTCAGCTACAAGTCCTGGGCAGCCTGCCTAATCTCTGGAGTCACTTAAAGTCTCTGTCATTTCTGCAAAAGTGAATGTTTGGGCAATTCATCTCACACGTCCTCGTCAATAGAAACACTCTGGGGCCCTCGTTCCGGCATCACGTTTCATTGTTTCAGGCTGATTCGTGCCGCGTGGGTCTCCAACACATTATCGCCATAATTGTTTTCTCTTGCTGTGGAAACGGTGCTCTGATACAAGGGAAGGTGACAGGACCACGCGGCGCTGGCGCTGGGATTCCACGATTATCGCCTGTGAAAGGGAGGCTGCTATCAAAGCGGCCACGGGAGAGCGTCTCAGGGCCACCTCTCGGCGTCAGAAAATTTGAAACATATATTTCACAACTGCGCTCTGCACAGTAAACCTTCCTGCATAATGCATGAGATTTGATTTAATGTCGCCGTTAATTCTGGTGTTCACAGTGGTGTGCTCTTAAGGGAGCCATCATTTTTTTTATTTCAGACTTTTTTTTCTTTTCCTGGCAGCACAACTCTGAGGCTGTTTTCGGGTTGTTCCGAACTGTTTGAGAACAAGACGCCTTCCTGGGGGCGAGGGGCACAGATGCCAGCTGCGCTTCCAGAGGCCGGGGGGCCCGTGGTGGGTTTGCCTCGGGCTCCGAACTGAACACTTCGGGGGCGGGGGAGCCCACTCAGGCTGGTCCAAAGCCCCATCCCCCACACACCCCCGGCCTGACTGCGGTTGGCTAGATCTGGAAGGTCGTGTTTTAAAAAAAAAGAAAAAAAGGATGTACGAGAAAAGAAACAGAGCTTTGTAGGGGAATAGAAAAGAAACAATAATACTTTTCAAGTTGTCCAAGAGCATCGTTCTGGCTGCGCTTGGCTGTGAGAGAGGCAAAGCTGGAAGGGACAGCAAAGATGGATAAAGAAGGATGGAGAGAAAGAAGAGAAGGTGAAAGTCGCTCAGTCGTGTCTGACTCTTTGCGACCCCAGAGACTGTATGTAGCCCACCAGGCTCTGTCCATGGGACTCTCCAGGGAAGAGTACTGGAGTGGGTAGCCATTTCCTCCTCCAGGGGATCTGCCCAACCCAGGGATCGAACCCGAGTCTCCCGCATTGCAGGCAGACGCTTTACCATCTGAGCCACAATGGAGTGGGGGGCCAGACCAGAACCAGGAGGGGGGATGTGGAGAGACAGGTGAGAAGGAGGGGGCTAGGAGGAGACAGGCTATGCTGCTCAGATCAGCAGGCCCTGGGGTGCTCCTGGAGCCCAGGACACAGGACTGGACCTGGAGCCATGAGGACACAGGTTGCGGCCGCCCAGCTTGGGGAGGCTGACATGGAGCGAGCACAGGCTGCAGCCTCTGGAGTCCATCCCGAGCGGAAGGCCGCTGGGCTCGGAAGGCCTGAACTCCCGTGGCTTTTGTGAACATTCGCCATCTACTTAGGGTGACTGCAGCTGCTGAAGAGGTGTGCCCAGGGCTGGGTGGGGGTGGGGAGGAGCGTGGACAGCCACCTGGGTGACCCAGAGCTGTTTTAAGCCCAAAGATGTAGATGATTCTGGTCCAACCAGGAAGTGTCCAAAATAGAGTTTGGCAGCAGACAAACCTTTTTTCTCTCCAGTTTTACTGAGAACTAATTGATATACATCACGAAGCTTTTTTTTATCTTTTTTTAAATTTCATGTTTAACTAGAAGATAATTGTGTGTGTAAATGTCGCTTAGTCGTGTCCGACCCTTTGCAACCCCATGGACTGTACGGTCCATGGAATTCTCCAGGCCAGAATACTGGAGTGGGTAGCCTCTCCCTTCTCCAGGGGAACTTCCCAACCCAGGGATCGCACCCAGGTCTCCCGCATTGCAGGCGGATTCTTTACCAGCTGAGTCACAAGGGAAGCCCTTGAGGATAATTACTTCACAATATTGTGATGATTTTTGCCATACATCAGCAGGAATCGGCCACAGGTATACATATGTCCCCTCCCTCTTGAACCCCCCTCCCACCCACTGGGTAAGTTTAAGGCATGTAGCATGTGGGTCTGATGTACATGTATCGTGAAATGACTATCATAAGAGGTTCAGCTGACATTCATCATCTCATATAGATACAATAAGAAGAAAACAATTTCTCCGTGTAATGAGAACGCTTAGTACCTACCCTTTTAACAACTTTCCTATGTATCAGACAGCAGGAGTGGGTATAGTCATCCAATTGTTAGTTGTATTCCTAGTATTACTTATCTTACGGCTGAGGTTTGTGACTTTTGATCACTGTCTTCCAATTCTCTCCCCACCTCCTGTCTCTGGTAACCACAAATCTGATCTCTTTTTCTATGACACTGGTGTTTGTGTTCTGCATATGAAATGGGATCATAGGGTTTTTTTCCCTCTCCCTGACTTACTTCACTTAGCATAGCATCCTCAACGTCCATCCATGTTGTCACAAGTGGTAGGATTTCCTTGTTTCTACAGCTAAATGATCTCCCACTGAGCACATAATCACACCTTCTCGGTCCTTTCATCCACCAAGGAGCACGCAGGTGGTTTCCAAGCCTTGGCTGTTGCCAACACTGGGCAGACAAACCCTGACGTCCTCACGGGATTGTTCAAATGTGTTCAGACAGGAAGCCGGGCCAGGAGGTTGCATCTGATCAGACTTGCGGTGGAGCTGATTCAGTCTCAGGTCTCGTGGTTTCTGAGCCCGTGCCCTGGCAGCTGGAGGGGAGTGTGGAGTGTGAACATCCCCCTCCACTGTACGGTGGGGAGACGGGGGCCCTGACCCCTCTCTTTGGCCCCCACAGCACAGGGCTGCACAGATCTGAATCCCTGCTCTGCCACGTGCAAGCTGTGTGACTTAGAGTAAGTTCCTGTACCTCTCTGGTCCCCCAGGTCCTCGTCTGTAGACCAGAAATGAGATGATCGGAGTAGACACGTAGGCCCACCTGCCCCAGATTGGGGAGGGACTTCGCCAGGGAGGACTAATCCTCCCGGCCTCTCTCCCCGCCCCCTCGCCCCTCCCGTGGGAAGAGGAGGGAATATTATGACGGTGGAACTCGGAGGTCTGGAGCCAACTGCCTGCAGAACACATGGCCTCTGGCCTGCATCTTCCCCGGGCTCAGCGATCAGGCAGTGTTTGTCAAAATTAGGGTGACTAGTTAGCGAGCATCCTTGGCCACAGACAGAGCGCAGGCAGGCAGGGCCCTGGCCAGCTCGAAGCAGACACTTTGACCCCCAGAGGGGCTCCTGAGTCTGCCTCTTCCTCAATGTTCTCAGTCTGGGCAGGGAGAGGGCTGTTACTTAGAGCCACTCAAGCCCCAACCCTGAACGCCCATCTGGCTGGGCTCCACCAGGAGGCAGAGGCAGGTGGGAGGTGTTTCTGCAGCAGCCCCCACACCGCAGGGACCAGTGAGGATGGCAAAGTCTCCCCCCGGCGTGCGGCCCGCGTGGCCGTGTGTCATCCTCAGACCTTCATGGGAGGGACCCGTCCCAGCACAAGTCGGAAAAGAACTTCCAGACACAGAGCATTGCAGAAGGGAGTGAGTTCATTAAGAACAAAGAGCAGAGACAGTGTGGGCACTGGGAGCACGGGAGGCCGAGCTCTTGACCCATCAGGCAGAGCTGACGGGATGCTGTCGGAATAGCGGGCCGGCTCCAGGGACAGCCAAGGTTTTCATGAGTTATTGTTCAGTCACTAAGTCGTGTCTGACTCTGTGATCCACGGACTGCATCACGCCAGGCTTCCCTGTTCTTCACTATCTGGCTGAGTTTGATCAAACTCATGTCCATTGAATTGGTGATGCTACTCAACCATCTCATCCTCTGTCGTCCCCTTCTCCTCCTGCCCTCAATCTTTCCCAGCATCAGGGTCTTTTCCAATGAGTTGGATCCTCGCATCAGGTGGCCAAAGTGTTGGAGTTTCAGCTTCAGCATCAGTCCTTCCAATGAATATTCAGGACTGATTTCCTTTAGGATGGACTTTTAGGAAAGTCCAAGAGACTTTCAAGAGTCTTCTCCAAGTGATGTCGCTGCTTTTTAATACACTGTCTAGGTTTGTCGCAGCTTTTGTGGGTTAGTAGCCAATTTTTATAGCCTCAAGACAAAGAACATTCCTGCTGGAAGGGTACTATTAGGTGATTGGTTAGGGGCTATAGGGTGAGCAGAGGGTGGGCATTTTTGCCTAACTTGAGGTCAGGAAACTGGCTGGTGATGATCAGGGGGGCTTTTGGCAGCAGTTACAAAGGGGCTCAGTCAGTTCTAGAGGTGACCTTGGTTCTGGGCTCTGTGTCTGTGGCCTTGGTGCAAGGCCTCGCACCTGTGACCTTGGACTGGGACTCCACAGCCCACGCTGCTGGGGCTGGGCCTGCCTCTCCCCAGGAGGACGTGCTGTGTCAGTGGGAGGGTCTCCTCTCCAGCACCTGCCACCAGCCCCCACCTCCTCTGCCCCAGAAGCCACAGGGAGGACCAATGTCCTTACCACCTGAGTGGTCGGGACTTGGGGACGCTGTGCTCTGGCCTGGACACGACACAGAACCCGCATCAGAGAAACAAGAGGATGCTCCCCTGCTCTCAGTCTGCTGGGTCCTTGAAACGAGGTGTCACCCACTCACTGCTGGGCATTGGGAGATGGCTCAGTGGGCACATGTCCCCTCCCTTACAGAGACGAGGACAGGCAGGCAGACGACCACAGCCACAGGTGGGAGTGGAGTGAATGTGGAGGTGAGAAGAGGCAGGAGGTGAGCACGGCGCCCATACTCTCCATTCAGGAAGTAGCTCCAGGTATCCATGGGATTCTCCAGGCAAGAATACTGGGATGTGTTTCCACTCCCTTCTCCAGGGGATCTTCCCAACCCAGGGATTGAATGCAGGTCTCCTGTTTTGTAGGCAGATTCTTTACTGTCTGAGCCACCAAGGAAGCCCTCCTTACAGAGTTCAGTTCAGTTCAGTTGCTCAGTTGTGTCCGACTCTTTGCGACCTCATGAATCGCAGCACGCCAGGCCTCCCTGTCCATCACCAACTCCCAGAGTTCACTCACACTCACGTCCATCGAGTCAGTGATGCCATCCAGCCATCTCATCCTCTGTCGTCCCCTTCTCCTCCTGCCCCCAATCCCTCCCAGCATCAGAGTCTTTCCCAATGAGTCAACTCTTCGCATGAGGTGGCCAAAGTACTGGAGTTTCAGCTTCAGCATCAGTCCTTCCAAAGAAAACCCAGGGCTGATCTCCTTCAGAATGGACTGATTGGATCTCCTTGCAGTCCAAAGAACTCTCAAGAGTCTTCTCCAACACCACAGTTCAAAAGCATCAACTCTTCGGCGCTCAGGCTTCTTCACAGTCCAACTTGCACATCCATACATGACCACAGGAAAAACCATAGGCTTGACTAGACGGACCTTTGTTGGAAAAGTAACGTCTCTGCTTAAAGTTAAATGAGGTCATGAGTGTGGGGCCCAGGCCCGACAGGTCGTGTGTCCTCATGAGAAGGGACACCAGAGAGCTGGCCCTTCTGTCTCCTGAGGACAGAGAGGAGGTTGCCGTCTGCACGTCAGGGGGAGCGCCCTCGCCAGAAGTAAAGCCTGCTGGCACGCTGACCCTGGGCTTCCGGCCTCCACAACAGCAAGAAAACAAGGGCCTGTTGTTGAAACCCTGGCCTGTGGTGTATGTTGTGGGGGCCTGCCCACACTGACCCATCGGGCACCAGCTCTCCTTTGTTGGGGGTCGTATGGGGCACCTGAGCCAGGCCAGCCCACCGGTGCCTGCCCCGGACACAGCACCTGTCCAGGGTGAGACCTCGGCTTGGCCAATCAGGGACATTGGGGGCTCTTTGCTGGCAATATGGAGCCGTGACTTTTCACGGTTCCTCACTGAATGGGGAGCTGGGAACACAGGACTATCTCTCAACTCCAAGGGGCTGGCCTGCCTGAGACCACAGGGCTAGGACACGTCCTG
Organism: Bos indicus; assembly: GCF_029378745.1. Classification (NCBI taxonomy): domain Eukaryota; kingdom Metazoa; phylum Chordata; class Mammalia; order Artiodactyla; family Bovidae; genus Bos; species Bos indicus. The sequence continues at coordinate 115,902,589 of NC_091764.1, read as the reverse complement.
CAGCCCTCGGGCAGCCGATGGCCCCATTTCTCCCCCTCCTCTTATCCGCACCCTTTGCCCTTCGCGCTGTGACCCTGGCCTTGGCCCTGAGGCCAGCTCTGGCCGACAGGGTGTGAGCGTTAGTGACGCCACCCAAGCTCATAAGCCACCGTGCCAGTGCTCTTGCTTGGACTTGGCTCATGTCCAGGGAATGCGTGCGCGTTCATCAAACGGAAATGCAATGCCTGCGGGAGGGTGGAGTCTCCCCAGCCACCCTGGTGCCTGATACCTGCCAAGCAAGTCCTGAAGAGACCAGAACTGCCCGCTGACCCACCGACTCGCAGGCAGTGACCAGCGGCAGCTGCTCTAAGTCACTGGGTCTGCATGGTTTGTTATGCGACATCGCGGCAGCAGGAGATGCCTGGTACCAGGCCCAGCCAGTACATTCCCATTTTCAGGGAGGCCGGGCGAGTCCCGATCCTAACAGATCCATCATCTTGTCTCAGCCTGCCATTACCGAACAAGAAGGGCTGACGAATCAGAACCACAGAATTTTCACCGGAGGGTTGGTTCCCTAGATCGTTTAATGGCAAGTTTACAAAACACAGATGCAGAGACCACCACTGACGTTTCCTAGAGGAGTCTCCAGGCCGTGGTCAGGGGACGCGGAGGGAGCGGGGGCCTGGCGAGGCCGGAGGCGGGTCTGTCGCCGGAGGCGGGTCTGTCTCCTGCAGCGGCGCCTTCGTTGGGGACGGAGCCTCTGGCACCGGGAGCGCCCTGCTCGCTGGCCTCTGCCCCGCGCTCCCCGCGGCCGCTGAAGACCTTCTCGTAGTACTCAATCAGCAGCTCGGTGAACAGGTTCAGGGGCACGAGGGCACTCAGGGAGGAGGCCCCCTGGGACGGCCAGATCAGATTCAGCCCGAAGACGCAGGCCAGGTTGGAGCTGTTCATCTTGTTCGAGATGCTCTCCTGGGACACCTGGGGTGAGAACAAGGCGGAGATGAGAGGAGGTGTGACCGGTGTTCCCTGCGCCTGGAGGAGGGCTGGAGCCCCCCGCCCTCGATGTGACCTGGGCCGCCGCCCCCGTAAAACGGAAGGGATGGGCACTGACGCCTGGGCGGGGGGGGGGGGGGGCTCTGGCTCTGATCTCTTGATCTCCTCCCGGAATGTCTGCAACATCCTCCCCACCCCATCCCAGCCTCCTCCTCCACTCCCAGGACTCAGGGGGTGGGGCCCTGGCATGCAGGTGCTCTTGGAGGGTTAAGGAGAGCATGTAGGGAACTTACCTCCCCAAAGGGGCTGCCCCCTCATCTCGGCCAACACTTAGAGCAACCCCAGGGCCGGGAGAGGAGACATTTCTACTGTCTTAGGGCCCCCGGTGTGTGGCTCATGGTGCTGCAGGCCCAGGACACGCATGACGCTTCCTGCTTAGGCCCCACGCCGGCGGCAGACTCTGAGCATCCTTGGTCTGGGCACACAGCCCCTGTTCACACCCCACCCCCGCCCCTGACCTGCCCCATGACCTGCCGGGCAGAGGTGTGGCCCAGCCAGGCCTTGTAGGAGGCCCTTCAGGCCCAGAGTGGGCTCCAGGGTCGAGGGAGGTGGGAACCCAGGCCTGGTCTGCCTGGGCACTGGCTCGGCCCCCTCACCTCGTGCAGGAAGCCCATGAGGTAGCTGAGGACGGCGTAGTTGTGTTCCGGAAGGTTCTGCAGGATCTGGCGGCAGCAGGTCACCCGCAGGCTGCTCTCCACACCTGCCATGGCCCAAGGGTCCTTCCTGAGCGTCCCCTTCCTGCATCCCTCCGAGGACGGGCAGGGGCCCGGGGAGGGAGGACAGACTGCCCCCCGCCTGGGCCTTGGGTCCCACTTCCCAAGGAAGCTCTGCTCCGAGCTCTGCCCACTTCTTCACCTCGGGCACCGTGACTGCTCCCCACCATGACCCCCGGGAGCCAGATCAGCTTATGGATGGGATGGTCGATACAAACGACAGGCCGAGGGCCAGTGGCCTACTTCTGTCAGTAAAGCTTTATTGGCACAGACCCACATCCATTCATTTGTCCATGGCTGCTTTTGCATAATGGCTGAGTCTGGTGCACACAGCCTAAAACATTTACTATCTGACTCTACAGAAAAAGCACGTGGACCCTGCTCTGGACGAACTCAACCTGTTTACAATCCACAGCTCAGGGCCCCACACCCAGAGGGGTCTGGAAGCAGCCAAGCAGACCGAGCGCCTCCAGTGTCTCTGCCCACCACACACCCCACTGAGCTCCATAAACTGTGAGTGCAGACGTGCTACTCAACATGCATCCGCCAATCCATAAACTGTGAGTGCAGACATGCTACTCAACATGCATTCACCAAGCTCCTGCTGCTGACACACGTGCACACACGGACACACCTTGAGCTCCATAAACTGTGAGTGCAGACATGCTACTCAACACGCATCCGCCAAGCTCCTGCTGCTGACACACGTGCACACACGGACACACCTCGAGCTCCATAAACTGTGAGTGCAGACGTGCTACTCAACACGCATCCGCCAAGCTCCTGCTGCTGACACACGTGCACACACGGACACACCTCGAGCTCCATAAACTGTGAGTGCAGACGTGCTACTCAACACGCATCCGCCAAGCTCCTGCTGCTGACACACGTGCACACACGGACACACCTCGAGCTCCATAAACTGTGAGTGCAGACGTGCTACTCAACATGCATTCACCAAGCTCCTGCTGCTGACACACGTGCACACACGGACACACCTCGAGCTTCCAGCACCCAGACCTCCTCCCACTAAGCCTTGGGTACAGTGACTGTGAACTAACACAGCCTCTGCCGAAAGGCGCAGAGCTCCCTGCTGTGAACACTCTGGTTGGTTTTTCAACAGAAGTCATTCTTCCCTGAACTCAAGTGCTTGCCGGGTAATTTGAGCAGACGAGGAATTCCCTTGGAGTTAATATTTCTGAGGAACCAACAAGTCTTGTTGCCCCGGATCTCTGCTTTCCAGCCTCGACATCTTTCTTTCTAAGCGTTGCAGTCCCAGAACAGATATGGTACATCGTCCACCGCTGGCTTTTACTATGGTTCCTTCAAGAAAGAAGGAAGTGAGCAGGAAGGAGCAGCTTGCTGTGACGAAGCCACCACGAACCAAGCACTTACTGTGTGCCAGGAATCATGCTAAGCAGTGTATGAACTTTCATTCTCAAAGCAACCCCGATCTTATACAGATGAGGAAAGTGGGCTCAGAGAGGTTAAGTGACCTGTCCAAGGTCACACAGCTGATGTGTGCCGAAGCCCAGACCTGAGTCCCATTCCGTTTAGCTATGAGTTGGTGCTCTAAACCTTGCTATACCTTGGGAATATCCCTATGGCAGTTTCCTTTTTTTTCCGGACACCACAGGCCACCTGGGAAGCCCGTTTCCTCCAGAGCATTCTCTGCAAGGATTTCTTGCATCACTCCAAGGAGACATGCACCCGCCCTGGGCAGGGTTGCCAGACACAATAGAGGATATCCAGTTAAATGTGAATTGAAGATAAACAGCAAATCCTTTTTTAGTGCAGGTATATCGTGTTCAATATTTGGAACATACTTATACTAACAGTTTAGCATACTTACTCACACATAGATACATACTTATACTAAGAGTTCATAATTTACCTGAAATTCATATTTGACTGGACGTCCTATTTTTTAAAAGCTGAATCTGGCCACCCTATGCCTGAATCACGATTCAATCAAGCTGAGTTGTTGAATGACCGCCGACAGGGTCCACAGCCTTCAGAATAACTACGCTGATAGAATGATAGGCAGCTCTTAAAAAGAATGAGTAGAGATGCAAATGAAGAGGAAAGAAGTAGCTCATAATTGCAAGCTTTCTACAGGAACTGCTCTAAGGTGGGGTCAGGCAACTGTCTACCACCGGTTTTGGCTGGAACGAAAAGTACTTTCTCAGGCGGGAATTTATGTGCGTTGGAGTCACCGTCCTAGGGGTACAGCCTCGAGCCTTCTAACTCTCATTGTTAGAAACGATCAGAGTGCCTGCTCAAATCTCTCCGTGTGTGTATGGGGCAGGGGCAGGGAGGAAGTGGGGGCTCAGCTGTGTCTATGGCTTGACACCCACCAGGAGTCGAATCCAGTTTTGGGGGAACGCTGGGGGCAGAGGTCATCCCATTTGAAAGCAACAGTGTGTGATTGCACTGCTTTCCCAGCATCCTCCAGCTTCTCTGACATGCCTTGTTGTTGTTGTTTAGTTGCTAAGTTGTGTCCGACTCTTTGCGACCCCACGGACTGTAGCCCGCCAGGCTCCTCTGTCCATGAGATTCTCCAGGCAAGAATACTGGAGTAGGTTGCCATTGCCTTCTCCAGGGGGAAGATCCTCCTAGACTAGGGAAAGAACCACGTCTCCCGCATTTGCAGGCGGATTCTTTACCACTGAGCCGCCTAGGAAGCGCTGACGTGCCCTCACTGGCTGTTAGGAGTGATCAGCGCCACGGTGCACCTGGTCCATTCCTGGGCATCACCACGCCCGAGAGCTGCAGCTCGCATCACGCCTCCCCGGCATTCACCAATCTGGGGAGACTCTCTCCTCAAACTCTAGTCAGGCTTCGTAGAGTTCTTTTATTAACAAAGCCTCTGGTTTCAGGCTTCTTTATGTCTCTGCACCGTCCACCTTTATGAAGAGCCGTGAGTTAGTGTAACGGGAGCCCTGATCACCCTTGCCATCTGATGGGTCCTCATCCCCCCGCCCCCACCCCCTAGGGGATGTTGGGCCACCTGGTCTGCCAGTAGCAAGAGTCCTGTTGGATCAGTATAGTCAGAATCCGACCCCCGCCTCCCCCAACGCCCGTTTCCTCCGAGTAATCTTCCATCCACGGACCACCCGTCCACCAGCTGCTCGGCTGTAAAGCCCCTCCTCCTGCTTGCGGTATTTGGAGTTGAGCCCAGTCTGTCTCCCCGCTACAGTGGTCCCTACACCTCTCACAATGCCCCCCTGCCCCACAATGGGTGCCTCACTGTGCTTTCTCAAGGGCCATGCATAGCTTTTTCTGTAACAGCAGGTGGGGGTGGCTACCCCTGTTTCTAGACGAGGAAGTTAAAGTACTAGAAGTAGAGATCCTGCGGAACAGTGCAGGGGGGTGCACTCTGACCAGGGCGACGTACCCCAGATCTAGAGATGCCCTCCGAGACCCCGCCTCTGGGCCCAGGGGTATCTGATAACCCCTGACCCCGTGTCCCCTGACCATGGGCAGGTCTGGCCTGGCCGAGGCCGGCGGGGGTCCGGGGGGGACAGCCCCTCTCCTGGCCTGCAGCGCTGGAGGGAAACAGCAGGGGGCCAGGCAGCCCGGCCCCAACCCCCCAGCCTTCGGCCAGCACCCTGGGCACCCTTGGCTGGCACCCCGGCAGGTACGTACTGGTGATCTCGAGGATCTGCTCGTAGGCCTCGAAGGTCAGCAGCGGCTGGGGCAGCTCCCGCAGGAAGGTCTTCAGGATCACGGCTGGAAGGTGGATGTCCCCATAGTCATCAAAGTTCACGGGCTTCCCTGGACACACAAGTGTGGGTGTCTGAGTTCTGACACTGGGCTGGGGACTCCAGCTGCAGAGCAGGCTCGGACTCAAAATGGCTTGAAACCTCCTGAGGGGAGGAGCCCGATGCCAGGACACGGCACTGTCCCTCCCTGCCGATGGTGTCACCTGCCCTCCCCTGCTTCTCACGGGGCCCGGCGGAGGCTGGGGGACACTGGGCTTTTAATGAATGAATCTGCTGGCACGGGGTCTTCATTGCAGCATGTGGGGTCTTTAATCTTTGTTGTGGCACGTGGGATCTCGCTCCCTGACCAGGGATTGAACCCAGGCCCCCATGTGAGGAGTGCAGAGTCTTCGCCACTCGGCCACCATGGAAATCTCCTGGGGACACTATTGATTCTCTGCCATATGACCCAGTCCTGCCTGGACAAGAGCATCCTGAGGTCAGGCCTGGCTTACACTGTCCCCAGGCTTGAGAGGGGAGGCTTGGGGTCTGGGTACAGACGCGCTGGGGCAGCTGTCCCCCAAATCTGGGCTATTCTGGGGTCGGGAGTGGGAGGAGCTCCGCTGGCCCAAGTGTGGGCCCTGGGGCCCCGGAGGCCCCTGTGAGGCTGGCTGGGCAGGAGACTGACAGGAAGGGTCTCGGGGAGCCACTCACCTTGGTTGTAGAGCCGCTGGATCTCGCGGACCGTCTGGACACTGGCTGATCTCCGGAACAGGCCCTCGGTGTGGAGTCCTGTGGGGAGAGTCTCCAGGCATCTCACAGGGCCCAGCATCTGAGGTTTCTAGAACGTTCCATGACTTGCCCTGCCCACGCATCCCCTCACCGCGGCTGGCAGGGGATGCTCTCCAGCCTGGCTCATCTTCTCTCCACTACCCCTACACCCACCTGTGTTTATTCCTCTTAAATCAAACTTTTTCCATATTCCCCAGTCCCACCTGATTCCCCACCTCTGTGGACCCCAGAAAGGGAGAGTGGAAGAGGCTGACGCTTCAGGCAGATAGATGGGGTCTGCCCAACAATGCTGCCTCGGGCCAGCTGTGTGACCTCAGAGAAAGCACTCAGCCTCTGAGCCTCAGCTGCCTCGTCCGCCAAGTAAGCCTGGAGCACCTGCCTCCAAGGGCTGCGGGAAGGATGAACGGGGTAATGCATGGCCCCAGCCCAGCCCCCAGGATGCCCCCGAACATGCTGCTCCCCTTTCTCCCCAGTGACTAGAGCTGACCTGGCCTATATGGCGGCCACTAGCTGCCCATGGTGGTTGACATTTGTGCAATTAAAATTAAATCAAGTTACCCAGGCTCGGCACACGAGCCACACACGCAGTGCTCCGTTGGACAACGGCCACACACGGCCAGTGGCTACCGTCCTGGACAGTGCAGACAAAGAGCATGTCCATGTTCGGCAGGACAGCACCGGGCCCCAGACCCCCATGCTCGCCGCTCCCTCCCTCCCCAGTCTCTCCACGCTGACGCTGGGTGAGCTGTTTGACACCTGCTCCAAACCTCATCGGCTCTGGCACGGAGCTCTTCCTGTCTCCATCAGTCATGGGAGAGCTGCCTGTGAGCCCATACCACAGACCTACGGGCCTGCCTACTGCTGCCCGGCTCTCCTGCCCAGCACCCCCGCCCACCCCTCTAAGCCCTCTGTCCAGCCCCCACCGGCTCCACGCTCCTTGCCACCTTCACCCTCCACACCCGCAGCTCCCCTTGCCTAGGGGCCCCTCTTCTCTTTCTTGCTGAGTGACTATAATGGGCAGAATTCTGACATGGCCCCCAGGCTCCTGGGCCCTGGGGTCCCACGGATTCATTCAAACACTAATCCAGGTGCTGCAGTGAAGGGACTCTGCAGAGGGAATGCAGGTCCAGCGTAGCTGACCTGAAGATACGGAGATTATCCAGGGTGGGTCTGGCCTAATCAGGTGAGCCTCATAAGAGGGACCCAGGTTCCTCCTGGCAACACAGACTCAAAGCATGTGGGGCAAGGATTCGAGGTGTGGGGGTTTCTCCAGGGAGAGGTCACACAGCAAAGAAAGCAGGCTGCCTCTAGGCACAGAAAGAGACCCCTGGCTGACAGCCAGCAAAGACGCAGGCAACCTGGAACTACCACCGCAAGAGCTGAACTTGACGGACGCAGTGGATGAGCGTGGACGTGGAGTCTTGCCCGGAGCCCCCAGCAAAGAGCACAGCCTGGCCAGCACCTTGAGTTGAGCCCAGTGAGACCCTGAGCAGAAAACCCAACCCCCAGGCCAGACTTCTGACCTCAGACATTATAATAAATTTATGCTGTTTGAGCTCCTAAGTTTGTGGCTATTTGTTACACAGCCACCCGTGTGTCAGAGCGCAGGTTCCCCTGACCTCTATGACCGGCTCATCCCTGTTGTGTCAGTCTGTAGCTGTCATAGCTACGGCCCCTGGAACGGACACAGGCTGTGTATTGCAGTCACCATGACAACCCTAGAGCCTAGACCAGGGCCAAATGCAGCCGAGTGTCCAATGAATACACGTTTAATCCACATATCCTTCAACAAACATAGAGTGAATTCCTACTGTGGGCTGTTTGTTTTGTTAAATTTTTTATAAAATAAGGGAATTAATACATTTTTTAAAAAAGGAAAACTCCCTTCCACAGTTTCTATGAAATTTTTTTATCCACAAGTTTTTTTGTCCATTCCTGAAATACATAATGGAAAGGGCAGTACTCTAACGACAGAGTAGAAAGAAACGTCGAAGGAGACAGAGCTCCAAGCGGCCAACCATAGACCCTCCAGCCTGGGCGCTGTGGTCTCAGAGAACTTTTTATGCCTTGAGCAGGCAGTTCCTGGGACATGCTGGGAACCACACCCAGGGACCCCACTCCCCCTCTGATACACTGACCTCCACAGCTCGTGCATCTGAATCTGCAGGGGACCACCCCTCGCTGGCAGCCCTTTCTCTCGGGTCTTCCTCCCGTTAGGGTAAAAGACACCTCCATGCACCTTTCCTGTGGATCTGAGCTCTGGCCTCAGGGGTCTAGGAGGAGCCACAAGGCTCACCCCCAAGTCACTGAGCACACACCCCCGCCCCCCCCACTGGCAATGGTGTCTACAAACCAAGCGTATCCCTCGTGATAGAGGACCGGAGGCGTGTGAAGCACCGCACACACCCCTCACTTGGGCTCCACAGCAACCCCATGCACCAGGCGCTGCTATCAACCCCACTGCACAGATGAGGAAACAGGCCCAGAGAGGGTGAGCAACTTGCCTGAGGCCACACAGCTAGTACACAGCGGAGCCAGCATTCAAACCCAGAGAGCCCAGGTGGCTGGAGCCACTGTGCCTGAGCCCTGCCCATCCTGGTCATCCCCCCGTGCCCAGGTTCCAGCTCCTCCCATCCTCTGGCCTGTGGGGCCCTCAGGATCCCAGAGAGGCCTCCAGGAGAGGTGTCCCTGGCACCCTCACCTCCTTGTCTGGAGCCAGCTCTTACTCACCTTTCTCTCTCAGGTATGTCACTGTGTATCTCAGCACGGGGGGGATGAGTTCGCCTTGATTTTTGTCTTTTAGGCTGAGGGGAGAGAAAAGGCAACAGTTTTCACCTGGGTGTGACAGGTGACCATAACAAGCACAGGGTCCTCACCACACCTGTGAGAAAACGTGGGCCCGAGGTGCCATACAGGGAGAGGAAGAGGCAGCCTGGGCCCCAAGGAGGCAAGTGGTCTGGTGGCCAAGAGAGGCAGAAATCATAAAAATGACTGTGCATTATCTGAGCGCTCCCCCAGAAGGGCGCACATGTTACAGGGGAGATCTGCGCTTGGCGAGGGCTCCACGTGGGGCAACTTCTGTGCTGGGTTTTGAGGGATGAGTAGGAGCTTGCAGAGGACAAAAGAGGAAAGGGCATATCAGGCAGAAGGAAACACACAGAAGAAGGCTCAGAGGTGTGATAAGATCTGGCCCTGAAAGCAGAACCAGGAGACCGAATCAATCGAAAGAGATGCTTTGTGAAAACCAAGTATGTTGCCTCAGACAGGCTGTTAACACTCAGTCTCTTAAGTAGTAATTTGACACAGAGATTCAGGAAACTTGAAATGCTTTAAAGACAGGGAAGCTTTAAAACACAGGTACAATGATACAAATGGCGCTTCCAGCCCCACCTCCCCACACCCCAGCTCAAGTGGCAGTCAGAAATCTGAAGCCAGAGCCGCCCACTCCGACCCATTCTACAGACCCCTGGGCTCCCTCTAAACATGTTTGTTTCTCTCTTTCCTCATCTGCTGGATTTTCTTGCCCAAAAGACAGCATATTTGAGAGACTGAGCTACATTGGGCCAGGCTCCTCTGTCCATGGGGTTCTCCAGGCAAGAATACTGCAGTGGGCTGCCATTTCCTCCTCCAGGGGATCTTCCCGACCCAGGGATCAAACCCAGTCTCCTGCATTGCAAGTGGTTTCTTTACCGTCTGAGCCACCAGGGAAGCCCCCGGCTAGATTGAGGGGCCAGGGCTCTGAAGCCGGACATTCCTGGCTGGGATCCTGCCCTGACGCTGTTTAACTGCGCAGAACATGTTTTGCTGTTCCTAGGATGCCTGTTCTTTAAACGTCAGTTGGGTTAGTTTGACTGATGTTGCTGTGTGTTTGTTCCACCGACTATACGGAGCAGGGTACTGGGGTCTCCTACCAGCATTGTGTATCTGCTTATTTGGTTCCCCCAGATTTTGTTGCATGTATTTTAAAGCTGTTACTAGTGAGTAAACTCTTAAGAGTAACTTCTTTATTATTAGAAAATGTTCCTTGTTACCCCACAGAAAGCTGGGGGAACTTATGATGCAGCCACAGATTAGGGGAAAACATGGTCACAAGCGGACAGAGCCAGGACTCAGACCCACGAGTCTGAGCCTAGAACCCTCGCTCTTAAATATTGTCTCCTTAATTTCCATTGCACTTTTGTTAGCCCCAATCAGAGATGGGAGATGGACACTGGGAAAGTCCAGGTGACCAGCTTGAGGTCCCAAAGCCAAGAGATGGCAGAGCTGGAGGCAAGGCGGCCACGACCCAGATCCATGCTCCTTCAGTAGCAATTCATTGGGCAGATACGATGTCCGTCCTGCTTCCATTTCACTCTGTGATTTACAGAGGACCCAAACAGGAACACACGGGCTTCCCAGGTGGGTGGTAAAGAATCCACCTGCCAATGCAGGAGACACAACAGACGTGGGTTCAATCCCGGGTCAGGAAGGTCCCCTGGAGGAGGAAATGGCGCCCCACTCCAGTATTCTTGCCTGGAAAATTCCACGGGCAGAGGAACCTAGTGGGCTACAGTCCATGTGGTCGCAAAGAGTTGGACACGACTGAGTGACTGAGCACAAACGAGGGCACAAGGAGAACCACATCACCAGCGGCGACAGGCCTTTGCAGGCCCTGATTGCTACGGAAAGCTGGGTTTCCTGTCGATTGCAGTAAACTGAAGCTTGTCCCACCAGGACTCCAAACAATAGTCCAGTTGGCAAACGGGCCCAGGGGATGGTCTCTGCTTTCATGAGGTCATGCTACCGTAGGAATGCAGGCTGGACACTCCCCACTCCTTCCCTAACTTGATTCCCTGCGTGTCCCCTCTGAGTGGGAGGATGCGGCTTGGGGCCCCAGTAGCGTCCAGGAGGTGTCCCCACTGCACCCCGGGGAGGAGCGTGGTGGATGGGTCCTTTTCTCCCAGGACACTGCAAAGCTGCAGGGGCTCTTCCTCCTCCATTTACTTTGGGAACCACACAGATCTACACAAGTCCTAGGAACTGGGTGACCTGCAGCCTGTCTCTGAGCCTCCCCAGCCTCCCCACATGAGAAAGAGAGATGCTGGCAACCTCCCTCCAGGGAGGCCTGCAAGCCATAAACAGTGAACGACGGGAAAAGCTTTAAGCTGTAAGTCAAAGACATTGATAATTAAAACCACTGCAATGCCGAGGGCTGGGTGACGTCCCAGGCCAGACGCAGAGGGCCCATTTCACGGATGGAGAACTGGACCCAGTGTGCTTATGAATAGACACAGAATCCTCAACAAAATATCAGCCATGCAAATTCAGCAACATATGAAGAGATTATACACCATGAACACATGTGATCTATCCCCAGAACACAAGGTTTGCTCAACACGTGCAAATCAATCAGTGTAACATCACATTAATGGAACAGAGGGCAGAAGTCATACGATCCCCTCAACAGAGCAAAAAACACATCTGACAAAATCTAACACCCTTTCATGAAACAAAAAAAAACCCAACACTCAACAGAGTGGCCACAGAAGGGATTTTCCTCAACTTGATCGAGGGAATCTACGAAAAACTAGCATCATACCTAATGGTAAAGAGACTGAAAGCTCCCCGCTAAGATCAGAACAAAACAAGAGTGACCATGCTCATCACTTCTATTCAGCATTGTACTGGAGGGCATAGCCAGTGCGATCAGGCAAGACAAGGAAATAAAAGGCATCCAAGTTGGAAAAGAATAAGTATAACTATCTCTATTTGCAAATGGCATGATCTTAGACGTGGAAAATACTAAAAAATATTCACAAAAAAATCTATTAGAATAAATGAGTTCAACTAGATTGCAGGATATAGAATCAGCATACAAAAATCAGTTGTATTTCTATACACTAGCAATGAACAATTAAAAATGAAATTAAGAAAGCAATTTGATTTGCAATAGCATTACAAAGAATAAAAACTAAATAAATTTAATAAAAAAGTACAGAACTGCTACACTGAACACTATAAAACATTTTTGAAAGAAATTTAAAGATTCAAATAAATGGTAAGACATCCTTGCTTTTGAATTGGAAGGAACCTGCCTGTCAATGCAGGAGACATAAGAGACTCAGGTTTGATCCTTGGGTTGGGAAGATGGCATGGCAACTCGCTCCAGTATTCTTACCTGGAGAATCCCATGGACAGAGGAGCCTGGTGGGTTACAGTCCACACGGTCACATAGAGTTGGACACAACTGAAGCCACCTAGCATGTAGCACGTTATTGAAATGGCAATAACCCCAACTGGCCTACTGACACAGCACAGTCCTTACTGAAGTTCCAATTGCTTTTTTATTTTTTGCAGAAATTGACAAGCCGATTCTAAAATCAATAAAGAAATTCAAGGGACTCAGAAGAGCTGAAATAATCTTGAAAAATAAAAACAAAACTGGAAGAATCACACTTCCCAACTGCAAAACTTACTATAAATCTACAACAATAAAGATCATGTAACACCAGCTTACAAATCAATGGAATGGAATCAAGAGTCCAGAAATATACCCTCATCAGTTCAGTTCAGTTCAGTCACTCAGTCGTGTCCGACTCTTTGTGACCCCATGAATTGCAGCACGCCAGGCCTCCCCGTCCATCACCAACTCCCGGAGTTCACTCAAACTCATGTCCATCGAGTCGGTGATGCCATCCAGCCATCTCATCCTCTGTCGTCCCCTTTTCCTCCTGCCCCCAATCCCTTCCAGCATCAGAGTCTTTTCCAATGAGTCAATTCTTCGCATGAGTTGGCCAAAGTATTGGAGTTTCAGCTTTAGCATCAGTCCTTCCAAAGAACACCCAGGGCTGATCTCCTTTAGGATGGACTGGTTGGATCTCCTTGCAGTCCAAGAGACTCTCAAGAGTCTTCTCCAACACCACAGTTCAAAAGCATCATTTCTTCAGCACTCAGCTTTCTTCACAGTCCAACTCTCACATCCATACATGACCACTGGAAAAACCATAGGCTTGACTAGACGGAACTTTGTTGGCAAAGTAATGTCTCTGCTTTTGAATATGCTGTCTAGGTTGGTCATAACTTTCATGGTCAATTAGTTCCTTACAAGGGTGTCAAGGCAATTCCATGGGGGCAAGAATAGTCTTCTCAACAAATGCTTCTTGCCTGTGTGGAGCGTCAGGGAAGGCTTTCTGGAGGAGGGGATCAGAAGAGGGAATAAGAATAACCGATGAACTGGGCAGCAGGAACTGCTCACATTGCCTGCACCCTGTTAAGGCCCCATGGCCCCGGAGGGTACAGAGAGCAGGGTTTCACCTATGGTTAGAGGGGAAGAGGCGAGGGTGAGAAGTTACATCACAAGGTTGCCTCCCAAAGCTGGAAAAGGCTAGAGCTGGGATGTGACCTCCTCCCTCCCCCACTGCCCCAGAGGCTCCTCCCCTTTTCCATCTCTTCACAACTGCCCAGTTCAGGGATGTTTCCATTGTCCCTCTTCAGGCATGGCAGGCAGGCAAAGACTTCTTGAATCTCTGGCTTCCCCTTAATATATTAACTTAATTAGCTCGCGCTAAGGTGATAACGCTCTGTTGTGTGTTTTTGAACTTAACTCAGCGAATTAACACTTGTGAATAGGATCTGCTTATGAATTTTAATGACTTTCATTCATTCGCAGTCCAAACAAATTACATATTTGGTGCTTTATTTAATATGTTTATTGCCATTTTATTACAGTCATTCGCAATGAAACAGCATAAAATATTAATTTAAAGAGGCAATCGCATGGATTAGCTCTCAAAGTGGCACGTGCAGAATGGTTTTCAGAGGTTGCCAATGATAGTCACCATTCCCTAAAGACGTACGAACTGACACGAACAGCAACAACTGGTTCTGGAGCGGGGCTGGACCACACCTTTATACCAGATATCCCCCGCAGCTGCTGGCAGCTCTGGGCTGAAACGCTGCATCGGCACCTTCCAGAAGGCACCTGGTCGAAACGCAAGGCCAAGGTGGCCTGGCGAACTTCATAGGCTGAGCGGTGCCCAAATCACAAACACCACACCCACACACACACACACACATTGTACTCAAGCAGATGGCTTCAGAAGTCCACGAGCTGGGTGAGTTTTGCTTTTTGTTTTTCATTTTTAAAGCTTTGTTAGATGATAAGGAGACATCCCTGGTAGCTCCAACGGTATAAAGAATCCCCCTGCAATGCAGGAGACCTGGGTTCAACCCCTGGGTCGGGAAGATCCCCCGAAGGAGGGCATGTACGACTCAGTTGTGTGTGACTCTTTACGATCCGATGGACTGTAGCCTGCCAGGCTCCTCCATCCATGGAATTTTCCAGGCAAGAATACTGGAGTGGGTTGCCATTTCCATCTCCAGGGATCTTCCCAACCCAAGGATTGAACCCCGGTCTCCTGCATTGCAGGCAGACACTTTATCCTCTGAGCCACAAGGGAAGCCCAGATGATAAGGAGACTTCCCTGGTAGCTCAGACATTATAAAGAATCCACCTGCAATGCAGGAGATCTGGATTCAATCCTGGGGTCAGGAAGATCCCCTGGTGAAGGGAATGGCAACCCACTCCAGTATTCTTGCCTGGAGAATCCCATGGACAGAGGAGCCTGGCGGGCTATAGTCCGTGGGGTTGCAAAGAGTCGGACACGACTGAGCGATTGAGACTTTGACACTTGCACTTTTCAACGAGTGATTCTGAACAACAAAATGGGAAACCCAGAAGGTGCTCTTGCTCCTCAGGCCAAAGAGCTGATGATGCCAAAGCCAGCGGCCTCGCACGCCCACCCTGGACCCCGGATATCAGCTCACACCCAGCCAGGACTGGGCTGAAAGCACAGAGCCCACGGCAGACGCCTCGGTAAAGCAGTCACTAGGCCCTCCTCTGAGAGTCAAGTTCCAACCAGTGCTCCCCCAGAGCGGCCGGAGTCACAGCAGGCATGTTCCAGGTTTTGCCTTCCTGGGGGCAGTTAGGGGGTGGTGGGGGCCACACCAGCACATCTTTACAATGTTTAAAAGCGGAAAAGGAAGTGCTGTTCGCTGAACTTGGCTCCAGGTGTATTTATGGAGATCATATATGAACATACGGTATATTCACTCTTGTTCTTCAGTCTCTGAGTCGTGTCCAACACTTTGCAACCCCATGGACTGCGGCACACCAGGCTTCCCTGTGCTTCACAATTTCCCAAATTTGCTCAAACTCACGTGCATTGAGTCGGTGACGCCATCTGACCATCTCCTTCTCTGCCACCCTCTTCTCCTTTTGCCTTTGACCTTCCTCAGTCACTAACTGCTCACAAAAAACCGAGTTGAGGGGGCGCGTGTCTGACTGTGGGGGCGCTGACACCCCGCAGTCTGGGGCTACCCTGTCTGCCAGGCAGCGAGCGGCCTCCTAAACTGAAATCAGTTCAAGGCAAATGAAATGATAAATTCGGTGCCTCACCTGCACTGCTCAACCGTCACCTGCCGACAGTACGGACCATGGCCACCACTGTAGAAAGTTCTGGAAAACAACGGTCCCCTTTGGCTGCTGGGACACACCCAAGGTGCCACTTCCGCCTCCTGACCTGGCCTGGGCACTGCCCAAAGCCTCCTCAGCTCCTGACCTCGCAGTGTCTTAACATCCAGCATGGGTCTTAAAGATCACGGGGTTTTTATATAGAGACAGATCGCACAGCATGTTTCTAACAAGAAACAACTAACAGATGAAGCCGGGCAGACTGCTCCCCGGGATCCACCACCCTCCAGGCCCTGGCTTTCCTACATGTCGTGCAGCTCAGACCCAACTGCCCCTCGGGGCTCGTACAGTTTAAACAACACCTTCATCTTCCGTCATTTCAGCTGCCTCACACCTGGCCGGGTCCCGGAAACAGAGACTAGGAGGAGAGCAAGGAGCTCGCCTCTGAGCAGGGCAAAGAGCCTGAGGGACACCCCCCTGGCGCCTGCTCAGATCAGGGCTGCAGTGGAGGGAGGCCTTATATGCAGTCTAGAGCATCAGGGAAGGCTTCCTGGAAGAGGTACCACTATGATGAGTCTTAAAAGGGCGACGTTGTCCTGGATGGGAGGCCCAGAATCCTTTCCAAGGAGTAAAGATTAACCATCACATCACGCAAAGACTCACTGATTTTAGAAATAAGGAAACAAGCTGCGAGGAGGCGTGAGCTCAAGGTTCACGTGGCTAATAAGGGCGAGACAGGCAGGAAGGGAAGGATACACTGCGGGAACAACAGTTCTTATAGCCGGGCAGCTGAGCCCCACGGGGGTTCACTCCCCACTCCGGCAGCCCCACGCCATGGCTGTCAGTGGGAGGAGCTCTGTGGTCACCCAAGGACGCGGGCCAGGCAGACACCGTCTCCACCCTGCCTCCGTCATCACAACAGACCAGCTACGAACCAGCCCCTAAGGTTCCCTGCAGGACGTGACCTGCCCCGCAGCCGCTCCTGTCTCCTTGGCCAGAGCAAAGCACGCGGCCAAGCCTCACGTGGAAAGTGATGGGAGGCGTCTGGGCTGTGGCCTGGGGATACGGAACCAGAACTGCCCACTGAGCAATGATGAGGAAACTGAGGCGAGGACCCCCCAACCCCCACCCCCGGTCCCCCTGCCACCCACGGCCGGGTGCTCTGCGCACAAGCAGACAGACACACACAGTGGCGGGCACTCTGGCCTTGTGACAAGCTCACAGGTCAGTTTCCCCGAAGGCTTAAGCTCGGCTGTGGAGGCTGAGGTCTGGGGAGAACCCCCCCACCACTGGCACACGGATGCATCCCAGGAAACAAGGCAGACCCCGTCCCCACTCACTTACTATTGCAGACTGACGCCGAATTGCTGGGTGGGCAGAGGGGGCCGCGGCGGGGGCGTCTTGGTGGGAGGGGGCAGCCTGCCGGCGTGCAGGTTCCGAAGCTCCTCGTCGTATCTGTGGACACAAAAGAAGCTCAGCTGTCAGCCGGCAGGGGTGCAGCCTCGGGCCCCAAGGCGCTGTCGGGTCACACGTCCCGCAAGCATCTTCATCCCTTTTAAGACTCATCACAGTGGTGCCTCCTCCAGGAAGCCTTCCCTGATGCTCTAGGGAGCATCTCAGGTCACACGCCCCTCAAGCATCTGCAGGATGGGACCCTGGGCATCCCATCCTTCCAGGCCCATATCTCAGTCTTGCACGTGCTCACACAGACACACGCACCCTCACAAGCCCTGGTAGCCGTGGGCGTTCACACAAAAGCCAGCAAAAGCAATCCACCCTCTGTCAAACAGCCATCCTCTCCTGCCAACCCCTAGCCAACACTCTACCCACATGTCTGCACGAGAGTTTCCCTCTGCTGGAAAGGGATTCTTCCCTGGGCTCTCGATCTAGCCAACGGTCCCTTCCAAACTTACTTCAGGAGTCACCTCCTCCTGGGAGCCGCCCCTGATATTCCCTCCTCACAAGTCTCCTCCCCAGCTGGGTTCAGCACCTTTTTTGGGGCCTCGTGGCCCCATTACCTGAGAGTGTCCTGAGGGCAGACGCACTCTCTCTATGGTGCTCTATATCCCCAGCGCCTGCCTTGGGACTTGGGGCACAGAGGGAGGGAGCCACCTCCACTCCCCCTGCAGGGCTTCCTCAAAGGAGCCCCCCCAGAGGGCGGGATGCAAAGGCCAGAAGAGCGTGGGGCAGGGCTTAGAGACTGGGCTCCATCTGAGCTGACAGAGGGGCCCGGGGCTGACCACACGCCTTCCTGGGCTCCCTCCCGCAACCTGAGCCCCTGTCGGAGGAGGGGACCGCTGCCTAGAAAACAAAGCAGCGGACCCATCAGCTAGGCTTCCACCCAGAAGCACCAGGCCGGCGGTTCTGAGAACACCTGCCCCAGGCCTGGGAGTGTTTCACGCCGTACACGCATCGTCCACACACCCCAAAAGTCCCCTTCATTCTCCGCTCCAAAGCGAAACTGGCCAGCACCACGGCAGCAAACAGCAGTCACCAGTGTGGCTTATTTGTTTAATCAGTTTTGCAGTGGCGGGTGAGAGAAATGTCTCATCCGCGTGTGTGCACAGCCATCCCCGCCTCGCCTCTCTGAGTCAGCAGTCAGCATCTTTTACCACGCATCCTTGTGGAGGCAGTGCATTCAGGAACTGGATCTGGCCGTGCACACGAATGGAAATGGAAATGAAGCTTTCAGCGTGAGGGGAGGCCGGGGCGGGCGGATGTGAGGGCATAGCGGTCTCACTCACCGCAGAACCTCCTGGGGGATGCTCAGCTGATCATATTTGAGGTGTTCACGGAGCTCGCTCAGATAGTTGAAATAGGTGACTTTTTTCCCAAACTTGTGACTAAAAAAGAAAAAAGACAGAAGAAAACTGAAAAAAAAAAAAAAAAAAGATTAGGGGGCAGGAAAGAGGCCGGGTGGGGGTGGGGGGCCTGCGGGAGCAGGCTGGTGGCAGGAGCCCTGGAGCAAACAGCGCTGGCGTTTTTCATATTAAAGAAGCGTAAATGCTGACACCACCTAAATGCAGAGCAGAGCGGAAGCAGCGCACATCTGGCAGATGCTCTGCTTTCATCAGACCTCAGATGCACCCAGCCCGCTGGAGAGCCTCATCGGCAGAAAAATCAGTATCTGCCTCCAGGGTGAGTGGCCGGGAACCTGCGGGCCACACGCAGAGGGGGTCCCGGCGCCGGGCTTCTGGGGTGGGCGGTGGACATCCCACCGGGCTTCTCTCTACCAAGCGGGAGTCACATCCCCGCGACTGTGGGACCAAGCAAGACACCCTCCGATTTCCATTCAGGATGGTCACTCTTGGGGCCCACGATAGCCTGAGCATGATGATGCAGACAAGCCCTGACTGGAGCCACTCGCCTCCCCTCTAAAGTGGGGTTCCCTGATGCAAAGAGTGGGACAGTCTACATGAACCAGCCCACTGTCTGATGCCTGGTGGACGTCGCGGCCTGGGACCATTACTAATAACAAGACTCAGGACTTCCCTGGGCGGTTCAGGGGTTAAGACGTCGAGCTTCCACTTCAGGGGGCCCTGGTTCGATCTCCGGGTCAGGAACTAAGGTCCTGCATGCCTCATGGCTTGGGGGTGGGGGGGGAAGTTTTTAAATTTAAAACTATATATGTTGGACTTCTCTGGTGGCTCAACGGTAAAGAATCCACCTGCTAATGCGGGAGACACGGGATCGATCCCTATTTTGGGAGGAACCCACATGCCTCAGATCCACTAGGCGTGGGCGCCACAGCTACTGAGCCTGTGCCCTAAAGCCCGGGAGCTGCACCCACTACCGAAGCCCACACACCCTAGAGCCTGTGCCACAAGAGGAGCCACAGCAACCAGAAGCCCACACGTCGCAGCAGAGAGCAGCTCCCCCCGCCACAACTAGAGAACCGGAGCAGCGAGGAGGCCCAGCACAGCCAAAAATAAATAACCGATTAAAAAAAAACGAGCCTCAGTTTCCCCAACCGCAAAGTGCGGAGAAGCACAGGAGGCTGGGCTGGGTGAGAAGGTCACTGCTGGCCCCGTGAGACCACCCGCCTGCTCCGCTGCTTACAGCTTCACTGCCATGTCGCCGACGCTCGCACGGCTGGCCGGATTTCACGGGCACAAGTCAATGAGCTTGGACACGTCGTACATGCGAAACCATCCCACAACCAGCTAACAAGGTGACCATCGCCCCTAGAGGCTTCCATGCGCCCCTTGGATGTGTGCGCGCGTGTGTGCGCTCGTCCGGAGGTGTGCCCTCTCCAGGACTTCTCCAGTAGATGACACCACGCCAGCCCAGAGTATCACATCCGATAACCCAAGCAGCTGTCTCATCCCAGACCCACCAAAGCCTGGAGCCCACGGGAGGCCGAGCCACGGGCACTGGGTGCCCCCTAGTGGAGGAGGAGGAGGAGGCCAACCAGGTGCCAGGCCCCCAGCCATACCCACGGACAGGGCCTCTCGGGAATGGTCTGCAGGACAGAGGTGTTGGCCTCAGGGCTGCAGAAAGCCCCCCTCGTGCCAACTCCAGCCCACCCAGGAGCCCCCTCGTCTTTCTCCCAGCGTTTCTGCCTGTCCCCCTCCGGCCGCCAGGTACTGGCTGGACACCAGGCTCCACCGACGCAATAAGGGCTCCTTCCTGTCTCTCATTCCCAGAAAAGGGCTGCTCGGGGGCCCACACAGGGGACCCCAAAGCAGGGGTGCAGTGGAATCGCCAGGGCCGCCTCCAGAGGGTCTGAGTCAGGCAGTGCGTGGGCCCCGGAGAGCCCCTGGGCTTGTCCACTTCGTCCATTGGCAGCTGAGGACTCCAGGGCTCAGATAGTCCCCCAGCCCTGACCACTGCAGTCCACTCAAGACACCTGCTTACGTCCGTGCATGAGGCGGGACCGGGGACAGAACCACACAGGCTTGAGCTGGAATCCCAGCCAAGCCCTGACGTGCTGTGTGACCTTAGACAAACTCTCTAACCTCTCTGAGCACCAACCTCTTCCTCTTTGGAATAGATGAGAGACAGCTGACTTCATACGATTGTTTCGGGGTGCCTGGCACATAAGGTACATAACATATTACAATTAATTAATCACAAAAGGATAATAAAAAGGTTTTAAACCGCACTAGCAGCTCACAGTGGGTACTGACTCCAGCCAGCAGGCCCTGCGCTAAACACTCACACGCGTCACGTCAGTGATGGTCACAGGAATAGGATGACTTAGGGGGCGTCGTCAGCCACAAGGGAAACCGGGGCAGGGCGGGGGCATCTACTGCCCAGGGTGACGATGGTCGAGGGCAAGCCCGGGAGGTCCGGCCCGTGCCCACATCACCTCGGCTGCCATGCTGCAGCACAGCAAGAGCAGGTGGGTTTTCCCAAGAACTTTAGAGGCTTCTGGAGCCCTTAGAGCTTTTCTAAGGTGAAGGGCAGCACCAGGAAGCGGAACATCTGAGCGGTCTTCTCGGGCAGGAGGGTAACTAGGGCTGGCTTCTTCGCTTCGTTACCTACCGCACCAGTCGGCTGGTCCTGGTTACACAAAACAGGAAGAAAACCCCACCTGGCCAGAGGGTGCGTGTCTACAGTACAGACAGCCAGCTAGGAAAGCTGGCGGGAAATTTCAGTGAAACAAAAGGAGCTCTCTGGCCACAAAAATTGCTCCCCTTGTTAAATGGGTGCTGCCTTGAGTCTGCTTTTCCAGGAATTGTCCCAAGCGGAGCGGAAGGTCCGAAAATGTGTGACCCTCTCTCAGGGCTTCCCTGGTGGCTCAGACGGTAAAGAATCTGCCTGCAACAGAGGAGGCCCATGTTCGACTCCTGGGTCGGGAAGATCCCCTGAAAAAGGGAATGGCAACCCACTCCAGAGGTCTTGCGCCGCACTGGGTCTGTCTAAGTGGACACCGAGCTCAGGTGAGCTTCTGGGCTGAGTAACACTCATCTTGAGCAGCACGCCAAGGCCAGGGGACCGAGCTGACCTGCGTAAACCCTCCCTGCCCCAAAGAAGGCAGCAGGGAGCTGGGCTCGGGCTGCCAGCACGCCTTGTGCCTTTTCCAGATCCTATCCGCATCCTTCCCCTGTAAAGACTGGAACCATAAGTATGACAGCTTTCCCGAGTTCTGGGAGTCCTCGTGGGGAGTCCCTGACCTGAGGTGGTCTCAGGACCCCGACACGGGTGTGTATACACAATGTGGGTACTCAGGAAAAGCGGGTTATAAAACGCCGGAGCCGACCTCACTGGGGGTGCGAGCCGAGGTTCCTGTTCATGACCGTCAGCCCTGTGATCCGACATAGTCAGGGGGCAGGTGGGTACCCCAGACGCACGGGCGCCCCAGAGCAGGACTGCCCGGGTGTCCGGCTGTCTGACCCCAGCAAGACCCTCGCGGAGAGCGGCTCGTACCTGACGAGGGGCTTCAGGATGGTCCACAGGATTTTGATGAAGTTGGTGGGGTGCACGACATACAGGGCCTTCAGGTTCTTCTTGTACCTGAGGAGGGAGACGGAGGGGGTCTCAGAGCACACACACGGAGACACCCCGGGCTGGAAAGAGAGCTGCAGCACGGTGGCCTCGACGGCAAGTCTCAGAACCCTCCGTTCCTATTTTTTTCTTTTTTATGTTTTATTTATCTGCTTATTCGGCTGCCTTGGGTCTTTGTGGCAGCACGCAGGCTTAGTTGCTCCACGGCATGTGGGATCTTAGTTCCCCGAACAGGAATCAAACCCGAGACCTTCAGCTTGGAAGGTGGACTCTTAAACCCTGGACCATCAGGATAGTCCCAACCTTCCGTTTCTGGACAGTCGATTTAAGGACATAGAAGGAGAAAATGAGGCCCCCACGCTCATCACTGGCAGTGTACACACAGCACTTTACAGTTTGCAAGATCAGAGCCCCCACTTATAGGCGCTCACACTGGGGCAGGGGGCGGGGACACACTGGCAACTTGGCAGCAAGCCCCGCTCTGCAGGGAACTGACCTGGGCAAGGGTGGAGCCGTGACCCCCAACCCCCACCACGCGACAGCTCTAGGCACCCCCTTCAACGAGATGCTTCTTAGCCAACTTCCCTTCCTCTTTTGTGATTAATTCAGTCTAGAGCCATCAGGCCGAGCCAAGAAGCCTGGCATCCACCCAGGGCTGGAGAGAGTGGGTGGGCCCGCTGGGGTCTGTGACGCCAGCAGGGGGCTGGCAGCCTGGTGGGAAGGGGGTGTCCCAGAGGGAGAAGGGCATCCACACTCGGGTCAGCCAGGGACACCCTCAAGCCGGCTCTTCGCCCTTCAAAGAGCTGATTGCCAGAATTTCAGCCATTCGGGGAGCCAGCTGTGAAAAGCAGCCGTTATTCAACAGTATCAACTCACAATGAAGTAAATCATTTTAAACACAAAGGTCAGTGGTCCAGCCTGATTCCTGATCACTCCACGACATGTACTATTGCTGTGCCCTTGGGCTCCTTCACCTGTTACATCCCAGGGGTGGGAGAACCCACAAGAAGGGATGGCCACCCATCTCCTCCCAGTTCCATGCCCAGCGGGGCCATGTGGGCCACTTGGAACTGGTCACAGTTGCAGGACCGAACCACGGGAATCTGCAAACACTGCCCATCAGTCTCCCCAAGCCCCCGGGAGCTGATTAGTAAGACAGACACGAGCAAGGGGGGTGGACAGGAAGTCCAGCACGAGGTGTCTGGGACCAGGCAGGAAGAGGGTGGTGCGGGCTGAGGAGGGACCCGACACTTGCAACCAACTGTGGGAGCAAGAAAGGGGCAGCCACGGCGGCCTGGTGCGGGCATCAGCCCAGGGGACACCGGCAGCTCTGTGGGGGCGGGGCAGCCCCAGTGGTAACAGAGCCTCAGCGAGTGAGAGGTGGCCACGCGATTAGCCAGAGGCAGGCAAGTAACAGCGGTGGATTCCCAGGTGGCTCAGTGGTAAAGAATCCTCCTGCCAACATAGAAGACACAAGAGACGTAGGTTCGATCCCCAGGTCGGGAAGATCCCCTGGAGGAGGAAATGGCAACACACCCCAGTATTCTTGCTGGGAAATCCCATGGACAGAGGAGCCCGGCAGGCTACAATCTGTGGGGTCACAAAGAGTCAGACCCCACTGAGCGCCTGAGCACGCACAAAGGCAGTGGGAGCCAGGCCCTTACTGTTGGAGAAGAGATGTTATGAATGCAGAAAGGGAGAAGGCTAGAATGAGCCCTGGCGGGGAAGGACTAGTATAGATGTCGGTGTGAACACACAGGTACCAGGAGAAAAGGCAAATGCAAACACGCAGACCCACGTCGATGTGTGCGTGTACGTATGTCTATGTCTGTGTACACATACACACACGGCAACTGTCCGCTGACTCGCCTGCGAGCCGTCACAGCCCCACAGCAACCAACACACTGCTTCCAGGGCCGGGTTCGTAGGAGCGTCCTCCCTTAAGAGGACCCAGGGACCAGAGAAATGGCAGATTCCTGCGCTGGGTGCGTGTGTGTGTGCTAAGTTGCTGTCAGTCGTGTCCGACTCTTTGCGACCCCACGGACTGTAGCCTGCCAGGCTCCTCTGTCCATGGGATTCTCCAGGCAAGAATACTGGAGTGGGTTGCCATGCCCTCCTCCAGGAAATCTTCCCGACCCAGAGATCACACCTGCATGGCTTACATCCCCTGCAGTGGCAAGCGGGTTCTTTACCGCTAGTGCCACCTGGGAAGCCAGCTGGGATGTGCCCAGAGCATCTCGTTGTCCTAGAAAGTAAAGGAAGCGCTCGGAAGCACAGGGACGTGTCTGTGGGGCACAGGAGCCAGGCTGAAGCTCGCCTGGCCGAATTTCAACAATTTGAGCATTAGGATAAATATAGTCATGGATTATAAACTACTGAATAAAATGGGAGATCCCAAGTCTGTACAAATATAAATAAACCGGAAGAGAAAGCTCTTCAGCACAGTAAAATGCCAGCTAAGAGCCCCAGTCACCATGTGTCACCCATCTTAATAGTAATTAAGCCAAGAAATGGCCAGGGAGGCCAAAGCTAGCACGTGAAACGGATATTTATACAATCTCAGAGTATCTCCCAAAGGAATATTAATTACCAGAAAAAAAAAAAAAAATTTGCGATTCGGAAGGAGGAAGCTGCAGTGACTTTCAGGTGGTCCAAGGACCCAGAGCACAGCTGTTACAAAGTCCACCCCTATAGGAAGGTGGATTCCATCAGGTGCCACCCATGGCAGGAGCGCCGGCACTCCTAGAGGGGGTCAGGGACATTCCTGGGTGGATGGTTCTTGCTTAAAGGAGAGACCTGGCAGAACAGTTTGGAAGATGAGAAGTCAAAAGCAGAGAGAACAGAAAAAGATGCAGGAAACCCACTGCATCCTTGTAGTGATGTTTGTAATGGTGGATGGAAAATCTTTGCTGTATAAATTGCATCCAATTCGATTTGGAGCTCTGCTTACATACCCCCGCCGACAGGGAACTCACTACCTGAAGCAGGGGCTCCATCACCGGGTGGCTTTGAAGCCTAGGACACCCGTCCTTTGGCTTCCATCAAGCCAAGATCTATAATCTTACTCCTGCCCCCAGTCCACCTTTGAGAGAAGTGGGAGAAACAAAAGAAGTTCCCTACCTTCCATTTGAAAATTCATCTGTTTTAGCTCAAGACAGGCATACACACATATCCTCCCACTGTCAGCCTGAGCTTCTGGCAAAGATCACTTTGAACATGTCATCTGCTTCTTTTCAAGAGCCATGGGGCTTCCCAGGTGGCGCTAGTCATAAAGAACCTACCTGCCAATGCAGGAGATACAAGAGACACGGGTTCGACCCCTTGGTCAGGAAGATCCCCTGAAGAAGGAAAATGGCTACCCGCTCCAGTGTTCCTGCCTGGGAAATTCCATGGACCGAAGAGACTGGCGGGCTCCAGGCCATGGGGTCACAAGGAGTCGGACACGGCTAAGCAGGCAGGCACCGAGAGCCTTGCGTGGCTGCCCACCCAGCCCTGAACGACAGTGCTGGACAGAGGCCCCTGGCCCCGAGGGTTGCTCACCCTAATGCTCCGCCTGGCCCTCGGGGTCCCGCCCTCACCTACTGCACAGCCGGGACCCCTCCTGTCACCCGAGCCTCCCCCTCACTCAGCCGGGAACCAGAGGTTCCCCTCCACCCCACCCAAGCCTGGAGGGCACCCACCTCCTGTCAAACTCCTTGTAGGCACTCTGGAGCCAGCGTAGGGACGGCTTGTTCTGGCTGTTCAGCCCGTAGTGGAAGTAGACGATGGTGTAATCGCTCTCCACGTACTGGTCCAGCGTGTACTTCAAATACCTGGGCACAGAGCGCGGGACACGGTTATGAGCATCTCACGTTGATCAAAATGCCTCCCCCCGTAACGGAGCTGTGGTCACCCAGCAGGGGCCAACACCGGGCCATGGGGGTACGCTTCCAGGTCAATGCTGAGAATCCACCTGCAGGGGGCCTAGTCCTCGTTCCTCTCTCTTTCTTGTTCGGCTGTGCTGTGCAGTTTGTGGGCTCTTGTGTGGCCCGTGGGAGCTGTTCCCTGACCAGGGATCGAAAACAAGCCCCGCGCATTGGGAGCATGGAGTTCTAACCACTGGACTGCCTGGGAAGTCCCTAGTCCTCATTTCTCAGATGATAACTGAGGCTCAGAGATGTTAAGTAACTTACCTGACTTTTCCCTCCCTCCACAGCCAGGGAGTAGATGTGATGCCTTGAAAGTGGCCCCCAAAAGACTTCCAGTGTCAAATCCTCAGAACCCTCGATTGTGGTCATATTTGGAAGAGGCTCTTAGTAGACGTGATTAAGAAAAGGCTCCTCAGAGGAGTTAGTCCTGGATTATCCACTTTAGGTCACTTCAGTTCAGTCGCTCAGTCATGTCCGACTCTTTGTGACCCCATGGACTGCAGCACGCCAGGCCTCCCCATCCATCACCAGCTCCCAGAGTTTACTCAAACTCATGTCCATTGAGTCGGTGATGCCATCCAACCATCTCATCCTCTGTCATCCCCTTCTCCTCCTGCCCTCAATCTTTCCCAGCATCAGGGTCTTTTCAAATGAGCAGCTCTTCACATCAGGTGGCCAAAGTATTGGAGTTTCAGCTTCAACAGCAGTCCTTCCAATGTACATTCAGGACTGATTTCCTTTAGGATGGACTGGTTGGGTCTCCTTGCAGTCCAAGGGACTCTCAAGAGTCTTCTCCAACACCACAGTTAAAGAGCATCAATTTTTTGGCGCTCAGCTTTCTTCACAGTCCAACTCTCACATCCATACATGACCACAGGAAAAACCATAGCCTTGACTAGACGGACCTTTGTTGGCAAAGTAATGTCTCTGCTTTTTAATATGTTGTCTAGGTTGGTCATAACTTTTCTTCCAAAGAGTAAGCATCTTTTTATTTCATGGCTGCAGTTACCATCTGCACTGATTTTGGAGCCCCCCCAAAAATAAAGTCAGCCACTGCTTCCACTGTTTCTCCATCTATTTGCCATGAAGTGATGGGACCGGATGCCATGATCTTAGTTTTCTGAATGTTGAGCTTTAAGTCAACTTTTCACTCTCCTCTTTCATCAAGAGGCTCTTTAGTCCTTCTTCATTTTCTGCCATAAGGGTGGTGTCATCTCCATATCTGGGGTTATTGATATTTCTCCCAACAATCTTGATTCCAGCTTGTGCTTCCTCCAGCCCAGCGTTTCTCATGATGTACTCTGCATATAAGTTATATAAACAGGGTGACAATATACAGCCTTGACGTACTCCTTTTCCTATTTGGAACCAGCCTGTTGTTCCATGTCCAGTTCTAACTGTTGCTTCCTGACCTGCATACAGGTTTCTCAAGAGGCAGGTTAGGTGGTCTGGTATTCCTATCTCTTTCAGAATTTTCCACAGTTTATTGTGTTCCACACAGTCAAAGCAAGAATCCCTTAGAAGAAACGGAGTAGCCATCATGGTCAACAAAAGAGTCCGAAATGCAATACTTGGATGCAGTCTCAAAAACGACAGAATGATCTGTTTGTCTGCAAGGCAAACCATTCAATATCACGGTAATCCAAGTCTATGCCCCAACCAGTAATGCTGAAGAAGCTGAAGTTGAATGGTTCTATGAAGACCTACAAGACCTTCTAGAATTAACACCCAGAAAAGATGTCCTTTTCATTATAGGGGACTGGAATGCAAAAGTAGGAAATCAAGAAACACGTGGAGTAACAGCAAATGTGGCCTTGGAGCACAGAATGAAGCAGGGCAAAGGCTAATAGAGTTCTGCCAAGAGAATGCATTGGTCATAGCAAACACCCTCTTCCAACAACACAAGAGAAGACTCTACAGGTGGACATCACCAGATGGTCAACACCGAAATCAGATTGATCATATTCTTTGCAGCCAAAATGGAGAAGCTCTATACAGTTAGAAAAAAAAAAAAAAGACCGGAAGCTGACTGTGGCTCAGATCATGAACTCCTTATTGCCAAATTCAGACTTAAATTGAAGAAAGTGGGGAAAGACCATGTTCTAGGAAAGACCATACCTAGACCATTCAGGTATGACCTAAATCAAATCCCTAGAAGTGAGAAATAGATTTAAGGGACTAGATCTGATAGACAGAGTGCCTGATGAACTATGGACAGAGGTTCCTGACACTGTACAAGAGACAGGGAGCAAGACCATCCCCAAGAAAAAGAAATGCAAAAAAGCAAAATGGCTCTTTGAGGAGGCCTTACAAATAGTTGTGAAAAGAAGAGAAGTGAAAAGCAAAGGAGAAAAGGAAAGATATACCCATTTGAATGCAAAGTTCCAAAGAATGGCAACGAGAGATAAGAAAGCCTTTCTCAGTGATCAGTGCAAAGAAATAGAGGAAAACAATAGAATGGGAAAGACTAGAGATCTCTTCAAGAAAATTAGAGATACCAAGGGAACATTTCATGCAAAGATGGGCTCAATAAAGGACAGAAATGGTATGGACCTAACAGAAGCAGAAGATATTAAGAAGAGGTGGCAAGAATACACAGAAGAACTGTACAAAAAAGATCTTCAAGACCCAGATAATCACGTTGGTGTGATCACTGACCTAGAGCCAGACATCCTGGAATGTGAAGTCCAGTGGGCCTTAGAAAGCATCACTACGATCAAAGCTAGTGGAGGGGAT
Source organism: Bos indicus (assembly GCF_029378745.1). Classification (NCBI taxonomy): domain Eukaryota; kingdom Metazoa; phylum Chordata; class Mammalia; order Artiodactyla; family Bovidae; genus Bos; species Bos indicus. The sequence continues at coordinate 115,873,803 of NC_091764.1, read as the reverse complement.
GGAATTCCAGTTGAGCTATTTCAAATCCTAAAGGATGATGCTGTGAAAGTGCTGCACTCAATATACCAGCAAATTTGGAAAACTCAGCAGTGGCCACAGGACTGGAAAAGGTCAGTTTTCATTCCAATCCCAAAGAAAGGAATGCCAAAGAATGCTCAAACTACCGCACAATTACACTCATTTCACACACTAGTAAAGTAATGCTTAAAATTCTCCAAGTGAGGTTTCAGCAATACATGAACCGTGAACTTCCAGATGTTCAAGCTGGTTGTAGAAAAGGCAGAGGAACCAGAGATCAAATTGCCAACATCCGCTGGATCATTGAAAAAGCAAGAGAGTTCCAGGAAAACACCTATTTCTGCTTTATTGACTATGCCAAAGCCTTTGACTGTGTGGAATATCCTGGGGCGGGGGGGCACTGAATGCAAGCTCTCACATCCTAGTTAAGACGTCTTAAAAGAGGAAAGCCACAGAGCGGAGTCAGCTACGCGAAGACAGAGGCGGAGCAGACAGCAATGCGGCCACCAGGCCAGGAGGGTGTGAACTCGCTGACAGCCACCCCGCCAGAAGCTGCAGGAGGCAAGAAATGTTCCTCTGCTGGAGGCGAGGCCTCCTCTGGGAGGACTGTGGCCCCGCAGACACAACTCCCGGCCCCCACAACTGGGGGAGAATCAATGTGCTGCGTTACACCACTTGGAGTTTGGTGATTTGTTACAGTGGCCACAGGAAACTGACACCCAGGATGGGCTGGGGTTCAAACCCAGGCCTAACTCAGCCCTTCCGCTTCAGACTCCTCGCTGTCCGGCTGTCTGTCCAGAAGCAAGCGATTCCTCCTTTTCAGATCTGCTCCTAACGTGCTTTCTCTTGGGTTTCCCAGGCGGTGCTGGAGGTAAGAATCTGCCTGCCATCGCAAGAGACATGGGTCCGATGGGGTCAGGAACATCCCTTGGAGGAGGAAGTGGCCACCCACTCCAGTATTCTTGCCTGGAGAATCCCATGGACAGAGGAGCCTGGCGGGCTACAGTCCTTGGGGCCAAAGAGAGCTGGACACCACTGAGCATGCACACGCACGTTTTCTTTTTACTGGAAAGTAGACCCGCTTCTGTCACTCGACCACACTCCTCGGGATAAACTCTACAAATCCCGCGGTCAGTCTCCAGGCTGCAGAGCGTGCTCCTTCCTGGCCATGCGCATGTGACCTGCCTGAAAAGCCCTGGTCCAGCCACCTGCTCTTGAGCTGTAGATGGAGCTCTCCTGACCCCGTCAGCAATCTGGCTCCCGATGTACAGCGGGTTCGGCCAGGTTCTTGCACCTCAGGTGGTCTGAGTCATTCATCATTTAGAAGCACAGCCCGTGATTAATCTGGCCTGGCGCTCCAGGAATTCAGGCACAGCTTCTCTGAGTCAGTGATGGGCCCGGCGCTCCAGGAATTCAGGCACAGCTTCTCTGAGTTGGTGGTAGGACCGCAGCCGCCTTCCCTGGGAGCCTGGCAAACACAGCCCGCCAGAGCCCAGGGGCCGCTCTGTCTTCAGCAGCTGGTGGAGGACCCAGCAAACAAGTCGGATGCCTGGGGTCCCGGGAATCCTCACAAAACAAGCAGCACGAAGGCTTCCGGACGCTTCTATGATCCAACTGTGCCTTCGCTCACTTGAGAGTGTGGGGCTCCAGGCCACAGTCGTGGCATCGAGCTCTGGCTGGGCTTTCGCAGTCGAGAGAAAAGTGGATCTAGAAGCAGTGACAGCAGATTCAGGCCCCCGAGCCGTCCCAGCAGCGGGCGAGTCTGCCCTGGGCCAGACTTCACGCCTCTGTCCCTCACAAGGGGACACAGACATTCCCAGGGACGCCCAGCACGGGGCTGGGGCTTGACCAAGTGAGTGAAGAGCCATCGGCACGTGGTCAGAGAGCAGAATCCGACGGCTGAGCAGGAAATGCCCGGGACACGGGGTCCAGGTAAGTCAGATGGGCCCGGCAGGTAACCTGGGCGGGGACTTGGCCCCCAGCAGGACCTGCTGGGCGGGAGGGCACTTCACTTGATTTCAAGCAGCCTCGGTGGCCTCGGCACGCAGCTTTCTCCTTCCCGGGCCGAGCCCCTCACCAGACCTGAGGTCGTCTGCTCACTGGGGCGACTCCGGGTGGGAGCTTTGCAAAGGGGACCACGCCAGCTCTCCCGACGCTCTCGGGGTCCGGCCAGGGAGGGGGAACTTGGGCCAGCGCGGCCTCACAGAGCATAGGGACAGGGCAGAGGACGAGGCCCCTGCGGGCCAGGGGCAGTGGGGAGGGCTGCCTCCCGAGCAGACGCAGAGGGCGGCCTGCGTGGCTTAGAGGGGCACAGGCATCGGCCCTGCGGGGGGGCCTGCCACCTGGCACTAATGACAGCCCTCAGGACCCGAGAGTCCACCGCAGTCTGTTAGCCTTTGACCCCGAACATCCTCTCTGTGCTGAGAGTGATGGAGAGGCACCTGCCGAGGGAGAGGGACACACATGGGAGGGGGCGCCGACAGAGGAGGGACGGTGGGGCGGGGGGCATGGAGGGGGCACAGGACAGACTTACTCCAGCAGCCGCCTGTGGTTGAGCTCGTGGGAGGGGGGCATCCGGCAGCAGGAGAACGTGATGACTCGTCTTCCGAAGCGGTCCTCCCCTGCGGGGCAGACGGGTGTGAGCCCCAGTCCCGGCCTGACACCGGAGGCGGCCGTCTCCCCCCATGCCCTCCGGCTATCACCAAAGACGGCCTCCGTGCAGCCCACCCGAGCTAAGAGGTGCAGGCGGCCGGGGTGAGGGGGCAGCAGAGCCTGCCAGATGGGTGTTGCTACCTGAGGATCTGGGTGCCTTGGCCAAGGTCGCCATCACCACCCTTTGTACCCCAGAGCCCACGCCTGCTGAACCCAGAGCTCAGACAAGGTCCCCCAGTCGTTTCCTGGCTGGTTACAGGAAGGCCGTGCGTGTGCGCTCAGCGATGTCCACCGCTTCACAACCCCATGGACTGTAGCCCGCCTGGCTCCTCTGTCCACAGGATCCTCCAGACAAGAGTACAGGGGGTGGGGTACCATTTCCTCCTCCAGGGGATCTTCCCAACTCAGGGATCGAACCCGTGTCTCCTACACGGGCAGGTGGATTCTTTACCACTGAGCCACCTGGGAAGCCCTACAGGAAGATTATCAGAAAACAGAAAGGTGCCCTTCCAGAAGTGTCTGTGACTCTGAACTCACTGTAACTTACTGTAAACAAGTATTTACAGCTGTTGTCAGATGTTTACTTAAAATAAGAAATGACAGCAGAGCATCTTCATTCCTCCACCCACCCTACCCCAGCCTGAAAGGCAATGCATCAAGCTCTCACGCCCGGCCAGGACGGCTGTTTGTTATTTAGGGCACATCCATTTCTCCCGGGAGCCCGCGAGCCACTCCGACCTTCAGAATGTGAGAGTCATTTTGGTTTCCAAAGACAGCGGCCTTTTCACAGGTTCCTTGAGAATTCTGGTCATGGTTTCTGTTTGTTTAGAAGGCGCTTGTTGAAAGGACTGCTGGGGGCCCAGGCGTTTATCTGCTTCCCTTGCCAGCTGGGCATTTCCATCTGGGCACAAAACCTTCGATGGCTGTGCCTGGAGGTACAAAGTGTTTTCCAAACGATGTTTCTAGCAGCGTGGCGGCCAGGCTCCACAGCTCACCTGAGCCTGTGCTCGCCTGTGAGAGGGAAGGAGAGGGACGACTTTGCTTCTGAAGATGTGAACTGTTTTGTGTGGCGACTGGAGGAATAGGGAATTAAGTGCCCCTTGCGCTGAAAGAGAAGGTCGACCTCCACGCTGAGATGTCAGCATAGGAACCAGACCAAGTGGAGAGTCTTGGGGATGTGCTGAGTGATTGGTCAATGGAAGGCCAGGCCAACACACACTCATTGCAGGCTCACCGTGCACCCAGCTCTGGAGAGAAAAGGCCAGACGTGGTCCCCACTGGTCCACGGTCAAGGGGAAAGGACAGTGATGGAGTGCTAGGGGTCTTGGCTCGGCTCTTCAATCCCCTCTCTGAAAACCTCCGAGGGCTCCGGCAGCCACGTCCACCTCCGCAGGGACTTCCCAGGTGGGGGGTGCTATCCTCCACAGGCTGGCCCTCACTTCAGACACCAGCTATGTGTCAAGGATCCCCAGGCCTCCCTGTTTTTGTCCAGCTGCCTATAGATTCCAAGGTTCCCACTACCCGCCTCACAACTGATCACTCATTGGCTCACAGAACTCTGGAAAGCGCTAGACTTACAATCACCTTTATTATAAAGGATACAAGGCAGAACCAGGCAAGAGGGGAGATGCACCGGAGTCGGGCAGCCCTGGCCCAGCCTCTCTGCAACGCAGGGATAAGACACCTGATTGGGGGGCGGACAGGAAGGCTTGCATCCATAGTTGGAATAAAGCCTTGCTGAGCTGGCGATCAGGCGCTCGATAAAGGTGGCCCATTAGTCACCACATGCCCGGAAGAATGGTGGGTGTGTGCATGTGTGCTGTTTCATCGGTGGTGAGAAAAACCGAGGTCCAGAGACGCCAACCAGGTGAGCCTCAGAGCTGGGCTCCTGCTCACGGCTGGCTGGCTTCCGGGGCAGCGCCCCCAGGCCGGCCTCCTCTGCCCCCAACATTCCCAGCAAGGAGGCCGTCACAGCCCCGAAGCCCCCGCAGCCTTGAGGAGCCCCCGGGACCCCCAGGCTCCCGCCCACTGAGCAGTTACAGGGCATTTGCGTTAACCACCCCCATCAGGATGAGTCAATGGCCTCCCGCTCTCCAGCAACACAGGCCGGTGTATGGAAAACGGGCTTCGAAATTGTCATATGGGAGGAAATGAAAACTATCAATAAAATGTAGACTCTACAAGGCACTGGTTTAATTCACGACCCCATCTTCTCCCCTCGCTGGTTCACAACACAACATCACTCACGGTCTCCAAGACGGAGAAGCCCCGTTTCTGCAGAAAGAAATGAGTCCCGTGCCGCGACCGTGACATGCCCGTCACCATCCATCACCAGCTCCGAGAGAGAAGGACGGTTAACATGTACAGCGACCTCCCCGGGACCAACGAGGGAGCGTGTCTGGGTTTTAAGGCTGCTACCCTTTTACTGCGGGAGTGAAAGGGGATTCGCAGACTCACTTTGTCTGTGTCCTTCTGAAGGGTTGTGAGGAGCGCCCCAGCCGTGAGGATGCAGACTGGACGCCAGCAGGACCAGGTCTGGCATCTGCCTCTCCTATCTCTTCTCGGCCGCTCGCCTCTGACCCTCGGGTGGAACCTCCGCTCTGCCCACCCCTGCTTTCCAACTTCTAATCTCACCCCTGAGCTCACAGCCCCAGACCCAGACTGCAGTTTCAGAAAGTGACCACTCCGTAAAGTAGTCATTTTTTATTTCTTATTTTTGGCTTGCGGGACTTGTCAGTTCCCTGACCAGGGATGGAACCTGGGCCCTCGGCAGTGAGAGCATGGAATCCTAGCCACGGAACTGCCAGGGAATTTCCTAAGATGTTTCTGTATGCATGTATGTAGTCTTGGCCACGCTGTGCAGCACATACGATCTTATGGGAGGATCCCAGCCAGGGATCCAACCTGTGCCCCCTGCACTGGTTGCCACCAGTTTTGCCCACTGGACCACCAGGGAAGTCCCTCCCTAAAATATTTAAATCAGCGCTATCCTGAGACTTGAAAAGTCTTCAAAGCTCCCATTTGGCCAAATACATAGTTCTTTAAGTAATAATGAGAGGTCATTCAACAATTACTTTTGACAAGACGCTCTGGTTCCGGCCATGGTCCTGACATTCAGCAGGTCGGGAGGCAGCCCCTGGGAGCAGAATTAGGAGGCAGCTTGGTGGGGTGACGTCTGGTATACCTGAAGTGGGCCCCTTGGCGGGTGGCAGTCCTAAACTGTCACATGCCACCTGCTGGAGGAGCAGGAGAAGGGTCCATGTCCTGAGCTGTGTCCCCGGGGTCCTCAGGCTGCAGAGGAGTGTGGACCTGAGATAGGGGCGAGGGGACACAGCTGGACGCCAAGGTGAGGCCTGGGAGGAGGGGGTGGAGGGCTGGTCCTCAGGGAGGGAACCCTGAGGTCTGCTCTCCCTGGGGGCCCCAACTGGAAAAGCCACGGGCTCACCCAGACTCGGACCAGGACTTAACCGCAGGTACAGCCTGGTATTGGCTTATGGAAGGCAGGTCATGGGACTTTTCAGCATCCCTCACTGCGTGAGAGCCGGTTCCTACAAGAAACGTCCTCGGATGCGTATCTCCATACAGCCTATCGGCAGTGTCTCTAGGGACCCTGACCAACACACTGCCTGTGTGAGACGTGCACGTGAGCGGTGTGGCCCGGATTCCTCAGGGAAAATAAAAGTGATGCAAGAGACTCCCCTCTGGCCAGCTGCTGGGCGTGGGGCCGCTCGCTCCTCAGTTTGGCAGAGGTGTGCTGCTTTTGTGAAGCGGTAGCATAACGGTGTCATGGGTTAGTAAAGCAATCGTATGATTCCGGCCTGTGCTCTTTATAGACGCTGCCTGGTGGCTACTCAGAGCACTCGGGTGATGCTCAGACAGCTGCGCCATGTGCATTGGCAAAACACTGGTGGGTACTTTCTGCTGCGATTTTCAGGCTATGAACACAGCCCTGCCAAGCCCGCCACACACCATGGGCCCTCAGGAAGGCTGGCGCAGCAGCGCTCCCAGGGACCAACCACCCCGCAGGGACTCACCTGCCACCTGCAGGATGCCGTGTCGGGCAACGTCATAGAAGGGGTGGTTCGTGCTCAGCTCGGGGTCTGGGCCAGCCGGGGGCGCCACGGAGGGTGCCGCTGAGGGCCTTCTCGCGGCACCCAGGGCAGCGGCTTCCTCCTCATCTCTCTGCAGCTCTGCGGCAGACGGCAGGGTTAGGGGAGGGTCACTGCATTCCTCAGGAAGGAGGACAGCGAGGGAGCCGCCTGAGGCCTTTTAACAGGACACGCACCTTGCCTTGCTGTGCACCCACTAGGCGCCCACCCTGTGCACCCACTACATGCCTACCTCTGCTGTGCACCCACTATGTGCCCATCTCTGCTGTACACCCACTATGCGCCCACTTAGTGTGTACCCACTACACGCCCATCTCCGCTGTACACCCGCTACCTTCCCACTTGCTGTGCACCCACTATGTGCCCATCTCTGCTGTACACCCACTACGCACCCGCTCAGTGTGCACCCACTATGTGCCTGCCTCTGCTGTGTACCTACCACATGCCCACTTGCTGTGCACCCACTATGTGCCTGCTCAGTGTGCACCCACTATGTGCCCATCTCTGCTGTGAACCCACCATGCACCTGCTCAGTGTACACCCCATGGAAAGAGTAAAATGAGTAAAACGAACCCGGGGGCTGGCTGCTGTCCTCCTCACTGACAGCAGAGGTAACAGGCTCAGAGGAGAGAATGACCCTGGGGTCACAAGGTGTGCCTGAACCCGATTTCCCAGCTCCGAATTCTGACTTGGGCCCTTCCTGAGAGATGCTGACACCAGTGGCTGGCAGGAGGCCGTGGCTGGGGTGAAGGGCAGTAGCTGGGGTCCCTGTGCCACAAGGCAGGAAGAAAGGGCTGCCTTCCCGAAGTTTAGTTTTAGTTTTAGTACAGAACAAATACAGAACAAATCCAGGTTCCTTCAGAAAATGTTTTCAGTTGGAAAAGGAGCAGGAATTTCACATTTCGCGTGAGGGCAGACTTCAGTCTCCAGACACACTGGATGAATACTGTGACCACGAAATTTAATTCTACCCCGAAACCCACGATGGGACCTCGTTTGGAAACTGTGTCTTTAGAGACGAAATGAATTAAGGTGAGGTCACAGTGGATCAGGGTGGACCTTAAATCCAATGCCATGTCCTTACAAGAAGAAGAAAAGGGCTCCCTGGTGGTGCAGTGGTTAAGAATCCTCCTGCCAATGCAGAGGACACAGGTCCGATCCCTGCTCCAGGAAGACCCCACGTGCCTCCGGGCAGTTAAGCCCATGCCCACAGCTGCTGAGCCCCCACGCCTCAACTACTGAGACCCACACACCTAAGCCTGTGCTCCTCACACGAGCAGCCACCCCGACGAGCGGCCCACACACCCCAACGAGGAGTGGCCCCTGCTTGCCGCAAGCAGAGAAAGCCTAAGAGCAGCAGTGAAGACCCAGCACGGCCAAAACTCAACATAAATAGATCTTAAAAAAAAACGAAGAGGAAAGGACACAGAGCCCCAGAGAGAAAACCGCCAATCTCCTCCTGGGACGGGGTTGGAAGAGAGCATACTGTACCTATTTCGGCCAGCTCCTCCAGGTCCAGCCCGGACATGCTCTGCTAGGGCGTAGGGCAGCCCGGAGGCACCGTCCA